>NC_080832.1:36563515-37188515 GCF_030435755.1 Ochotona princeps
CAGAACATAATACCAATTGTCCAGATCTAGGTCATAAGCTCACCTCTGATCCCAGCGTTTGGGCCAGCTCCACCTGAACCACCTGGGATGAAAGTGGGTACGGCTAATACCTAAAGACTTATGCTCCTATAGCATGTATAAGGGAATAATATTGGTTGCACAAAAACGACAGATACCGTCCAGGATACTACATTGGCTTCATAAGCTGCATAATCTATTATATATTACCCTCTTAATTCCAACTCCTGCTAGCATAGGCTTTTGTAAATGCCCTGTGGGATGATTAATGCATCCTCTGAGTGCTGGGATTGTGTAAAGACCGTGAGTAAAAATCAACAAGCCTGAGTGTCCACTTGCACTTTTTTGTTTATTTAGCTTCTGGGAGGGAATTAAACAGATTCCTCAACAGAATCTATAACATGCCTCTTTTGTCGTTGGTATGTGTGGATGGACATTAGTAGGTGCAAAATGGCAGGTACTGATAGCAGGTGTGGCCACTGCTTCTGGAATTGGTGCTATCATATCCAGGAAGATCCAATCTCAGGGTAAGCGGCAGTGAACAGAGCAAAGACCAGGAGTTGAGCAAAAGACCAAGGCTGAGGGAAATATATGATTGGACAGCAGTTGCCAAGTCAATGACTCAGGAGTTGACATGAGACGAACTCTCTTATTTTTATTTTATTTATTTATTTTTTGTTTTCCCAATAAACTAGAAGGTGACCCTTATATGCAAGAGACTGGTATTTCAGTTACACAATCATAAAAACCAAAAAATTAGAAGCAATGACAAAAGGTACATTGTGTTATTATTTTCAGATGGGAAAACTGGGGTGGAGTGACTATTTCACAGACACTATTTTAAGCTGCAAAGACACAGCACAGAATTGCAGAGTGATTTGGTATTTTAATAGGCCACAATCAAATGCTGATTAAAAATTGGAAGCTTGGGCCTGCTTTCATGACGATGTTCTTCATCTGTTATTCAGATGTCACTTTTTAATCCTGCCACCCTCATTCAATAGCATAATCATCTGTTTTCTTGACTACACCAATCAAAATTAGGTTGGAGCCTGAGGAGCAATTCAACAACTTGATAGAAAAGAAGGGACATGGAAAATTTTGTTCTTAAGGTCACAATAAGTTAAGGCTGTAATTATTAAGTAATTGCTAACTGTGTTCAAACTCAATAGTGATTTTTTTGCAGGTAAGAATGTAAGAATGGATGGAGTGGGGAAGAATTTAAGATGTCAAATATAGCCTTGACACTCTGGGAATTTCTAAGATTTAGATTTAAATGTACAGAAATAGTAAGCAAATGTGTAGTAAACACAACAAATGACTATCATGAAATCACAAGTGCAATTAAATTTTTTTGTTATATCAAAATCAGTTGACTTCTAGGATAAAGGATTCAGTGAGTACCTATCCTTTGAGCAAACCTGAAAGGAATTAAATAATGGGATTATCTTTGGTTTTTCATTCTGTGTGAATTCCTTCACTAGCAAATGAAGAGCCAGAGTCTTCTCACCCCCTGAGCTCCTTTTAGTGGAAAATCTGCACATAGCAGGAAGTAATCATGAATCTGATGAACTTGGGGCCTGGTTAACATGAACAAATAGGATCGAATCAAACTTCTAGGGAAATTATTGACAATTACCAGCCATCATTAATGTTCAGTGCGCCCTTGGATTTTATCCATGTTCTTACCTTTATCACTGGACACCCTTAGGATAATGCACTACACCTGAGACTGGAGATAATGTAACACTTGCAGATGGGTAGCATTGTAGTTCACTTAGAGTTTTGTGTTTATTCTGGTCCCAGAAACCTTTCTTGTATAGTGCAGTTACATCAACTAAAATGAGAACTTCCCAAATTCTGCTCTATTTTATTGCTCTCACGAAGTATTTATGACCTCTGCTGCTTCAGTGGACATTGTTAGAGATTTACTGCTGAAAGCTTTCAAGAGAACTGCACAAAATTGCTGCTGCTGGTTCTAAACTGTTGAAGATGCTGTAAGAACGTTTTGTAACATGCCAACAAAAAGTATATTTAGTTTTCATTTCTGATACCCTCGAAGCAGAACACGTTGAAATGTAGAAATTTGTAATGTCACAATACAGTAAACTTAATAGGCACTTGAATCTTCAAACTAAGGTGTTGATATTTTTGTCATACTTTAATGCAATTTTAGGTGCTCAGAGATCAAATTGCTCTCTGATACGTTAGAGCATCAGTTGGCTAATTATGCCATTTTACATCTTCATGCTTATCTACAAATGGGCCCTTTTTAAATAATTTCTTGCCTATTTTTCCTATCAGTTTCCTTCATTACTAAACTATCAAGTGTTCCTATGTAGCCTGGCAGGCAGCATTTTTAGGGAGTGTTATTGGGGTGAATCCCAGGAAAACATGGGCAAAGAATTATTTGGGTTGAACTGCCTTTCTCTGCCAGATTGAAGGATTTTGCACAATCTAGACTGGAATAAGCAAAAGAAAGGAGTATTTATTTCAACCACACTGTAAAGTGAGTAAGGATGGGCCAGAGGAAAGCTAACCCTTGCCACACTCTGTTCCAACAAAATAAAGAACTGTTTATGTCAAATTAGATTCTTGGCATCTCCTAGACTCCTGATGCCCAATTTTCACACTTTCATGAACACAAAAGTCCCCATAATATTCTTGTCCTGTGTACAGACACATGTACAACCAAGAATCTTAGAGTAACTGGCTAGTTCTTTAGGTTATTGAGACCTACAGCTATAAAAGCTGAAAGAGGGGGAGGGAGAGAGAGAGAGAGAGAGAGAGAGAGAGAGAAATTGGGCTTGCCATCTGTACCAGTGTAGAGCACATGCAATTTCTTGCAAAGCCATTGAAAAATGTCCCACTGAAAATAATTTCTAAGTAGTGCTTTATGGATTAACCACATTAGCTATGATATGATAAGATCTGATTACACACCCCAATGTGGATGCCAATTTGAGTCTACTTTTAAGCCATCTTTGTGCTGATGCACCTAGGCAAACAGCAGAAGTTGGCTCAAGTGCTTGGCATCCATGTGAGAAACCTGAAAGAATCTCTTGGATCATGTCCTTGGTCTGACTCAGCTTTGGCAGTCTTGGATATATGGGGGATGTATCAGCAGATGAAAGATTCTCTCTCTCTCTCTCTTTCTTTCAATCAGACCAGAAAAAAATGAGAAATAACAACCCAAGCTAATATATTTGGACTGTTTACCATGTGTCTGGAAATATTGTAGATTTTTCATATATAATAAATGGTTTATTTATATACATGTAATATGATTATATATTAGATATTGTATTATATAATAGCACAGTTTAGCTTGCTCCTCTTTTGCAATGAAGGACAGAGTAAAGAGAAAGGTCAAATATGTGAGTTGAACTCACTCAGGTAAGAGCAGATTTTGGCTTCAAATGCTAGCAGTCTATCTTCTGGGTCAGCCACCCTAAATATATGCAACCTTCCCCCAAGTTCATGGAAAACTAGATTTTGAAATAGTATTGTCAAATCAGTGGCCATGGATTAGTCACCTATTTACACATTCCTACCCAGGAGTATTTTATTACCTACATACCAAGTAAGCTATTGTAATTCCAACTTCATTGGATAATAAAATAATTTTATATATGAGCATAAGATATATAATTATATACATGAATGCAGGGTCCCAATGAGCTGGGCTGTCTTCTGTTGCACTTTCAGATGCATTATCATGAAGCTAGATCCAAGGTAAAGCAACCAGGACTCAAACTACCACCCATCTGGGATGCTGGCCTTGCAGGTAGTGGCGTAACTCACTGAGCCACAACACTGGCCACTGCCACTTGTTTTAAAAATTGTTATATAATTTATCTTGATTGCAACCCATACTACAAGGCATTGTTTATTTTGCTATTCAAAATCTGTACAGGGCTATTATATATAATAGAAGTAGCAAAGATTTTATAACCTCTAATAATTGAACAAAGATACAAAATGATGCCCGAGTCAGATGATTGAACAAAATTATTCATTTGATCAAGAATAACTGGGCCCAGCGGCGTGGCCTATAGGCTAAAGTCCTCACCTTGAACGTGCTGGAATCCCATATATTCTAATATTCTAATCCCGGCAGCTCCACTTTCCATCCAGCTCCCTGCTTGTGGCCTGGGAAAGCAGTCGAGGATGGCCCAAGGCTTTGGGACCCTGCACCCGCGTGGGAGACCTGGAAGAGGTTCCAGGTTCCTGGCTTCGGATCGACGAAGCACCAGCCATTGTGGTCACTTGGGGAATCATGGGATGGAAGATCTTCCTCTCTGTCTCTCCTCTCTGTACATCTGACTTTGTAATAAAAATAAATGAATCTTTAAAAAAAAAAAGAATAGCCAAATTATACCGAGTACTTATGTACCAAAAATTGTTCTGAGTTTTACAAATGTGGTAACTCCATGAATCTCTAATTCTAAGAAGTGGGTATAAATGATAGTTTCACTTCACAGATGAGAAAATAGAGTGAAATGATGTGTCCATTTTCACACAGTTGAATGGAAAACCAGTACCGGAGCCTGCGTGCTTTGCTGCCAACAGCATATATGCTGTTTCAGTATGTAAATTTACAGTTTCTGCATTCAGAAAAATTATCCCAATGCGAAAGGCAGCAGTTAGTTCAAGAAATTCAGTTAGTCAAGTGAATGGCAAATGTTGGATCTTGGAATCTGGGAATCTGTGTTCTTCAAAGCAGATTTGAGTGTACCAATATCCTTGTTGGCAGGAAAGCAAAGTCTAAACCATTCTGGAAGTTTAAACTTCAAGCTTTGAGTTGGTAAGAATAAAACTTTAAAATGTTCATTTTTGCATGCCTTATTTTAAATAAAGACATTATATTTATTGTGAACTATTTTTCCTTCAGTGTGTTGCGATTAAGTAGTGGCCCATGCTGAAGTTCCCAGATTCAGGAAATATCTTTAAAGTCATATGAAAAAATGTTCATAAGCACATACATTTGACTTTGGTACACAAGGAAAATGGGCCACAGCAGGGTACGGTGCAAATGGACAAACACTATCTGTCAAGTCCGCATGTGACATCCAAGGAGTAGACATCTTTCTGGTGAGGCAAGGCATCTCCACTTTCCTTTTCCATCCATCCTTTCTGTCACCTCCTCTTGTTCTTTGCCCTCATCTATTCCTGGCTCTTAATCTTGTTCTTGTGGCCTGTGTAAAGTCATCTTTTTAATAGCAGAGAATCCAAGAAAAATATCTGAAGCTCTGTAGGCAATAGGAGAAAGTAATGTTTCCTGGAAATATGGTAAAAGCATTTTTTTAAATAAAACACAACCACCTATATTTCCTAATTAGCAGTTTTGTATGGTTTGCCATTAATGTATGAGGAGAAAATATTTTTTAGCCATAAGAGATGGATTTGTTTAAATGGATGAATGGGAATCAGAGAGAAGAAATACTACAAAATAGGAAAAAACAGTGAGAAGAAATAAAAAACAGGACAAAGAGTGAAGCACAAAAGATTTAAAAAATGGCTATTTTTCAGTCAGGAGTCCTGTGTTTAAAAATTTCTTTCTTTCATGTGAGAGAGCCACATGACTGAGCACTGAATGGTATGTAAGACAGTTTTGTTAGAATGATTCCTATTCTGTTCAGTTGGCAATAGCTGCACCTTTGGGACATACCTTTTCTCATTCATATTTGTGTAAAAACTAGCAAAAGAAAACGTGTTGGCAACAACTTCTTAGAGCTGTGTGCTTACCGTGGGTCTGTATAGGTTAAGAGGACTGTCCCTGGGGTCTCACACAGAAACCTGGGAGAAAGGAGCTACTGGGAATTTGGCCAAGAACAGAGTTTATGAGGTTATGGTATATGACACAGTATCTATACTATTCTGTTTGATTAGAGTGAACTTGGAGGTTACCAGAGAACTTAGCACTTAAAGACTTATATTGTTATTTGACATTATTCTATTGAAGCTTTTATTTGTGCCTGATGAGTTATGGAACATATTTGATATATGAATTTGCATCTAGGTAAGTTCATCCTTCAATAAGTAAAGTCAGATAACCCAGATTTTTTTTTTTTGTCTTTAACTGGTTTATGTTGGTACTTGTGTCTGCTCAGAATGTCATAACAAAATGCCGTGAAGTGGATGACTTACACAGCATAGATTGATTTGCTTACAGTTTTGGAGTCTGGGAGTCTAGGATCAGGGTGCTAATATATTCAGTATCTGGAGAGGATTCACTTATGGTTCTAAAGATGACTATCTTTCTCTGATGTCTCTTTTTAAAAGGCACTAATCCTCATGACCTCATCTACACCTAATTACTTCCTAAAGGTTCGAGCTAGGGCTTCAACTGACTCCATTAGCAGTGCTGTATCCCTATTCTATTGTGTCCATAGAACTTACTGAAGAAAGGACCACAATTTTTTATTATTATATTATTTTGAAAGGCATATCTAAATACAATGTTCTCTTTGAAAAAAAAATCTTGGGCATAAGGGATCATAAAGGCTCTGGTCATTGTGATTATCAGAGGAGTGAACTAGAGAAGGGAGACAAATCAGGCTCTCTCTCTCTCTTTTCTTATGTTTTTCAGTATAGGTTTATTTATTTTGTTTCTTTATTTTGTGACACAATTTAATAGGCACTGGGGTCTCCCCTCCCCATCTCTGTAACTCTTTCAAATAAATTAATCTTTTAAAAACCCCTCACATACTATGTGTATTTAACTAATTTTGCACCAAATTGAGAATCTTTCAGTATAATTGTCCATGAATTTTTTTTCAGTTTGCTTGTATATTCATTTATTTGGACTTATATTCTCTGTGTCAAAAGGTAAGAGCATTAGAAATCAAAGCCCTTAATTCTGGCCCTTTTCCACTTCCTTATGCTAAAATCATCTGAGATTTTAATTCCAGATTCACTCCTGTTTGGTGTTTCACTTTACTTTTATACAGTTTCACTAATTTTTTGCTCACCACTGTTTTCCAGTAGTCTACTTCATAATTCTGTGTTTTGGCTCAATTTTCTTGTTAAACTTGAATGAATTCTTCAGAGAACAACTTTCTGACTCATTACCAATCTGAAAATGTCATCACTTTGCACTTCATTTTAAATATTTGTTAAGTGTGCAATTTTCGGTTATAACATTAAAGAAAGAGCTTCATTACCTTCTGAATCTCAGTGTCTTAAAGGAGATAGAGTTTTGCCCAGTTAACTTGTCAGGTGTTGTTTTTCTATTTAATCTACTTTTTTCTCTCTAAAGTCTATAAGGTTTTCTATCTTCAGAATTTCAAAAAATTCAGTGTGATATTTAGATAGTTATATATATATATGTACATATATACATATACACACTTTAAAAAACCCCTCACACACTATGTGTATTTAGGTATATTTAGATAGTTATATATATATATAACATATACATATATATGTATATGTATATGTATATGTATATGTGTGTGTATATGTAACATACACTGTTCTCGGAAAGTCAGATTACAAAAAAAGGGCGGGGGGAGAAACAGAGAGAAAGATCTTCCTTCTGCTGGTTCACGTCCCAAGTGGTCGCAAATGGCTAGCTCCAATCCGAAGCCAGGAGCCGGGTTCTTCTTCTAGGTCACCCACAAAGGTGCAGGGTCCCAAGGCTTTGGGCCATCCTTGACTCCTTTCCCAGGCCATAAGCAGGGAGCTGGATGGGAAGTGAAGCAGCTGGGACATGAACTTGTGCCCATATGGGATTCTGACAGATGCAAGGCCAACATTTGTCCACTAGTCTATCATGCCAGTTCAGGTAGTTATCTATTTTTTATCATCCTACCTTGGTAGAGTAAAATTTTTGATCTATGTTCATGTGATTTCTTTGTCATTTCTCCCACTATATTATCATTGCTACTTTCATGGTTTTAAGTGACGGTTGGAATTTCTTCTCCTTGTGTGGTCACTTTTTCTTGTACTTTCCATTTCTCTTCCCTTTTCACTGTATTCTGGAATGGCATTCTTGACTCCATTTCTAGCTGATGGATTATTGTCCAGTTCTGCTCATTCTCTGTTGAATCCATCCATAGAGATTCCCCTTTTCCTTTTCAGCCATCTTAGTTTTCATTCCCACAATATAAGATTCCTTTTTAATGTATGTAAAATCCTCAAAGAGCTAAGGGTAATTCTAAAACTTACTTTTTATTGTAACTCTTTTTTTTTTACAGGCATGAGGTTTATTTTGGTTTTCTTCAAATTATGAATAATTCCCTTTTTTTTTTTACTGAATACTTGCTGTTTGAGTATTTCTGTCCCCTTGAGTATAAGTTCCAGTTATCTTTGTCATAAACTGATTTAGTGATTTGGGATGAAAGTACAAATTTTTCAAACGATCTAGACTTCTTACAAGCCTTTGCTTGTTTTACAAGAATGATAAGAGATTTGTTATTTCAAACAAAACATTTTTATTATTTCATGGTATGTTAGAAAAAAAACCCAGCTTGACGTATATATACTTTGAAATCCTTAAAATAAATATTTTTAGTGGTCACTTTCTTTCTTTGTGTGTTAATAGATACAGGAAGAGAACTGGCTAGAGATAAAGATACTTTTATGTTTAGGTTCATGCTATCTTAACCATAAGAAGGAATAAAGATATGTGTTCTTTTTGCCTTATTGATCCAATCCTCTCAGTATTTTTACCTCTTGATATAATGTCAACAGTTTGCCTCTTGCCTGGACTACAAAGTCTTAAAAATAGGATGACATCTTATATTCTACAGTTTTTCATGCCTTGTGCATGATATGTGTTCGATAAACTTGTGCTGAATTGGAGCTAGTCAAACTTAATATTAAAGCTAAAATTTCCTAGGCTCTTAGAAATTTATTACTCTAGACTAAACATGAATATCCAACAGGGAAAAAAGAATTAGTCATTTAGTTTGTGTCTATACCCGTTTAACTGAATTTCAGATAATAACAGAGAGAAATGGAAGTAACTCATCATTTTTATGGAGTCTTTGCCTCAAATGTAACAATACAAAGAAATTCTCCCTGTAGTTAACAATCACTGTTTTAGTTTCTATCTATATTCTCTTTCTATAAAGTTAGTAAAAATTAGGGAAGTTGAGCTCACATCATTAGGATGGGGAGTATCAAAACAAGTGGAGATGTAGAAGCATTGGGATTTTAGTGATAGGAATGTAGAAATGCAGACACAGAGGAAAAATGGAAGATATTAAAAGCAGAATTATCAATTTGCTTGAATTCATCTCCAGCAACTCCACTTTGGCACACATGCCCAAAAGAACTTGAAACAGGGACTCAGATATTTATTTATCCATGTTTCTAGTAGAAATGTCAAAATAAGCAAAAAGTTGGGTGCAACATGGTTATCTATTGACAAATGTCTCCATAACTCTGACTTCCAGATAAAATCAATAACTTTAAACAATTTTTAAAAAATTTATCCATTTTTGCTTGAAAGGAAGACAATACAGATAAAGGAGAGAAAGAAGGTTTTCCATGACCTGGTTCGCTCTCCAAATGGCTGCAGTGTCCAGAGCAGAGCTGATCTGAGGTTCGAAGCCAGAAGCTTCTTCCAGGTTTCCCACATGGGTGCAGGGGCCCAAAGGCTTGGGTCATCGGCACTGTCAGCTGCTTTTCTCCCAGGCCAAAAGTAGGGAGCTGAGTCAGATGTGGAGCAGCCCGGACTCAAATCTGTGGTCGGAATCAGATATCCAGAAGTCAGTCCAAGTCCTCCAAGTTAGTTATAGAACCCTAGTGTTTGAGCAGTCATCTGCTGTCTCCCAGGGTATACATTAGCTGGAAGCTGCATTGGGGGTGGAGAATCCCCAGAAAATGAGCCGGGAACTCCAATATGGATTGCAGATATTCTAAACTGTGCCTTAACCACTGTGTCTAATGTCCACCCTATCTTAGTATTTAGAAAAATTATATGTTTCTGTTTAACCACTGTTGAAATATTTAATTTATAGATTTAAAAAATAAGTTTGACACATTTTACTTCGGACACATGAGTTTGGTATAGGATTATCTTGTCGGCTGATCAACATGTGGTTCTAGGGTTCAGTGAGTGTCTGGGATGAAAAATTTGATTCGGAATATATCAACCTCCAGACGTTTATCTCTGAAATCTTCAGTGAATCCTCAGGATGTGAAAAATAATGTTTAAAGACTCCAGTAAGAGCTTTCAAACACCGACATTAGGCCCTTTCCAGGTCTTGCCAGCTGTTTTTGCCCACTGGCTTTCCACAGAACAGTGTTTGAGCTCCTTCAAATATTGACAAGGCAAAAGGGTTAGCTCTTCCAAAATGTTTTAGTCATAGTAGGTAATCCATCATGGTTAAAAGGAGCTCGGCGAGTAGGCTAGGGAAGACACAATTCTGAGATCTACTGCTTGTACACTCAGAAGAGCAAGGCCAGTGTGAAGGAAAAACAGTGAACACTCATAAAATGATAGAAGATACCAAAAATAATTAACTGATCAATTCAACAAATGAACTCAAAGACAGTCACTGTTACATGAAGTGAGCAGAGGCACAGAGAACTATTGAATTTTTTTCTATTTGTTGTGAAAAAAAAAAGTATTTTTGTAGCAAATAAGCTAACGAACTACCTGTTCATGCTCGTTAGCAAAGGTTAGTGAGATAACTTGTTTGTGAGTAACCAGTTTCTCTTTACAGTTCAAACGTCATAGACATGACAAAGAAAGGCAAAAAGGGATTTTTGTGAACTTACATAATATGTATGGATAAATTTTACTTCGGGATTTTGTTTAATACTATACCATATAATAGTGTACACCATATAATACTAAACCCAGTTCATTAAAATTCTTTATAAAGACTATTTAAATGATTATATACATTCTATCAAATTGATGCATTATGATGACTAGTCCATATCTGTTTCCTGGAAGTACTCTGAAGGTAACACTTAGGAAGTGCTCTTAAGATAACAAACGTATTAGGCCCAAAGAAGCCATGGAAAACCATGGCTCTATTCCAGGCTCTCATTATTTCTCAGATTAGAGAACGTGGGACTGTTGGAATAGCCTGTTCATTAATCCCTCTGCTCTGTCTTGCACCTCTTCTATCAATTCCTTACATGAAGCCAAAGTAAACTTTGTAAATTATAAATCTGTTCATGACCTCCCTAATACGCCTCATACAATGGACCCTTAATATGTCATGTATGAACTCTTCAAACTCAAGAACATGTTGAGACTCTTAACATACGTAATTACGTTGGTTGCTGGAAGATTACAGCAATTCACACTTCAACAAGCTGTATGTGAGGTATGAATCTTATCAAATCCTCAGCAACATATGGTGTTCTCATTTGTCACACACAATATCATGATCTGTTATTTTTTGTCCCTCTCATTAATTTATGAATATGTTTCAATCAGGAATCCTTCCCAACTCATTTTAGCATCCTAATACCAGACAATTGCTAATCAACAATGAGTAAACGCATGACACCTAGCACAGGTGTTTTCATCTAGATGAAAATTCTAAGATTTTTTTTCTTTTTTTTTAAGATATACTCATTTTTATTGGAAAGGCAGATTTATAGAAAAAGAATGACAGAGAGAAAGATCTTTCATCTGCTGATTCACTCCCCACATGGCTGCAATAGCTGAGCTGAGCTCATCTGAAGGCAGGAGCCAGGAATTTCTTTCAGGTCTCCCATGTGGGTTCAGGGTCCCAAGATTTTGGGCCATCCTCTGCTGCTTTCCCAAGCCATAAGCAGGGAGCTGAATGGGAAGTGGAGCAGCTGGGACATGAACTGGAGCCTATATGGGATCCTGATGCGTGTAAGGTGGAGGATTAACCAATTGAGCTATTACATCAGGCCCCAAATTCTATGTTTGTATTATTCTGTTTTTATTGGGATTTGGGAGAGGCAGAGACGAGATTAGGAACTGAAGATTCAGTTGGGGTTTCAGATCTAAAATCAAAGGGCAAGGCAGAGGTAACACTTCAGCCATTAATTTAGAACTACTAATCAATCATTTCTGGGGAAAGAGACCAGGCTGGGTGCAGAAGTGCTCCAATGTCTAGGGCTTCAGGTCTTTGTCTTTGGAAACACACCAAATGGATACCAGATAGTTTGAAGAAGCACACACAGGGCAGCTCTTTCTGTGGAAATCCATTTTACTGATGGGGCAACCATAAGAGTCTCTGGCCAGCAGAACAAATCTGATTTCCTTCTAGAGCTGTAAAAAACCAGATGTCCAGGTCCCACCAGTATGTAAGCAAGGTTCTGAAATCTGGCTGCTGTGATTTTAAATTTCTTGAATGTTTCATAGAGATTCTGATGCCCAAGCAAGTTTGAAACTACCACAAACCGGTAAGCTAGAGAAACACAAAAGTCATCAAATACACACACTCAAATATATGTTCTATAATGTTTGTTAATGAACAAAGGTATAATATATATGTAATACTCCAATATCAGTAAATTCACTAAAGAATAAATTTTAATTTCCACTTCTCTCAAATGAGAATCAGTAAAAAATTCACCAGTTTTTATCTGAGTTGGGGGTTTTCCCAGTGGGGCTTTGGCCATAATCTGGGCTCTAAGAAACATCTAAACCTCTTTCATTGTGACTTTAGCTTTCCTGTGCCTGAGTCTGTATGTACTGATGGCACTCCTAGCAAAAGGCTCAATGAGTGTTCTGTTGTATTTTATAAAGCACTCTTTAAATAACTTTCTTTTTTATGAGAAAATCTGATTGAAGTGTCTTGTGGGTGACCAAGCGCAGTTATTTACAGAGGAGTATATTGCTTGAGAAAGTATAAACCACTAAAGACAAGGTCCTTGACCTAAGAGGCTTAAGTTCTAAGATAGTGGTAAACAGATGGAAGATAATGGTAAATCAGTCAATCTCAAGGATGCAGAGCAATCAGGCCTGGGGGTTGTGGGAAACAGAGTGGCATCAGTCACTCCCACCATCTCGCATAGTAAACTGACTTCTAGAAAAAGTCTATTCACTCTGAGACTCAAGAACAGTTTGGAACTTGGTTCACATCTTATGGAGAAAATAAAATATTCAGAGTGTTGTTTAACTCCAGTTAGCCTCAGAGAGACGACAGGTATCACTATGTAGACAAACTTACTACTAATTGGACTTTGATGATTTTACCAAGTGCATTATTTTGTGACATCAAGATTGTTTCATCGGCATATTTAATGGCTATGTTGCTGTTGTCTTTAGCAAGATTTATTTTTATTTTACTTCAATTTTTTTCACTAATGTTACCCAGTATTATACACTGGATGAGTATGACAGGAGCTAATCAAATGCTTAACGGTCTCTATTTCATTTTCAATTAGTCTCTCTAAATATCTGAACTTTGGCTTGGTAACGTTGTTACATTTGGAAGGAAAATATGGTCAAATCCCTAAGTGATATTTAGTCATTAATAATTTAATGTGTACTTATTTGTTTATTTCAAAAAACAAATCCCGGATTATGCTCTCAAACTAATTTTAACTATTTTTGTGCATCTTTTCCTTCAGACCCTCGACACGCTCCTGGCCTCCCTGCTCCTGGTGATTCATACAAAGGTGTAACCACTGACAGCTCTGGAATCTGAAGACCTCTTTCTTTGACTAGAAAAACTGGCAGTTACTTGGCCAGTTTTCCCACAGAGGCTGCCAATGGTGGGGTTGGGGTGCAGGTGTCCCAATGTGGCCAGAGAGGCAGTTTTGTCTTCGAATAGGATCAGAGCTGGACTTCGTCTGGGATGAGTCTGTGTGTTGTATTAAATTACATTTAGCGTTTTCTGTCCTATTCCATCAACTACTGTCCACAGATACTACCCAACTGACAGAGTATCATTGAGCCAAGGACAGGGTTGTAACTGTCCATATCATTTTGCACTTAGCAAAGTGTTTGAAGCTAGCACACTAGCAATGCTCCTGGCAGAAGGATTTTATATTTGAACAGAATTCCTGTTCACTTTGGTGAGACAAAAAATCACAGAGTTGGATAATAAGAAGCCACCGGTGAGACTTTGGAGAGGTGTAGTTTGGTTTTGGTGCATTGCCTTTATGTTGCCTGCCATAACTGCAAGCCATGTTTTCTGTCTGTAACTGAGTGTTGCGTTCTACTTCATTCATGTTTTGATTTAATTATTCATCAAACTCAGATCCCTGGAACTCCTCTGTGAAGAGATTCTAATTTAGATGCCTGATGCAAAGATTCAGGTGCCACTGTTTTATTTATTTTATGGAGTTGATAGGCAGTTACAGAGATGGAGAGAGACGGGGGCGAGGAGGAGAGAAATAAACTGGGTCAGGTTGAAGCCAGGAGCCAGGAATTCTTGCTCATGCACAGGGATGCAAGGGTTCAAACACTTAGACTGTCCTCTGCTGCTTTCCCAGACACATTACTAGGAGCTGAAATGGAAGTGGAGCACCCAGGACTTTAATGAGTGCCAATACGTGTTGCCAGCAACACAAACAGCAGCTTCATCTATGACACCATCGTGCTGGACCCAAGAAAAATATTTTAAGTAAACACCCCATATACTAATGAAATAAGTAGCCTAATGACTATATATTCAAAAAATCATCAGTAGCAAAAAATTGTTATTATCTATCAGTCCCCAGATGTCAATAGAAAAATACTTTCCTTAGATTATTCCTATCTTATCATGAATTAGTTTAATGTGTCAACCCAATCTCAAGGGAAAAAAATGAAGATAGAGAGTGAAAAGCATAAACCAAGACGCCTGTGCAAAGCAGTAACATAGAACCCAAGTACAGGATTACTTATTAAGAAGGGCCTTTACTATTAGCATTTTTGGTAATGGAGTTCTTCTCATTGTTTAATTTCTTCATTTTCAGGGAAGCAGGTTTTGAAATAAAAATAAAACTGAAGGAAGAGGAAATCAGGGAAACAGCTACAATACTAGCTGACAGTAGAAATGATTATTTATCAGCATATTTTATGATAGAATAATGCATTAAATACATGTCAGGTGGAGGGCATGTTTGTACTTTTCCTCAAGTCTCTTCAGTCATCAAATATTCCTTGACTTTAAGAGCAGTAGCATATGTACAGTGGTTTCAAGAAGCAAAAATCTATTACCTATGATTTGAGTTAGGGAAAACACTGGAACTCTTAACAAATCACCTTTGTCAAATTTGGTTGAAAAAAAGTTGAAAATAGTTTAGGTTGCTTAATATATTAGGAACTGCAGCTGCTACTAATGCCACCTACTAATTTTTTTTGTTAATGATATATAGACATAAATAATGGTGCAATTTGTCTCACAGCAAAATAGAATAGTAGAAAGACCCAAGGACGGTGAGTTAGGTGCTCTATCAGACAGAGGGTCTAATATGATCGTGAGCATTCACAATCTGTGTGACCTTGTATAAATTCATCTTCGTATGCTTCAGTCTTTTGCAAAATGGAGATAATAATACTTAATTCTGCTCTAAAACTATTTGGAAAGTAAATAAAAAGCAATAGTTGAATTATGGACAGATTAAAGTATGCCTGTAAACAAAGTATTGCGTTAAAATTGTAAACACACGTATTTTTTCATCTCTTCAAATGTACCTGGCAAGCTATGTGATAAAATCAAGGCTCTTACAATGGGATTTTATGTTCTCTGACTCTCTTGGGTGTACTTTTGCCCTCTATTCTCACTGTTGGCAGGCCATGTAAGAACAGAGTTCACAATCTTAAGCCAAATTAGTACAAGTTTAATTTGATTTCCATAAATGCTGTATTAAAGTTAAGACGTGTAATTAAATTTCAGCAGTGATGACTACTGGATGACATAGTTCTCAAGGGCTGTATTTTTCTAACGACTTCTTGATATTATATGACATTGTTGGTGTGAATAGAACTATAATAAATTTAAAAAATTAAAATGTTATCTTATTGAAACAAAAACATTTTTCTTGAGTTGTCACTAAAGATTTCTGGAACTGAGAATTTCTTTTGAAGATGAGGATCTGAGTTACTGGCATTGGACATAGTACTTTTAAATGAGAAATGGGCTTGGTTACACTTGTGTTTCTTATTAAGGTTGAGCATCTACTATATGTATGACACAGACCTTAGTAATATATGAGACACAAACAAGTTTAAATACTGTTGTTCAAAAGTGCTTGCTAAAAGATGACAATAAAGAGGGAGTGGAATTCTAAAGAAGAGCTTAAAAAAATGTTTTAAACGCCTAGGAAGATGCCTGATTGATTCAAAGGTGCTTGAATTGATTAGTAAAAATGGCTCTAAACACTTGAAGAAGGAAGAAAGGGGTTATGAGCATTAAGTAGCATTATCATTAGGAGCAAATGTTCGCAGGAAAAATGCAGGGCAAACAATTAAGAACTAGTAACACATTTCAACAATTTCTACTCACATTCCAAGAGGGAAAGAACAATTTTTTGAACATATATATATATATATATATATATATATATATATATATATGTATATATATATACACACTCAAACATATATATGTATATGTGTATATATATATATATATATATATATATGTATATGTATATATATGGAGAGAGAAAGAGAAAAACTTTCATCCACTGGTTCACTCCCCTACTGCCAGAAATGTCCAAGGCAGGGTTGGAATGAAGGGGGACAAGTGATATGAAAAATCAAATGAAATAATTCTAGCATCCATTTTTAGCTCTAAATATTTCTAAATTCTTATTTCCAGTGTGTAAAATAGTAAACAAACTTTGATGTTTAATTTATTTCTACATGGTCACCAATGCCTGTCCCTCCATTTTCTCTACTCTTTTTAGAAAAATCCACATATTCTTTTCCTACCCAGTAATATGAAGGGGCTTCAAAAAGCCTATAGAAAAAATGGAACTGAAAGACAAGCTTATTTTGTTAGAAAAAAATTGGAATAAATGGCATTTTTTCAAAATACACATTTTTAAACTAAAATAATCAGAATATGATTTTTGAGAAATATTGATTGAAATACCTAAAAATTAGTATTTCTTGTTCGTTTGCACAAGTATGCTTTTTATGTGACAGGAGATCTTAGGTGTTACGGAGATGTGCTTAGTTGAAGGGATATGTTCTCAGGAAGAATTCTGCGCGTATTCCTTGCTTTGCCAAAAGAAGTATGAAGGCTGCAGAATTTTGAGTTTAATTTACACGTCACACTACACATAAAATCCAAGAAATGAATGCAAGGAGAGGTACAACCACTTTCTCAGATAGCTAGCATAACTGTAAAATGTGTCAGGCATTGTACGAAGTTTTCACTTCGTTGAATTCTCCTCCTGACCTCATGCAGAGGATGTTATCCTCCCGATGTTACTGATGGAGAAACTGGGGACTGGAAAGATGAAGCGCCCTGCTTCAGACTTACTGAGATGCTGCATGAGTCCAGCAATGTCTATTGCTCTGCTACACAATCCTGCATCATTTCATTCAGTGCAAAGAGGGACATGAACAATGTCTTTGTATCTAGAGACGAGTTCTTTGGTATCGCTGTTGGACTTGTACACTCAGGAAAATAAGGTATTTGCAATGTATCAGCCTCATTAAAAAAGCAGCTTAGTGACTAATGCAATATTGTATAAACAGGCAACACTGTCTGATTCTCATTCTATTTTTTCTCCTTCTAGCATAATTCCTTGCCCTCCAGTCCCAATGTTAGCAATCCAGATAGGAAGGAGGATTACCTGTGGTTTCTAAATAAAGTCAATGTTTATCCAGTAAAATGCTCACCCTCTAAATGTGAGTTTTTATTTGCCTCAACCTATTATAGATAAAAGCAGGCAATTTTTCATTCAGTATATCAACAAAAAACTGCCTTTGGTTTAAAAAATGTACAAAAGCATTTATACTTCATTTGCTTGCATTGCTTGAAATTTTGAGCATAAATGTGACAGGATGCTTTGAAATCTTTGATACAATTTCTTCCTTAGCAGCTCTTGTGGTGGAACAGCAAGACAGGGTATTATTTCTTCGCTGGAATCACAGAAAGCCCCGTCAGCCAAAGCAATTTCACAGTGCCTGACCAAAACACCTTGGCTGTTGTACTCAAGCAGTGAGATGTTTTTGGCTGAGACAGATGCCTTGAGTTAGTGATTGCAGACTGCCCTGTATTTGGCATTCTACTTTTCATGTAAATAGTAGGGAGAACAGAGCAAGCCTTCATGACTGTACCTTTACCAAGTGAGAAATTTTAGAGAGTAAACATTTACCTCATTAACTATATTGGGTTTTTTTTTGGGGGGGGTGCAGTTAGGGTAATATTTTTCACTTACGTTTTTTGAGTTTTTAGCTGATGTTGCTGTTTCTTCGATATTTCTTATTCAAATAACAAGTGGGAGATTCCAAACTTTTCTAATGTTATGAGTTCAGAGACATCACTTTAACACATCTTCTCTACGGCTACTTCTTCTGTTTTGTTAGCTGCACAACAGTTGGATTTCCAGGACTCATATTCATTTAAGTGTTCACTGAGTGTTTCACACAATGCCGAGTGAACAACTATTCACTCACTTCCTGACTGATCAATTGATGTCTCCAAAGAAGTAAAGAACTGTGAGGAATACTTAAGAGTGGGCTAATTTTCTTTGTTTTTAAGACCAAGATGTTGATGCTGAGTCAAAATCAGTAGATGTTAGTTCCCCAGAAGACTAAGCTTGACTTATGAAAACTGGCTGTTGTGCTTAACCAATCTCCTTAAAAATGTGTGACTCTAATTAAGGAAGAATATAATTAAATCAATAGCAAAATGCAGCAGCCAGATGGTAGCTGGGTAATGGCCTTCACAAATTAAATATTTGAAAGCAAATAAAATAACAGAATAATTTTATTTATTTCTTCTGTCTCTAGCTTCCTGCTTGCATCACCTCCTCCAACTCTTTTGTGCTTTCTTCAAAAAAAAATATTGATTATGTTTCTTCACAGGCCAGAGAATATTCAAAAGGATAGATGTAATGTCAAATGAGGCATAACTTCTGTACACATTCCAGCAGAAGAGTTAGACAAACAGTGCTGTAGCTAAATCAGTTGGATCAGATAGATTATAGACCAGGTCTATACACAACTGTACAGAAACATATGCTCTGTGGTCAGCTTTCGAAGAGAGTGGGGATATTTAAACTAGAGGGGTTTGCTACAGTCTGTGAAGGCAATGGAATGTGTGACTGTCTGGAAGTTAAGGAGATAAGCAGATGAAAAGAGCCAAAACCGTATTAACATGAAATTTGCATGAAGAAGGATGAGAGCTGATATTGAAGAAATATAAAATGGCTACATTATTATTTCTAAAAATGAGCACTTTCTAAATTGAAATTCTAAACTGGTAGGAAGAATTTCAATTTTAAGCAGCAGAGTAGTATGTTCAAATTTGTGATTGTAGCAGCTCAGACTCAGCTACAAAGACAGGAACAGGGATATATTAACTTTGAGGACTGAATCAGCTGCAGGATTCTGAGGTACATCAATAGGACTGAAGTTCAGTTAAAGATGTGGGTCGAGGTGTACATCTCTGCCTGGGGCAGTTAGTGACATTTGCTGAAACAGGAATCTAAGAAGGAACAAGTCAGGAAAGGAAGGTTCAGGAATTCATTATTAACTCAGATGAATTTAAAGTTCAGTCGAGAATTTGGGCTAAAATGCCCAACAGATATTTTTTGTTCATAATGAGCTTATAATTGTATTGCATATTTTCACAGGGGTTCATTTTTCATATTGTCATCACCTTCACTATTATTATTGTAGTCAAACTCATCTACTCTGATAAAGGCTGTGAGAAACATAAAGGCATATAGCTGGGCCTCTTATGTAAAGGAGATTAAGGCACAGATAAGAGGATAACACTTCTACCACAACAGAATGACAGAGGGCCCACCGCAGTAATTTAGTGGCTAAATCCTCACCTTACACACACTGGGATCCCACATTGGCACTGGTTTGTGTCTCAGTGGCTCCACTTCCCTTCCAGCTCTCCACTTGTGGCCTGGGAAAGCAGTTGAGGACGGCTCAAGACCTTGGGGCCCTGCACCCGCGTGGGAGACCCAGAAGAGGCTCCTGGTTCCTGACTTCAGATCAGTTCAGCTCAAGCTGTCATGGCCACT
Source organism: Ochotona princeps (assembly GCF_030435755.1). Lineage (NCBI taxonomy): Eukaryota > Metazoa > Chordata > Mammalia > Lagomorpha > Ochotonidae > Ochotona > Ochotona princeps. The sequence goes on from NC_080832.1 coordinate 36,583,637, forward strand.
TGGGGAATGAATCAATGAATGGAAGATCTCTGTCTTTCCTCCTCTCTGTATACCTGACATTCTAATAAAAATAAATAAATCTTAAAATAATGAAAGAAAAGAATCATATTTTTTGGAGGGCTGATACATATATTACAAATCAGAAGTTTCATAAGATGCCAGACAACAGGGCGTTGAACTGGACTAATTTGTATGTGGAAAGGCTTGACATACAAAATAGCAAGCGTTGTTGATTTTGATGATATATAGGCTGGAAAGACGCTGAAGACGGGATTTCTTATCTGAGGGCAGAGATGACAAGAAACAGTTTCATCCATAGATTGGATGTAATATATGCTTTCAGAAGTTGCCACCTGAGTAAATGTTACCTGTCACGTTTGCTGTTTGATTGTAGGTATCGACATTTGGCTTAACAGCTGAGATGTCACTCATGACATTCATATCCCATCTAAGAGCATCGGTTCCATGCTGGCTTACTCCTGACAAAATTGTCTGCTCATGCGCAGCCTGGAAGGCAGCAGGTCGTGTCGCTGGTAATTGAGACCCTGGCACTCATGTGGGACACTTGCACTGAATTCTTGTCTTCTGGGTTTGAGCTAATCCAGTCTGGGCAATTCTCAGTACTGGAGCAGTAAGTCAGTGGGAGAGAGATCTCTGTCTCTCAAACTAAAAGGAAAAAGAGAGGGAGATAGATAAGAGAGAAAAAAGGGAAAAAAAAAAAGGAGGAGAAAGAAGAGGAAGAGTTCACCAATACACATCCATTCAGGCATGATTGCTATTTGTTTCTTTGGTATCTTGTTTGTACTTGTTTACAAAACAAGTTATGAAGAGAGAATTTTCTTTGGTAAAACCAGATGAAAGGCTCTGCCTGTGTTTCAGATTTTGTTACATGCAAGCACATTCACTGAAGATGTGTTTGTCTTCACCATAGTTTTTAAAAATGATCTGAGAATGAATTAACATGAAACCACTAAAATTCTTGCACTTAAAGTATTCAAATAAAGTAAAAACATAAGTGTATTATTTTTGGTGGGCAAATTGCAGAAAAGCTGATTTAGGAAAATGTTGTCCAATAAAAATATAAACAAATGTGAGCTACATATATAATATTACATTTTCTAGTAGGTACATTTAAAGGACTAAAAGTAAGCAGATTAAATTAATGATACAAATTTTTAAGTTGATATAGTTCAAGTGTGACCATTTCAACACATAATCAAAATAAAAATATGTTAGTGAAATATTCTGCATTTTTTCTTAGTACTTGTGATTTTTACATGTATTTTGTACATGTAGCATGTCTCAAATGAGACTTTACCATTTCTAACAGCAGTGGGAAGCAGCCAGCCTTGAAGCCTTCAAGACTTCACTTGACCTTGAAATTCAATAAATCTACACCAGGCTAAATTTTCAGTTCACGATTCTGTATGCTCTGCAGATGATGTTATATAAACACAAATGGTACTAAGAGTATCACAAGAGGTTCAAGAGTATCATAAGTTGGCACACTGCAGTTTTGCTTATTTGTGGGTGAGTCAAAATACTCATCTTTCTTTTAGTATACATTTTGATCTTCTAAATAAGTAAGTGCTGTGATTTCTTTGTTAAAAGAATTCTCACCAAGAGAAAAAATTAAAAAAGAATGGGGTGGGGGAGGAAAGAATTGATTTCAGTTACACATACCCTGGGCTATGCAGTTCATATTTATCAGTCACATAATCAGCTGTCCATAGTGAAACAGATGTATACAAAAATGTACAGAAGTGTCTTGGAATACCTCAAAGTTTCTTTGGAGTTCTCCCCAATCGAACTGCTGGACTCAGAACGCTAACCAAGAAAAGACAGAAGACAGAACAGGTCAATCATTCATCTCAGCTATATGTTGGCAGCGAAATATGGGGCAAACGGAGACTTTATGATGGACCATATCAATCAGTGGACGACCTCATTGAGCGAAACTGGCAGCGATTCATAACTGGAGAACTATTAACACCGCTCAAGCACATATCTCAGAGCATGCCCCACATCCGGGACTTGGGGTGGGCGGGAAACCGGGTGGGGCTTCTCCCTCAATATCCCCCTTTATCTCAGATACATGATGGAAACAATATGGACATAATAGTATTATCCACCTCCCTATACCCCCTGAACCTTTTTTTTTAACCGTAATTAATTATGTAAAGATTGTCAACAACAATACAACAAAATAAATTTTAAAAATGTACAGAAGTGAATTAATAAATACATATTACAAAATAAATCCACTAGACAAAGATATTGAAATTCAGAGAGACTAACCAATCACCTCAGAAGAGGGAAGAGGCTGTGGGAGCTGCAAGACCTGCAAAAAGTGTTCAGATATAATAGAACAGTTCAGGCATCAATCAGATGGGTCCAAAATCATTTCAATCTTATGAATCTGATATTCTTCAAGTAACTTTCCCTTCTCTCAGCAGCTTTGTTTTTAACTGAGATTTTTGTCTATTTATTTATTCCTATTGTTTATATTGGAAAGGCAAAGTTTACAGAGAAAAGGAGAAACAAAAAGAAAGATCCTCCATCCACTGGTTCACTCCCAAAATGGCCACAATGGCCAGAGCTGAGCCAATTCGAAACCAGGAGCCAGAAGCCTCTTCCAGGTCTTGCATTTGGATGCAGAGCCCTGAGAACCTGGGCCATCTGCAGCTGCTCTCCCAGGCCATAAGCAGGGAGTCAGATGGAACATAAACAGCTGGGACATGAACAGGCACCCTTAAGGAATGCCAGTATTTACAAGTAGAAGAGTAGCCTGTTGAGTTACAGTGCCATCCCCAGAAATTTTTCCCCCACAATTGCAAATTTTATTTTTTTTTGTTATTCCTTTACTTGAATTCAGTCTTTAATGAACCATAACTACTCACAAAATTTCTCATCTGTCAGTAACGCTCTGTGTTCTGTATGCTAGTGATGTGAAACATTATAAAGCCAGTTGTGACTTACACAACTCATGCTATATTTTATCAGCATTTCACAGCCAAATGCCATTAAGTGACTTGACAGAACAAATGTTGGGGATTGTATTTGAACTGTTTTACTCTTCATGGGACTAGACTGTCTCCATAAAAATAAGAGAGGTCCTATCTTATGTCCTCAAAGACAACTCACTGTAAATATTTTCCATTCTGTCGATCTAGCTGTTAATTGCAGCTCTGTGAGTTTCTCCACTGTAAAACAGGGCAATATTATTTACCATACATGAGATTTGTGAATCTTACATGAGATATTGTTCCTGAAGGGTCTAGAAAAATTCCTAGGACCCAGTAGCTCTAGAAATGGTGAAGACAACACCTATGATGCTGGTAAAAATGACTAAGGACAGGTTTGTTATTTACTCTTTTGAAAAATGTCAAACATCCAGGTAAAGAGAACAATCTCATGGCAGTTATTAGTTTTAGTATTCCTTTATGATATTTTGTAAATAATTCAAGCAATCGGAAAAATGTCACTTGTCAATGGTTATTACACATATATAGAAAAATCTGCATTCATTCCAACCAAATGAAAATTGTATGTTGAACAAATCCACAGTGAAAGGACAACCCGAAGTTTTGCTAAGGAAAAGGCATCTTGGCCCAAATCCATGTAGTTGTAAATAAATTTAGACTTTTCTTGATGGCTAGGAGTTATGTTTCCTTATTCCCATGAGAAAAAAGAGTGGAAGCCATAAAAGACATTCCTGTAAAATATTTACACATCTTCTTTGATACATTAATGCATTAAGTCCTTTGAAATGAGGACTAATTTTGCTTTACAACCTTCTTTATAAACACATTGAGCAAGAAAACTAGACTTGGAAAAGCTTTTCTGGCATTTGTCATTAATTTGGTTGCCTCATTTGGACGACTATACCCATTTCAAGCAAAGAAAATGAAGAGAGCATTATACAGCAGTGCTTAATTTTCTGTCTCCTGAAAATAATGAAGAGATCTATACAATGGATCTGAATATGAAGACCAGTATTACTTTATAGGATGGTCGTAATGAAGAGGATAGCTAACTGTACTTTCTTGGGTTCACTCTGAGTATCAACAGGTTGAACAATTTTTCTTCATCATTGTTTGATAATGCTCAGTTTACAACAAATAAAAGTAAAACTCTGAATTAAAAGCCGTCCAGAGTAGCTGCAATCTCGGTACCAAAGAAATCGATTTGAAATGCGTTACCTTCTGATGGTCATTGCTGAAAATGTAACCAGGACATGAATAAGACTCCTCTAGTAGTTATAAAACTGTGATTATTTAAAAGTGCAAATCTGGTATATCTTTCATGTATTAAGAGCAGACAATCTCCTTGGCAGCTGCCAGAAGAAATGTGTCTTAACACATTTCCTGACTGAACAAACGTATGCAGCATTTGTTTAAAGATTTGGGGGCTATGGCCCAATGAGTAATTAACATACTTATTACTGGCACTGGAATCCTTCTTTCCAGGAAATAGATGTAAGAATGATGCTGAAAGTGACAAAAATTACATTTTTCATCAGCATAGAAAACCATTCAATGACACTTTTCCCAGTCCTACTCTTGTCTTTCACAGTACAAATATTTACAAATATTTCCTGCCCATCACAGATATGTGCAATGGCTGAAGTTCTACAAGTACATGCATCCATACTGTTAAGATGGCAGGTAGCCACTGTTGTGCAATTTAATCTATATCTTGACTGCTCTAGCATTGTAATGCTTTTGTCTTGAATGAATACAACTGAAACTTGAATTCTTGGTGTTCAGAAAATGTTCAAATAAATCTTGAACATGGCAGCCAATGGAAAGAATGATAAGATTTAGCATCTTGGTTTTTATCTACCCTAAGAATAGCATGTTGAAAGGAATGTGAACCTTCACATGTAGGAGTGGTTCCACCCTAAGAAATGAGCAGTTGAAGAATGATTCATGTCTTATCTAGTCATAACAGGCAGTATCCCACTAATTAATCCTTGAGGGACTAAACTCTCAGTTTTTCTGCCACTGTTGGGTATCATATTCTCCCAATCAACCAAATTACTACCAAATAACATAGTCAGTTAATAATTGTTGTTGTTTGGATTTCATTGGTCTTGACCAGCAGTCGGAATGAATTTACTAAATCAGTTGGTTTTACCATTGGCTCTGACTCAGCATCTTGTTACTAGGTACCCATAAGGAAATTAAAAACCACAAGCAATTCACAGCAGAACCAAATAAATTTATGTAATATCTTTGTGTACATACATGGATCTATCTTTGCCCCTAATACAAGTTCATCTTTGAGTTGGAGTAGAAAGTTTTGTAGTTTTAAAAAATTGTATGCCTTTGTTACTTGCAGAAGATAAATGCAATACTTTCATAATACATCCTCCTCCTCATCCTCCAACTTAAGCATTGGGAAACTATAGAACAAAATATAAGTATAAAGTGTTTTTATTCCTTCTTATAGTCTACACAGAGTTAGCAAGCAATGATTTATTTTTCTGATTGAATAGCAATTTTGCCTTTGGACATGTGTTGGGTGTTGTTTTAAAGCTGGGCATGTCTGGTAACTTTTCAACCAAAAGTTTTTCAGTTTTTACTGATGTTAAAATTACAGCTTATTCAAATTGTTTAATGAACCATCACAGTTCCCGCTTTGCCTTTCTCTCTTCCCCTACTCTCCTAATTTTGTTAAACTCCCTTTACCTTTCTTTTAAGCAAAAGTTAAGCAAGAAATGTCATTTTATGATTTGATCAAGGCAAGCATTTACAGCCTATTTGAAAATCTAGTATAGATATTCCTAACAGCTGGTCAAATAGATGGAGCAGCTTTGCTGTATGACAGACTTAGAAATTCAGGATGATGAAGTTTCAGAGCGGGATGATGACTGTGTAAGTCTGATAGTATTTAATGCATAAAACTCAAGTGTCTGAAATTTGTTGAGGGGAAAGTTACATGAAAAAAAGATAAATAAATCGGGGAATTAATCTCTTAAATGTAAATGGGACTGTTTATCATTTCCACCAATCATGGATACCAAATGTGGAAATCACTATTGCTCAGCATATTTTCTGAGGGATTGTTTGGATTAGTTTGCTATGTCACAAATGACTAAACATTGTGGATAGGAAAAAGTACAAAAGAACAACCAATTTGCTGTTGTTGAATCCTGAAACAGAGAGAGTTGTGGCTTGGATCTAGGTGTTCATAAGGAATGTTCAAAACATACAATTTAAGGAAAAGTGAAGCATGTGAATAGTAAATAGTAAATAGTCCATATGCTACTTTGTCTTGGAATTTCTCACAGTATTGGTATAATGTTGTTTGTAATTTGGTGGGATTTCAAAAGTTTCATGAAAAGCAGAATTAAGATAAGGTGAATTTCCATGAACTTCCTAAAAATTCCTTTTGTGTCATTGGTGAGTAATTCTGAGACATGACATTGAATCTAGTGAACATGGATAGGGCACTGAGTATGTTTTAGGCACTGAATGGGGTACCAGGTTTGTGAGAAGTGTCAGATGTCACCTTTGTACCCCAAGACTTCATTATGATTCAAAATCACATCATATATTTTTGGTAATTAGTTATAGCATTTTCTCTTACAGTAACACATTTTAAGAGGCTAAAAAAATCATGAAACAAAATCACTCTAGTTATAATCAAAGAGACAAGGCCCCATTTTTTCCTGATTATAGGCTTATAGGTACAGTTCTCACTCTTTATTCTACTTATATTTTTATGATCCTTAAAATGTATTACAATGCTTTATTAAAATGCAATAGTTTACATTGTTGTGGGATTTCAGCACAAATGCACAGCATGAATGAATGAAACAGGCAACTAGCTTTTCCAGATCTTTAATTTTCTTTTTTTTTTTTTTTTTCTTTTTTTTTTTTTTATTTTTTTTTTTAAATTTTATTTTAAATTCATTAATTACATTGTATTATGTGACACAGTTTCATAGGTACTGGGATTCTCCCCACCCCTCCCCAAACCCTCCCACCATGGTGGATTCCTCCACCTTGTTGCATAACCACAGTTCAAGTTCAGTTGAGATTCCCCCATTGCAAGCATATACCAAACATAGAGTCCAGCATCTTATTGTCCAGATAAGTTCAACGGCTTCTTAGGTATACACTCTCTGGTCTGAAGACAGAGCCAGCAGACTATCATCCCGATCAATTAAAAGCTCCAACATACCATCAGCAAAAATTTACATCACCATGGAATTAATTGACATAGTAACGAGTAACCAATATGGTAAAAGTAAATGCGATTTCTTATCCACCTTCTGTGACCACCTCATTGACATTTCAATTTAGGTTTATACACAACATATAACATTCATAACATAACTTGTTATACATAACATCGTGTCATCTTAAATTAAGGCAAACATGTGGTATTTAACCTTTTGGGATTGGCTCATTTCCCTTAGCATTATGGTTTCCAGTTTGGCCCATTTGGCCACAAAGAACTGCATTTTGTTTTGTTTAATAGCTGAGTAGTATTCCATGGAGTAGATGAACCATAGCTTTCTTATCCAATCCTCTGTTGATGGGCATTTTGGTTGCTTCCATGTCTTTGCAATTACTGATTGTGCTGCTATGAGCATAGGAGTGCATGTTGGTTTCTCATAAAACAAGTGTTCTGGATATATTCCTAGGAGTGCTATTGCCGGGTCATACGGTATGTTGTATTTGAGTTGTTTGAATGTTCTCCATACTGATTTCCATAGAGGCTGTACCAGCCTGCAGCCCCACCAGCAGTGGAGTAGGGTTCCCTTTTCCCCGCAACCTCGCCAACAAGTGTTGTTGGTGCTTTTATTCATATGGGCCAGTCTTACTGGCGTTAGGTGGTACCTCATTGATGTTTTAATTTGGATTTCCCTTATTGCCAGGGAACTTGAGCATTTTTTCATATGTTTATTTGCCATTTGGGTTTGTTCCTTTGTGAAGTGTTTGCCCATTTCCCGTGCCCATTTCTTGAGTGGCTTGTTTGTTTTGACATTTTGGTTGTTTTGTAGCTCTTTGTATATTCTGGAGATCAGCCCTCTATCACCTAAGTCGTGTGCAAAGATCTTCTCCCATTCTGTGGGTTGCCTTTTTACTTTGTTGATTGTTTCTCTAGCTGTACAGAAGCTTCTTAGTTTGATGAGGTCCCAATTGTTTATTTTGGTCTTGATTTCTACTGCATTTGGAGTCTTTTTTAGGAAGTGAGGGCCTACCCCTAAGTGTTCCAGTGTGTTTCCAACATTTTCTTCCAAAAGTTTGAAGGTTTCTGGATGTAGGTTTAAATCTTTTATCCATTTGGATTTGATCTTAGTATATAGTGAGAGATGTGGGTCTATCTTTTTGTTTCTGCAGGCTATCAACCAGTTGTCCCAACAGCATTTATTGAACAGACCTTCCCATTTGCCTGGGTTGTCGTTTGTCTTTTTGTCAAAGATTATTTGGCTGTATTTCTGTGGGTTCCCATCTGGTGTTTCTATTCTGCTCCATTGATCTTCTTCTCTATTTTTGTGCCAGTACCAGGCTGTTTTGATAACCACTGCCCTATAGTATGTCCAGAGGTCCGGAACTGTGATTCCCCCTGCTAACTTCCTGTTCTTGAGAATGGTTCTAGCTATTCGTGGTTTTTTGTGCTTCCAGATGAACCTTTGGATCATTGTTTCCAGGTCTGTGAAGAATGTTTTGGGCAATTTGATTGGGATTGCGTTGAATGTATATATTGCCTTCGGCAGGATAGACATTTTAATGATATTGATTTTACCTATCCAGGAGCATGGGATGTTACTCCATCTTTCTAGATCTTGTTCAATTTCTTTTTTAAGTAGTTTGTAGTTTTCCTCGAATAGGTCTCCTACATTTTTGGTTAGGTTAATTCCCAGATACTTCATGCTTTCCTTTGTTACTTTGAATGGTATCTTGCTGGTTAGATCTTTTTCCAACTTGGGGCTGTTAGCATACACTATGGCTGTTGATTTTTGTTCATTAATTTTGTACCCTGCCACTCTACCGAACTCTCGTATAAGTTCTAGTAGTCTCTGTGTTGAGCCTTTTGGCTCTTCCATATAAAGAATCATGTCATCTGCATATAGTGAAAGCTTGACTTCTTCATTTCCCATTTGGATTCCTTTGATTTCTTTTTCTTGTCTTATGGCCTCAGCGAGTACCTCTAGAACTATGTTGAATAGCAGCGGAGAAAGCGGACATCCCTGTCTTGTTCCAGATCTCAGTGGGAAGGGTTCCAGTTTTTCTCCATTCAGTATGATGCTGGCATTGGGTTTTTCATATATTGCTTTGATTATGTTGTGGATTTTTCCATCTATGCCTACCTTGGTTAGGGTCTTTAGCAGGAAGTTGTGCTGAATTTTGTCGAAAGCTTTTTCTGCATCTATTGATACTATCATGTGATTCTTGTTTTTCAGTTTTTGGATGTGGTGTATCACATTTATGGATTTGCGAATGTTGAACCATCCCTGCATTCCAGGGATGAATCCTACTTGATCTGGATGAATGATCTGTCTGATGTGTTTTTGAATTCTGTTGGCTAGGATTTTGTTGAGAATCTTAGCATCAATGTTCATCAAAGAGATAGGTCTGTAGTTTTCTTTCTCTGTAGGATCTCTGCCCGGTTTTGGGATTAAGGTGATGTTGGCTTCATAGAATGAGTTTGGAAGGGTTGCTTCCTTTTCTATTGTTTTGAAGAGTTTGTAGAGGATTGGAGTTAGTTCTGTTCGGAATGTTTTGTAGAATTCTGGAGTGAAGCCGTCTGGGCCTGGGCTTTTCTTTGTTGGGAGGTCTTTAATCACTGATTCAATCTCTGCTTCAGTTATGGGTTTGTTCAGGTTGATTGTTGCCTCTGGGCTAAGTTTTGGCAGGTTGTGTGAGTCTAAGAACTTTTCCATTTCTTGGTGGTCTTCTGATTTGTTGGAGTACAGTGCTTTGTAGTAATTTCTGATTATGTTCTTAATGGTTGTAATGTCTGTTGTTATGTTGCCTTTTTCATCTTTGATGCTGTTAATTCTTGCTTTCTCTTGTTTTTTCTTTGTCAGACGGGCCAGCGGGGTGTCTATTTTGTTTATCTTTTCAAAAAACCAGCTTTTTGATTCGTTGATTTTGTGTATGGTTTTTTTTATTTCTATCTGGTTGATTTCCTCCCTTGTTTTGATGATTTCTTGTTTCCTGTTGTGTGTGGGGCTCTTCTGCTGCTGCTTTTCCAATTCCTGGAGGTGTGTGGTTAGTTCCTGTATTTGGCGACTCTCTTGGGCCTTGACATGAGCTCCAATTGCGATGAGTTTACCCCGTAGCACTGCTTTGGCAGTGTCCCACAAGTTTTGGAATGTTGTGTCAGAGTTTTCATTGGTTTCCATAAATTTTTTGATCTCATCTTTAATTTCTTCCCTGACCCATTGTTCGTTTAATAGCATATTGTTCAGCCTCCAAGAGTTTCTATATTTCCTGGGACATTTTGAATTGCTGATTTCCAGTTTCATTCCGTGGTGGTCTGAGAGGGTACATGGTATGATTCCTATCTTTTTGAAGTTATTTAGATTTGCTTTGTGTCCTATCATGTGGTCGATCCTGGAGAAGGTGCCATGCACTGCTGAAAAAAATGTATAATCTGTGGTCTTAGGATAAAAAATTCTATAAATGTCTACCAAGTCTAGTTGTTCTAATGTTTGTACGAGCTCTGTTGTTTCTTTGTTGAGTTTTTGTTTTGTTGATCTGTCTATAGTTGTTAGTGGGGTGTTAAGATCACCCACTATTATTGTGTGTGTATCTATGTTTCCCCTTAAGTCTGTAAGTAGTTGCTTCACGAAGCTAGGCGCATTGGAATTAGGTGCATATATGTTCACGATTGTAATTACTTCTTGATGGATCAGTCCCTTCACCAATATATAATGTCCTTCTCTGTCCTTTTTGATGTCTGTCAGCTTGAAGTCTAGGTCATCTGAGATTAGAACAGCTACGCCAGCCTTTTTTTCTCGTCCATTGGCATGAAATGTCTTTTTCCATCCTTTCACTTTAAATTTCTTACAGGATTTTCTGGTTAGATGTGTCTCTTGTAGACAACATATAGTTGGGTGCTGTTTGATGATCCATTCCGTTAATCTATGCCTTTTGATTGGTGAGTTTAAGCCATTTGTGTTTAGAGATAATATTGAAAGGAATTGGTTTTGGGCTGCCATGAGTGTAAGTATGCAAGTGTGTATTTGCGACTATTAGAGTTCTTGATTGGTTGACTTTTCTTGTATGGATTTTAGTGGGGAGGTCTTCCCATTTGCCATCTTTGATTTTGGTTTGTATTTTTTCTTTCTGGGTTTAGCACCTTCCTGAGGAGATTTTCCAGAGCTGGTTTCGTGTTGATGTATTCTTCGAGTTTCTCTTTACTGTTGAAGTATTTAATTTCATTCTCAAATATAAATGAGAGCTTTGCTGGGTACATTATTCTTGGTTGGCAGTTGTTTTGTTTCAGGATTTGATAGGTTTTACCCCATTCTCTCCTTGCTTGGAGCGTTTCTTCTGATAGGTCGGCTGTGATCCTGATTTCCCTTCTCCTGAAAGTAATCTTATCCTTTTTTCTTACTTGTCTTAGAATTGTTTCCTTGTGTTCACTTGAAGGTAGCTTGAGGACCACATGTCTGGGAGACGATTTGTTTGGGTCGTATCTCCTGGGGGTTCTTTGCCCTTCCTGGATTTGTGCTGGATTTATATTTCCAATATTCTGGAAGTTCTCCTGTATTATCTCATTGAGCACCCGTTGCAAGCCTGTCTCCTTTTCCACTCCTTCGGGAAGGCCTATTATTCTAATATTTGATTTTTTGAGGTTGTCTTTCATTTCCTGTATGGACCTATTGGCTTTCTCTAGATTTGTCTCCAACTGTTTGATGAGCTGCTGCCTTTCATTCTGATTGTCTTCCAATTCTGATATTCTGTCCTCTGCTGTGTTCATTCTGTTGGTTAGGCTTTCAATTTTGTGCTCTATATCGAGGATTCCCTTTTTGATTTGATTTATTTCTGCAGTGATATGGTTTTCGAATGCCTTAGACTCTTCCCAGCGCTTTTCACTCTCTCTGACGAATTTCATCATTAGCTTCTTAAAGTCCTTATCTGATAGTTCCTCTATGTCTTCATCTTGCATCTCAGATATTGAGATTAGTTTTTGGTTGTATTGGGAGGGAGTGCTTGATCTTTCCTCTGGGTCATTGCTTTTTCTGATACTTCTCCTCATTGTGTTTTTGCTTCTTGTTGTTTTGAGATTTTAGCGGTGATTCAGCTGAGCTGGCTCTGGTTTGGGGCCTCCGGCTGAGCCCAGCAGGGCTTACTGCCTGAGTCACCAGCTGCTTTCAGGGTCTGTAGATCACAGCCCTGAGCTGGGTCAGGAGGCTTTGTGGGCCAGCCCCAGTGCCAGGCCCCTTCCCCTGTGGCTCCCTCTCAAAGGCAGTGCCCTACAGATTCACTCTGCTGAGCCGCGCCTGGGCTTTGGGTCACAAGGCTAATACAGCGGGGGTCTCCGCCTCAGTGCTGAGCCGAGACTCTCCTTCAGGGCTTGAGGTTAGCACAGCAGGGGCTCCTGCTGCTCGGAGTCTAAAATCCCCAACCCCGGCCTGTGCTGGGCTGGAAATCTCCTCGGCCCCAGTGCCAAACTCGGAAGCGCTGCTCCGCTGAGGGCTGCAACACCACAGGCAGGTCTTTCCGAGTGGGCTCCTGCTGGGAAAACCTGTCCGGCCAGTTCAGCTGAGCCCGCTCTGGTCTGGCCTCTCTAGCTGAGCCCAGCTGGGGACTCTGCCCTGAAGAAGCCACTTCCTCAGCTGCACTCTCTCAAGGGTAGAAGCGGATCTCTGAGAGGCACAGAGCCCTTGAGGTGAAATGTGCCCCCACTAGTCCGCTCCTCTGACCAGGACGTGAGGCCCTGTCGAGCGTTGCCCAGCCTCTGGGGCTCAGGGCTAGTCCAGCAACAGGATCCACTGACTCTCCCGCAGCCAGTCCACAGCTCAGAGCCGATAAGGGGATCTCTGAGCCCCAGTCCCACAGCGCCGCTCCTGTTCCCTCTGCACTCTCCCTCAGCCGCTGAGCAGCGGGTAGGCAAGCCTCTGGGAAATCTCCCCTGCTTTTCCTCCACTTCTGCAGGGATGATGCACCCAATGATCAGTCCAGTAGCCTCCTCTGGGGGCTCCTGCCTTCCAGGGGACTGGTGCCCCTGTCGGTGTGGGCGCCTATCCTTCCGGCCGCCTCTGTTTTCCCTGGGGCGGTAGAGCCTCCGCCGCCTTCCCCCTGCCTGGGATCGTGACTCACCAGGTTTCTCGCGGCGTGCTGTATTTTCTTTCCTACTTTTTGCGGCTGTTCCTTCACGCTGTGTAGATCTTCTTGCTTTAGTGAACTCCAGTGACCTTCTCGTTCTTCTCCCTACAGTTTCGCACCTCCTGGCCTGTTTCTCTGCTGGATCGGCTCCCCTCCTTCCCTACTCCACCCTACACCAGCTCTCTGCAGTCGGCCATCTTTTTTGGACCTGTCCAGATCTTTAATTTTCTTTGTGTTTGAGAGTTCTTGCAGTTCTTTCGATGGTGTATCGCGTGTTCTTGTAACTACAGCTGTCACACTGTCTTGTTGAACACTGAAAACCTGTTACTTCTGACTGCACGTCAGTGCCCACTCTGTGATCCTCTCCATTGTCTCTTCCCTCACATTTTCCAGGCTCAAATCTTCATTTTTGTAGGTTCAGACAGACTACTGTTTTTAAAACTTCCTCATGTGAGAGAGAACACGTGGTTGTTTTCTGGATCCGGCTTACTTGCCTTAACATCTCCAGTTCCATATATTTTGAGGCAAATTTCAAGATCTCATTCTTTTAATGGGTGGATTATATTTCATTGCATGTATATATTTTTATTCAAACATTGATGGACACCTAGGTTGATCCTATATTTTGACAACTATAAGTGGTGCTACAATGAATATGGAAATATAGTTGTCTATTATACATACTGATTTATTTGCCTTTAGATATCAGGCAGTAAGTAAGGTAACTGAGTCATTTAGTAGATCTATTTTAGTTTTGGGGGGAATCTTCATACTGTCTCCATAATGGGTGTTCAAATTTGCGTTTCAAAAAAGAATATGTAAGGATTTCCTTTTACCACCTTTTCTCCAGCATTTGTTCTTACTATTTTTCTTCTTTTTGATAATAGTCATTCTAGCTAGAGTGAGAATATCTCATTTTGGTTTTGATTTATCTGTTTCTGAAGGCTAATGACAATAGAAATTTTCTCATATATCTTTTTAATTATTTCTATCTCTTCTTAAAAAAATTATCAGGCCCAGCGCAGTAGCCTAGCTGCTAAATCTTAGTCTTGCAATCGTCAAGATCCTGTATGGTCACTGATTCATGTCCTGGCAGCTCCATTTCCATTCCAGCTCCCTGCTGTGGCCTGAGAAAGCAGTAGAATGGCCCAAAGCCTTGGGACCGTTGTACCCACGTGGGAGACCTGGAAGAAGCACCTGGCTCCTGGCTTTGGATTGGCTCAGTACTGGCTATTGCAGTACTTGGGCAGTAAACCAACAGATTTGAAGGTCTTTCTCTGTGCCAGTCCTTCTCTCTGTGAATCTGGCTTTCCATTAAAAATAAAATAAATGTTTTAAAAATAGAAAAATAAGTGTTAAATTTTATTCTGCAAATTATGGGCATTCTTAAGGCATCTAGATATTTCTCTTTGTTTCATTCTTATTTTCAGTAGAGTATAATTCACTTTATTTCACTCCTAGTTTCTTTCTTTTTTAAAGATTGATTTATTTTTATTGGAAAGGCAGGTATACAGAGAGGAAGAGAGATAGAGAGGAAGATCTTCCATCCAATGGTTCACTCCCCAAGTGGTCACAACGGCTAAGCCAATCTGAAGTCAGGAGCCAGGAGCTTCTTCTCAATCTCCCACGCAGGTGCAGGGTCCTAAAGCTTCAGGCCATTCTCGACTGATTTTCCAGGCCACGAGCAGAATGCTTGATGGGAAGTGAGGCTGCAGGGATTAGAATCGGTGCCCATATGGGATCCCGGCATGTTCAAGATGAGGACTTTTAACTGCTACGCTGTCAAGCCAGGCCGTAATTTCTTTCTTTAGAATTAGACTACACAAATATTCACAACATCAAGTCTTAATGTCAGAGAATCTACAGACAAAAAAATGCAGTCTATTCAGGTTACCAGGCCCTATTCAGGTCCTATGTCATCAGACAGCGGTCAATGTTCAACTGGGCTTATTTAAGAGTTAAATATTAAGAATCATGCACAGTGTTCTACAAAAGGTTATAATAGAAGAAGAATTTTTAAAGATGATTTTTTTAAAGATTCATTTATTTTATTACAAAGTCAGATATACAGAGAGGAGGAGAGACAGAGAGGAAGATCTTCCGTCCGATGATTCACTCCCCAAGTGAGCCACAACGGCCGGTGTCCGCTGATCTGAAGCCGAGAACCAGGAACCTCTTCCAGGTCTCCCACGTGGATGCAGGGTCCCAATGCACTGGGCCGTCCTCGACTGCTTTCCCAGGCCACAAGCAGGGAGCTGGATGGGAAGTGGAGCTGCCAGGACTAGAACCGGCGCCCATATGGGATCCCGGGGCATTCAAGGCGAGGACTTCAGCCACTAGGCCATGCCACCGGGTCCTAAAGATGATTTTTATGTCCTCTTAGACAATAATAAGATTATTTGATTTTTTGGAGAATATTTCATCCTATTTGAAAAGTTATTAACAAGGCCAATTCTGGTAATAAAAAGTATATCTTTATTGTATGTTAGCTTCTACATATACTTGAAAGGATGGTTAAGTAAGAGAAGCCCTTTAAGTATCATCTCATTATCTTCCCTCCCCTCACAGTTGTGATTAGTCCACCATAAAGGAGTATTTGCTTTTAACTAAAGCCATCTTTGTCAATGATTATTCTCATTCTGCATCCTATTTTTAGGAAGATAATCTCTTCCTATTCTAAATTCATTCTATAAAATCCTAGCACATTGTGTGTGTGTTCAAACAATAAATATTTGATTATCAATCAATACATAATAACACTTCTTGAGTTAGAACAGTTATCAACAGCTATTTTCTTCCAGAAAAATCATCATTTGATCTTTATTCAAAAGTCAAAGTGTTACTCTTCCCTAACAGTTTTTCACAGTGGATTAAAGTTCCAGCTTGCACTCATTGATAGTAATATATTGCTTTTTGCTGCTCTGCCTTCGGGTATACATGGACAACACTGTATATGTCAACAGGCCTTTTCTTAGTGATCTACTGAATCTCAAGAATTCTGAAAACTGCAAGTAGGCTATTTTTCCCTCTGATACCTTACATCATTTAAGAACAGACACACATCACAAATCAGAATCACAAAAGACAATGTAAGTTATTCCTTAGCTTCTTTTTGAGGACCATCTTATTAAAAAAGTAAAATTAGTCCTTTGTGTATTTTGTGTGAAACTGCCATAACTGGGGAGTAGGGAGAGCTTCTGACCTTTACTCTTCTGTATTTAATACTGTAATTAAAATGTGAACTTTTAAGCTTAAACATTCCAGTGAAGAGTTGGTAAAAAGCAGGAAAAACACACATCTAAGGGTGTTCACGTTTCTGGCAAGGGAAGTCCACAGAAGAAGGCTTATTTTATATTTGCCTTTTGTATTTTTACTTTTGACTGATTGAGTCAATGGAAACCAGCCCTAATTGTTGCTTTATAGGCGGACGATGTTTTCCATCACTGGCACATACTGAAGTAAACCTTCGGGGAGTGAAACAGAGCTAGGCTTCTGTTTTCTGTTACTCTGCAAATCAAAAAAAGATTGGTCGTTCTGATTAATCTTTTATTTCATTTGGTTGCCTACACAACACCCTGCCAAATTACTTTATAATAAATAATAAAAGTCACTGAGAACTATGTGCTTATTCTCACCACCAATCCAAATAAAAGTTTTTCTGTAAATGAGTTACTTCTAATAAAGCACAAAGCTTGAAGAAAATTATTAAAAGCAAATTTGCCTCATGGTTTTATGTTAGTGGAATGTACAAAACTTGAGAATAAGTTCAACTAATGGTAATGTGGTTTTAAATATTCTAGAAAACCTAAAGGCAGCAAAGCAATTCCAAATGTACCTCTTCATCTTGTAAAATGACTTCTAATGAGTAACACTTACTATTAGGATAAACATGTTGCTATTCAGATTCTCCACAACAGTAGACTTCAGAAATCTAATTCATTGGAGATGTTAGAATAACATTTTTTTAAAACAATGTGCTAAAATAAAACAAGCATTAGACTCCAAATGAAAAAAAGACTGCATTTAATAGCAAACAAAGTGTCATGTTGCCATACACACTTTCTCAATGGGAAAATGAGTTAATGAGGCCATTCTTATGCAATAACATGGAGAACATCAAAGTATCATTACTACCGAGCACACATCTAGTTCTTTGCAAAACAGAATTCCTTATTTTCATTGTTGCTACTAATACACACTAGCAACCATTACCCTGATTTTTACAGATGAGATCAAGACTAAAAAATAAGCAAGTTACTTACCTGAGATAACAAGTAAGTGCATCGTGCCCATGCCAACACCCAGCTCATTGTCAGAATGATTCTTTTATTGATAACTATGAACTGTACTTCTCTACTTTCCTAGCTGAGGATTCAGTAGTCACATTGAAACATGATGGCCAAAGAATCATTAGCAAATGTGACATCTGGAAGTTGTTTCAGTGGTGCAGGATGCTAAAGCAAGTGTATGTGGGTAATTAATTGGTTTAGCACATTTAAGAGAAGTTTCTTCTCAATTACAATACTTACTGGGAAATAATGATGCACTAAAGAAAAAAGCATTTTTCTCGATTATGTTATTTTTTTATCCCTCCATGGACAGCTTAAGCATTTAAGTTGAGGGTTTGAGCTATAAAATGTGCCTTAAAATGCTGGTCAGTAGGATATTTGATAACTTTCCAGAATTTTTCAGAAGATCTGTTCCTAATACATTAAATTATATGGCTTCCGATGTATTTAGTTATTTTGCTTAACTGTTACAGTGACTTCCCTCACCTAATAATTCAAACACCTCTTAAACTACTGAGAAACCATTAGGATATGCATTGATTCAATAAGCTGCAGGTTACAAGAGTATTTTACACAGTCAAAACATTTTAGAACTCAAAGGCTTTCTCTTCTTTATTTTACATGGTTACTTGTCTCAGAACTAAAATGATAGCGGAGGTTGGGCACAGTGGCATTTATGGTTACCAACCAGGACAAAACAAAGTGGCAATAGTCATATCTAAATCTTTTTGCAGAACTGCTGGATAAATACACTATGGAGGCTTGTGTGCTTAATTGTTGCTGAAAATAATTATAATATAAATAACTAGATGCAATAAAAAGTTTCTAAAACATATAGCTCTGGACAGAATTAAAGTAACTTCCCCATTAAATTGTAAAAGCCTGATTAGATAACATCAGTCTTGGTTCCTAAAAAAAAAGTACCCTATTCTGTATTAAATCTAGTAGTTAAAAGG
The DNA here is from genome assembly GCF_030435755.1 of Ochotona princeps. Lineage (NCBI taxonomy): Eukaryota > Metazoa > Chordata > Mammalia > Lagomorpha > Ochotonidae > Ochotona > Ochotona princeps. The sequence goes on from NC_080832.1 coordinate 36,602,180, forward strand.
AAAAAGGGAAATACATATATATAAACTGTATAAAATTCAAAGAGCTAAATTAGTCAATTAGATGAATGTTTATGAATATCTAGGAAGTGCCAGGCCAGAAGTTACTATGTTTGAAGACACATAAACAGGAAATTGAAAGGAAAGAGAAAGTAAAAATCCAGGGAGAGTACATGAGAAAGGGAACAAATCATGCTGTAGGGAAGGTTTCAAGGGTGGATGCTATTTCTGTTGAAGAAAGGAAAGTTGGAAACAGACTCAGAGTCAAAGGATATGTCACATGGAAAGGCCATCCGAGTGCCTCACAATATTTCATTTTTTTACCTAATTTACTATGTTTTGGAATCTAGATTCAACCCTGTAGACTTAGTCATTCATTTTCCTTAGCATGTCTGAGTGGAAGGAATGTGGAATGCAAACCAAATTAACAAATCTCTCTAGCAAAATTCAATGCGAAGAACCAGAAGGTCAATTTAATTAATTACCATGAGGAATCTAATTCAAACATACAAAATTACTTCTGAAAAATAAATCTGTCCCGGTGTGGAAATCTGAAGTGACCAAACTTTATGCAGAGAAATTTAGATCAGATCAGGGATATCTGCTTTAATATTAAAATGTGTATAAAACTTGTACTTTCAAAACACAAAGAATTCTCTGTCAATGATGTCCTGGTCAATAACACCTTCTTACAGCTGCTTCTGACTGGCTTATTATTAATTTACTTTGTAGAGATAGCAAAGAATTAGAATTTTGGTCTCATGCTGAATTTTAAAGTACATGTCTTTATAATCTATACTTGAATTCTGGAAAACAAGTTTCATATCATAGGAAACTATCTATCTAGAGTGTTTCAGTAATTAGGAGAGTTTGGCATACCTGGATCATAGTATGCTTAGAGAACATTGTCTTTACAGCTTGGATCATCAGATCTAACTGGCATAGGCCATTAGGACTTCCAACAAGATACATCATCACCTGAAGGCTTTTATCGAAGATCTGGAGACATAAGTTCTAACGTAGAGAGGTAGTTGATATAATCATGAGAGATCAATGAAAAAGGACAGGTAGGAGTTAGCTGAGGATATTCATTTGCAAGTGAACATTGATTTTCAGGTTCTAGTCAGACTAGACGTCTCCTGTGTGGTAAGAAACAGTAAAAACAATGTTCAAACTATCAACTATACAGACATGATACAGGAAGCATATATAGGAATTATGCCATGAGAAACTGTGTGATGTGTCACAAACCTTGAAGTGCTGAAAAAAATTACGTGAAGGGTGTATCAGCAGATTTGTTTTTAAAAATATTCTTAGTACAATTTTGAAAATAAAACATATTAGTAAGAAAAACAGCAAAGGGGTAATTTAGGCAGGTTCACTAATAACCCAGTTGATAAATGTGGATGTCCTGAACTTACGGTTTAAGTCATGGAAGGGAGGAGAAAACCTCAAACAATCCTAAAGACATGTAGGAATTGGGAGGTGATTCTCAAGTTTGATGGAAAGGCATCAATAAAGGAATAGAGCTTACTTTATGTAGTGGGGTGCACGAGTGATGATTTTCATAGTCATGAACTAAGTAGAGTGAGCAACAAGAGTTGAGACAACACTGAGTTTATCTTGGATATATTGAGAATACAACCTACACACTCATATGAAGAGAGTCAGTAGAAAAATGCAGTTTTGATTCTGGCCCTCCCAAGACAAATACATGTTGAGTATGTAGACACAACCAGCAAACACAAAATGGTTGAAACTAGAACTAGATGGAATAGAATATGTACTGAGATGGAAAGTATGTGGACTGAGATGATAAAAGCAGCAAGTGTTACTGAGAAATGCAGTTTGTTCATCATAAAGAACTAAGTGGAAGCCTAGAAGTCCATAAAGAAGACAAAATAAGAAAGCCCCAAGCGAAAGCAGTAAAAACAGAAGAGTTTACAGACATGGGAGTTTCAAGGGGAGAATGATCTATAGCTATCACATGCTACAAGGAGGTAAAAATATTACACGGAATAAAATAAAATGCCTCTGTTGGGTTTTGCAACAGAAAATTTATTTCTGATCCTAGACAGGGAGTTTTGGGGGAATTTCTGGGGGCAGTGGAAGGAAGGATAAATGGAAAATAAAAACTGAAGTGACAAATGGAAACTACTCTGTTTTAGAAGTCCGTGAAGTACTGATAAAGATATGCTGGCTGGACAGGAGGCATTACAGATTCTTCTCCAAGGATCTCTAATAGTCCCTGTGAATTACCAGGCCTTAGGATTTAACACACAGCCCTGCTATTGCTAACTGAGCTGGTTTCTGACTAAAGGGAAAGCTTCTTGAAGGCAAGAGTTGCATTATCTGTGAATTGGAAGTCCATCTGATAGCTTGTAAGGTCTCACTACATCAGTTGTGTCTGAATAGGATGTAAGACTGAAGCAACATGCTTTAAACACTGAAATGAAATAATTAGTGGAGTGTGGCTAAGGTTAGAGGACACAGAGCTAACTGACGGATCGCTATCTGGATTTTCCTGCACAATGGGATGGAGAGCCTAGCTGGAAGATTTTATTTCTGAATTAAGAAAACACTGTGATTTTTCTGTGAAGCAGAAGTGAATGAAATTAAGACGTGTTCATATGTGAAGTAAACGTATAGATGGAGGGCCCAGAAACTGAGAAAATTTATTCTGGATACCATTGCTTTTCTTAGTAACACGTGAAGCTATTATTGGCTAACTAATAAATGCCAGGCCCACAGATTTCCTAATATTGATTTATCTGTACATTGATAATCATAAGAGAGGTCTGTCTGCAGTTTTAGAATTTTGTTTTAATGTTTGTCAGATTTTGATGTTAGAATTATCCTTGATTTACAAAATAAAATTGATTGCTTTCCATATTTTTTCCTATGTTCTGGAACAAATTATATAGAATTGAGTTTACTAATCCCTTTAAAGTTTCAAATAATTCACTAGTGAAATAACCCTTGGAGAATTTGGAATAATTTTTGAAATGTTTTTCATTATGTCTATGTTGCTATTATCCAATTCAGATTTTTCTACTTCTTAATAGACTTTCATTACTAGTTTCTATCATTTAAGACTGTCTTCCTTTTTGCAAATTTTACACATTTGTTAGCATTACATAAGGAGTTGCATTGCATTCTCTTATGCATTTTATTCTTTTTTTCTTTTAATACCTCTATTTGTTTTCCCTTTTTGCTTAATCACATTTTCTATAAGCCTATATACTTTAATTTTATTGTCAATTACTAATGGCTTCATTAATTCTATTTTTCCCTGATTTTAATCTACTGCAAATTTTTCTCTTAAATATTATTTTCCTTTTAGTCTTAGCTATTTTGCTTTCTTGTTTTGTTAATTACTGCTTAATAAAGGGCATATTTAGTGTTGTAAAGTTTTCTCTGAATGTAGGCTTTTACCACTGACCCCACAGGACTGCTTTCTATTATTTTGTTTTTGTCAGATAAATCTTTGATCATCCTTTTATTTTTATTTTTATACTATGTTATTTCAACTATTGTAAATAGCACATAGTTGAACTTTTCTACTCCAATCTGAAAAGAATAAGAAGGCTCATTTGACTAGCTGAAGAGTCACAGAAGAATTTTGGCTCTTCTGGGGAAGTTTTTACTTTTTTATGTTTTATTAATCTTTTCTACTGCTAGGTGAACTGGGATTTAGTAATTTTCATTTTCCCATTTGTTAGAGAATTAATAACAACACTTGAAAGTTTATCAACATTGATTTCTAATTATTTTAAACTTTGTTTTAAAATTTGTTTCATTGTGAAAAAAAGTGAAATTATTTTCCTCTCCCTATAAAATGAAATCACAAAAAACATTAGAAAATAAACAAAAGTAAGAAATCTTTAATAGATCATGGTTTATTCAGGAATGTGAGAAAAGGAAAATACGTATCCACACAATTTTTCATTTTAGTGTGTTTTTAAAAATATGCACTAACTTCTTATTTAAAAAAATGATATTTATCTGGTTTGAAAGTCAGAAACACACACACACAGATAGAGCTCCCATCAGCTGATTCATTCCTCAAATGCCACGATAGTATAGCTGGGGTTGAGTCAGACTGGAGCTTAGAGTCAGGGATTCAATCCAGATTTCCCAGGTGGGTGCATGTTAACAGGAAGCTGTAATAAGAAATGGAGTTGTGCATCAGACCCTGGAACCCTGATGTCAGCTATGCATGTTCTAACTGGCATTTGTTTTAACTGTGCCCAAATGCCTGGTCCATGGCTTTGAATTCCAAGGTTAAAAACTGAGTCTATGAGGAAACACCTATTTTGAAGCATAGGCTGTTTCCAAAATTCTGAACCTTCTCTTTAGATATTGGGATAGATACTGCAAGGCTCTTTATTGTTTCACTGTATACTAAAGAGAGGATGGAATGGGAGTTGACATATGCTTCACAGAACAGGAAAGGGGAAGCTGCGAAAAATGACCAACTCCCACTAGACTTCTCTATATGCTCCTTCCTTCTTCAGTTTCACTTTTGCTGTAGTGTCAAGTTCCATGGAGATGTAGAAAAATACACAAGTATAAAGCTTTTGAAGAAATTCTTAAGTAGAAAAATTATGCGTCGCTTTTCAAAAAGTTCATCAAGAAACAGGGAAAGTTGGGGAAAAATTTTATTTGACATCATTTTAAAAATTGGTATGAACTATTTCATATGCTGAGAATATTTGAGGGATGGTACTTGGCAGATAGTCGTTAGACCAATTGTTTGGCATCTCGAGGACTCTTGGTCAGAACAACAGCCAGGTAAGAGAACTTGTGGTTCACAGCAGGACTGGGACTCACACAGGCAAGCTAAGAATGCAAGAAGCTTTGGATCAGGGGTTCTGTCAGGGTCCAGGACTTCAGCTTGGAGTGTCCACAGAGTACTTCTCCACCCGAGATCAACTGCAGTCAGTCAGCAGCTACTCAGTAAACACACATGCAGCATGTCCAATAAGCAGGTGAAATAAGAGCCCCTCTTACGGTCAGTGAGTCAAGCTCTCTATAGATTAGAGGCCACTGCCTGGCCTGTGTCTAGTCACAAGCACAAAAATGCTTCTCCCTGGGCATAAACCATCCGAAGTAAATTCTTCAGAAAGGAGTACCTGCTCCTGATAGAGGTTCCTAAAGATATAACTTGAAGGAATTTCCGTAAATCATATAACTACCAGTAATTCTTCCCACTCCAGATTTCCATGAACCATGATCCTTCTCAGATATTCTAGAGAGGAGCTGTAATGAATTACTTGTCTGTTTGGGGGTTGTATTTGCTAATCATGCTGAGTCATCTATGTCTAGGCCTGATTCTTAGTTTCCTCTGGTAACTGATTGCAGTGAACTTGCACTGAGGCTATGGACTAAGGCTATGAGAGAAAAAGCACCCTAACAACCGTGGAACAACAGGCATTCTGACTGTTCCTTCACGTAACTTGCATCTTCAGTGCCCACACCAGCTGGCCCTATATTCATTACTTCCTTTGGACATAGAGGATTACTTCATGAGGCCCAACTTCATGGCTTGGTGGGTCATACTCAGCTCATTATCAGTAGTTCAGAATCCATGGTGACTTGGCTGAGAGCCAGGAGCTTCTTCCTTGCCACCCACATGGGTGGAAGAGACCAAGCACTAGAACTATCTTCTGCTGCTCTTTCAGGCATAAGCAAGGAGCTGGATGGGAGGTGGAGCAGCTGGGACTCAAAACAGTGCATATGGGATGCCAGTACTACAAGTAGAGGATTAGATTGTTACACATTGCACTGGCCCCTCTAATCATGAACTTACCCCTTCACTTCAATAAAGAATTTAGCAAGCAGTAAGCAGAAAATCTAGTGCTCCTGAGGAATACAGAAAGGGGGCTACAAGGAATAATCTAATCTCAAAAATGCTAGTATTGTCTGTTTGTGCTATGCTTGTTTTTGTGCTATGTGTTAGTTATCACAAGTCAGGAAAATGTGGTATTTATCCTTTTGGGACTGGACTATTTCACAAAGCATCATGACCTCCAATTGCACCTATTTTGTTGAAAAAGAAGATTTTATTCTTTTTTATGGCTGAGTGATAGTGTTTCATCCAGTCATCAGACCGTTTACCACTCCAAATAGCATCACTATCTGCACTGCCACTTCAAGCATCCTGAGACCTGCCGACTCTGATTCCTTGACTCTACACCTTCAAATAAACTGCCTCTGACGCACCTTGTGGACAGAAATGGAGGGAAAATATTTACCAGATCAGAAGCAGCTAGTACCCAGGTAACAAGGTACAGTAGTTGTAAATGGAGTCAGCTTTTGGTTAATCTTTTTTTTTTGATTTATTTATTTTTATTACAAAGCCAGATATACACAGAGGAGGAGAGACAGGGAGGAAGATCTTCCATCCGATGATTCACTCCCCAAGTGATGCAACGGCCGGTGCTGCGCTGATCCATAGCCGGGAACCAGGAACCTCTTCTGGGTCTCCCACGTGGGTGCAGGGTCCCAAAGCATTGGGCTGTCCTCGACTGCTTTTCCAGGCCACAAGCAGGGAGCTGGATGGGAAGTGGAGCTGGTGGGATTAGAACCAGTGCCCATATGGGATCCCGGGGCGTTCAAGGTGAGGACTTCAGCCGCTAGGCCACGGCGCTGGGCCCAGCTTTTGGTTAATCTTATGATAATTCATTGTTATTATCCAAGCTACAAATGTGCTCTGTAGAGAGCTAAATGGATGAATTGACTGCTGTGGTAGAAATCAACACCCTGCATCTTTTAAGTCCCGGATTGCAGCACTCATCTCTGAAATCACTCTAGGGATGGGATGCATTCCTGCTTTTGGTTTACAATCTTGTCAGTAGAGGTAGTACTAATGGCTTTCTTTCAGCTTTTTCAAACAAAACTGACTCATCAAGTCAAGAAACAATTAAGGAGAGTCTACTAGCTTCAAAATACGTCCATTCTAATTATGAATTTTGGTTCTGTTGAAACAACCACAGGATGAGTTTAGGGACACACTATATCTGCTGTTGTGGGTCTGAGTTAAAAGTCTGTGATTGGGTCTGTTGCAGTGGCTTAGTTGCTAAATCCTCACCTTACATGCACCAGGATCCCATATGGGTACCAGTTCATGTCCTGACTGCTTTGCTTACCATCCAGCCCCCCGTTTGTAACCTGCAGTAGAGGATGGTCTAAAGCATTGGGAACCTGCACCAGTGTGGGGAACCTGGAAGAAGCTCCTGGCTTTAGATCAGCTCAGCTGCAGCTGTTGCAGCTGCAGCCATTTGGGAAGTGAAGCAGTGACCAGAAAATCTTTCTCTCTGTCTCTCCTCTTTGTAAATCAGACTTTTCAAAAAAAAAATTAAATGAATCTTAAAAAAAATGTTTGTTGACCACCTGAGTTCCACAAGGCCCTCTTCTATTTTTTTTTTTTTTAAGATTTATTTATTTTATTACAGTCAGATATACAGAGAGGAGGAGAGACAGAGAGGAAGATCTTCAGTCCGATGATTCACTCCCCAAGTGAGCCGCCACGGCTGGTGCGCCCCGATCCGATGCCGGGGACCAGGAACCTCTTCCAGGTCTCCCACGCGGGTGCAGGGTCCCAAGGTTTTGGGCCGTCCTCAACTGCTTTCCCAGGCCACAAGCAGGGAGCTGGATGGGAAGTGGAGCTGCCGGGATTAGAACCAGCGATCATATGGGATCCTGGGACATTCAAGGCGAGGACTTTAGTGCTAGGCCACGCCGCCGGCCCAACAAGGCCCTCTTCTTAGGAGAGGGCAGAAGGGACATCTTGTATGTCCTGATACCAGTGTTGGTTCAGAGCTAGTAGGGTTCTAATAGGCTGCAGTATTTATTTTTCAGCAATGCTGAGTTATCCCAGTAAAATACTGCAGCTTTCTTTTAGGAAAGTTGAAGGAAAGATTGACGATATGAATTGTCATGGCATACCAGAGTCCTTGCTTAACAGGACCTAATCCTATGTTACAACAAAATTCATGGGTCTACACCTTGCCTCAAGTCTGTGGCTTTATAACTCACATTAGATTTTGATTTACTTGCCCCTGAACTTTTCTGCTGATATAGCCCAGGCAGGAACTTAGTCTGGCTGCTTATCTATAGCACTTCTTGGAACACCAGTATTAACCAGCCGAAAACATAGATCTTGGGAAATCCAAGAATGTTATGTTGCTTCTGCTCTTCATGACACTAACTATGCATATCTTGTCTTGTGTTTTTTGATGAGCCTCTGCCACCTTGTTACCCAATTCCTCCCATTGTATTTAGGGTTACCAAATGAGTGATCTGATTAACATTTAAAGATCTGGCCCATACAGAAGAATTGTCATGGAGTCCCCAAAATGCTTGGGGTTCCCTCAAACATATCTTTCTTACAGTATGAATGAATGGTATGTTATCTTAACTCTCCAGAGTTGATAAATATTTCCTAGCGACAAATCCACTTGCACACTCTATTCCCCTTAAGTCTTCGATTTCATTCCTCTGTAAAACTCTGTAGAAGCACAGATACTTTACAATGTTTATGAAAAGCAGGATTGAGAAATGTTTATTTTTGCACAAAATTTTAAAACATGTATGTTTTTTATTGTATGAGTTTTAAAATGAATTTTAAGAGTCATATGCAAGCATTTTTTGCATACCAAACTAAATACGTGTTTTAATTCCATTTCGCAAGGATTCTATGAAATATTTATGTATAAAACCATTGATTTAACTATATAATTTAAGCTGGTGAATAGTATGGCCTATGAATTATGTATTAATAATGGTGTCTTCAGTTAAAAATACCTACCTTTTTATTTTTTAGCATTCCTTCCATGTGGACTAACTTTTTGAAAAAGGTTTGTCTTTATTGGAAAAGTAGATATACAGAGAGGAAAAGAGACAGAGAGGAAGATCTTCTGTCTGTTTATTCACTCCTCAAGTAACCACAATGCTGGAGCTGAACCAACCCGAAGCCAGGAGCTTTTTCCATGTCTCCCATGCAGGTGCAGGGTCCCAAGGCTTTGGGCCATCCTCCACTGCTTTCCCAGGCCACAAGCAGGGAGCTGGATGGGAAGCAGGGCCATATGGGATCACAGCACTTGCCAGCCAAGGACTTTAGCCAATAGGCTACTGCGCCAGGCACGTGGACTAACTTCACCCACACTTTCAACACATGGATTTTCAAGTTCACGAACATTATTTTGTTACGGAATCTTTCATGCATATTTCTGATTACTCTTTTTTTTCTGACCATAGATTTCTTTTCTTTCTTTAACAGACTGCATTTTTGGCTCTGTCCATTCTAGTCTGAAGTTACATCATGACTGTCATGCTCGTGTGTGCTTCTTCTCATCAAGCATCTATTTGTCTATGAGATTTTAAATTCAGCTATCGAGAAGATTTCAAAGGACGGTATATTCTAAAGCACTTGCTTTGAACCAAAGAAAAACACCTAGTGAATATCAACTGAATGTGTTTCACCTGACTTGATTAGCGTTGAGCAATGACATGTTTAAAGTATTATTTAAAAATATTATGCATTTAATCAGAATTGGATATTTTATTAGACATTGAAAAAGTGAAACCAGGGCAGTAATTTCAATTCTTATTCCTTTCTAGATATATACAAAGGCAGTTTGATCAATTGTATTTTGTTTCCTGGAGTTTTTGGTTGTTATATTCAGCTGTGGTTAAACATATTAAAATTGCTATTATATTATCATTTTTTATATATAATGTGGTTAGTACATGCCCCCAGACCTGATTCTCTTGCGTATTGGTTGTTGTCATGGCCCAGCCTAACATTACCCATTCCCCGTTCCACTTCTCACTGATGAGTACTGAGATCTAACCCTACCAGATTGTTTTGATATTATATTATATTATATTATATTATATTATATTATATTATATTATAAATGGAAAAATATCCTGACTTGAGACTCATGTTCAGCAACATAAAATATCTGGCTTTCCAGGTAAAACTCAAGATATGCCAAGCCAGGATCCAATGGTTTAAAAAACCCACCTGGAAAGATGCCTGCTGCTTCCACGGGACCTGCTTTGCTCCCCAGGCAACCAGAGGATCACCGAGCACTGGCTCACAGAGACAGCAAAGTTATATGGAACTTCCTCATTACAAGGCTGTATGTCTTTTTTTAAACCACACAAATGGAAGAAATATGGACTGCTATTCTCCACAGTGAATGCCAAGAATGGTCTTATAGACTGATCTTGTATCTTAGGTATTTAATCCTATATGAAATCACTGAAGAATGTATATGTATTAAAAACTTGAATAGCTTCAAATTATTCCAGTAACTTTGTTACTGTTCAGAGCACAAAAATGGACTATCTTACAGATGCAAACCAAAAGTGGCAGGCATTTAATTACCTCGCGTGTTACACATTCACATGCACATGAAAAGTATACTAAATATATTACCTTGATAATTGTTATAATCAATATGGTTTTCAACTTCTATCTATAGCTATGTTCTTAATAGAGTCAAATAAGCCAAGTGAATTCCAACTGGTTTTTTCCTGTTATTATTTGTAGATATATAACTAATTATCTTTTGCAGCTTCAGGTATCATTTCTCAACAGTTTTCCATAATAGAGTGAAGGACTGATACATGTTTCTACAGGAATGTGTTTGTGTCTATTCTCAGGACTCTTACAACCCCTTGTTGGGATGATGGAGAAGCAAAGGAATTATCAGTGAAGACTAATAGAACCCAGTGAGTCTGTCAACTTACTTCAGAAGAAAATCCCAGAACTCATAATAAGACCAAAGGTATGAGTAAAGCATCTATATGCAAAGAAATGTACAGAAACCTTAAGTGCTTAAATGTAATTATTGTTTCCTATTATTAACAGGTTAAGAGGAAGATAGTAGAGAAAAACTTTAAGAACTGACATGGAGAACTAGGGTAACGATTATAATTTGGATTTTCTAAAATTGATTCCCTTTCCCTTGTACAAGTCTGCATGCACACACACACACACACATACCCAAACTCAAAACTATAGCTCTGTTTAAATAATATATTTCATTTGGACATGTCATAAGATACTTGCAACATCTCATCTTGACATTAACTTGGTGCTGGTGTGTTATAAATTCTCTGCTAGAGAATTTGGTTCAAAAAGTTCCATATATTTTAAAAAATTCTACATTAGTATAAAGAGGCCAGATTTTATGCATAAAAATTATGTAATGGTCCAGTGGTAGCAGGGGAAACCCTAGTTTGAGTGGCCTGGGTGCCAGTGGCACCAGGAAAAGCCTTCAGGTCACCCAGCTTTGCACTCTGGGAACTTGGTCATGTGGGCTTACAAGGGGGTCAAGGGTATGACACAAGTGGAGGTGAGCAGGGGCCTGAGGGTTCATGTCCCGATGAGGAATGGCTACTGAGGGACGTCCATATTCAAGGCCACTGCTCTTGAAGGTAAGCAAGGTTGATAAGACTAAGCACTTTGGAGGGTGAAGCAGGACAAATTTTAAGGGTCAGAAACACCAGCACACGTGGGAGACCTGAGTTGATCAACCATCACTGAATAACATTGGCACATATTAAAGCTGGGGCTGGGGGCCGACCTGGCAGGGCTAGATCACAGTACTCATCAGTGAGAGGTGGAACAGGGAGCAGGTAATGTCAGGCTAGGCCATGACAACAGCCAACAAGCAAAAGAATCAGGTCTGGGGGCAGAATATGTTGGAGGGTGTGTAGGCTCACTGCTGTGAAACTACAATCCCCACTGGCATGCATAGATCTGTAGCTGGGAACAGGCTTGATTGGGGTACTAGTGGGATGCCCTGGCTGGGTTGAGGTTTCTACCGGTGAGTAAAAGAGCTGGAATGGGGTCAGCAGGCTTGGCTAGACATGGTTTCATTCTCCCTAAACATGGATGTGAACTGGGTCTTGGGAGCACCTGACTGGGCTAGACTCCAGCATCCACTGGTACTTGTGAGAGCCAAGGTGGGTGTAGAACAACCTGGGATAGGTCTTGGCTCCCATTGAACCACATAAAAGCTGTGTCTGGGTGTGGACAAGGCGTGGCTGGGCTTATAACAGCCAATAGTAGAACCGGAAAGGGTATGTGCAAGTTTAGCAGGACTCCACTCCTGGCAGAACAAAAGGTAGACAAAATTAACCTGGGCTAAGGACCCATCAGTAGGCGCAAAGTCTGCCAATGGGAGGAGATCTGATAGAGGAGCTTGGGAAACTCCTTTGTCATGATGCAGTCCCTATAGGTGAGCACAAGTACCAAGGCAAGGAGCATCCCAGACCATGCCATGTTACAGTACCCACCGGGATACATGTGGGTCAGGTCTGGAGGCAAGCTAGGCTGTGCCAGTTCATAGTTCTCTCTGGCTGAACTGAGAACCAAGACAGGGTGCAGGATGGGCTGGGTCAGGCCACAACACCAGTCAGTCCACATTAGGGCTGGGACCGGGGGCTGAACTAGGCTGTAGTACCCACCAGTAGGAGCTGGAACTGGGGCCAGGTTGTACAAAGTCAGGTTGAAGCAACTGCTGGTCGATGCCTAGATAAAGCAAACCATTTCAGTCTGAGCAAGATGGATGGCAGGAACATAAGCCCTGGAGACAGGGGTCCAGCAGAACCCAAGTTACCTGGTCCAGGTCCTTGGGCCCATTTGTATGGTGGGTGCTGGATCCATGAGCATAGGGATTGGGGGTATTTGGACCCACCTGTGCAATGGGTGCCAGGTCCATAAGCTCCAAGTGCCAGAGTCCAGCAGGGCCTAGGTCACCTGGACTGGTTCCTTGAGGCTGCCTGCAAGAATTCATCATCCTCATTGAAAGTAATGGAACAGCAGGCTGCAGGCCCAGATACACATAGCGAATATATATGGCAGTCTGTTGGAGCCTGCAGAGACCATTTGGTACAGGAAGAAGAAATAGAGAATTTGGAAACAATAATCACACCTACTTTTCCCTAACCCTCAATCCTGCTTGTTCTGATCAGCAATGTAACATCATCAAAAATGAAAATTAAACATTTTTTAAAAGTTACGTAATATTTATAAAGAATTTTAATGACTAAGCACATTGGTCAATGAGTTGATCAAGTATTTCCTCAGTGAAAATTATATTATAAATAGCCAGGGTAAGGCCCGGCACCATAGCCTAGTGGGTAAATCCTCACCTTGCATCCACCAGGACCTGTAAGGGCAGCAGTTCATGCCTTGGATGCTTTCAGATCAATGCTTGTGGCCTAGGAAAGCATTAGAGGATGGTCCAAGGCCTTGGGACCCTGCACCCATGTGGGAGACCCAGAAGCTCCTGGTTCCTGGCTTTGGATTGGTTCAGCAGCAGCAACCATGGTGGCCACTTTGGGAGTGAACCAACAGATGTATTTCTTCTGTGTATCCTCCTTTCCAATAAAGAAAAAAAAATCTTAAAAAAAGTCTGTACTAATAATATACCTAGGGCTTTTCTATAAATAACTCACAAAATAAAAATATAAGATGGTATTTTCTATCAAATTTGCCATATATAAGCTAATCACTTAAAAACCAACATCATTTTCGAGAAGTTTAAATATCTGTAGAGAAATGTTCAGAAAAACATTGACTACTATAAGCTACTATTATTATTTTACATTAATACCAGATCAAGCAAACTAATAACCTTGGCCACTTTGTTAATATCACAGAGTTACTTTGAGCATTTTTGAAAGCTCCCTTACACTGATGATCAAAGAATGGTATATCAACCTGACTTGATTTTCTAAAGAATATCCCTGAGGAGGCAGATAGGGTAAAGTGCCAACAACTGAATGCCTCTCTAGGTTATCTGCATGTAATTCATTAGAACCGCAAGACATAATTACTACTATTAACCTCATTTTTTAAATTAAAAATGTAAGCATGGAGAGATTAAATAATCTTCACAGGCTTTCCTAATAGATGACAGAGGTGACATAAATCTAAGCCATTCCGCCTGCTTGTAACACCAGGAGTATAAATGTAGAAATTTGTGTTCACTCTACAGAGAAGAGGCCACTAAATCTCATATTGGAGACGTAACATGGGAATGTAGAGTAAACCAAAAATCCCAAGAATCAGTTCTTAGAAAAATATGATATAATACAGAGGTTGGCAACTTAAGTGAATCAAAAGTAGGGAGGAAACCAGTGTTTCTTGTTTTGAAACAGGAAGATTAATGAGACCACTGATTGAAGTGGAGTGCAAATGTCTTATGAGGAAGAAAAGAAACTGAACCAGATTGACCCTCAAAGATATTGTGAATATATTCTATTTCTCTTTTTATTAAAAGAAATTCAATTTGATAGATGAAGAAAGGAAGGAGGAGAAAAGGGGAGAATTTCAAAGAATGAGATTAAAGTCATCACAGTGTGAGAGCAATCTTAAAAGTAAAAAAAAAAAAGTAAGCCAGAATAGCAGGTATTTGAGACTCAATGTTAGAAACAATTTTATTTTAAACACATGTCCTTTCTAAATGATACTGCTAGCTTGGTGGCTGTACAGCCTGCCTTCAGCAGGAAGTGCTGATTTGCTTAATTCTATTAAGTCCCTAAGAAAGGTAAACCTGTCTCCTGAACTTAAAGGATCTCTGCTTCAAAGTAAGTTTGACATTGGCCAATAATCACCCTGACATTCCTGTGGCTTTGGCTGTTCTTGAAGCTGCTGAGCGGTACCAAGTGAAGAGGCTAAGTGAGAAAGTCAATTGCAGCAATGGCCCGCCCTGCCACTGCTGAGAACACCCATTCTTAAAACTACATGAGCAGGGCCCAGTGTGGTAACCTAGTGACTAAAGTCTTTGCCTTGCACACCCGGGATCCCATATGACTGCTGATTCTAATTCCAGCAGCCCCACTTCCTACCCAGCTCCCTGCCTGTGCCCTGGCAGAGTAGTGGAAGACTGCCCAAAGCCTTGGGACCCTGTACCCGCCTGGGAGACCTGGAACAGAAAGAAGCTCCTGGCTTCGGAACAGCTCAGCTCCAGCCATTGCAGCTGCTTGGGGAGTGAATCAACAGATGGAAGATCTTCCTCTCTGTCTTTGCTCCTCTGTATATCTGACTTTCGAATAAAAACAAGTGAATCTTAAAAAAAAAAAAAACTACATGAGCAAAAATGATGTTCATTGTACTCTTCTTGTTTCCTGCCCTATGAGTGAGTGTGGGGAAATAAAAGGAACGAATTATGAGAATGGTCTTTAGAAACTGCTAGCTTTATAAGCTGAGCATATCCAAAGACTAGAAATAATATTTTAAAAATGTTCATTGTACGTATTTTTTTGAAGGAGAGAGATAGACACACCAGGATATCTCTGCTAGTTCACTCCCCAAATATCTGCAAGATTCGGCACTGGGTCAAAAGGAATTCAATCTAGTTCTTCCGTCTGGGTAGCAGGGATTCACCTGCTTTACCCATCATGATTACTCCAGGAGTGTACATTAGTAGAAAACTGGAATTGTGAGTGGAGTTGAAACTCAAACCTAGGTACTGTAATATCACATGTGAACATCCCAAGAGACATTTCAACCACTGAATAAGCAGTTACTCTGGAATCATATTTTGATCAACATTTTACCTCAAAAATACTGTAAGGCTTAGCTCAAAATGAGTGGTCCTTAAATATCACGTCATCAGATGTTTGTTGCTCTGAATGATAATCATGTATTGGGGTTTGCATGGATAGGTTTGGGTTCCTTTATGGCTTTTGCACTGCATTCTGTTGGCTTATGTCCAAATATTCTTTATCCATATGTTATTAATAGTTGCATAAAAATAATTCAGAAGAGATCAGTTTGATTTCTATATCCAAGCCCTGTTTTAAATGCTAAGATAACATATACACTGAAAGCTGATTGATAATAATCTCATTATTCCTCTTTTTTTCAGCCTCCCTAGGTTCCAAGAGAAATGGCAAGGTGCCTAGAAATGAGCAACTGATTATTTTTGTCTTGATGTTATGTGTATATACATACATGTGTATGGGCTATTGCTAATGTTATCTGAAATATAAGTTTGTTGCTCTTCTACTTGCCAATGGAGCCCTTGAACCCACCTATAAGATGCACAAAGCTGCAAGGGTCCAAGAAGGGTCATTAAGAAACATGGAAAATCATAGCTACATATACTAACACATGTGTAGGAAATATATACTGAGAAGTAAAATGTATAGCATAGTAGTACAAATAAAAAATTATGATTTCAAGAGCTGAAAATGTGTGCTTATTTGTTCAAAGCAATACTAGGTCCATAGTCACACAAAGCTCACATTCATTGCGAAGTCCACAGTCATGTCACAAATTACAGGAAAACTAGAATACATGTAGGGAAAAACAGTTGAGAGGGGAGGGCAAGTAGGGCGGGTGAAAGGGGAAATCCCTGAACCTATGGAACTATATCATAAAAAAATTAAAATTAAAAAATAGGGAAGTTTAAAAAAGACAGCTAAATCTGCTACAAATTGAGCAGCAACAACCTCAAAAGTCATTGTTTTAGAAAGATCGTGTTAAAAACAATTTTACAGCTATAACCACAGAAGGACTGTCTGAATATCAGTTTTTGAAGCATGGGTTTTTATTTAAATCAAGTGTTGGTCCATTTGCAATTGATTATAGTATGCATTTATCATTTTATCCAAATAAGTTGTTAATAATCTACCAAAAGTAATAAATGTTATAGTTGTCAAAAATCTACAAATATTTGAAAAATTGGAATTCTAAACTGTGATGATAACACTAATAATTTATTTTCCAAATCTGCAGCATAGCAGTTTACTTTCTTCATGATTTATCATCAATTCGATTTTAAGAATATTTGGTTCTTTTAATGACTGAATTTTGTTTGTGGTTTGTCCATAGGTACCTGGAAATTTTCAAAGCATGAGACAGATAATGTGGCAAGAAAAATAGCAGCCACTGGTTGAAGCTTTTAGCAGAATGCAAATTATTTAAGACAATATTTTAGGAACAAGAAGATACTGTACAAAAGTAACAAAAACATGAACAAACTGCAGAAAGATATCACAGTGTGTTTGTGTTATGTTGTTATGGCTTAATTTCTGATAGGAATCAGAAAAATAAAGAGGTTTTCTTCCATTGATTTACCCCTCAAATATCAACAGTAGCTAACCTAGTTGAATCCAGAAACAAGGAAGTCATTCTCCATCTCCCACAATAGTGGCAGTAACGCAACTCTTTGGGCCATCATTTGTTATTTACCAGGGTACACAACCACTAGTAGACTAAGATCAAGAGTGGAGCTGGTGCTTGAACCCAGATGCTATGATACGGAATTTGGTCATTCTGAGAAGCATCTTAATCACTGTGCCATGTTTCTGCCAATAGAGAGTGAAATTACATAACACCTTTGGGACATCTGACTTATGGGAAGAATTTGTTGATAGGTATCTTATTTTTAATTGGATACATTTATATTCTGTATGGGGAATGGAATGAAGTTAGAAAGTCTGTAATTTCTCAGCATCTATATTTGGTGAAACTTCAGGGAAATCAGATACAATTTATTTGACAAGTGTTTTCTTACAAAAATATTTGTTAAAGGAAGCTACTCGAAATACAGGCAAAAGGGCAGTGCCTGTGAAAATATTTGGCTGAAATATTCATGCATTTAAGTATGAAACAACTGAGAATTGAGAAAACATCTCAGTGTTAACAGGGTTTGCTTAGAGACTCTCAGGACAGTTTAGAGAGAATATGTTTTTCCTTTGCAAAGAGGCATTTGGTGTAGGCATCTGTGCTTTTAAACATACTATTTTAAGTTAATATTAGAGAGTCAGTGTAGGAGTTGAGTGCACAGGCTGAGAAGCCATAGAACATCTGCATCTCTTACCATGAAGCCTGGGGCTCAAGTCTGGGCTCTACTCGCAATCCCAATACCCTGATAATGCATACCCCAGAAGGCAGCAGGAGGTGGCTCAAGCAGTTGGGAGCTGCCATTCACATGGACAACCTGGAGTGAGACGGGATCTCCAAGCTTCAGCCTTACCCAGCTCTAGGTATGGCAGGCTTTTGCAAACTGGGGAATGCAAGCTATCCCTGTCTGTTTCCTTCTCTCTCTCCCTCTCTCTCTCTCTCTCTCTCTTTCTCTCTCTTCCTCTCTCTCAATGCATCTCCCTATCCACCAAGCAAAATGAAAACACATAAATAAAATTTCTAAACAATAAAAATATTGCAGGAAATTTTATGGAAAAGTGGTAAGATCGTGTTTTTAAAAACATGGATGTGGTATGAGATGCAAATTCAGCTAAGCTGTTGATTATGTGACTATGTGCCAATGATATTGCTTGTCCCTGTTATTAATAGTTCCTGTAATCACATAATGTTTCAACTTGTTTTAATGTGCGCAAATATATCTTTAAGAAGCAACATTCTTCAAGTAAGCATTGCATATGAATTTTATGGATGTATATACATATGAGTACACAAAATTTCAGAAAATAAGCAACATTTTTTTAAAAATTACTTAAATTTAGTTATCATTTCCTTTGTTCACTGTCAGATGTCTTCCATCTGGATGACGATTACACTTCAAATGAATCACTACCCTTTTACAGATCCACATTAACTTGTGAAGTTGAAGCAAAGCTGTAACCTTTCTTCTATAGATGCCAGAATTTAATGTGAATATAACATTTATATAGACCTTCCTTTCTGAAGAGAATGTTATGAGGATATAATACTTCCTAAAACTCTCAGAAAGAAGAAATAAGCATGCTAAGCCAATTTTTACTCCAGGGGAGTTCTAGTGACCCCAACATGTTGATAGAAGCATATTTATCAAATGAAAAGCAGCAGTTGCTTGCTATATATAAATTCCAGGTGGCTGTTAAGTGTGATTGGATGAAATTTATGAGGTAGTATTTCTCTACTTGTTCAACTTTTTTTAAGGTAGGTCTTCAGTGTCCCTATTTCTACTTTTTGGGGACTGCTGTGTGCTTTTCAGTGGCAGTGAAATCAGGACGCTTCTGGTCGGTAGTACAAAGTGGGACATAATGGTAATTAATTACTCTAAGTGTTTCTTGCTGCATCAAATTACAAATCACTTCACAGGACTTAAAGATAATTTTTTTCTCGTTGGGTTTGTGTAGTTTCCAAAGTAAAACAACATTTTGGTTCATCCTTTTCTGTTAAATATTTATTTATATGTTTATTTATTTATATATTTCACAGTGAAAGAGAGAATTTTTGCATGTGATGCCTAACTCCCCAAATGGTTACAAAGGCTAGGATTGGGCCTGGCGGCGTGGCCTAGCGGCTAAAGTCCTCGCCTTGAACGCCCTGGGATCCCATATGGGCACAGGTTCTAATCCCAGCAGCTCCACTTCCCATCCATCTCCCTGCTTGTGGCTGGGAAAGCAGTCGAGGATGGCCCAAAACCTTGGGACCCTGTACCCACATGGGAGACCTGAAAGAGGTTCCTGGCTCCTGGCTTTGGATTGGCGCAGCACCGGCCCGTTGCGGTCACTTTGGAGTGAATCATCGGATGGAAGATCTTCCTCTCTGGCTCTCCTCCTCTCTGCATATCTGACTTTGTAATAAAAATAAATAAATCTTAAAAAAAGAGAGATCTACTTATTTAAAAGCCAGAACGAGAGTGCCCAAACGTTCAAAACAGCCAGGTCTAGACCAGAGCATTGGTAGGATTCAGGAAATCCATCTGGACCTGCCATGTGGGTAGTAAGAGCCCAACCACATGTGCCATCCTCTGCTGCCTTCCCTAAAACGTTATCAGGAAGTTGAAACAGAAGTGGGGCAGATGGAATTAAAACTGCCTCTCCAATATTGGATGCTAATGATACAAGTGGCAGCTTAGCCAGCTATGCCACAGGGCTGTTGCAAGTTAATTCCTAGGAATTTATCAAGAATGTGAATTTTTAAGAAGCTAATTTGCAATAAAAAATGGCAAAGTGTCAAACATCTAAGTCAATTATGATTCTTTCTAGCTTTGCAAATTGTGATAATCTCTTAGCATCTCTAAACAGGATAAGGTCATTTTTATTCTTTCAAGGTAACTATTATTCTTTTGGTACTCATGAAAACATCTCTTCCTAAGACTATGTAAGTCTTTAATATTCTAGAATTCTCAAGTTGCAGATTAATCCTTTTGTATTAAGCATGTCTTCTCGAGTTATCAACATTTTAAAAAGCAAAGCCTCCTGATGACTCAATATGTGAAGTTATAATAAATCATAACCTTTGTGTAAACCTATCTAGTTTAAATATTTCCAAGATGGGAAGAACTGGAACAGACTGCTGGCTGGAGCTCATACTCAACCAGAAGTAGACTTAGGGGAGGCACTGCAGAGGCAAAGACAATGAAGTTGAAGAATTGCTCGCCCAGAAAAGCTCTCTGAGCATTTCCAAGGGAGGTTTGAAGGTCGTGGTGGGAAACAGGAATGGGGACAAGGACAGAAAAAACAAACTATTGAAAGTGGTTCCCCCAAACAGAATGAAGCCACTCCTGGAGCCTTACAGTAATTTGGAGCTTCAGATTACCCCTAAGAAGATGGGGTCCCAATATCTACATTCTGTTCAAGGCTGAAACACCAAAGCTCAATGATGGTCAAGGAGTATTAGTACTATCTTTAAAGAGGTGACAATCTCCTTCATGAATACTCACAGTGTTCAAGCTATTTCCCAAGTAGATAAAAAAAAACAGTGTGTTTACTTTACCAGAAGCAGTTACAGTCATCTCCTCAAAACAATTCTTGAGCCTCTTGTGTGTGGGAGAGTAGGCAGCATGTGTAGTGATTAAGCCTATGGAGTCTGCAGTTAGACTGTCTACTTTCAAACAGCAATCCCATCACTTACAACTAATCCTTTCAAAACTCAGTTTACTTGTGCATGTAGCGATGCCCTGTGACAGGGACCAGATCATGTGCACTTTTGCAACCCCAGCAGTCAGGACTATACCGAAAGTGTGGAGTTTGAGAACTGAATTCAAGTGTTTTGGCTTTTATACGTTCCCCTTTAAGTTAAAGTTATTAAACTCAGGAAAAAAATTTTAAGTTCACTATAAATGCTAAAAGAATAGTATTTTTACTTAATAATTCACAAATAAAAACCTTGCAACATATTCTCTTAATTATCCATGCATATTAATTGTCTATATGGAGTAAAAACATATACCTATACTTCTAAATGGTTCTAATGTATAAGCTACAGATGGTTAAAGTAATTTGTTTTAGATATTAGTCTCTTTAATTGCAACATGGTTCCTTTGTGGTATAGTGTAATGAATGGAGATAGAAGTCTTCTCTGCCAGTCTTTTTGTCTCTCTGCCTCTTAAACACATTTTTATTTGTCTCGGAGACCTGAATTATCTCCATCGTATACATGGAGGTGAAGAAGAGGTCAAATGTTTTAATACTGATCAAATACTAAACACTCGGAGCCCCCGTAGTGAAGCTTCTGACATCAACCCACAAGCATGAAGACTTCTCAGCTTCAGAACTGGAAATCAGGATTTCTGAGCTCCTGGACTTTCTTTTTGAGTGAAATGACATGGAAACACACCAGAAATTTATATAGGCTCCAGTTTCAGATTTTCAACACAAGAGTACTGGACATGGTAGTCATTAATAAACATTTTATGGTAATTCATTTTCACTTTTTCATCACTATTTTATTATTTTTCTGAAAGCATCACTGACAGGCTAAATTTTTTTTTAGAAACTTCTAAGTCCTACCCCTAAATAATATTAACTTGATAATTTGTTGCTTGGAAAAAATGGAACACAACTGATGAAAATGTAAATATGAGAAGCAAGTGAACCAAAAAGAGACAAAATGAATGCAGTGGTAGGGCTGCTTATGGATATGGTATTTTATCCTTTGGGTTTTAAAGAGAAATTCATCATTTTTGCTTGGAATGCTCATTTCAAACACATGTGAATTGTGACCAAATTTTATCTCCCGCCACTGACTCCACTGGGGAGCTCCAAGCAATAAATCTCCATGTCAGTATACACTGTCTCCCCAAATTGCAAACATGTCGGAATGAAAAAAATCTGGATATGCTGGAAATAACAAAGATAGGTCAAGGTCATGCTATATGAAATGGGTTTTATTCAACTAAAGAGAAAAGGGAAGGTTTATGTATGAAATCAGAGACAGTGTTTTGGGGAATATGATGAGAGTCACTTAAAATCTCAGAACAGTATGGACCAATTACATTTTTGTGTATTTTGGCAATTCCAGGTTAAATTTAAAAAGGAAGCAAGTATAAAACTTCAAGTGTTGCTATTTTTTGGGAACATTAGAGCACACACTAGGCTTATAGGGCACGATATCTTGCAGGGAGACAAATCTCTGGATGAAGGGATCATTTCTTCACAATTTTCTGTGACCCTGAGCACAGAAAGTTTTACTTGCCATCAACGGATGGGTGTCAGGCTATTGTGCTGAACAAAATGGGCCACGCAGCAAGATTCAGGTCCTACAAAGGCTCTGAGTAATTTGTTATTTTGGCCTGGATAGTTTCACAATATAATTATGATGATATTCTGAAAAGAACAGGGAAAGGAGACACACCTTGTATGGACAAGGGGATTAAACACGTGTGGCGGCACTGTTGTCAGGCCTGCCATCAAATTTCTCTATTTGGACTTCTGGTGTTAGTCAATAATCCTATCTCACTAAATTGGGGGAAAATATGCATTCATTTGACTTCTCTAATTTATTACAAAAGATATAGCAGGCAGGCTAGCAGCTGTTTTGGATCCGGAGTGGGATGCTTGTATACCATATCAGAGTGCACAGGTTTGAGTTACAGCTCTGTTCCCACCTCCTTCTTTTTGCCAGTGTATACCTTGAGAGGTAGCTGGGACTTAGATTTCTAATATGCACGGAGCAGGGCTGGATTGAATTCCAGGCTCCTCGATGCAGACTGGACCGGTCGTAGCTGCTGCAGGCGTTTGGGGAGTAAATTGACAATGGAAAATCAGTGTTTTCCTCAAACCCTTTCAAATAAATAATAAAGAAACTGGATGTTAAAAAATAAAATTCATTATACAGCATAAAAATTAGTGCAGTGATCTCCCTCGAACCTACTGCTTACTTCAGAAATGAGATATCACAGATGTCAATCTTCCTAACATTATTCTCCTCTATGTCCCCGAAAGTTCTGTCTTACACACATTGACTATTTATTCTATAGATTTCATTAAAATATACTTACGTGTACACAATTATAAATACACATATAAATTTGTATTTTTTTCAATTCTAAATAAGTCTATTCTTGGGAGTCCATTTTTATTCAAAGGACTCCCAAAGAAACTGTTAAATATATCTTGACAATAAAATCCTTGACTCTTACCATTGTCTGTACCTACCATACCGTGAAACACTTAAATAGCAGAATGGTGGACTTGTGACTGTTGTTGAAGGACTACACCATTGTGATAATGTATAGGAAATAGTGCAGGGGAGGGTGGGAGGGATAATCCCTGAGCCTAATGAACTATATCATGAAAAATAATTTAAAAAAGAGAATGTGTTCTTAAGAAGTGTATAGTATTCTGTGCAAGTTTTATGATTAACGTAAGACTATCATTTTGTTTGTTTTCGTTTTATTGGAATGGTAGAGACAGAAAACCAGACAGACTAAGAGCTTCCTTCCACTAACTAATCCCCAAAATCTGCACAACATAACAGTATCGGGCAAGGTGGAAGCCAAGAGTCCGGTACTTACTGCGCATCATCCACATGAGTGACAGAGTTCCCAGTCCTTGGGACATCACCTACTGCCTCTCAGGTTTCCTGTTAATAGGAAGCTAAGAAGCTGTGACTGGAATCAGGCATTTGATGTGTGACGCCAGCATTCCAAAGGGTAACTTAAGCATAATGCCAGAACTTGCAACTTACAAAAAAATATTTTGCTTATTTTTGTTTGGAAGAATCCTTTGAGTGTATCCACATTCCTTATTTTTAAATCTACTATAATTCACTGAATGAATACACTGCAATTCATGAATCTATTCTCTTGTTGAGAGTTATTTGTTGCCATTTTAGGCTGTTTCCTTTGTTTCACCTTTTGCAGAATTTCTCATTGTAAAATGTTAAGAGCTTTTCTTTTTTTCTTGGAGACGCAAAATATATTACTGTATTGAAAAACTCCAAAATTTCCATTAGTAAAGGGACTTGAATATTCTTTTTAAATTCATCTTTCGCCAAAATCGTTGACCACAGAATTTTCAATTTGATATAACACCTTCTTAAAAGTCTTGAATTGCTTGCGTGTCATACAAACTGGCTTGGGAAGCACTACTCTGGACATGACCTTCCATCAAAGAGGTTTGCTTCAATTCAGGAATATTTGGTCTACAGGAATATTTGATGCCAAAATTTGAGAATACATCTTCACAACTAGGAAGTGTTTCAAGTTAGAATTTGTGTATTTCCTTTTTTGCCGTGGCTTGAGCTTACTCTACTCTGTGTATCTCAGGAGGACTAATTACATAATCCTGGTTTCTTAACCTCCTGAATCAGCAATTTTTTCTGATAGCTATGGACAGTGAGTGCTTGGCAACAATGGGAAGCAGGTCATTCTAATATCTGTAGTCTCAACAGGCAAGATTACAAGAAATCTAGCTTCCTCTCAGTGAACCCAGTAATGCCTTCATCTCCGTCTGAATTTGTCTCCAAATCTCCAGAAACTCAGAATTGACCCACTCTGCCTGAGTTACATTCTAGCACTTACTTCATATGCAGTCATTTTCAGTGCTGATTTCCAGAATTATGAATCTTCAGATTAATTTGAACCTATTTCTCTCTGGATCCCAGTTGATACAGAAACTGTTGAAAGAAACAAAATTTGAGCTGAGATCTGTGATATTTAGTAGGCATTATCTAAGCAAACAAACAGAGCACTTGTTCACTCTGCTGACAAGAGTCTAAGTTATGAAACAAGATGTGCATCTTCATGAAACAAGATATGCAGTGGTTTGTATATCACAGTTGCCTCACTTTTCCCTTCAAATGTATTATTTGGAGATTCCCATTAGTCTGTTCTAAAGACAACTTTTATTTAGAAAATTAGCAATGGAAACCCTTAATATCCCTTGGAGCAAGAAGGCAAATGTGTTATTTTTTTGACACTGAATTTAAACAAATGTCATTCCTAATTTCTTTTTTTAGAAGATTCTTTATTTGCTTACTTAAAGACAAAGTGACAGGAAGAAATTGAAAGAGATCTTCCAGCTACTGGTTCACTTCCCAAATGGCCTCCACACATAGGTCTTGAGATAGGCCAGAACTAGGATCCAGAGAAGCTCCATCAGGATCTCCCATATAAGTGACTACGGCCCAAGTAGTTATGCCATTATCCAATGCCTTCCTAAGCATAATAGGAGGAGGAAGCAGACTCATAAGCAGAGCAGCTCGAAATCAAAGCAGTGCTGCAATACGGGGTTCCAGTAAGCAGCAGCTGAACTCACATCCTTATTGTGTATTTTTCTACAGTATAAGAAGTAGAAAAGAAGGAATTGATTCATCTAACTCTACTGCCAGTCCTTAAAGATTATCCAGATCTATCAAAGGTTCCAAAGTTGTCAAGTTTTAAAAGGCAAAAGTTTTATCAGTGACAAACCCATTCCTTTCATTAGGTTCTTGGAATGCCTGTGGAAGCTCATTCACTTCTCACTTGTGTTCAGGTTACCAAGAGATTAAATGTGTAAATGCCTGTAGAAACAATAGTTGTCCTACTATACACTTTTCCGAAGTTAATGGAAAATCTAGTGTAATAATGGAGACCAATCTACTGTTTCAACCAGAACAAATATATTTTCAGCAACAAAGATATTCTAACACATTGTAAATGAAACTTTTAATAAACAATAGCCTCTTTCTGACAGCATCTTAGCACATGTTTTTTGGTAGACTGCAAAAAAAGAAAAAAGAAATAAAAAATAGTAGCTTCAATATGGACAACTATGTCAGATGGAGAACTGTGTCAATATCCAAAATGGGGTTATGAGAAGAAGATGCACTAAATATCTCCCCAAAAGTATATGAATGGCAAATAACCCTACTTACGGAGTAAACGGGAAGGACATCTGGAAATGTTACTCTAAAAAAAATGAACCGGATTAAGACTAGAGAAGAAAATTTCATTTAAAGAATTAACAAATACAACAGACCAAAGGGAAAATAACTGGACAACAGAGTTAGTTTTTATGTGAAATTGGGTAAACTGCTGAAGTTTCTTGATACGCATTGAAGTAACATTTTCCTAACCTTTCCAGATGTGCTACATTAAATGATTTTTCTTGGATGAATTATAATTGTTATATACGAAATGAAAAGTAAAAATACATCCCAAAACACACAAGATGATTGTTATTAACTACAATGCCATACTAAGCCTCTACAATATGTATTCTCTTAATTTATAAGTCACAGCCTTCTTGGCTGATGCTTAACTTGAATTCAGGGTATGCTCATTTGTTCTGCTGCTTGTGGGCCTAGGCTTTGCAGTCTGGTAGAGAGAAACCTGATCTTATTCAAAGCTGTGTTTGTTGGCCTGTACAGTTTGTCCAAATGGAAATAACATCAAAAATCTAGAAAATACATGTTGTACAGGCATTTCTAATGTCTTGTGAAAAATCAAAAGTTCTGGCAATGCTGTCCTTATCCTTGCATGACCATCAGCAGAAGCTCAAGCTGATGGCGCGTGCCCTCTTGAGGCTAGTCATGAGCCACTTTGCCACAATCACTGCTACAGGAGCTCCAGCGCCCGCACCTAATCCCTGCAGCCTTCGCTTTCAGAAAACACCTGTGCGGTGGCACAGAGCGTTTCAGTTTGTGACTCAGGTCTAGATTTCTGTGGTTTAATCGGGTTCTTCTTTTCATCCTTTTCTGTTCTACTTGCTAGCTTGCATTTCTCCCTGATAGCTGTATCCTGTTTCTGTTAGGCTCTTTCCAGTAAAATGGACGTATGTTTGCTTTTAATAGTTAAAGACCAACTTGGCTGGTAAGAGAAATAATAAATAGCTCTTACATTATAAATATATTAGTTTTAATGGGTATTTCACCTATATGAAAAATACAAAATCAAGCTTGTGTTACATGTCAGGTGGTGAATGGGCACAAATGGACTTTTTACACAGTGTGAACCTTTCAGAAGTATCATATCATATGGATTTTAGTTTCTTCCAATACACATTACTATCTCCTAACTATAATAAAATCTAAAGGTTTAGTATGTATAAACAATACCAGCTAAAACCACCCTATATATTTTAAATTACAAATAATCTTAGTTTCAACTAGATGCGATATTCAATTACACAATTGTCTTAACTGTACATTAAGCACCATGTCTGACAGTTAATACTATGAGAATTTTAAAATTTAAAAAGCAGATCCATCTAACTGAAATATGAAGTGAAACTGTTCTGTAGACATATAAAGACAATGTAAACACCAATGTACACAATCCGATTTTATAATCTAATATGCTAACATGTATATATATCTTTATAAGGGACTATGCGAGTACATCATGTCATTTGATATTAACAACCTTTGTCATTTGGATGGATATTATGATCTTTCTTTTTAGCAGGTAAGAAAACCAAGGTCCAGTTAAGATAAGCAACCTGCCAAAACTCAAGTAGATAATAAAAAGCAGACCTGGAACTGTAATCCAAGTTTCTAAATTCGAGATAATTTATCTCTGCAATAAATATTTATTGACTCTTCTCATATACTTTATGTTGGTATTCTGCTAAATCCTGGAGCTCCGATAGGAAATAAAACTGTTGCTGCCATCAAGGACCTCAGAGATACACAAGTAGGCATAATATAATATGGTTCATAAAATAGCAGAAATGTTTAATTGCATGACAGAATACCCATGAGGATGTGTAGGGAGGTCTGGTTAAGAGAAATCATGTGAATCAAACGGTGCTTGTGCAATGGAACACCAAAAACAGGGTATAATCAGAAAGATCTGGAAAGAAAGAATCTGCAAATTGCAGTTAGTTAGATAAAAGTAGGACAAAAATTTTGAGGTAACAAGAAGCAGAAACTGAGGCTGGCAGGTTGGACATGGACAAAGCAGCACTGATGATCAGTGGCTCAGAAATCAAAAAACAAAAAAGAATCAGAATGTGTCCCTCTTATTGAATCTTTAATTCTTCTCTCTCAGTTCCTTAGAAAATGCAACTTAGTTTTGTACTTAAGTTTGATATGATGTTTAGTTCTTAAAGTGAATTTAAAATGTGTAGCCTTGTGCTCACAGCACATATACTAAAACATGCAGCAAGCAATGTCGGAATCTACAGTTCTGTTCCTGAATACATTCTGCACGAAAGCATATTTACACTATTTACTGCAACTCGTGCACAAGAATGTTCACGGGAACACTAATTTTATTAAACATGGTTAAACTGGAGACAAATTTTTCTATGTCAGTATAATTGGATTTTTTGGTAGCAATGAGAACAAATGATCTACAACCTTATGCAATACCACTAGTAATTCCAACAGATAGCCCAAAACAAAGGTGACAAGACTAGTTTACGTAGTTGAAGAATTATTGCAGTGGTTACCCTTTATAGGCACTATACAGCAATGATTCTGATGCTGTGTTTGCTGTTTATTTGCTAATTCATTTTTTATGAGTGTTGGTTTGTATGAACTTGTTTGTTTTTCTTTGAGAAATTTCCCCTAATATCAGGATAGATGGAAAGTAAGGCTTCCAGAAGGATCAGGCATTTCGTCCCTGCAAAGCAGTATGATCTTTTGAGAGACAACTGCTCACAATTTTTCATCTGGGTTGCTAAGATGGAAGAACATTGTCAGGGAAGTCTTAACAATGGTGGCTACTTCTTGGCAGTTCAGCAGTTAAAGCACCTGGCGCCACATAGTGTAAATTGAGTGGGAAGTCCAATCAACTTTCTTTGAGCTGACCTTGGTCTTGTGCTCTGCAGCTTAGCTTCATTTCATTTCTTCTGGTCTCCTATGCTTGCTTTTGCATCTGTTTAGCAATTTAATAAGCCATCAAAGGTAATTCCATAACAATTTCCTGCACAATTAATTTCATTTTCTACTGAATAGTAAAGTGAGGGGAAGGGATCCTACGAGAAGTTGATGTAAAGTGAATTATTGAAGGTGGTCCTGAATAAACTAACATTAAAACTGTGGGAATGGGAATGGCACAGTACATCAAGCCACCAGAATCCTATATGGGCAATAGTTCACGTAGTAGTTATTCAATTTCTGATCCAGCTACCTGCTGATGATTTTTGGAAAGCAGCAGAGGATAGCTCAATTTTTTTAAAGATTTATTTATATTTATCAGAAAGGCAGATTTATACAGAGGAGATGCAGAAAGAAAGACACTCCCACCCCACCCATCATCTGCTAATCTACTCCCCAAGTGGACTCAACAGCTGGAACTGAGTCAATCTGAAGCCAGGAGTCAGGAGCTTCTTCCAGGTCTACCATGCTGGTGCAGAGTCCCAAGGCTTTGTACCATCCTATATTGCTTTCCCAGGCCACAAGCAAAAAACCGGATGGGAAGTGGAACAGCTGGCCTACAAATTAGTGCCTATATAGGATCCTGGCACATACAAAGTGAGGATATAATCACTAAGCTACTGCGCCAGGTTGGTTGGCTCAATTTCTTGGGTTTTTCCCACTGATGAAAGAGACCTGGATAGAATTCCTGGCTCTTGGTTTCTAGCTGGCCCAGCCCTTTCTGTTATGGCCAATTCGGTGAATAAAACAACAGAGAGAAGACCTCTCTGTCTCTCACCTGTATAACATATTTCAAACAGAAAAGATTAGAACAAAAAACTGTGGAAAAGAAGTATGGATCTTGAGAGGAAACTGAGCAAGAATTCCCTACATAGACAAAAATAAAATGAGCCGAGTGTGGCATCTGGGGGAGGGAATAGAGTTGAAAATTTTAATGGAATAATTGTGCCAAGGAGGAAGTGGAGGACTCAACAAAATATGGTTTGGAAAATATGCCCTGGAGTTGGCAATTAAACATGAATTTCTTCAGTCAGAGAAGTGTAACTGACTTGCATAGTAATACCAACATACTGGAGAGTTTAAGTGCTCCGTATGTAACTCTTCACCCGGCCCTGGCCCCAGTGGAAAAATTTGAGGGTTATCCACAATTCTTCAAGACCAGTGGGTTCAGTAACTTCTATTTCTTTGCTCATTTGAACCACTCTTTTCTTGGATCATAGTTGCCTACTCTGATGGAAAAGTTGCTTAATCTTTCCTCTATCTAGAAATCAATGAAAGAATAAAACCGGAGGAAGCCATACTTGGCCTGATTGCTTTGTTCTTATTCACACAATATCATTACATAGGGTTACACAGATACAACAGGCTTACTGACTTAAGTAGGATAACTAAAGAGAGATAATTATTATATTTTTGATGTCTATTTTTACAGTCAAGATTAAAGACACAGGAAGTAAAACTTTTCATAAGGAAGCCCTTGTGACAATCCTAAATTTCTAACTTTGCACCCTCATTCTTAGATTCTTGCTTCATTATGAGAAGTTCCTTCATTAAATCATCTGTTTATGTAACCATCACCTTTAACAGCATTGTGTTTCCTACTTAA
The DNA here is from genome assembly GCF_030435755.1 of Ochotona princeps. Taxonomy (NCBI): domain Eukaryota; kingdom Metazoa; phylum Chordata; class Mammalia; order Lagomorpha; family Ochotonidae; genus Ochotona; species Ochotona princeps. The sequence continues at coordinate 36,632,797 of NC_080832.1, forward strand.
AATGCTTGGCCTCTTCCAAAAACTGTCTTCTTCACATAGCTATTGCCTAAGTCTGACATCTATCATGGAACTACAAAAAGGCTGAATTGCAAAACGCGTATTATAAAAAACTTTGTGAGGATTTTGATTCTTTTGCACCAGAATAAACTTAGCTTTGCAACATTTTCTACTCACTTCTAAAGTCTCTCTCATAAATTTAGACCGGAGTCTCTCAAGTGGGGTTACAGAGCATTCTTACATTCCAGGAGATGATAACTGGAATTCCACACTGGATTGTGATGAAAGCAGAGAAAAAGTGCACGCATGTGTGTGTAGGTGTTGGAGTTGCTAATTGCCTCTTGATAGATACTCAAAGTGATAGGAATTCAATAAGCATTCCATAAACTATTTTGTTGATGATTATCAGCCCCATCAGGCAGTGCATGGTGAATCTATGTTCAAGTGATTGGGTCTCTTTCTAATGGAGAGAGCACACGTAATTGGTGAAGGCTGAGGTGGCTCAGGGTGAGGAAGAGGGGATGACAAGATCAGCCCTTTCAATCTGTGTTACTTCTTTCATTACTATGTGCCAATGATGAGCTTCAGCCAACAACTCCTCCCAATAAATCAAGACAAAGGTAGGGACAACTTTCACTGTAAAAAAGCAAAAAAGCTTTTTGTGTGGTGACTTGGCATGGATTTATGCAGAGTACAAGACAATTACATTGAAAAATTTTTAATTTTTGCAATTTCATTGCTTAATTGTTCCCTGTGTTTTTATCATTTATTTGAGTGTCATATTTTATTAGCAATATTATTTCTGTGATGCTCAGATACACATTTCTTTTCATACACATATAGACCAATAAAATTGTGGGCCATATATACATATTTTATTTTATTTATTTTCATTTTATTTATTTATTTATTTTTATTGGGAAGTCAAATATATAAAGAAGAGGAGAGACAGAGAAGATCTTCTGTCCATTGATACACTCCCCAAGCTGCCGCAATGGCCAGAGCTGAGCCAATCCGAAGCCGGGAGTCAGGAGGCTCTTCTGGGTCTCCCACGTAAGTGCAAGGTCCAAAGGCTTTGGGCCATCCTCAACTCCTTTCCCAGGCTACAAGCAGGGAGCTGGATGGGAAGTGAGGCTGCTCGGATTAGAACCAACGGCCATATGGGATCCTGGAGCATGCAAGGTGAAGACTTAAACTTCTAGGCTTCCTCGCCTGGCCCTTTTAATTTTATTTTAACGGAAGAAGGAAAGAGAGGAATTGTTCATTCATTGGTTCATTTTCCACGTGTCCACAACTGCTGAGGCTGAGTTAAGCTATAGTCAGGAGTCAAGAACTCAAACTAGGCCTCTGACATGAGGTAGCACTTGCTGCCTCCCAGGGTGCACATCACTTGTTAGAAATCTGGACTTGATGCTCAGTAACCAGGTTTGATCCAGGCACTCTGTTATCATCACCCTCAGCTACATTTTATCCACTGTACCGAATGTTCACTACTATTTATATTTAATGGAAAGTGAAAGCAGTAACTTTACTATTCAACATAGTTAAGAAAATTTTGTATCATAAATATCACTAATTAAAATCAATTTATGTTTGTTTAAACTAAATTCTTCAAGTCCACTTTTTGAAAAATACCAAAGCCATATATGAAAAACCCAACGCCAGCATCATACTGAATGGAGAAAAGCTGGAACCCTTTCCACTGAGATCTGGAACAAGACAGGGATGTCCACTTTCTCCACTACTATTCAACATAGTCCTAGAGGTACTCGCTGAGGCCATAAGACAAGAAAAAGAAATCAGAGGAATCCAAATGGGAAACGAAGAAGTCAAGCTCTCACTATACGCAGATGATATGATTCTTTATGTAGAAGAGCCAAGAGACTCAATACAGAGACTGCTAGAACTTGTACGAGAGTTTGGTAGAGTGGCAGGGTACAAAATTAATGAACAAAAATCAACAGCCATAGTGTATGCAAACAGCCCCAAGATGGAAAAAGACTTAACCAGCAAGATACCATTCAAAATAACAGAGAAAAGTATGAAATATCTGGGAATAAATCTAACCAAAAATGTAGAAGACTTATTTGAAGAAAACTACAAACTGCTTAAAAAAGAAATTGAACAAGACCTCAAAAGATGGAGTTGTAACAGAAATTTTATTATGTTTGCCTAATTTAACAAAAGGAAAGAATAATTTATTTGGAGAAAGGTAAGCTGTTTAACAACCTGATATTTTTTAAGGAAAGTTTGGCAATAGGTAATTTTAAAGTGTGAAGGAAAAATACTTTTTGGATACACATCATGGAACTTAACCTTGATCATCTTACACAGTATTCATTCATATTAAGACTTTTAGAACTGCTTCAGTAAAGTAACAAAATGGTGTTGGCATAAAAAAAATATGAAAACAAACATTTTAATTACCTACACTACTGATACATTGCGTACAGGAGGCACAGCTATATGAATGGAGCAGCTAAGCATATGGCCAAAATAAGCTTTCACAAAAATTATTATTCTCTACAAAGAATAATGATGTCATTGATTATTGGATTCTAAATCTATAATAAATTAATGCTGAAGTACCTTGAGCTGCTTTTATGCAGGTTTCCTAAGCCATGGAAATTATTTCAAGTGAACCTCCAAAACAGAATGACTGAGGAAAATCTTACTTAGCACAAAACTCCATAGAGTTTGAGGGAATCAGATGGGGTATCTGTGATGTAGATAAACCCAGAAGAAAATTTAATCACTTTACTGTGCCTGCCTTAAAAAATTATCACAAAAATTGAGTGGTTTAAACAACTGTACTCTCTTTTCTGAAATTTCTGGAGGATGAAAATGGGAGATTAGGGTGACAGTCTGGTTTATTTCTGGTCAAGGCTGTCTTTCTGGATTGTATACAGGTTTCAGAGATGGAAGATCATTTCTCCTCTTGTAAAACCAAGAATCCAAATGAATTGTGGCTCTATCCTTAGTAATTCACTTAGCAGTGATCATTTCCTGAAAGACCAGTCTTCAAATACAGTCACAATGAAAGTTAGAGCTTCCATATGGGAATTTGGGGGAAACTCAATCTCGTCTATGCAAAAGATACTGAAGCCACGGTGAGCAGGCCGGCACAGGAACTAAACATGCAAGCAAGGGACACCTTCTTGCCATCATTGTCCATGGTGTGTGATCATGTGTTTTCTTTCTCTCATAGCAGTCAATTGGTAACTATCAATTCACCTGCACGTAGGGGAGGTCAGTGTGGTGTGGGTGTCAGGCCTTCACTAGAAACTAGCTTGCTTGCTTTTTCTTTCTTTTCTTCCTTTTTCTTCTTCTCTTCTTCCTTCTCCTTCTTCCAAAGGGTTTTTCCTGCAGAAGCCAGGTCAGGGCCAGGCTGAATCCCACATCAAGGAATACCATCCTGATCTCCCAGGGTGTCAGGGACTCAAGTACTTGAGTCATTATAGTCTTCCTTCCCAAGGCACATTAATAGGGAGCTGGATAAGAAGTGGGATAGTTGGGCCTTGAACCTGCACTTTGTTATGAAATACCTGTGATGCAAACAATGACTTAACCCATAGTGCCACAACGCTACCATTCCTTTGCCTTTCAAATGAGGTAAAAATCATTTAATTTAATTTAAATTTTTGAAACTTTTAAACTTTTTTTCTAAGGCAAACTGATAGATGGAGAGGAAGAGACATAGAGAGATCTCTTCACTAGTTAACTCCCCACATGGATGCAATTGCCAAAAATGAGCCAGGCTGAAGATAAAAGCCTAGAATTTCACCTGGTTTTCCTTCATGGGTGGCAAGAACCCCACGTTTCATGGCTTTCCCAAGTAAGTTAATAGGAAGCTAAAGCATCGGCCAGGGCTTGAAACAGTGCAAATTTGGCATACCAGTACTGTAGGCAATGATTTAATTCAATATATCACAACATGGGTTCAATAAATAATTTTTCAACCAATGTTCATTCTTATGGACAACCGAGTCAAAAACAGACAAAAAGAACAGCAACATTTCTCTGTGTCTTCTTGTCTGCTGGCTAGCTTTCTACATTGAAGTGGGTCTTCGTAATGCTTCTTGGTTTTCCACTTGCCCTAATATCCTTGTTATACTGTATACAATTTCTTAAGCTTTGATCCAGCTTGATACTGAAACATCTTTATTGAAAACTAAATAACTGAATGGAAAAAATCATATGTCCTTTCATGTGTATCAACATATCATTTGAAGTAAAGAATAATTTTCCTTGTCATAAATGAAATTTCCATACAGCTGTGAAAAATGTCTATTTGTGTTGTTAAAAATCCCCTAGTGATGTAGTTGAGTCCCAGAGAGTTACCCCACTGCCTATTGCACCAGCACCCCAAATGTGTGCCACTTAGAGATCCTTGTGCTCCACTTCAAATCTGGCTCCCTGCTAATGGCCTAGGACAGCACCAGAAGATAGCCCAGGTATTTGGACACCTGCACCCACATAGGAAACCTGAATGAATCTCCTGCATTCTAGCTTCAACCTGGCCCAGCTCCTGCTAATGTGGTCATTTGGGGAAAGACACAGTAGACAGGAAATCTCTTTGTCTTCCTTTTTCTCTGGAATTCTGCCTTTCAGATAAATAATTTTTTTCAAAAAATTAAAAATCTGCTAGTCTCTAAGCTGACTCCTGATTCAACAGTTAAAATGCAAACATTTAGATACTATTGCTAGCTTTGACTTTTTTGTATTTTGAAAATTGAAATGTATATGCATATTATTTTTAATCACTCAATTAGAGTGTTGGAAAACAACATTTCATCTTAAGCTCTATCTGTAAATAAAATTTCTTGTATTATAGTGGTTTCCATAATTCATTTTATCTTTTATCTACATATGTGATATTTGTGCATATGTATAATAGTGAACATTCATGTATATCACAAATAGCATGGGAAAAGGTAGAACTGCAAATAAAATAAAATAAATAACATTAATTTTATCCTTGTTGGTAAAAAAAGAAATTTATTCTCATTAAGGCATAACAGTCTGTCTTCTTACTTACTTTTTTTTTTTTTTTTTAGATTTTATTATTACTGGAAAGCTGGATATACAGAGAGGAGGAGAGACAGAGAGGAAGATCTTCCATCCATTGATTCACTCCCCAAGTGAGCCGCAACGGCTGGTGCTGCGCCGATCCGATGCTGGGAACCAGGAACCTCTTCTAGGTCTCCAATGTGGGTGCAGGGTCCCAAGGCTTTGGGCCGTCCTCAACTGCTTTCCCAGGCCACAAGTGGGGAGCTGGATGGGAAGTGGGGCTGCCGGGATTAGAACCGGCGCCCATATGGGATCCCGGGGCTTTTAAGGCGAGGACTTTAGCCGCTAGGTCACGCCGCTGGGCCCCTTCTTACTTACTTCTCAATGCAAACCCTTTTTGAGAAGTTTCACTTTTTTTCCCTGCGTATGCAGGGATATAGGAAATTTTAGACGTCGAAGAGGTTGTTAAAATGATTAACTCTAAAGCTAGCACTGCAGGCAAGGAAAACGAAGCCAAGCAAGGAGGAAATTATTCACGACTGATAACAGTCGAGAGTAAGACGCAGCTTTGGTGTATCCTACCGACAGTTCTCTCTTTTGAACCAGTCTATCACACTGATTCCCACCCATGCCTTTGCTTGCTCTGTTCTTATCACCAAGAATTCTCAGTCTCATCCTAGTTTACCTCTGGAAAACTGAACTCGTTTGCCAAGATTTCCACTTTGCTCTATTTGTCTGCCTTGGCCTACTTCTGATGAAACTGTAGTTAATAATTTGCTGATTGTGTTTATTCTATTTCAAATTAGTCTCCGATTTCTTGACTATGTCAGCTCAATTTAAGATAGTAACAGAAATATATTACTTAAATATGTAGCTTTATATGCTCTTTTTATCCCTTAGACTGAAAGGCAATTTTTGAGTCCATTTTATAGAGTGACTCATCGAACTTCAGACAACAAAATGCTTATTTTGCATCGAAGCCTTTTTTTGAACCATCTTATTTCATTGCTTTTAAGTTGGATGTTTTCCTACATATATGTTTAACCTCTAAAGTTACAGTATATTTTATAATCTTTTATAATCAGCAACACACAATACCTGTGCCATAATTTAACTTTTAATGTTTTCCTTCTTGAGTCTTAGTTCATGCATACTATAATAAGGTACATCTTAAAATTCAAAAAGCAAGGTCCTTGCTTTGCCTAGAGCCACAGTTTAGGTGCTATTGACATGAAAATATTTGTATTCTGGAGCTGGAGTAATCCTCAAGAAGATGTGTAGCTACACCTTAAGCAAACACTGTCAGTTCATCCTCTAGAAATACTCCCTTTGCTTACTGAGCTTACATTACTAGTGACATGCTCCATATTGGGGAATTGGAAATAAAAGGAAAGTTAGACCCGCAGAAATCTCTTCCCATAGGCATTAAATGGAAATTTTCTGTTTAAAAAAATTGTTATGTGAAACTATTGAAGATAAAAGAGAAATTTGAAAAATGAATGATGGAATGTATGTGACAAAATAAAAAACTATTGAAAGAGTTCAAAAGCTGGCTTTATTTTAAAAGAAACTGTTAAGGTTAATCATTAATGATAATCATACATCTGTATTTTATGGCCTATTACTACTTAAAATAGAATAAATTTACAAATTATCAAAATTTATGGGATCTGTAGAATGGTGAGCTTAATTGTAGCTGCCAAGAACAGTGTGTTCTTTAAAAACTGCGTACATTGGTAGTGTAAGACCCATACTTTCTCTTTGCTGTGAAGTTTCATCTCATGTTGTTTATAAAAGTTCATTAAACCCTGAACAGTACTGTAATACTGATTAATTGCAATCTATCAAAGACAAGGTAATAATGATTTTATCAGTTTCATAAGTGTCACTTCATAGTTTTCAATTTCAATAATTTTAATTCTGTTTTGAAAAGCATGGTATAAGTACTTTATTTTTAAATGAGATGAGCTACTACTGTTTTAGATATTTCCAGGAAAATATTATTCAAGAAAGTATTATATGCCAGAAAGTTTGCTATATTCAAACTCAACTGTTCTTTTTCTATATGTATTTTTTCAATTTGAAAGCTGTATTTACAGAGAGAGAACCAGAGACATGAGGATACCTCTATCCACTGATCTACTTCTCTAACATCCAAAATAACTGTAGCTGAAGTGATCCGAATCCAGGAGCCAGGAGCTTCTGCCAGGCCTCCTTTGGATACAGGAGCCCAAGGACTTGAGCCATCCTTTTCTGCTTTCTTAGGCCATAAGCCTAAGGCTTAACTGCTATGCCAAATGGCCACTCCAAGTGCCAGGCTAATCAGTAAACTTTGGAAAGTATATGGTAATTATATACAATTGTAAAATTGTAAAAATTGTAAAATTGAATTATATGCAATTGTAAAATTGTCCCTTAGAATAACTAAAGAGTAATCAGTTGTTAATAAAGATTCAGAGCAACTAAAACATCACTCAGTGGCATTGCATAGTGTATATATATCACATTCTAATTATCCAGTCTTTCTTTGATGGATATCTGAGTTGATTCCATATCTCAGCTATTGTTAAACACAGACTTGTATGCAAATATTCATATCAGATTTGTCTGTTATTGTCCCAAACCAGAAACAACCCAACTATCTATCAACTGCAGAATGGATGAAAAAAATTATAGTGCATTTCTATAATAGAATGAATTATTAATATATGCAAAATGTAGATAAATTCCTAAATAATTATTCTGAGTAATTCTATCATATAAAAGCCTACACAGTGCAAACTTCTCAGTAGTAATAAATAAATCAAATAAGTTGTTATCCAAGAGTGAGGAGGTTCAAGCAAGTACAAAAGGCACTGCAGAGGAACACAAGGAAATGTTGAGGACTGATGGAACCGATCGTTATAGTCATTGTGCTGATGGTTTTGCAAAGACATTACAACTAGTTAAATATAGACATTTCACTGTATGTTTCTTAGAATTTAATGTTACAACAAACTCATGTGAAAAATTAAAACCATGTATATACACATATTACAGCATTGGTGTAAGAATGAAAAATTACTAGCATAATACTTCAGAACTACATTTCCATTATAACTGTGTTATAATGACTCTAAATAGCTCTAATTCAGTTAGCAATTTGTTTCGAGTACAATGTCTTCACTGGACCGATCAAGGCCTATGGGTATGGTTACAGGGTTTCCTCAGGTTCCAAACAATGATTAATCAACTACAAAATACCTGGAATTATTTTTAATTCAGGGGACAGATGGATATGAATAAAACAAATAGGTAGCATAACCTTAGGGAGTTCAAAGTTTTAAGCAACAACAAATTAATGACCATTAAAATCGATATAGTTCACTGACAGCAGTATTTTAAAAAATAAAATAAAAATATAAGTGTGTTGGAATATAATAGATCAGGTTATATCACATAAAACAGGGTAAGTCATGTTTGGTAAATTCTTAGTTCCACATAGATATGTATGTCTATATTGCATCAATATATCAACTGGTTTTCATATACAAATGATTGAAAAATTTGTAGATACACGAGTACTGATAAAACACAAATGATTGTAACAAAAATAATATAGGAAATAACAAAGCAAGAGGTTGTTCCGAGTAAAAGAAGGTAAGGTGATAGTTACTGGTGAAGAAACCAGGAAGACAATAGTAACTATTTTTGTTCCAAAAGCAACAGAGTCAAAGAAGTTAGTAAGCAATTAGATGAAAAGAGATGAAGAAGAGTTTTGCAGTTTTGGGTTCACCAAAACGATTTACTCAGAGATAAATAAAGTAATATTTTTGAAGGCTCTTTACTCATGGTGAGCAATCAGGTAGGCTAGATTTCAGGGTTTAGGATTATAGACAAAAGGAAATACATTAATATAAGTCCAGCACTCACCACCACTTTTTCCCTTTAAGCATTTGTGGTTGATAAACAGGGATCCAAAAGCCCAAGCCCTAACTGGGAATCCCAAACTTGGTCTGTATCCCAGGGTGTGGGAAAGCGTATTTGGAGCTCAGACCTGTCAAGGCAGCAGAACTTCAGAGGCCAAAGGCTCAGAGACCAGGGACACCAACAAGGAGGCTGAGACTCCTATTTCTTATTTCTGAGGAATCAGCTTATTTTTAAGGCTTTCTGCGCTTAAACAGCCAAGTTGAAAGGAAGAGATGAAATCTAAAAATGAAACCTGAAGTATTACAATCTTAACAGGAACAAGAAAGAAAGAATATAGACTCCTTTCTCTGTTCCTGGGTTGCCTTCAGCAACCCATGGTGAGAGAATAGTCATTACCTTTCAAAGAGTGATGACTGGGCAGGGAAACCAAGACTTTTGGAGCCTGGAAAAGGCTACATTTCTTGACCTGATGATAGTTTTATGATAATATTCATTTTATGAACATTTATGAATAGCTTCGCCATTTGCATATGTTAACCTTGACAAGAAAGTTATCATTATCTGCCATTGAAAGCAAAGAAAAAATTACATCTTAGATAATATCGAAGAAGAGGAATTCATCATGATATTTGTTTATATAACAAAGAAGTAGTATTTGGTTGAAATTATAACCAGACGTGGATTGGAGTTTAAAAAAGATGAAAATTAGAGATAAAACATCATTGTATCTTTATTATACCAATTGCATTGTGTTATTTGGTGCTTTCCACCAGGGAATACTCAATGTTGGGAAAATAACTGGGAAAAAACAAGACACCAAACAAATTCTACATTTAGTGTTGCATTTACATTCACCTGAAAATGCAAGCAAACTTTAAATAAGTTAGTCGGCATTGAGGACAAAAGGAAGCCCTGAGATGGGCACATTCACAGAATGACAAACCAAACCTTGAAATGGCTGTGTCTACAAACTGTGAGAATGTTGCACTACCCAAGAAAAAATTCTATGGCAACATATATTTATTAGAATTTGAATTGTTTCCAGTCTCCAGTGGAACAGTAATGACATGACAATGCTTTCAAATTTCTTTTAGAACTCTTTATTGATTTCTCTTGAAGGGCTGTCATTAACATTTGTTTTGTTTTTATAGTGGCAGTATTTTTCCATTGTTCAGCATGCAAAGACATCAATTGATTCATACCGAATCCTTGGGCCAAGTTCTGCCCTAGGATGTATATGTGACCCTCCCTCTAAATTCAATAGAGCTGCATACACACATCCTCTAATGGAATTTATTTTCTTCAGTCGGGAAAGTCCAAGGAACCATGTATGGATAAAATGACGGGTTGAAGTCGGAACTTGAGGGACTGAAACTAATCGTAACCCTTCTTTTAGAAAAAAAAAATCAAAGTATAACGTTTTTACTAGGTCATAATTTTTAGAATTGAGTAGTTTTATCAACCAGTTACTGTACACACCTGTTAAAACTAAAAAGTAAGATGATTAGTCATATAAACAGAATATTTTGTTCACAGAATAATAATTGAAACTGGAAAGTGAGAACACATCTATTTCCAGATGATTTCATAAGAATGGTTTTTTAATGTTATTATTTCCTGTGATATGGTTTTGTAGATATTGAGATTCCTGCTTCCACCTCCTCTTCTTCCATGTGCATTTTCCCCCGCACAACCGTTGTCCCCCATATTATTACAACAGTGTAGTCCCCTGGCAACAGTCTAAATCCAACATTCTGTTATTTAGGTTTATCGCAGCAAGACACACAGTATGCATCTCTACTCCAAATAAAAGGAGGGTTCCTGATGGAACTGCTAAAGGTACCTTGACAATTGATGCTAGAAAACACGTGCTCTTAACATGCAAAAATTCTACAGTTTTTCTTAGTCTTTTACAGAATACATACAATATCTACTTCGAATATTTACCTCTGGACCCTAAAAAGTTTGTATTTTTTAAAAGGAAAATTACATTGGAGTCAATTTTGTAAAATTGGTTCAGAAATAAATGAAAGTTGAGGAAACCTCTTCTCATTCCCTATTTCCAAGACTACTTGAGAAAAACTAGACCCCTCTTTCTGTGGAGTACAGTTGCTTGCAGCGTTTATTTCAAGTGGCCATTTGGAAGAATTTGCTTGATCTTGATTGGGCTCTGTTTGCATTATTATGCCATCTCCTTGTAGGCGAGTGCACTATCTTTCTAAACATAAGCCATTCTCCTGGCCCAGGTTCACAAGGATTTTTTTTTTTAACTTCAAATTTTCATTAGAGAAAAATTCAAATATTTAGAAATATGAAAGAATTTAAAATACACAATTAATTGTCACAAACAGCATTACAATTAAAACTCCCCTTCACTCACAGCCGCTATTTCTTTGTTTCTTCATCTTATCCTTCCTTTGTTCCATATTCTTCCTTTTTTCCATGACTTTAAAAAAATAATTATCTTTTGAATTATTGGAAAATGAAATACAGATTAATATCACTCCTTTTCACTTTCCTAAGAATTATGGTGTTCTATTTTATCGCATTTTATTAATTATATCTACAAAAGCTTGCATTGGGTCATTAGTTTTATCCCTAATAAGTCAACATTTAGATTTCCCTGATTGTTTCCAAAATGTCTGAGGGCTATTTTAAAAACCAGGATTCCATACATATTTACATATTACATATATTTATCAAGTTACTCTTAACATAATCTTTCCTACTTTTTCCCTATGAGATTGGTTTTTTTAGGAAATAAGAACCATTTTCTTATAAAATTCTCACTTTCTGGATTGTGATAGAATGTCTGCGTAATGCAATCACTGATGTTCTTAGAAATCTTCCATTGTCTGCAAGCTGCAAGTTAGATTTAAGACACGGGTTATGTTTACATCGAATTCCTATAGTAAAAATTATTTAAAGGTAATAACCATGTTGTTCATATTATATCCCATCTGAAGTCACAATGCTAGGTGATGATAGCAACAGTTACGCTGTTTCATCGTTTGTTTATCACAACTGTGACCTGTAATTTTACGAACTACTTTTTTTTCAATAAGCAAATAACATTCCAGATGATGAGATTATGCCAGGATATGGTGAGATTATCTTGTTTCGGAACACTTTTTTTTTTTTTTTAATTGGAAAGGCAGATTTACAGAGAGGAGATACAGAAAAATCTTGCATCTGCTAGTTTACTCCCCAAGTAGCTGTAATTACCGATCTGAAGCCAGGAGCCAGGAGCTTTCTACCAGATCTCCCATGCAGGTACAGCGTCCTAAGGATTTGGGCCATCCTTGACTGCATTCCCAGGCCACAAACAGGGAGCTGGAGGGGAAGTAAAGCAGCTGGGACAAGAACCGGTGCCCACATGGGATCCTGGTGGATGCCAGGCAAGGATTTAGTCACTAAGCTATTGTGCTGGACCCCGTTCAACACATTTTGAAACAAGAATGTTAGCATCCTTTGGTGATTTGCCTGAAGCATATTTTCCCTTAAATATTAATTACAAAGTTTTTACCCTAAAGGGAATCTAATAATGATGTTTAGCTTTTTGGGATATAAAGCAATTTTGAAATTAACTTTTACAGATAAAGATGAATCACTGTTTTCACATGTTTTTTAAAAGACTTGTTTATTCTCATTTTACAGGCAGATTTACAGAAGGAAGAAGAGAAAAATCTTCCATCCGGCTTCACTCCCCATATGGCCACAATTGCTGGAGTTGAGCCAATATAAAGCCAAGAGCCAGGTGCTACTTATGGGTCTCCCATGTGGGTGCAGGGTTTGAGGCTTTGGGTCATCCACTGTTTTCCCAAGCCAAAAGCAATAGACCAAATTCTCACCCCAATGCATCATTAAATTTTTAAGTTACTATTCTATTCACAGTTAATGTAATCACTCGTATATATGATTTTAAATCTATCCAATCAGTATGCTGCTTATTTTTTATTTCCTTACTTTTTATTTCTTATCTTCTTTTAAATTAATATATCTAATATTATCATTGTGCCTTATCTTGTTAATTGTACTTATTTTATTATTTAGAAGCTACTAGAAAATCTAACTTTAAATAACACTCATAATTTTCCAGACAACATCAACTTTTTACACATTTAATTGCATCTTACCTTTTGGACTATTGATGTCATCTATTTCAACCTGACATTGTGATTTGTATGTTTCATGGCCTTATTACTGTACATGTTTCTGCTACTTTTTGGAATTGTCCCTGTTCATTTTTATTTATATCTTCATTGTCATCCTTTCTTGCTATTTTAATTTTTCTTGCTTTACAATAATTTAATTCTTTTTATTTTTGCCTAAAGTATTACCTCTAATTTCTCTGATATTTGCCATAGTGTTTGCCAACTAGAGACTAATTCACTCAATTTGCTTCACCTATTTTTATTTTATCTTTATTATTATTGGACATATCTTCCTACTTACTGGGTATATAATGCTAACTTGGAAATGATCTTCCTTCCAACATTTTTTTAAAGATTTATTTATTTTCTTTGAAAGGTAGACACACACAAAGAGAAAAATCTTCCATTCAATGCTTTACTCCGCAAGTGGCCATAACAACTCTCCAATCTCAAGCCAGGAGCCAGGATCATCCTCCTGGCCTCCCACGTGAGTGCAGGCTCCAAGGCTTTATGCCATCTTCTACTGCTTTCCCAGGCTTAAGCAAGTAGCTGGATGGCAAGCGGGGCAGCCAGGACACAAACTGATGCACATACGATATTCTGGTGCTTGAAGGGGGGAGGATTAGTCAATTAAGCCACTTTTCCAGGCTTTCCTTGCAGCATTTTAAGATGTATTTATGTTCGGTGTCTTACTTTTAATTTTTTTATGTCATACAAACATCTCTTTATTTCCAATTTTTGGATTTTTTTTAAAGATTTATTTATTTTTATTAGAAAGGCAGATATACACAGAGGAGAGACAAAGAGGAAGATCTTTCATTCGATGACTCACTCCCCAAGTGACTGCAATGGCCAGTGCACCAGTCCGAAGCCTGAAGCCAGAAACCTCCTCCGGGTCTCCCACATAGGTACAGGGTCCCAAGGAGCTGGATGGGTAGCAGGGCTGCCAGGATTAGAATTGGCACCCACATAGGATCCTGGTTTGTTCAAGACGAGGACTTAAGTCACTAGGCCACCGCGCAGAGCCCCAGTTTTACCTGCTTTAAAAATGTTCTCCAAACTTCAGATTTTACCATACTGCTATAATGTAGACATAGCAATTCTCCTTGTTCTCTCGTTCAGGTTCTTGAATTGACTGGTTTTAACAAACTCAGCTACTGTCTGCTCAGATATTCACCCTTCATTATCTCTCTGTTCCCCTTTTATGATTCCAATTACATTGGATCAATAAACAATGTCTTTCATGCCTCTGGCTTTCTGTTCTACTTTTCTAGTCATTTTTTCTTACTGTTTTACTTTGGAAAATATGTAATGAGTTCATTAACTCTTATTTTCTAGATCAAATCTGCTATACAATCCATTACTTTGTTCTTAGTTTCAGTTGCTGAACTTTGCTTCAAGGTGACATTGTAATAGTTTCCCTTTCTTTAGGATACTGCCTTTTCATTTCCTGCCCGATCAGGAGGCCCCATCAGCAAATTCTGTGTTCCCAGAGGACTGCTTCAATGTTGACACCATTGCAAAGAGCTCTGTGCCGCACCGTGTGACTCAAGATACGCCCAGGAATGAAATCCGTGACATCTTGTAGGATTTATCTCAATGCCAGCACTTCCCTTCTCATCAGGATTGCCCCATTGTGGCCACGGGTTCTCGCACATTCCGTCCAACTGCTGGAGGACAGAATAACAGGCCTGGAAGTGTCAATCCCCAGTCAGTGCAGGGCTTCTTAGCACAAAGGTTTATTTCATACAAGTCCTCATAGTAACCATCACAGTATGAAAATAACACCAGCACTTTAGTAGTGGAAAATTTCAAACCCATTAGTACAAACAAAACAAAACAAAAAAACCGAAAAGAAAAAGAAAAAAAAAACTTAAATTACTCTCTAATTCATGCAATTTAGGGAACATGAAGAGGAAATTTTTCAGGCAAGTTGTTTTTTAGCTTTGTAGTAGCTGATGTGCCAAGCTCTTTACACAATCTGTGTCAATTTCTCTTTAGCTCTTCCAGAAAAGGGTGAAAGAAGTGCAGTCAACATTATCTGAAAATATCTATCTACACATGCAATGTTTCATGTGGTTCTCAATCCCCCCAATGATCTATCTATATATACTATCTACCTATATTTTCTTATCTACATAATCTATCTACATATATTCTCATCTATATCTGTATATCTATATAATGAGAGGAAGAAAGGAAGTAAGCTATGTTAAACTAGTAGTTCCTGTTAATAAAACATACTTTAAAATTTCAAAACTGGTCTCCTATTCATCATTTCCCTGAGTCCTCTCAGACTGATCTTTTTCATTCAGAGTCCCTTTATTTTGCTTCTAAGTAAGAATCCCTATTTTTGAATTCTTGACTTAGAAATTTTAAAAAAGTATAACTCATGTTTACTACATTATTGGTTTCCCCTTACACTCAAACCAAACTTCACTTAGTTCCAGAGGACTGTTTTCCTAGCTCACAGTTACATGTTTTGAAAATGTATCCCTGCCCGGGCCTTTGTTGCCTGAACATATAAGTGCTTGTTGTAGACAGTGCTATGAAAGAATTGGAGCCTGGGGCTGGTAATTACAATACGAGGCCATCTTACTCTTCTTTTGTGCCTTGAGAAATATTTTAACTTCTTTTTGCAGCTCTAAGCCTGGGAAATGTATAGAAAAAGATCTTGTAACTCAAAGGATTTGTGATCTTAAACTTTTGTATTTGATTACATTTGAGTGCAATTATGGAGGCTTGTAATGTAATATTTTCTTTCTACTGGATGAAAATTGCAGATATGTAATATGGGTTTACTTACCTGATTGCACATTAACTCTAATACTTTCAAATAGCCCGAGGCATGGGTAAGAATTAAAAGGCTATGTTGTATGTTGTTTGGCTTGGAACGAAGTCAGGTATATCATTGGTTAAGCACTGTCCGTTTCTTATAAGGATTCAGCTTTAATTTAGAAATGGTACCACATGTGTGATCTTTACAAAGAGATATCATCTTAACACATACAAGTAGTGATGAAATATTCATAGTAAAAGTTAATGTCTCAGTTGTTGTCAGGGAAACCTTGACCTGAGATTTCTATCCATTGAGCCTAAGGGTTAGGTCATTAGATGATATGAAAGCCTAAGGCCTGTGAACCTCTGAGCTAAATTTGCAAGTGAGAAGATCTCCCCATGAGGGAAATCCTTGATTACTTTTACCAGAGGAAAAAATATGATGTGTGCTCCTTTGGAATTGGCTTATTTCACTGAGCATAATGGTCTCTGTTTGGGACTCTTTTGTTGCAAATGGTAGAATTTTATTCATTTTAATGGCTGAAGTAGTATTCCATGGAGTTGATAAACCACCATTTCTTTATCCATTCGTCTTTCAATGGGCAACTGGGTTGTCTCTATGTCTTCACTATTGTAGATTGTACTGAAATAAATATAGGATTAGAGTTCACTTTCTTATTTTTGTAATATTTTGTAATTTTTCGTCATAGAAGTCTTCCATACCTTTGGCTAGGTTTATTCCAGGGTATTTAAAATTCTTCTCCACTACTTTTTTTTTTCTTCTCCACTATGTTAAAGGAGACTGTACTCACAAGTTCCTTCTCAGCCATGGAGTTATCTATGTATCCCAAGGCCATCAATTTATGTTCATTATGTTCATTAGTTTCGTACACTGCTATTGTGCCAAATTTTCTTAAGAGTTTCAATAGTCTCTTAATTGAGTCTTTTGGTTCTCGTAAGTATAGAATCATGTCATCTGCACATAGGAATAATTTACCTCATTGTTTCCAATTTAAATTCCTCTAATTTCTTCTTCTAGCACAATAGCTCTAGTGAGGACTTCCAATACTAAGTTGAGTATCAGTGGTAAAAGTGCACATCTTTTCCCAGTTTGAGATCTAAGTGGAAAAGCTTCCAGTATTTTCCTGTTTAGTATGATGATGGTGTTGGGTTTTTTTCATATATTGCCTTTATTATGTTGTAGAATGTTCCTTTTATGTCTATCTTGTTTAAGGATTTTAACATGAAGTGTGTTGGATTTTATCAAATGACTTCTCTGCATGTATTGAGATGATGTTTTTAATTAATCATGTGACATATCACATTTATTGATTTTCATATCTTAGAACCATTCCTGCATGCCTACAATAAATCACACTTAGTCCAAATGAAAGATCTTTCTGATGTATTGTTCGATCCTGTTAGCTAGTGTTTTCTTCTGGATTTTTGGATCTACGTCCTTCAGAAATGTCAGTCTGCGGTTTTCTGTTGGGTCTCCATCTATAGTTCTCTGTTGTATTGCTATCTGACTTTGATATTACTGAGATGTTGGAGTCCTAGAAACAGTTTGGGAGGGTTGCCTACTTTTCTATTGTTTTGAATAGCTTGTAGAGGATTTGGGTAAGTTCTTGAACAGTTCGGTAGAATTCAGCAGTGAATCATGTGGTCCAGAGCTTTTTGTTGTTGTTGTTGAGAAATATTTAATTACTGGTGGAGTCTTCATTCTGGTTATAGGTGCATTTAAATTATTAATTATTAATTGCCTCATGATTCAATTTCAGTAGATTGTATGTGTCTAGAAATCTATTCATTTCTAATTTGTTGGCATATAATTGCTTGTAATAGTTTCTCATTATTTTAGGAATGCCTGAGGTATCTGTTGTTATATTTCCTTTTTCATCTTTGATTTTATTGATTTATTCCTCCTCGTTCCTTTTTTTTTTGCTTAGTTGGCTAATGGGGAATCTATTTTGTTGATTTTCTCAAAGAACTAGCTCTTCAATTCATTGATCTTTTGGTCTCTATTTGGCTTCATTTCTCTCTTATTTTGATTATTTCTTCTTTTTTCTGTTAATCTTAGGATTATTTTGCTTATGTTTTTCTAGCTCCTTCAACTGTATGGTTAGGCTGCTTACTTGATGCCTCTCTAGTTTCTTGACACAAACGTTAATTGAAATTAACTTTCCTCTTACTACTGCCTCATGTCCCACAAGTTTGATACTTTGTGTATTGATGCCTTCATTCATTTCAAGCAGTTTTTCTTTAATTTTCTTTTTTATTTCTTTTATATCCCATTATTTATTTAACAGCATTTTGAATTGTTGATCTTCAGTTTCATTCCAAGATGGTCTGAGAAGATTCATGGTATGCTTTCATTTTTTTTTTTTTTAATTTGCTAAAGGTTACTTTGTGTCTCATAATGTGGTCAGAGAAGTTGCCATGTACTAATGAAGAAGTATGTTCTGAGACTGTAGAATGAAAGGTTCTGTAGATATCAATTAAATCCTTTGTTCTATTGTCTGGGTGAGCTCTGATGTTATCTTACTGAGTTTCTGACTGATCAATCTGCCCATTGAGGTTAGTGGGGTGTTAAGGTTCCCCATTATTAGAATATTTGAGTTTATTTCTCCCTTTAAATCATTAATATTTGTTTCATGCAGCTGGATTCCCTGGTTTTAGTGGGCATACGTTTATTATGGCAATTTGTTCCTGCTACTTGGGTCCCCTGAGCAATATGTGGTGTCCTTCTTCAGCTCTCTTAATGCTTTTAACATTGAAGTCCATGTTATCTGGTATTTTTCCTTTACATTAGCCTGTAATATCTTTTTCCATCTTTTTGCTTCCAGTTTTCCACATGTTTGTTAATAAGATGTGTCTCCTGTAGGAAATAAATAAATGGATCTTGCTTTTTAATCCAATCTGCATATCTAAGTCATTTGATTGATGCATTTAAGACATTTACTTTCAGGGTTAATATCAATAGGTAGTGATTTGGTCTTTTCATTTTAGCAATAGGTTCCCTGTATGATTTAAGTTTCCTTTGTTATTTTATTGATATGTTATCCATGTTTTTCCTTTGGAATTGGTATGTGCTATTTTATTTCTTCTCTGTAGCACATCGTGAAGCAACATTTATGGGGCAAGTCTGATAGAGGCAAAATCTTTCAGATTTTGTTTGCTTTGGAAATATTTTCTTTCATTTTCAAAGACAAAGAGAAGCTTTGCTGAATGTTATTCTGGCCTGATGACTTTTTCTTTTTAGTATCTCAAATATGTCACTACATTCTTTTCTGGCCTATAGGGTTTCCCGTGAGAGGTAGCTGGGAGCTTGATCAGCATTCCTCTATAAGTTAATTGACTTTTCTCATGTACATATCTAAATATCTTTTATTTATTTTCAGCCAAAGAGAGCTTGACTATTTGTTGTGGCAAGGATTGCTTTTGCTCAACTCTATTTGGAGTTCTGTGTCCCTCATATATTTTGTTTACCAATTTTTTCTCCATTTTAGGGAAATTCTCAAATATTATTTCATTGAAATATTTTTTACCCACTTTCTCTTTCTGCACCTTCTAAAACTTCCATAACTTTTATGCCTAGCTTTTTAAAGGCGTTCCTTAATGCTTGGACGTTTTCCTTACCTTGATCCAGTTTCTCTTCCAGCTTTTTGACTGTTGCAGTGTCATTGCAAAAATTACCTTTCAGTTCTGAGATTCTTTTTTCTACCTCACTCATTGAGGCTACCCACTGAAATTTTAATTTTTTATTTTTTTAAATGTAGAATGCTTCATGAATCCACTGAATTTTTAAATTTGCTGTATTGCATTCTTTATTTCTAGTAATTCAGCACGATTTGGTTTCAATGTTGCTATTTCCTGTTTAACATATTCTTTGAACTCCTGTGTGTGCTTCTCATCATTTTTAAGGCATTTTACCACAATTTTTTTAAAAAAATTCTTTATCCAACACTTTCTTGTCTTCCTCAGCTGACTCTGAAGTTGACATAATCTTGTTCCTTTGCAAGGGAGGTGTCTGTGACTTCATTCATTGTGCCTATGTCTCTTGTTTCTGGCCATTGCAACTCTGATGAGCAGGTTTCTCTGCTTGAGGTCAGTTTTCAAGCAGTATCGTCCACAGGTCTATAGGTTGATTTCCCTTTCAGTTTCGGGTTCTTTATTTGCCGTCACTATGCCACTCCCCTGAGTGAGTTTTAGTCCTGAACTCCAGTGCTACACCTCTGTCACAGCCTCTGGAACCCTGGCTCCCAGGCCACCACTCTCCACCCCATGTGAGCCATAGCATTGTCTGCTCAGCCCTTCTGCCAGTTCCGGGTCCAGCAGTATCTGGACTTAGGGAGACACCCATTGTGACTTAAACCTAAATCACAGAGCTGCCCATGGTGTCTGTTTGGGGGCAACCCAGATATACTTTTGCTGCAACTCCTGGGACGCCAAGTCAGTGTTATTCACCTGATAAGACCAGTGCAATGTGTTGATTCAGGAGTGAATTTTTCCCTGGCTCAGTGTAAGTATAGTTCACTGTTGTGCGCCACACTCAGAACCTTTACCACAGAAGTCAAAATGTGGCACTGGAGGGGATTTGGGCCTGAAATCCACCCTATCCCCATCCCCATGCACCAGGGCTCTGCCACTCTGCTTCTGCTCATGATTGGATTTAAATATCAACAAGACCCACAGTTTTACAGTGGGTTCACCTCCTGAGTTCCCAGTGATCTATTCTTTAGACCTGCCAATCAGTGGAGTTCAACTGCTGCTGGAGTATCTGTTCACTGGAGCACTGTTTCATTGTCTCTGCTACTTCCTCACACGCACAGGTCTCCAAGTGTCCCTCTGCTGTCTGCAGTTGGCCTGCTCTCTTCTAGTTCCCAGGAATACAGCCTCTCTGCTTTTTCTTGGCTAGTCCTTCTCCTTTCATTTTAACCTGTCCTCGTCTTATTCTACGATCTTGCCCTATGGATTTTAATTCTTCTCATATTATAGTGTGTTTTAACATTTCAAAGTGGACAGTTAATCAGCTCAATTTTAAAATCATTATTCAACACCCCACATCTGACTAGCACATTCCTACCCGTGAACAAATTTTAATTGAGTTTGAGGATTGACTTATGTATGTGATAAGATTATTTATTGGACTTGAAAGTCAAAAGTATATTGATCTCTTTGTTCTAATTTTTTCCTGCTTGTTTGGTATTCATCACTGTTTTTCTTGTCATTTACAAAAAGCGTGAAATGCATTTCTCTTTTGTTCTTCAGTTTTGAATGCCATTCCTATAGGGAAAATCAGCGTTGGCAATGAGCCTAGACCCTACAAGGTAATGTGAGTTCTAAAGAAAGATATCCTGTGTATAAAATAATCAGTTAGACATTTTCTAAGAAGAATTCCACATGTCACTCAGGCAACAGAATGCCTATCACTCATTTTTTCAGAGGGTCACTGAATTTCGTGTTGAGTTCTGCATCTACATTTTTCTGATAACATGGACTTACTATTCGTAAACAAAGACAACCTCAAAGAAATACTGTATCAAAACCAAATCTTTGTCAGTTCAGCCAAAGAACAAATGTCACTGCATGATATAATTTCAATCAAACAGTGGGAGAGATGTTTCACATATTTGTTTTATATCAGATCTTAGAGTCCCAACTATATCCTTTCTCCTTTTAGCACTATTATTCAAAAATGAAAAATCAAAAACAGAATTATGAGATAAATATATATTTAAAGGATATTTATATAGTTTGTTTGGTTACAGTAATTATGTTTACAAAAATAAAGTATTTGTGCCCGGTGCAGTAACCTAGTGGCTAAAGCCCTCACCTTGTATGTGCAGGGATCCCATATGGATGCCAATTTTAATTCCGGCAGCCCCACTTCCCATCCAGTTCCCTGCTTGTGGCCTGGGAAAGCAGTCGAGGATGGTCCAAGGCTTAGGGATCCTGTACATGCCTGGGAAATCTGGAAGAGGCTCCAGGATCCTGCTTTGGATCTGCTCTGCTCCCACCATTGCAGTCACTTTGGAGTGATTCATCAGAGGGAAGATCTTTCTGTCTCTCCTCCTCTCTGTATATCTAACATTGCAATAAAAATAAGTAAATCTTTAAGAAGTAAATAAAGCATTTGAAATAACCTCATATCCCATACTTTTGAATAACTAATTCAGTAAATCAGTTTTTAAGAATATCTGTAAACTAACTTTAAATTGAAGATTATAGGTTTGAAGAGTATTTTATCTAGTGGTTAAGGTGTTACTCAGGTGGCCAACTGCACTTATTGGAGTATATAGATTTCAACCTTGCTTCTGCTCCTAAACATAGCACTATACTGCTGCACACCCTGGGAGATAGCAGGTTGTAACTCAAGTAATTGAGTCCCTGCACTCATTTTGAAGTCCTGGATTCAGTTCCCAGCTCCTAGGGCTTACCTATTTGAGGGTATTTTGAAAGTGAACCAGCAGATGTAAGATATCTTTAACTATTATCGGTCTCTATACTGGTCTGTCTCTCAATCACTCAAATAAATAGACATTTTAGCAAAAAGAAGTAGAAAGCCCACATCCTGCATCAGAATATTCTACTACTTAACATCAGCTTCTTGCTAATAATGATCCTAGCAGGCGTAGTAACGGCTCTACTTATTGCGTACTTGCTACCCATGTGGGAGATGTAGGTTGCATTCTGGTTCCTCATTGGTACAGATCCAACCCTGGCTATTGCTGGAACATTTGGAGAGTGAACAAGCAGATGAGATGGACTTTCATTATCTCTCTGCTTCTCAAATAAATAATAAAAGCTTAAGTATTCTACTCATTATAGTTGAGAATTAATATTGGAAATGAATGGAACCTTAAATTTTTAAAAATGATGTTGTTTTATCCTACACATTTTTAGTTTTTACAAGTTTATTTGTTGGAAACAGAGAGACAGAGAGCGACAGCTTCCATCCTCTGGTGCCCTCCACATGTATCCACAATTGCCGGGGCTAAAGCCAGGAGCAGAAAACTTGCAGCACTGGGTGCTGCTTTCCCAAATATGCATTAGCAGAAGTTGGCTTAGAAGTTGACCAACCAGAACTAAAACAATCTACTCTGGCATGGAATGAAGGCATTCTAAGGGGCTGGTTATCACAACATCTGAGCATTGCTTTAAAGTATAGTTTATTAGAGTATATATTTTACCAAAAGGAAAATTGTGAAATATTGTGATACTTTTACTACTGATTTTAAATAGAAGCTCCAAAAATGAAAAAAAAAGTTTAAAATACCTGCTTTCTCATAAGAATTCACCCTAATATGGTTTATGTCATTTTAAATTTTGTGTTGATTCTGCAGTCTTGAGTTACTTGATAAAGAAATATTTATCAAGAAAAACTCATATTAATTTCTTCTTAACTTATATAGTATAATGTGTTTACATGAGTAGGAGAGTCCACATGGACAGTGCTTAGAATCATGAGGACAACAAGGTCATGGGGCATACCTGATTCAAGTTCACATTTCCCTGATGAAGCATCTCAACTTTGTCCAAGCTTAAAAAGCAACTAATAATTCAAATCTTGATGGCTCTTGTCATCAATCAAGCAATATTCAACTGCATGCCAGATAACATCAAGTTAATTAGTTTCCATTTTTCAACCAAAGCAAGATTTAAAATATCTTTCATTTTTAAACTTTTCACTTTCTAAAACTATAGGAATTTTATATTAAAGTATGTTCAATGCAAATCATGTAACAATAATTTTTGGAGGAGGGATTTTGAAGTCAGGCCACTCTGGAGTTGTAGCAGTGACTCAGGTTTTTCCATTCTTTCCTTCATCTCTTGGCATTTTACCTTATTTTCCATCTGCTAAATTTGCTAAGTAGTCACAGGATTGCTGCTATAGTTTCATGTCTTCCTAAAAAAGGGAGAAACAAAATTGAAAAGGGCCAGTTTCATGAATATAGCTCATTAATCACTCTGCTAATACTCTTAGTGATCTTTGTTCAATGTTTGTTTCTCATTTTCAAAACAGGATGGTTTGACCATCCCTAGATGTTATTATTGGTTGGGAACAAACATTTTTTACCTCTTGAAAACAAAGAATAGTTTTTGCTCCCAGAACACACTAACAGGTTAGTATCTAAACAAAAGAGGGCCCTATTGTAAGGTGCTCATGCATGTATGGGAAGGAGCTAGAATGTTTTGACTTGGAAACTGAAATTATCTGCCATAGATACCAATTAGGAAATAGATTTCTGTGAAATACTGAAGTGGAAAATGTTATCAATTAAGATGAAACAAAAAGGAAGTTTCACTTCTCATTCTCCTTGGGTCATAATATCCCTCTGCCCTCAAGTCTTTTTTCATCAATACCTATTTACTGGTTGCTGTTAGAAATATTGACATGATTAACTTGGCATGTGTCCATGATAATATCAAAAGCTCCATGAGAAGCTCAAATATAAATAGAACACAAAATGAAGTCAAGGTCATTTTCTAGTCTCAGAAAGATTGGGATTTTTTAATGTGGGGGAAAGGTTTGAATAAATATTTATCTAATTAGAAATAGCAGTTCCCCAATGTTCTTTTGGCAAAATACAGAGAAATTTTTCTAAATGGACTCTAAACTTAAGCAGAAAAGTAAAAATTCTTCCAGTTTAATGAGATATAAAATCAAAAACAATCATTAGTTTGTTTTCATGCATGAGAAATAAAAATCATCAGTAAACTGCAAGTGGAAATTTCAACAATAATAAAATGTGTTTGTTTCTTGGGAGAAGCATGTTTAGGGCTCAAAAGGATTTGATTGATTATCAGATACTTTGTAGTACTCCTTGAGTCATACATCTGGTAATTTGTGCTTGATTTAGTACTTCAGAAGAGCATTAACAGAGAGAGTTCATAAACATTGAAGATCACTGAAAAATAACAAGATTTTTGTTCAATAGCTCAGAATTCATTCTTTCCATTTTATTAAGCAGACATAATTAGAACTTGAGAAAAACTAAATTTGCCTCAATTTATGAGGTCAAAGAAGAGTTTGTTTTCTTTTTACAATACAAGATACAACAGACTTGGGAGAGAATAGAGAAATCTCAGGTTATCAATTTTTTTTTTTTGCATTTTGTCTATAGTGGAAAAATGTAGTAGACAGCTTTGGAAGAGTAGTGTAATTTAGTTCTGCTGGGTCTCCAGTGTACTGTAATTTAAATGGAATGGAATTTATTATTTATTCCCATTTTATTTGAAATGGAGAGCAAGGATGAGAGAGAAGGAAAATGGAAAGGAATTAGAGTGACTGCTGATCTGCTGGTTCACCCTGGCAAGCAAGCACAATGACAAGGGAGATAGGTTGAAGCCAGGAACCAGCAGGCATCCGCCATCTTGAGCAGTCATCTGCTGCCTCCCAGCAAACACATGGGCAGGAAACTGGAAATGTGAAACCTTAGACTCAGACCTATGTACTCTAATATGGGACACAAGCATCCCAAGTGGCATGTTTTTTTTCTAAGATTTATTATTTATTTTTTATTTGAAAAAGTTACAGAGAGAGAAAGGGAGAGATGCAGAGAGACAGAGAGAGAGAGAGATGTTCCATCTGCTTGTTCACGCCCCAAGCAGCCAGTAAACATCTTCAAATATATAAGAATTTATACAGACGTCTAACTAGAATATACTATAACAGCTGTTGTGATATGGGTAGATAGACATTCCCGAGTGGACTGACACAGTAGCCAGGAGTCAAAAGACACTCACCTATACTTGTATCCAGGATAGCACTTTTGAAAAAATGTGAGCTCAATAGTTTTAAACTATTTTCATGTAGAACATGTAATAAGGACAGTCATTTACTAGAGGAAAAGGGTAAGAGATATGAGTTTACTGAAATGCAGCAGCCAGGTTTGGGGCTG
Source organism: Ochotona princeps (assembly GCF_030435755.1). Lineage (NCBI taxonomy): Eukaryota > Metazoa > Chordata > Mammalia > Lagomorpha > Ochotonidae > Ochotona > Ochotona princeps. Next base: position 36,658,550 of record NC_080832.1, read on the forward strand.
TCTCCAAACAAATGTATTGACAGAATATTAGGCATTGCATTTTTCAGGCATAGTCATTTGTGAGTTCCATACATAGATATTATTCAAGTCAAAATAACTATGGGAATTTTGAAACAGCCTCATAGAATACATGAGTGTTTCAGTACTTGTTGACTCAAAGTGGTATGCATCTGGAAAAAGCAAAAGACTGTGTAAAGGAGGGAGAGGAATGATTGACCACACAGTAGAATCTGATTTTATGAACTTTGAACATAGTATTGAAATCGTTATACATATGCATGTGTGGCTTTTGCAAATTTTAAAATGTAATCTGTCCCTTTCAGTAAGAAGGGAATACATATCTGGTGTCTTTTTTAAGATGCATTTATTTTTATTGGAAAGGCAGATCTGCGGAGAAAAGGAGGTACAGAGAGAAAGAACTTCCATCCACTGGTAGACTCCCCAAAAGGCCACAACAGCCACAGCTGATCTGATCTTATCTGAAGCCAAGAGCTTCTTCAGAGTGTTCCACACGTGTGCACAGTCCTCAGTACTTGGGCCAACTTGCACTGCTTTTTAAGGCCATCAGCTGGGAGCTGGAAGGGAAGTGAGACAACCAGGACATGAACCAGCGCCCATACGGGATGCTGGCACTTGCAGCTGAGCTAGCATGCTGGCCATGGAAATACATATCTTACACTCTGAAAAGGAACTGTTTCAATCCATTAATTTCTTCTATATTTGAAGATGTTTGCTGGTGTATAGAATATTAAATGTAGAAACATAAGAAAATGTAACTGACAATGTGACATATTTATTAAAGGCTTATTAAAGTTTCTCAAATTTCCAAAAATTAACTCACTTTTTCACAAGACTTTGTCTTGTCAACCACTCAGTTTTTGTCTCTCTCCAGTGGGCAGATTTTTGACATGGATCCTCTCTCCCAGTCTCATTCTAATCAGGCTTATCCTCTTGGAGTCAATTCTTTGAAAGTGTTCATGTCCTCAGCTTTGTGTTTTTCACATTTCATTTTTTTTTTTAGCCTTGGATTCCATACCACTCCTTAACGTTTCTCTGAGGATAGTGATAGAAGGTTGAAGATAAACTGTGTGTGGCAAGACATCTACACAAAATTAAAAAAATATGCAAAATTCAATCATAATTGCTATCAGTGATGAAAAGCAAACATTTTTATAATTTTCAGTTCATAAACTTTAATATACGTGCTCATTGAAGAATAATAATGGAGTTTATATCAACTAACTGGTCTCTGAACCAGTGCTCTGTGCACTGCACTGAATGGCGCCTAGTGACCCTCCAAAATCACAGGTAATTTGCTCTTCTTGATGCCCATTGTTCTCAGAGGTTTTCGAGAATTGGGTTTTTTTCTCACATACTTATCTCCAATTTTGTGTGATATCTGTTGCCCTCCTGTGGGGCTGAATGACCTGGCAATAAGCAGGGGGCTAAAGTAAGGTATGCTACTGCAGTTACAAGAAAGCAAGGTAAGCATCCTAGTTAGCCATTGAGGCATGGCAGGAAGAATGAGTGAGGAACGCTGTGGAGTGCTCCCCAGGAGGTGCAGGGAGTGGTCATCTGAAGAAGCTGCAGTTCGAAGGAGAAGCAGACAGGGCTATCCTGGTGAGTACCCAAGTCTGCTGTCTCCTGTCTCCTGTCTCGAGAGTATGAGTGTGGAAACTTATTCCCACAAACAGATGAATAAAATATATCTGTGTAGGCATTTTGAAACCAAGATATATATATACACATTGCACTAAGAGATTATACTGGTGGCTTTGGTCTCTAGATGAACCCAGCAGTATATTCTTCAGTAGCTATCTATTTGTTTTATCATTCACCACACAGTGTGTATGGTCATTTTGTGAGAATGTCCTTTCTGGTTACAATGAATGCTTACATAGCGGCATTTTTATATCTTTTCCCATCTGTGAGGAATTTGTCACATCTTGATATAAAATCCCCTGTTGCCTTAAAGCTTTTAAGACCAAACCCATTATAGTTCTAAGGGCATATTTGTTCTTGTCTATCATCTTTTTTGTTTTCACCCTTAAAACCATGTTTATTTTCTTTTGCATTGGAATATGTATGACTTTGTTCTGACTTCCTTTTCCCGCTCCCAAGACAGTCTGAAGACTCAGATACTGGATCTCTAGAGGTTACCTCAAACTATTTTAGGAATGCAAGAAGAAAATGTTTGGCTAGCTCTCTCATGTTGATTTGACCCAGCAAGTGGGTTAGTCATGATTGCACCTTAGAATTCGAACTGGAAGGTCAGCTCTGGGATCATAAAGACTTGCGTGCACAAGTGTCTCTTATAAGATTTTTTAAAAATTTATTTGAAAGGCAGAGTTATAGTGACAAAGAGAGATCTTCCATCCACAGATTCAGTCCTTAAATGGCTGCAATGGCCCAGGTGTGGCCAAGTCTAAGCAAAGAGAAACTTCATCAGGTCTCCCACAGACACGCTGGAGAAGGGGGGACAGGCAAGGAGCTGGGCCATCTGTTGCTTCTTCTGATATTAGCAGAGTTGGATCAGAAATAGAGTAGCTGAGACATGAACCACTGCCCGTATGGGACGCCTACATCCCATGCAGAGGCTCTATCATGCCCCAACACTAACCCAACCAGATGAATCTTTTACCTATCACATTTAAACCTGGGTAACCTTCAAAATGCTGTTAAAATACTTTTATAACCTTTTTTATACATGTGCTAATTCAGTATTTTCAGAGGAAAAGTTTTCGTATTTTATTTCTGGAATGTGATTTTCTGAGAAATCATAAGCTTGGTCATTCATTTCCGTTTTATTCTTGGAGTTTGACCTGACCAGAGATACACATTAGCAAAACTAGCCTGCAGTGAAATGTGGGACCATTTTATACAGAGACCCATTCTTTATTACTGATGCTTACATTTCTTTATTAAATATTATTAACATTTATCAACTATTACATAGAAATACATCAAGCAAAATATTTTAAGATACACATTTAGCTATATTTAAAATCTTGGAACTACCAAATTTTGTACTAGGAGAGACTTGTTGAACCCATACTCCCACACAGAACTGATGCCCCTTACACATACAGCAGATCAAAACATACTTTAAAAAGCAGCAGGTGATGATGAATGCTCCCTCCAATGTGTGTGACAGATAAATTACATGGGATCTGCAGGAAATGAGTCAGAATCATTTCTTCATTGTTTCCTTGTTAGTCGTATTACAATTTCAAATGAGATAGAGTAACTCTGATATGTGTTCTTCCTGATAAGACGTGAAGGATAAAAGCACTTAAATATTTACATAATTTTGGAGGGGGTTTACAGTTACCTAACCATTTTAGTATCCAGGTTGAACTGAGAAATCAATAGTCATCATAAAATACAATTATTGCAATAATATACATTTTGTGGGTATTTCCAGTTGCTTATAATCAAATATGTGCCATCCTACTGAAGGAATTTGATTATTATACACAATAAGAGGTTGGATAATTGTTTACCAGGATTTTATTGGTGGGCATTCCTTCATAAAGACAATGAGAATTTTTGGTAAACCACAGCAATGGCCACAGCTAGCCCAGACCAAAGCCAGGAACCAGGAACCAGGAACCAGGAACCAGGAACTTCATTTGGTTCTGCTATCTGCATGGCAGCGGCCCACAAACTTGGGCCATCGTCCACTGCTTTCCAGGCACGTTAGCAGAGAGCTGAGTTGAAAGTGGAGCTCTTGGGCCCGGCGGCGTGGCCTAGCGGCTAAAAAGTCCTCACCTTGAATGCCCCGGGATCCCATATGGGCACCAGTTCTAATCCCGGCAGCTCCACTTCCCATCCAGCTCCCTGCTTGTGGCCTGGGAAAGCAGTTGAGGATGGCCCAAAGCTTTGGGACCCTGCACCCGTGTAGGAGACCTGGAAGAGGTTCCAGGTTCCCGGCATCAGATCGGCGCACACCGGCCCGTTGCGGCTCACTTGGGGAGTGAATCATAGGATGGAAGATCCTCCTCTCTGTCTCTCCTCCTCTCTGTATATCCAGCTTTCCAATAATAATAAATCTAAAAAAAAAAAAAAAAAGTGGAGCTCTTGGGACTTGATCCTATATCTACATGGGAGGTTGATTTCAAAGACTTTCAAACAAACTTATGCTAGTATGCATCAGAAATGTCATCTTGTGATGGGAAATGGATTTTTGCCCAATATCTCTTATAATTCAGAATACTGCCATTTTATTTTTTAATAAAGCAAAGGAGATGTGAAAGAGAGATTAAATGAAAGAAATGTTAGCTGGGAAGGGCTGGAGGCAGCCTGCATAGAAAGGACCAGAAAAAAAAAGTCCTCATTGCAACAGCTGTTTTGCTTATCTGATAGTTTTAATTTGATTTTTGTTTATATCCCAGGTGAACAACTAATAAAAATAATTTAGGCTTTAACAAAACAAAGATTATTTACAATGTGGAAATTGTAGTTTAGCTCCAGAAACAAAGTTTTTGAGAATTCCCCAGGGAAATAAAACTACCATGTACATAGAATTTTGCAACAGCCTTCTTTTATGCCAACAACTCCATCTACCCTCCAACCTTTTGCCATCAACTCAACATTAAAACCAACACTTTGAAGAAAATTTATAAAATTCTGTATTACATTGTTGGTTCTGCATCCTGTTTTTAAAGCAACTGTAAAACCATACTTTCCTCTTATCATGGAAATATTTTTAAAACTCAATCTTTAATTGTTTTCAATAAAATCATGGTTACCACACATCTAAAATATTCAAGAGATCTGGTTGAAACAGAAGTTGTTGTGTTTTAGAACCAGAATATCTATTTTACATACTTCCAAATTAGACTTTTCTTGGAAACAGAGCTTCTATAAATGGAAAGGTCTCACAAGAGGCAAATTTTAATACTTTTTATCCCCACTGAAATAAAGCAGAAATTAATTTGCTAAATGAAAAGCTACTGTCATCTAACATTGTTCAAAATGAACATACACATGGAGATTAATCAAAAAAAGCACGGCATAGCTTCATACCAGTGTCATGCTTAAAATGAACTTACATTTTTATTCTGCCTTGAGGATACACAGATTGTTTTTGCTTTAATGGCTTCCAGCCATCTCTATTATATAGAGTAAATCCTCAAAGGGAAAGGCAGATTTTAATCCTCCAAACAACATCTCTACAAGGCAGGAGTTTAAAAGTGCTGATTAAGCAAATGTTGTTGGTTTAGTCTGCCTAATTCACGTGCATGTTTAAGCCATTGTGGAACAAATATTTAACTATTGGACTGATTGTCTGGACATTATCTGCAACTTGCCAGACTTTTGGCCATCTCCAAGTGTCAGTGATACCTGATTTTCTTAAAACTTTTTTTTTTTTTTTTTTGCTAAGATTGCTTGAGGAAAAATACCAGTATTTGGAAGATGATAAGCTCAACTCATAACTTGCCCTTCCTAGCAGCCTCAATTGCTGAGTTTTGAATAAGAAATTGATGGTCAATCCATTTTTGTCAAACAGCTACCATGTGACCTTCATTAAATCAGTCTTACTTTCTGTTCCTGTCTCTTTGTTAATGAAATGAAAGTCATCATAATTCTCTTATCTAATTCATGAAATTGCTATAGATGTCAAATGAGATAATGAACATGAAAGCATTCTATTGCTGCAAACAATAAAGGGAAATTTATTCACTTTATAAAGGGTGACTTCATGTACATTTCTGTAATATGTTTTAAGAATATTTCGTAAGGAATGGGCTAGAAATCTGATTTGGAGTTTAAAAAATCTACTTAAAATCCAAACATTGATGGTAACTAGTAATAGTATGAGGAGTAACTCAATGAATTTAAGCCTCTATTTTTACTTATATATGGTGAAGCTAACAATACTTGCTTATTACATTAACAGAAAAAAAATGATCTCACATTTTAAAAAATAAGCATGACTGTTATTGTCATTATGTTTCAAAAATTCTCTTCCTATGACCAAAGGCTAAGATAATTTCTGTCCCTTGTGGACCATAAGAACCTGGTTTGGTCTCATTTCTTTACATTAAAATCCCAGAGTGTGACTGGGCTGATGCCGGGGACTGGGGATTCAATTCAGGTCTTCCACATGGACGTAATGATTCAATTACTCGGGTCATGACCTGCTGCCTGCTAGAATGAGCGGGAGCAGCAAGATGGAATTGGGATCAGAACTAGGACTAGTACCTAGATACTTTAAATTGTACCAAGTTTATTATTTACCAATAACTTAGTGAACAGAACCATTGAATTAAAAATAGAGTGGAACAATCTGTGAGAATAGTGTACCACGTGAGATGTAAGCTTAATGTAAGAGGAAGAGACTTAGGGCAGGTGATGGGGCTCTTTTACTACTGAATTTTATGCTAACTCACTGAGTTTTTTTTGTCTATTTTTTAAACTGAGAGAATGAAAGTAAACATTACATAATATATTTCTTCTTTGAAGATGGTCTTTAATTATTAGAATCTAAACAGTTCATGGATACTTAGGGTCAAAAACCTCTGTTCATTACCTTATGGATTAATGCAGTTGAACCAGAAGCAAAAGCTATCTGATTGGTAATTAAATATGCTGCAATTTCTGTTTGAAAAATGTTTTAAATTATATCTCAGAAAATTTACTGTTCAAAACTGCTTGGGTAGTTGCCGTTGTATATTTAATAAGTCATAAAAGTTTTTAAAATTTCTTTTTGCGTTTGACTCTTTACTGTCTATTCAGTTCAACATTGGATGTCATACGTAATATTGTTGCTGGTTTCATTTTGTCCTACATGGTTAGTTTGTCCCACTGATGGAACTAAGATGGGTAAACACTTCTCTGGAACTAAGATGGGTAAATCCAAGACAATTTGTGGTAGTGCTCAAATCTTTAAAGTCAGATTTGAATATTCATTCTCTTTCCCCTGTCTATCTAGATCTAAACAAATATATATATATATACACATATACATATACATATATATATATACTGGGCGCAAAAACATATAAATACATTTTAATACAGTATTATAAGAGAGAAGAAAAATTATAAGCATACTTCTAACTAGCTGTGTAAGGGATTATATTGGATGAAACCTTGAATTGTTTCTTTAAAGAAATACACGTGACTTGGGTCTTGTGCAATGGTTCGGCTAGCTAATCTTCTGCCTCCAAGCACCAGAATCATGTATGGGTGCCAGTTCATATCCTGGCTGCTCCACTTCCCATCCAGATCCCTGCTTGTGATCTGGGAAAGTAGCAGAGGATGGTCCAAATCCATAGGACTCCGCATACGTGAGGAAGATCCAGAACAGGCTTGTAGCTCCTGGCTTCATATAGACTCAGCTCTGACTATTGCGGCCATGTAGAGAGTGAATTAGCAGATGAGAGATCTTAACAAGTGATTTGAATATTTGGATTAAAAAAGCATATTCAGTTAATACTCAGAGAATGGAGAATAAAAATGGAATGCACACTACAGGGAAGGGTAAGATACATCTTGCTCATATCTTGCCTGCTCCGTAGAGACAACCAGCTACAGTGGAAAGCCAGGTGAAACCGAGGGGGTTGGAGAAAGTGAGAGAAACACTTAGAGGTCGTGTTGAGCTCCCATTTCCACAGCACCTGCAGGCAGCACATTCTCTTAGATTTCAATATTAAGTCAATCTGGCTTAAAGTCTGTCATTTCCTATCAACAGGTCCTTGATTAGTACCACTGATGAGAGAGCTACAATATCTACAGCAGTACAACCACTGAACCCAGCACTGATCATCACCAGACATTACTGTTTCATATATACATATTTATATATTAATATTCCACACATATGAATATAGATTCAAGATGGTTTGGTGAACATTAAATAGTATAATGTAATCAATTTCATCTTGCACCAAATGCCTTCAATATGACGGAATAAAAATAAAAGAAATAAATTAAATCTAGTAAAAAAGGAATTCCCCATATGACTATTCCAATAAATGACTATAACACAGTGACCTTTTTACATTATTTTCTTTAGTCTTCATATTTTTGCTAGAACAAACTATATTTTTAATAAAGCTTCAAGTTTTAGAAAATCTAAACTGTAGAAAATAAAAATCTGCCAGAAACGCTGCAGTTATCCAGGGAGGTTGTTATGTTAAATTATATTCTACCTACCTAGTTTTTGGCTATTTTCACATGATCAACACACTGCATAATTTCAGTGAGTGCACCGGGTGGGTGGGCTACTTGGTGTCAGATAAAATAACTGTTGATGACACAAAATTTTCTGTTGAACAGGTTATTGTGCCACTGCCCTAACAGCAAAGGCACACTCAGACAGGCTGTTTGCAGCTCTCAGTAATGCAATTTTAACTCCAAGAGATCAAGGCTTCAGGTGCGAGTTTAATGTATGTGTGCATCTGTGAGGATACACTTCAGAATTAATGATAATGTACATACATGTACTGAGTAATTTAAAATACATGTAAATGCAAGCTGAAAAATAAAGGCCTCCTATCGCTTTTGTGCAATTAAACTACTCGGTCCCAGTGTTGTAATTACATTGCAATTTGATACCAAGTGTGGAAAGAGCTAGCTGGGGATGGGGGTTTGAGAGCTGTCACGGGACTTGTTTCTTGGGCAGTGATTAACAGTTTGGTAATGAGGGTCTGTTGTGTGGGGGTGAGAATCCAAACACTGTGTCAAATGGTTAGCTGCTCTTTTAGTGACCCCAAAGTGCGTAACAGTACTAGAACTTCTTGCACAGTGAGGCAAAGCCCTTATGGAGGAAAGAATAGGAAAAAAATAAAAACCTTTACTTTGTGCTTTAAACAAAGTATAAAGTATTGCAATCTGTCCACTTATTCCTCTTTCATTAAAGAAATTCCGATTGTGTAATCTAACTGATAATGAGAATAAAATAATTCTTAACAAACAAAATCAAAGAAATTTAGGGGTGTAGCCTCAGAAGTGGTTGACTGTTAACAAAATCAGCTGAAAACAATGTAACTTTTACAAGAAACATCTTACTTAAAAAAATGATTTTCAAAATAACTTCACTATATATTCTACTGTCCTGCGGACATTCTCGTATACTTGTCAGTATTATGCCTTAAAAACTGACATCTTCTCTTAGATTTATACAAAAACTATGATGTGAAAAAGAATAACTCTGGGAGGATCTGAGAGGGGGAAATGGGACCTCCACACTGCAGTGAGTTTATATCTTTTGGCTTCAGACCAACTTGTTAGGAGGTGTCTTAGAAATTGTGTCTTTGGTTACTCTCGGTTTTTTTTTTTTTCTTCTGAGCCACATTTACAGAGTTGCAAAGGGAGACCAAAAGACTTGCATATGAGTTTTGTATTCATCAACAGTATGAACTGGATAAATTATTTAGTTTTGATTGCCAGTAACAGTATTGTAACATTTTCCCTTTCTCTTAGTGAAAAGTTTAAATGAGATGACATATGCAAGTTCTGACACACAAGAAATCATGAATGTTTGGAGGAACACCTTTTTGTCCACTTAAAGTCTAACTTTCTGATTATTGCTTTGACTGATTTTAAGGTAAACTATAAATCTCCAATATGGTATCCCTTATTTTGATATCTCACAGTTTATTCTGTAATTGTTACATGTTTCAGAAGTTTAACAATGAGTACATAAAATAACTTCAGTGATGAAACTTCTAGGTCTGTAAATGAAGTTTAGTGTGAATTGTAATTTAACATAAGATATTAATGATTGAACTGCAAGTTAGACACAGCTCTGCAAACCTGAGAAGACGTTCAAAGTGGATTTTGACTGAGGATTTCTGGACAGTTTCCTTGGTAATACAAAGCAAAGCAAAGCAATCTTTAGGCCAAAAGAAGCCGAAGAACATAAATTAATAAACTTAGGAAACAAGGAAGAAAAATCAAACACTGGACCAGGAGCCCTCTGACATTTTCATCCTATGGATGCTCCACTGCTTTAATGGAGCATCTAGTTCACATGTTTTTCAGCAAAGTCTGAAGGTGATAAAGGCTGGTCTTTGGTACTCAAACCCTGGCTTTTTTCCTCTTCAAAATATTCTTTAGTGTCTTAGCTGTAACTTTTAAATATTTCTGTAGTTGAATCTATCTTTTAAGTAAGAGTAAATGAATCTTACCTTGAAAAGGAAGCTTGGGGCCCAGTACGGTGGCCTAGCGGCTGAAGTCCTCGTCTTGAACGCACCAGGATCCCATGTGGGCTCTGGTTCTAATCCTGGCAGCTCCACTTCCCATCCAGCTCCCTGCTCGTGGTCTGGGAAGGCAGTTGAGGACGGCCCAAAGCCTTAGGACCCTGCATCCATGTGGGAGACACAGAAGAAGCTCCTGGCTCCGGCTTCAGATTGTCACAGCATTGGCTGTTGCGGCTCGCCTGGGGAGTGAATCATTGGATGGAAGATCTTTCTCTCTGTCTCTTCTCCTCTCTCTGTATATCTGCCTTTCCAATAAAAATAAACAAATCTTTAAAAAAGAAAAAGGAACCTTAAGTTTCATTTTTAGTATGGGTAAGAGCATCTTTTTTGTTCTCTCTCTATCCTTATAAATTTAATACCAGGTCTACAGACATGCTTGGCAAGCCCCAGATGGAAAGCAATTACACCTTGCTTTTATTACCATCTAACTTAAATTTTGTATTTTTTAAAATCATGCTGTATGTGGTCTATCACAGGTATTTTATAGATTATTGTGATTGTCACAAGTATTTTTTTTTAATTTGTTAATTTATTTGAAAGAGTTACAAAGAGATCTTTCATCTGCTTATTCACTTCCAGAATGGTTGCAGTGCTAAGACTATGCCAGAATGAAGCCAGGAGCCAGAAGCTTCATCCAGATCTCCCAAGTGGACAACAAGAGTTCAAACATAGTTTTCATTCTATAAAACAATTGAGTCAGGCATATCAAGCTCTTTGACCCTCTGTAAGGTAAGGTTGAATAATTGTTTGGCAGGTTGTTATACGGTATAAACAATTTATCATAATTCAAGTACCTAACAGTTACTTGCTACATAGCTCGCCCACTAAAGGAACAATCAAAATAAACCTCGTTCTCTGTCGCAAACTACTTTAATGGTGGACGCTTCTGTAGCTATTCCCAGCACTCAGAAAATGCTGAGAATGTTAGACCTCTATTGTATCATCTACCTAGTTCAAAGTGTGTTGGCTGAATTAATTAAGGCACTTATGTTTCATAGGCCCAAAGTAGGGTGAGTGTAGAGTACCTCTACAAAGCATAATTACCTGTTTGTTTCCTGACTTGCCTTCAGAAACATTGCCAGAGAGAAGAGGTATCTTTTCAGAGAGCCAGTTTTCTCATGATTTCCTTCTGCCACAACTGAAAGAAAAATGTAGTATTTCAAAAAGAAATATTACCACATTGCTCAGTCTTGAAACATTTCCAGAAGAAATACCACAAAAATGCTTTCTTTGAGGGTATTCAGACTCAAAATTCCTACAGATTGAGTATGCATCAACATAGTTCAACTGCTTAGTGTATAGTCTTTTTTCATTGTTGTTCTAGAAAGGGTAGCGAGTAGAAATTCATGGAATTTCTCTATTTGGTGGGAAATAGGAGGTAATTAGTTATCTAATATGAAAAATAAATTCTTCTCAGTAACCCTGAGTAGTATAGATATTCAGTTTTTACCAGATGAGAAAACAACTACCTAAAAGACTAAATAAAGTAACTAATAGCAAGTTAGTGGTGAAAGTGTGGGTATCCCTTCCCCCTAGAGGGCTCTAAGGAATCAAGACGGTCATTAGTAACATTCGCAGTAACTTCATAGGAAAATAGCTATTTCTCCTTGAAGCCTTGTGAATAATAAGTTTTTAAAAAAGCAATTTGAGTACAGAAAAGGTGCAATTGTGGAATTTGGGAGAATCATCTGGATTAAGGATATTCTGAAATATTAAAACCCATCAATTCCATCGAGCGTCCTTACTACGCTTCTAGTGGAGTAGGCAGGGGTGAGAACAAATGAATACAGAAGTGTCTCTGGGCATCAGAATTCACACCTCAGTGCCAATTTCTTAGCTGTTATTTGCATTTTGGCAATGTATTCCACTTTCTGTTTCCCAGTTTAAATTGAAGAAAACACCCACACTTGTTACTTCATTGGGAGGCTGAGCAAGAAGTCAAAAGTTTGCTGTGATGCGACTCCTTCTTTTTCAGACCATTGGCTACAGATAATCAGAACTTTACATTGTAGATGGAAAAAACCTCTCCAAAGTTTTTTAAAATTAAATTTCAATATTGAATTGCAATATTTTATTTTATTAAATTGTAATATTAAATCAATTTCATAGTGCCACTGTTCTGAACTAGATTAACTATCACCTGCATTATAGATTTCATATAATTACCACTTTGTGTTTTAGATGTTCACTTCTGATCCGACTCATTGGTAATATGCCCAGAAAAGCAGTTAATAATGACCCAAGGACTTGCACCCCATGCACCTATGTGAAATCAGATTAAGTTCTTGACTTCTGGTTTCAGCCTGACCCAACCACGACGGTCGCACTCATTTGGGGAGTCAATCAATGAATCAAATATCCCTTTCTCTCTGTCTTTTAAATATATATGAATTTCATGGCCAAGATCACAAGTTTACAATTTCATTATTGGTCATTAAATTTTATCAAATCAAATTCTAATTTTAGTACTTTTTTTGCACTCCGTAATTCATTCCAAAATCTGGGTGTTTAACTGCTATTCAGTGATTTGGTGTGTCTTGTTTAACACTGCTATGTTCACCGTGTTTATCAGTAAAATTTTATTGCTAAATATAAAAATTATTATCATAGATGAAATTATATTTAGTCCCTTTCCAATCTGTGGGTCTGGGAGTCTAAATCTGGCCACTGAAATTCTTCAGGCTCTGAATCACAGCCTTTCTTCTCTCACCCCAGCCTTGTTAGTGCTGCCACCTACAGGAAGATACAACAGCGAAACAATCACAGTCATTTGAAATTCTGTAACTAAAGTTACTGTCTTCCTGCTGCCCTCCCATAACTTCATTTTTTTTTCTTAAGAGTTCTTCATTTTTATTGGAAAGTCAGATATACAGAGAGGAGAAGAGACAGAGGAAGATTTTCCATCTGATGATTCACCCCCCAAATGACCACAACGGCAGAGCTGAGCTGATCCGAAGCCAGGAGCCAGGAGCTTCTTCCGGGTCTCCCACGCGGGTGCAGGGTCCCAAGGCTTTGGGCCGTCCTCGACTGCTTTCCCTGGCCACAAGCAGAGAGCTGGATGGGAAGTGAAGCTGCCGGGATTAGAACCAGCACCCAGATGGGATCCTGGCGCATGTAAGGCAAGGACTTCAGCCACTAGGCCACCGTACTGGGCCCCCAATAACTTCTTTAAATCACTTCTGGCACACAAAGAATAGGTTTACATGTGTATATGTTTGAACGCATGCACTAATGCTCCTTGCTCACAGTGTTCTAAGCCAGGCGTTGCTGTGTCCAAATTGTCTGCACTGAGTAGCTCCATTGAAAGTCAGAATCCGAGATCGAAATCATCTGCTATCTTTCTGAGCCTCAGTTTGTATATTTTTAAACTTAAAAGAAATCAGTCTGTTTTCTGTGCTATATCAACTCTTCTTAGACTGAGCGATGTCAAGTAGGACACTTCCGCTGTAATTAGAAAGCATGAGGGAAGAGGTGGAGTGATGTGACTAACATGCCAGCATTCTGTTTTTCCATCTTTCAATCTGATCTATAGCTCCATACCAAACGAGAAGTCTTGGTTTGGTCCCTAGGCGACAGTAGTCCGTCCACATCAGAAAAATCTCTCTGTGTGGAAGTCAGCATAGGAGGCAGCTTGGTGGAGTGCTGGGGCCATTCAACGAGACAGAAGCTTGCTTTCTAAGGATTCAATTCATTAGAAAGAAAACTTCACATCTCAGTTGTTAGTAACGATTCGGAGTAGCAATAGCACCCACTTTCAAAAGCAAGCTAGAAATACCTTTGCTTCTGCTTTTTGTTTGTTTGCTTTGCCTAGTTGATCTTTCCATATTTCTGGTACAGAAAGTGAGAAAATTCTATCCAAACTCTTAGCGTAGCTGATAGCACCATGAGGAACACTTACCTTCCCCAGTTGTGCTGAAGGATGTGCCGGGGTGGTCAATGTGTCAGCTTAGTGCCGCTTTGCCTCTTTGGTCAGAATTGGTTGAGTTTCCTGGACAGCCTATTGAGAAGGCTGAGGGAAAGCCAGAGCTTCACAGGAAGCGTGTCTTGATTGAAAGAACAGTTACTGCAGGAGGACTCTGACGAGGCAGTCCTGCGTCTATTACTCATTTTGCCATCTCTGGCGAGCAGCTATAAAGATAGTTCAGAAATAGTTCTCTTAAAAATATTTTTCCACTAAAATATACAGGAAATAGAGAAATACTGAAAATAGTGGCATAAACGTAAATATATAGCACATTTCCACATTATGTATAGCCCAAAAGGTAACTGTTACTGGCAGGGCGTTGAGTGAAAACAGAATTGTTGGTATTTATCCATTTAGATGAGTTGGAGAAACTGTTAGTAGAGGAGTGTGGAGCAAGGAGACAGAACCACATTCCTTTTTAAAGTTCTGTTAGCTGTTTTTTGAGATTTTTAACAACCCATTCATTCACTGGAAAATCATTGTACGAACGGCCATGGTCTGAGATTGGCTCATACTCTCTAATATTTCCTATCCATAATAGTAACTATCCAAGGCTCATACCACTTAGATACTGACTTCTTAGGGCTATTCAAAGTCCTGCCTGCTGCTGACTTCTTGAACTGTCTTAATCTAGTCCTCGTATACCTTTACAAGGGCATGTTAGAAAACTTGTGAGAACTGAATTAAAAGATAAGTTTATTTTGGTGCAAACATTTTTGAAACATGTTCAGAGTTTTTTTCATAAAATGCATTTTCCAGGGCTCATACTTTGTTTATTCTGGCAATATACTCTGACTGTTTGCCATCCCTAGTCCTTCTAGTAATACCCGTGAGCCCTATGTCAAATCTTTGTTATGTAGCTCTATATTCCCTCCATTCGATCCCCTGTCCAGAATCAGCAAAGCATGATGACAACCTGGGGAGAGAGACTCACTCTAGCAAAGGAAGGAATTTAGGAAGGAGGTGAAGGAAAAAATAGAAAAAGAGTAAGGGGTAAATCAGATTAAAAGATTATCTTGAAAAATATGGGGAGGACAAACAAGAGATAGGATCTCAGGGGAAATGTGCTGTGTGGTCCCATAAAAAAAAGTTCATACAGATGATTAAAGGAATGCTTTGGTCAGGCCCATTCTGGGAAATAAAAGAAGATTAAAAAATTATTTTTTTTTCCAAAACCTTGGTGACTTGGTAAAGTTTTAATGAACTGTGGGTAGAAATTCTGGGGAACATAGTCATAGAGTGTCAGGGGACAGTGAGGAAAGGGAAAAGAAGGTGTGACGGGATGAAGAGGAACCAAATGTAGTCATTGTTGGTAAAGCGCCATGCTACTGCTCTGCTGCATTCCCTGGGGGTCTGGTGACCCTTGATACCACCTACTCCTGAGTTGCCAGATGATTATTTTAGTGGCAATTAAACCAGAGGTGAATGTGTGTGGGGGTTTTTAATAAAGTAGGCTTATGTGAAATTGTTTCGGGAAAAAAACCATCCCCAGAGCAACATAGATTTCATTTCCAAGCTCCTTCTCGTCTCCCCCCAAAATAAAACAAAGTAAAATGAAGACCCTGACTCAAAAATTGAGTTCGAAAATGCCTTGTTTAATCCCTGCTGTTAGGACCTCACACTCTTAGAAATTAATTGGGTCGATTAACATGCCAGGAAGCAGCAGAACAAACCCTGATGACTTCCCTTACATCTTAAATGGAAAGCTGCTTTTTCAGTTGATTATTGCTTGCTTGCACACAAAAGTACCCGAATTTGAGCCATTTCTCCAATCATAAGACAGAATAAGAGATTATCCCAAATCATAGGAAGAGACTGGTGTATCTTGACAGCTAAAGTACCCAGTCAGCAAGGAGACATAGTTCTAAAGAAGTGTTTTTCAAAGAACTTAACAGAAGTGAAACAAGAAAAGCAACCAGAAACTTCTGTATATTGTAAACGAAAGATATACTGCAATTTCTCCATTAAATCGCCTTGTGAGACATCTTCCGCTTATATTGTTATTGTAATTCATTTGTTGTTTGAAACTTATTTTTAATGAGAAAAGTTATGAACAGCATTATCTCCTAACAGCTCACTGATGTACAGACTTTTTATCTTAAACCAGTGGAACAGTGAGTGCAAAAATTACACTAATTACAGAAAAAAAAATCAAAGTTGTTTACACATATTTTCAGCTAATCTAAAACTTCCTCAAATGAGATACAGAAAAAATGCTTGGAATAAAATCTGAGAACATCCATGGTTTGACTAAGGAAGAAAGTCACAAAACTAGTGCATTCTTGTTGCTGAAGCTGCCTTGTGCCTGGATCATGTACAGAGCAACGAAGTGATCATTGGAAATCACAGTTCTCACTGGAGCCATAAGCACGCATGTATCCTTGTCCTGTGCCACATCCATGGCAAGATTTAAGTATGTTCGCGCATTCTCTACGAAAGAAGTGCCATATTAAGTGACTAATTCCCTGTCTTTTCAAAGAAGGAATGAACTGGAAGAAAGGAGAAAGTCCCACAACAGCTCTTGAGGGGAAGAGATGAACTCATAAAGTTAATCCTATGAAAAGCACAGTTGAACCGTTTCTACTGAATCATATAGTTTACAAATGTCACCAAATGTAATAAGCTAGACACTTGTGGCATCCTGGATACCACATCAAGGTAAAAATCTTTGCAAAAACCAAAGAGATTACTGTGCTGAATAAGGTAATAATTAGAGTGGGCAGCTGGCTAGAATTTTAATTGCGGCTAAGTAGGAGGAGGGAGGGGGATTGGGAGCCTTGAAATCAGAGTAAATTCCAATTTTATTGCTAAAACCAGAGTAGATTAAAGCCAAAATAAATTTCAAGATTTCAAAATCAAATTTGCTTCTTTATGTTACTTCAAAAAAGAGACTGGAACTGTGTTTTGACCAGTGAAAATTGATATCATTGTTACTCTGTATGGGAATGGCCTGGCATCCTCTAACGCAGATGTTGACTTAACACTTCTGAAGACCTACAGATATTAAGGTCATTCCCATGCTGTGAGAAGCCTAAGTCAGCCTTGCGTGTAACGAGCAACCCTTACCAATTGTCCAAAAAATTTATTTTTGTTTCTTCTTGTGATTACCAGGTCCCAAAGCAATGAAAGAACATTATGGTTCCCCCAAAGCATCATCATCTGTTTACAGGGCCATGCCGCGTTTTTCATGTTCTGTGCTCTTTCATTTAATAGTTACCATAATGTACATTAGAGTCCCAGAATATATTCATTTCACAGCTGAAAATGTGTGCTGTTTTATCAATATCTCCCCAGCTGCCCTATCCTTTAGCCCTATCCCTATCTGCTCTGCACTTTTATGAATTGAAACATTTGTGATCCCACATGTAGTCATCACTCTGTGTCTGGTTCTTATCTCTTAAAACATACTGTCTCCCAAATTAAACAGTGCCATTGTAAATGATCATAATTCTTTTTTATATATGAGTAATATCCCATTGAATATTATTTAAATAACATGTTCTTTCCCCTTTAATCCATTAATGGAATATTCAGTAGCTTCCCTATTTGGGCTATTGTGAATAATGTGGCAATAAATAGGGGCTTGCAGATATTTTGTTAAGAATCCAATTTCATTTCCATTGGAGGGATACCTAAAAGTAGGGTTACTAATCATAAGGTAGTATTTTTTTCAATCTGAGTTATTTACATATTGTTATCCACTATAGAATACATATTTCCATAGTTTATAGAAGTTTTATTTTCCCTATAACCACTTCAGTTTGCTATTTTTTTGTCCTTTTGATAATAGGTATATAATAGTTTTTTTTCTTTTTGCTTTGATCTGAATGTTCCTAGGGAGTACTGACGTTGACCACTTTTTCAAATACCTGGGCATTTCTGTCTATTATTTGAAAGACACTAAATTCTATTCAGCTGTTTGCCTATTTTAAATAAGATTATTTGTTTTTCCTTTTTTGTTGCTTGCCTGTTGAGATGTGTATTATAAGGATAACATCTATATCACTTGCAATTATTTTCTGTGTTTTACTTCCTTTATTTGCACATTCTGGGAGAAAGCAGGTGATAGCCCATGTAACTGATCCTTGCCACTCAGATGGCCAAACTCAGTGAGCCCACCTGATGGCCTAGCCCACCCTGGAAGAGTGAAATATCAGATTACCAGATGGTCTTTCTCTCTCTTCTTCCTCTGTGCCTCTCTCTCTACCCTGTCTTTATCTTCTTCCAGCTCTCTTTTTCTCTCTTTCAAATACCATATATAAAAACTCAAAAAGCATTTCTCATGAGCTTTTGAAAATTTCCTATACAAACATATTACCCAGAACCTTAATTCCTAGGAACACATTCTTGAAAAATGGATGCTCTGTTGTACCTGAAGACATAGAAAAAGTTTTGGCAATACCATTGTTTATAATAATCGCAAATGTAAGCAATCATAATGTTCAAGCACAGCAGCATGAATAAACTGTCACATATTTTATGTCACAGAAAATGTGCATTAGTGAAAACCACCAAAATATACAGTAATATGTATGTATCTCAAAAATAAATGGCAACTTAAAGAATCACAAAAACATCTATTTTGTTGCAATGATATTTTAAAATATATGCAATATTTTTTATAACTGACATCTTCCACAAGGTTTTGGAAGTGTTCATATATCTTAATCCACTTTACATTTCTATTTTTAGGACATTTAAAAAATATTTTCCTGTTTTTTTCTCAATGTCTAAATTGTCCTTTTTGAGATAAGTACTGCAAAATCTCATCATATTTCTAACTTCAAAAATATATACTATTGCTTCGCTTCCCTCATATTTTTGAACATACAGTGAATTCTCAGATAAACCACGAATTCTAAACAGTCTAAAATCCTGCTTGATCTGCCTCATCATGTTTATGCGGCCTCATTTTTATCCTTTTTTTCCTCATTCTCTTCTTACATGTCCTTCCTCTTCCTTTATAATATCCCGCTGTTGTAAGTGCTGCTTTCTTTAATTTTGTTCCCCTGCTTGGTCCCTCACAAAATCCTTTCTTGAGCACTTCCTACTCAGCCTAATCTGATGTAATAAATTACTTTAGCATAAATATCTTAATTAACAATTATTTGAATAATGTCTACCTGGTTTGGATGGGTTGGATATTGTAAGATCTTCTATATTCAGTGTTTATCACAGTGATTCAGATATATAAGGATTCAATTAATATTTGCTCAGTACAGAATTCAGCAAATAAATGAACAATGCAATGAAGAGAAATTTATCAGTTTTTCTGTTAATACAAATACTGCTTTTTCCTAGGGTTTTTACCTTCTTATGTCAAAACAGAGTAGGGTCTGTAAGATACATTCCGTGTCAAAATAGGATGATGACAGGTTCACGTGCAAAACGAAACCGAACATGTAAGCATGCCACTCTTTCGCTGTTCCCATGAAGTCATTGAGGGACCTTTGAACACAGACGATCAGCCCAATCAGGAGTTTTGACCCTATACTTCAGTGAGGACTTACCAACGCCAACATTAAAAGTAAACAGAGCCACTTTTGTTTAATTAAGTTGGTCTGGGTACTCAAAAATAAAACAAGCTAATAGTTTTGATGTTCTTTCTCCTATTCACTTCTTTAGATCTTGGATCTTATTATTTTTGGTGATAAGAGAGACTACTCATTGGGGTAGATGTTTGGTCCAGTGGTTGTGATGCTCATTTAGATGCCTGCATCCCCTATCAGAGCATCTCATTCAACTCCTGGCTTTTCTACCAGTTATCATGCACACTGGGAAACAGAAGACAGAAGTCAAAGAACTTGGGTCTCCCTACCAGTTAAATAGGAGATTGGACTGAGTTGTGGGTTCCTGGCTGGAATCTAGCACAGGCCTCATTTTTATGGTACATGCGGAGTGAATTAATGAATGTCTCTGTCTTCCTGTCTTTCAAATGAAAATACGAATAATATTTTTAAGAAGAAAATGCCAGTCAGAATTTCCCAGACATTAATAAGAGGGCAAATGAGCAAAATATTCTGAGTAAAGACAAGGTTTAGAGATTGTCCACCACAAGATCTAGACAGGAGTTAGGGGTAGAAGAGGAAACAGTGGTGCTGATCACAAATAAAATTTTAAGAAGCCATGATTACAGCATGAAAGTGACATCCTAGGCAACTTCAGAGGAACAGCAGATTGGGATCTCTCGGTATATCTGACTTCGCAATATGCAATAAAAATAAATTTAAAAAAAAACCTCAACTAGTTGTATGTGCTTTTTCTCTAATCACATATAAATAAAAGAATAAAATATATATGATAATTTAAGGTTTATATTTTTCTTTCCTATTTATAGAAATGCACATACTTTCAGCAAATACACATTTTTATAAAAGAAGTTTTTGAGTATGTTGACTGCCTCTAATAGATTACTACCGTGAAACCTTGCAATACTTTCAGTGAAGGTTCCTCTTGACCCATTTCTTTGATCAATGTATATAAATCATGTTCCTCTATTGTTTATTGCTGTAGGTACCAGTTATTTCAGATATGATTAAAACAGTACCCTCCTTTTATGGTTTTACTACGCAGCTTTATTATCATGATGGAAAAGAGTAAACAAATACATAAGCTTTTACATATGGGAGTAATAATAACAAACATAATAACAACTTGAGGAAGAGTTGTCTAAAACATAAACATAGATAAGTGTATGTAGAATTTTGGTAGTTACGTTCAGGAAAACCTCAAGATGATATTGAAGCTAAATAAAAACCCTAAGGACAGCAGGCATGTAAAAATTGGGGAGGGAACTGGTGTGGTATATTGAAGAAACAGCAAATAAATTGGCACAATGGAAGTGTGTTAGGGCCAGTACACAGGAGACAGCACTGAAGAGTTGGTTGGAGATCAGATAAGACCCAGTCCACTAACCTTGCTGATTGCGTCTGCATGTTCTGGGAATACATTGAAAGTTTGAAAGCAAAGAATATGGTCTGAAATGTATTTTTAGAAGCTTCTGGCACCAGAGAGGAAAGTGAGTGATAGGGAGTAATCGTAGTAACAGATACAAGTTTGGAGAGTACTGCAAAGGAGAGTCAGGATCATTCCACAGGGTGCTGTACTAGGCACTGGGAGAAGAATGAGACTTTTTACAACATTTGAAAAATATTTATGTTGGTTGGAGTGGAAATCTAAGGGCTGTAGTTTGGATATGTTATCTTTGAGATACATATTAATAATCATGTGGATATAACAAGTATGTAGTGGATTGTACAAGTATGAGATAAGAGTTTAGGGAGTCATAAAAACAGAAGATACAAGCTGGGGACCAGCTCAACAGTTTAATCCTCTACCGGCAAGTGCAGCATCCTATATGTATGTTGGTTTTTGCCCTGGCTGCTACACTTCCAATCGAACTCTCAGCTAATGGTCTGAGAAAGCAGTAGGGTATGGCTTAAGTCCTTGGGTTCCTGCACCCACATGGGAGACCTGGAAGAAGCTGCAGGGTCCTGGCTTTGGATTGGCTCAGCCCTGGCCATCGAGTTTGTTTGTGGAGTGAAGTAGTGGATAGAAGATCTCTTTCCCTCTCTGTCTCTCCTTCTCTCTGCAAATGTGGTTTTCAAATAAAAATAAATAAATCTTTTTTTCAAAAAAGAAAATATCATTCTAGAAACTACCAGAAAAATATGGCATTTAAAACTATGGGTCAGTATGAATAAACTTTGGATACTCCAATATGAAATTTGCAAAATTTATAGTCACAGGAGCTAAGAAACAGAGTCTGCAATAAAAGATATATCCACTGTTTGGATCCACCATGACAAATGTTATCAAGAAGTCAAAAGAAACAGGATCAAAAATTGGCCATTGAATTTAGTCAACCAGAACTTGATAATGTTGTCAAGACTGATTTCTGTACAGTGCTAGGAATGCAAACCAGACTGGAGAAATATTCAGGAGAAACTGAGAAGTGGATTATGAAAGTGCTTATCAAACTTCTTAGATGAGTTCTAATGCGAAGAGAATTAGTCTACTATTTAGATAAAGGCATGAGGATATGGAAGGATGGTGTTATTATAGATGTTGTAAATTTTATGGTATGTTTGTACACAAATAAGGATAATCCCATTCTCAAGGGAAAAAATAATATTGGAAAGAGAGAACACAAGGGCAAAGACTTCCAATAGGTGATAGAAAAGAGATCCAGTGTACAAATAAAGAAACAAATGGAGAAACAGAGAACAGAAACTCACCCAGAGACAGACATGGAGTATAAGAATCCTGGAAGATAGAAGTGACAGATTTGGTGGTAGACATGTGAGGGATGGTTTTATGATTAATTTTATTTTCCAACTGACATTTAAAATTCAGGTTTAAAAGTCAGGATAGAATGTAGAGCCGGAGTTAATAAATATGTGTCTGAGAAGAAAAGAAAAGGCACAGGGCAATCAAACTCGAGGGATCCATAAACTGTGGGTCTGTTCGCCAGGTAATGCTGAGCTCATTGTTTGGTGACACTTCCTGTGCCACCTGTCACACTTGTGGATGCACATTTGAACCTCAGACATTGCTGAGCATGTTCTGGCACAAGGCTATAGTCAGCGCATGCATCTGCAGCACACTCCTTTGTCTTTCTTCCAGGACTTCTCTACTTTATAAAATACCTGATGAACTTCTCAGCACTTTGGTGCATGCAAACCTGAGAACCCTAACCAGTTAAAACCTGATGGCCCAATCCATTACCTTGTACTATGCAAGTAGTGAATAAATATACCATTCTGCTCCCCAGCCAGTTTTGAATTTCATTCTTCAAGACGTTCCAGTATGTAAGATCTTCAGAAGATTGCCAGTAGGTAAAGGCACAGGATTTATCAGCTCGTTAATTAGCTCACCAGTTGTCTCTTTTTTCTCCCCATTTGACCACTCCCATTCCTTGTGATCATTTGCAAAAAAAATATATTTCAAAAGTATCTTCAATAAAAATTCATGGAGGATGTGTATTGCAAAAAAAAAGTGCATGGATTTCAAACTTATTTGCACTAAACCAAATTTATTTTTTATTTCCATTCTTCACTATTTTTTTTAAGTACCAACACACACAAATGCTATTCTCTCTGGATCTGTTTTTGGGGAAATCTAAGTTAAGTCACCTGCCATCAAAAAGATATTAAGCTTTTTAATTCAAGACAGCGAATGTCATATGCTGAATATCTGACCATCTTTTTCTGTTATTCTAACAATCACTTGGTGTAACTAGGCCAGATTTGTGCATGCTGACTCCAGCCACATAAACACAAAGATCTCTGGAGAGTACCGACAGATCATTCTAGGCATTGACTATTTGTTCTGTTTATTTAACTGTGTGCTTTAACCATGCAAGTTAATCAAGTCAGGAAATATCTAAAAATTAAAATTAGGACAGTAGTCCAGTGACATCATAACCATTTCTACTAAAATGATAGCTAACCACTTAAACCCTATGAAGGGAGAGAAATTTGTTGTAGATGCTTAAGTCTTCTTTCAGCTTCCTTCCATGGAGTCCATCACGCCCTCTCCCCGGGACAGCCTTCTGCGGTTCTTGGCCTTCTCCTCTCAACCAGCTCCAGAGAGCAAGTCACCAGAGAGTGTGAGGAGTGCTTCTTGGCTAGAAACCTTTTCAGGTGGTTGGCCTCCAACCTGAACTGTTGGGAAGGGCTCCTAGGAATGATCTTCCTGATTATTATCCCAAGCAGCTGGTCTATTTTCCCTACCCATCTGGGGGAGGGGCGCTTAGCAGGTCCGGGGAGTTGAGAGGAAGCATTCTGAAAAAAAGAGGAGCACTCGAGAGCCCTGTCAGGTGGAAGATCAGCAGATTCCACTGCCAAGCCAACGTAATTCCTCTCCTGGGCTCAGCCAATTCCTTGCATCCCTCAAATCTGCCCACTAAGGACCAAACAGTCTCCTTGGCCAGCCGGTTTGGTTCATCATTCTTGAAAACACAGCTGTATCTTTTGAAAAACATTACAGGGAACATCCAGAACATTCATAACATGTTCATAAACATAAATCTTTAAATGAAATTATTTCCCCCCTTGGAAGAAATGAAATCGTTGAAAAAAGCATTTGGCATTCTTCAAACATCTTTGGATCATACACTGCTTAAGTAACTGTCAGTTCACTGCTGGGTTCATTGGCACTTGGTTTGTCAATGGTGCTTTTAGTGAATAATGCTGTCTGCACAGAAAGGATAAAGAAAACAATCACATGAAATTCACATCACGGCCATGTGAATGGTGAGAATCAATATTCCTGATATTCTTATTGAATTTAAAGCCCAGGTTCTCTTTATGTGTAATCAGCAAGAAGTCAAAATAATTATATATCCAAATGTTGTGTGTACAGGATCAGCCTATTATTACAAAAGAAAAAAATCAACAGATGGTTAGAAAGAGTAGTTTATAACATCAAAAACAGCTGAATAAACTTTCACTAGAGTAAGGAACAGAGAAAAAATAGAGAAAAATAAGTTTGCATCTTAACATCCTAGCCTATATGTACTTCTCTGCATAGAAGTTTATTCACGGATTTTATCAAATGTATCTTAGTATGTGTTTATTCATTTTTAAGTCAAAAATGATCCAAACATATTACATAAATCAAATAACTATAATCACACATGATACATATACAATGTTCAACAATGCACATAAGTTAATTATAATAAAATAATAATCATAAAAATAATAATCCTATAATAATCATCTTTCATAATAATCATCTTTCATAATCATTTCCTTAATAGAAAATCAATTTAATTGAATGCTAAATGGATTATGTGATGTTGACCTTATCATTGAGAAAAAGTATCACTTATCCTTCCCTCTGTTTTTCTGGTTCACAAATAATCTAAAGCAAAGTAAAATAAAAACACACTTGTGTAGGAGGGTAGCTATTTACATAAAATATACACAGTAAAACAGCATTATCACTAAATGCTACCAGCAATCTGAACTTGTTAAAAATTATAAGGAGTTGACCAGTAAGAAGTTTTTCTAGATATCCTTATCTCCTAAAAGGTAGGCCAGTAATACATTTTGGATGACATAGAAGTACAAGTTTCAGGGGCATGGGTTCTTTCCTTAGTGAATAATGTATCTCTTTTGGCTCTGCAAAAAAAAAAAAAAAAATTGCTTAACTTCTCTAGGCCTCCATTTAATAAGCCCTGAAATGAATGGGTTGAATCACATGATACGTTTTCTTCAGCTTGAACATTGATTTGACAGACAGAGGCAGCCTCATGTGATCCGATCCACTTCCTGTGCTATAACTCAAAAAGAACAGTGACCTATTTTCCCTTTGACCTTTCTCTTCCTGTGCCTCTTTCTGGAAACTGAAATGTCTTCATTACCTTGCGACTGTTATGGGAAATAAGAGCAAAATGAGAACCTATTATAGACTCTTAGTACTTTATCTGAAATTCCCATTACTGTAGAGAGACAAATTCAGTAAGAGGTTCACATTTAGCATTCTCTAGCTCATGTTGCTGCCTGGGAGCTGAGGGTAATGCAGGGAGCCAAAATGTTCCTCTGGAATATTAAGCCAACAGGGAGATTGGGAAACTGAATGGGAAATCCTCCATTTCATTGTGGCAACAACTGTTACTGATATTAGAATTTTCCAAACAATGAAGGCACACTTTTGAAAAAGGCCTCTGACATTCAATCTCACTTTCCATACTCTTGTTAATCATATTGTCTGTTGTTAATTATAAAAATAAAAAGGTCTTAATTGGAGTTGAGATTAGAAGGTTAAGCTTTGGTTCGGGACACCACATCCTTCATTAGACCTGCCTCTGCTTGTCATCCAGTATCCTCCTAGGGAGCATTCTGGGAAAACAGCAGGTGATGGGTGAACTACTTGGGTCCCTATCACCCACATGGGAGACCCAGATAGTATTCTTGATTTCTGCTTATGGATGTTGTGGACATTTAGGAACTGAAACCCTAGATGTCTCCCTCATTCTCTCATTCTCTTCCTTTCTTATTGTCACTCTGTCATTGTAATAAATAAAAAGTGAATACATAAATTGAAAAGAAAACTAACCCTCTCTTGCTCTGCCAGTCATAGAAAACTTAGTACCTTCTAGAAATAATCCAGCTAAAATTGCAATAAATTCTAAAAATTGTTACAATGGCATATGTGTACCACAACCTAAAAATACGAAGTTGAATTTACAAAAAAAAAAACTCACTAATTTTCCAAGCACCAAAATTTCCTAATCTACATATTATTATTAAGATATAAATACCTCTAATATTTAATTATTATAGTTATTGCAATGCATTGGCCAAATCTGAAATTTGTCATCTTCCAATTTTGATGTTTATGTAAGATCCAATTATTACTTATCAGCTCACCTCACAAATTGGTGTGTTACAGAGTCCCTCAATATATTCGAATTGTTACACATTCCTAATAAAAGCTAATATTATCTTGTGGTCTTA
Organism: Ochotona princeps; assembly: GCF_030435755.1. NCBI lineage: Eukaryota > Metazoa > Chordata > Mammalia > Lagomorpha > Ochotonidae > Ochotona > Ochotona princeps. Next base: position 36,685,192 of record NC_080832.1, read on the forward strand.
TACTCTAAATTTTAGGCTTAATTTCTTAAATGAATGTTTTTTTCTCAGTAACATTAAACTGTGTTCTTAAATCTACAATAATACAATAATGTTATATTTCACACCCATTAAATTTTATCACATTCTTTATAAGCCCAAATTTTAAAAGTTTAGACTTATCAAAAGTAAGAGGAAAATTAAGACACAATTGGGCATGCCACAAAGAAGTACTTAGTCTAAGATAGAATTTTCTAAAAGCTTCTTTCAAATATCAATCTGTTGCTATTCAATTTATAGTGAACTGGTTTCCTACTTTTCTGAAATCTATTTATTACACAAGATATACTTTTCTTGTATTCCAAGATGCCATTGTTTGTAAACTTAAATACTGTTAACCAAATGATTTTAGACACATAATGGGCCAAAAAATATAACAAATCCTTATTATTGTATAAAGTAATCAGCCAGAAATCACAGGGCTTTCCAAAGTGCAGGAAAACAGAAATGTACTCATCCAGCTGAGTTCCTTTCTAATTTTAGCTTATTTATTCCACCCCTTTATTCCCACTCAATCTGTTTCATTAGCACATTGCTTGGCAGTTTGTTATCTTGTATGAACATTTGTCAATTCCTACCAGATTCCATACGTAAAATTCTAAGTGATAGATTAAATGTGCTAATTGTATGAAAATGTGTCTATAAATCTAGTTTTCTCACTTTTTCCACTCATACTTCTTTAGAAATATAGTAACCAGAAAGATGCTACAGGCTGTTTTTGAAACAGGATTCATAATGCTGCATGAAAGTCCTCATCCCATAATTCATTTCTTCTTTTATGCTTTATTTTATTTATAAGTATTGAGCAAAGGAGCATAGTCATTCCTAATCCTCAGTGCTGCCCACATTCCCTGCTCGCCCTGATCTTTCCTCATTTCTTTTCCTTTTTCCCTAATTTTTACAATGGTATACTTTCAATTTGCTTCACAATCACAGGCTTAACACTTCATTACATAAAGAATTAAACAAATAGCAAGTAGAAAAAAAAAACACTGTTTCTCAAGAGCATAGACAAAGGCCAAAAACAGTAGTCAAGTCTTAGATGATAATCTCAGTCTTATAGGCTAAATGATTTTGGGATACTATGTGTGTTAGTTAACACGCATCAGGAAAAGCATATGCAATTGCCTTTGGGGACTGGTTTATTTCACCAAGCATAAATGTTTCAAGTTGCATTCATTTTTTTTTTTTTGCAAAAGATAAGATTTAATTGTTTTCATGGCTTAATAGTATTTCTTGTATTGATGTCACATTTTCTTTATCCACTGATGGACATCCAGATTCATTCTATATCTCAGGTATTGTGAGTTGAGCTGCAATAAAGATGAGTATATAAATAACTCATGCATATTTCCTTTATTACTCTTCATTCATTATGTTTGAGTGAACCAGAAATAGTATGTTGGGGCTACACATGATCATGGATTCCAATTCCATATGAAGGTGATGAGAAAAAAAAACTCCCATTTGTCTTGGATATAATTAAATCTTGAAAACAGGTTTGCTTTAATGTTTTCTGTTCAGTCTGCATCCTCCTACTCTTGCTTTGTGGAGGCTTGCCTACAGCAATGCGAAGGACTCCATAATGTATCCATAGAAATGGTTGCCCTGTAGTTCTTAAAAATTCTTTCCCATCTTCTATCTGGCTCCCTTTTCTCCTCTCCTTTTCTCCAAAGTCTCCAGACAAGATATCTAGGCATTCTTAGCCACAGCTATCCTTGGACACATGCAAATGAAAAAAATTTTTTTAACTTAAAAGATAGCTTGTTTTTCTGAGTCTTCACAGTGGCACCTCTCTTTTCCTGTTTTTGCAGACAAACTGGGAAAGATATATACAACGCCAACAAGCCAACTATGATGGAGGTTGCAAAATTTTATTTCCTGGGAAGACTGAAGGTTTAATTAGCTAAAAAGGAAGTGAACACAAGAATGATAAGTAAAAGTTGGTCTCTGTCTCGCTAGTGAGATTATCCTCAGTACTTCTGAACTTTATTATCCAAACAATGAAGGGATGGCGTGACTTGGCGCCTCAGATAATCTCATACTCATTATTGCTCATGTAAAGCTACGAAGAAGCTGTCATCTATTGCAGTGGCTTTGGACTAAGTAGAAGTAAACCTCCAAAGGTTTGTGATTTGGAGGAAGTTCAGATATGCTTCCAGAATTTGGCTGCTTATCCAAAGCTTATCCAAAGTATCTGAACCTTTTAAATCTTCAGCCTTGGCCTAGAAATTTCTGGCTCTTTCTGACTGGACCTGGCTTGGACTTCATAATGAAGGTTTTTTATAAAGATTTTTGGCACCTCTGATTCTGATGCTGCTTACAAACTGCAAACAAGAAATTAGCAAAGAAAAAAATGCACTTTGACATATTAAAATACCAGTATGAATTTGGATTTCTGTGAAAAACTGTTTTCTTTAACACTGAAAAGATTTTTATAATAAGTTGATGGTATAGAGTTCTGGTAAACAATTGTCTTCATTTGTCAAGATCTGAGAGATTCCTTTGGATTGGGCATTTTTAATTTCCATTATCGATAATGTTGAAGATTGATAATGAACCAGGCTGAGCAGATTACCCTTCCATGAACATTTCAACAGCCAAGGAAATTTTGACTACAGTTCACAGTAGAATGTAACAATTGACATATCTGGTAGTAACCTTTTACTTTATTGATTTATCTGTGTTGACTACTATGTAATTGGAGCTTTGATCCTAACCAAAGACTTTAAAAGGTAATCTCTCTTGAACTCCTCTGTTACCATGTAATATCTGCAGGTGGGTGCTAGAACCAAAGCAGGGAGCAACCCAGACCAGGCCAGGTTACATTTCCCACTGGCATACCTGTGGGTCAGGTATGGGCACAGGCAAGGCTAGGCTAGTTCATAACACCTAATGGCAGATTTGAGAACCAGAATGGGGTGCAGAACAGGTCAGATTAGGATGGAGGCTGGTTGGGGTTGGCTAAGCAGCACCCACCAGCCTGAGATGGGCCTGACTAGATAGGTGGTGGCACCTGCCAGCATAAATTTGGGCTGTGTAGTAGGTTGCATTAAATCAGGCTCCAACACCCATTGTTGTGTATGAAAGCTGAATGGGATGTGGGACAGACTGGACCAGTCTGTTGCACATACTGGCAAGCACAGGAACCAGGGTTGGGCAATGACTCTGTTGGGAGTTGTAGGGGATTGCTCCAACTAGGCTATAATTCCTGCTGGTGTACATGAGGTTCAAGTGTATAGTGAGCTGGGTTGGTATGGGCCACAGCATCCATTGGTTTGCATAAGAGATGGGGCTGGAGACAGAACTGATCCAGCAATTGCAATTACCCAAGTCTATGCATAGACTGATGTGGTGGATAAACTGAGCCAGACCACGTACACATAAAAGTCAGGACTGGGATCACCTCAGTTGGGGATACCCCAAACTGAACCACTAGACGTAGAAGCCCAATCATGGGGCGAATTGCAGGAGCAATTTGGACAATGGAATGTTTGTGTCAGAGTTAGGCCTCCTCAGTGGCTTAGACAGAACAGTGGAAGTCATACCCAGATGCACATGGAGCATGTGGCAGTCCACTGGAGCCTGCAGAAGACATCTGGTATCATAGCAGAGGAAGAAAGACATTACACATTGGTCAACTTCTCCAGCCAAGCAATGACTGCAAATATCTGGGTGAATGGTGCCTCTAAGGTGGACTATGTCAGCCAGTTGACTTCGGAAGGATTTTCCTATGCTTGGATTGGTAATATTGACCGCATTGCAGAACTACTCAACCACTTAAACAGAACCGTCGGAGCATCCCGCATATCAGGGACCCTGGGGTGGTGTCAGGTGGCTGTTCCCCATCTCTGGGTTGAGGCAGTAGGGAGGCTTTGTGCGGCCTCTCCCCTTATATCTGTGCTTCACCCAGGTACAGGAGGAAGAAAAAAAAATTTGGAAACAATGGTCTCACCCATTTTACCCTAACCCTCAAACCTTCCTACCCTGATCTTCTATGTAAACATCATCAAAAATATTTTTAAAAATGAGAAAAAGACAACCTTTCTTTTTTCTCTATTAGTCTTGCAGTATGAGATACAGCTAACATATGAATTACCCATGGTTATAATGAATATTATGCAAAAAATAGCACTATTTTTGTTTAAGACTTTTGATTTCTTATTCTATGTGGTATCAATGAGCTGAAATCTCAACTTAAAAAGATTAAAGCAATTTATATTTAAGAAATTAGTAGTTGTTATAACAATTGTTCTAGGAGTGTTTCCTGGAGTAAGATGCAGTGTAGGAAAACATGCAATTAATTATAACTAGATCCCTATCACTGACTTTTAATTTGCACTTTAATATTTGCTTAGAACATGTTGTTTTCCTGAACTCATGATTCATTGTTTTATTTCTTGGTTCTTATCAAAAAGACTCACAGAATTTCTTTTAAATCATCTTTGGTGAAAATTTTACCTCTTAACTTGACCTTGCCACTCATTATTTCCTAAATTTTACTTCATTTTTTTTTTTTTACTATAAGTGCTCTAGAACTATGGTGGTCATATAATTTACTATTCTCACCGAGGCATATGGAAAGTGTGGAATATGCTATTACTAATTAAACTGGGACTGCAAACATTTATCTGGGTATCCAGAGCAGATGTTATGGGTAATCACACTGTGTAAGATTTGCAAAGTGTAATTGTGTATGAAACATGATTAACACAGTATATAAGTGGCAGTTGTAGGACTAGGTTCTGAACCTTTTTTTTTTCTGATTTGTGTGTTTTATTTTTTTTCTTCATTAATTACATTGTATTATGTGATACAGTTACATAGGTACTTGGGTTCTCCCCACCCCTCCCCAAACCCTCCCACCATGGTGGATTCCTCCACCTTGTTGCATGAACACAGCTCAAGTTCAGTTGAGAGGTTCTGAACCTTTTTGTACACCTGTGTTTGATCACTACCACTCCTCCTACCCAATTCTTCACTCCTTACACACACAAATACAAATCTTTTCCCTTCCCTGATATTGCCCAGGTTTCTCTTGAGACCACAGCTTCTCCAGGTAGACCATGTTCTCATTAAGCAGTTCTGCTGTTCACATCCTCTCATGATCATTTTTCTGTGCTTTTCCTCCCCCAACCCTCCAAGCCCCCTTTTTTACCTACTTCTTTTTATGTATTCACTTTTGAAATCCCAGAATTTGGTTATACTCAGAGTAAAGTAGAATATTTATTTTTTCATAATAACTGTTTTCCCTGGAATACTCTTTGGTTTATGTATATTAAATACTTTGATTTGAAAATAATTCTATAGAGCCTGACGCAATGGCTCAATGGCTTAATCCTCACCTTGCAAGTGCCAGGATCCCATATGGGCTCCGGTTCATATCCTGGCTGCCCCACTTGCCATCCAGTTCCCTGTTTGTGGCCTGAGAAAGCAGTAGAGTGTGTCCCAAAGCCTTGGGACCCTACTCCAGCATGAGAAACCCAGAAGAATATTCTGGCTCCTGGCTTTGGGTCAGCTCAGCTTTAGCCTTTGTGGTCATTTGGGGAGTGGACCAGCAGACAGAAGATATTTCTGTTTCTCCGTTAGTCTGATCTGCCTTTCCCATAAAAATAAATACATCCTTGAGAAAACAAAAATAAAAAAACAAAAATAATGTTATCAATAACTAGTTAGTTTTCTCCCATAGTCAGTGTCTTTGATGAGGACATTAAATAAATTGTCCAGTGTGAAAGATGCATTCTTCCATCTTCATTTTAGAATTACAGCACTGGAAGCCAGGGAATTCCAAGCTAGATCTGGCTCTTTTCTCAGACTTTATCTCACACTAAACCTCCGTTTGTAGCTGGCTGTGCAGTTACCAGAGTTCCCTCTGCCATCATGTAAATGAGCTCTTCTAAGAGCACCAAGATCCAGAAAACAAACAGTCCCAAATCAATCCCTTGATAATAATAATACTTATATATATGTATATACATATGTATGTATTATGTGTATAAATATACGTATCATGTATATGCACATATGTATTATGTGTATGCATAGTGTATATACATATATGTATATAGTACATATTAGGACTATATATATATATATATATATATGAAAAACCCTGCAAAATCTGTTTTTCAAACATCTAAACATTTGAATATGAATTCCTTGTTTATTTTTTTATAACTTACTCATGGCCCACAATGACTTCTAAAATGTCATGATTAATTTTTCATTAGTAATTAAGACTCTTCTCTCACTCTCTCGCACACATGCACACAATATCTAAATGCATAGTGATTAAAATCCAGTACTGAGCAAGACTTCTCAGCAATTACTCTAGTTCTGTCTTCAAAACATTCATTTATTCGATATTTTTCAATGAGTGAATCATCTTTGGAGATACCAGTGGACTGTTGACTATTGTTTCATCCTCAGCATGATCTTCATGCCAGGAGAGCTGGAGCCCATCAGCCCCTCAGCTTTGGGTAGTTTTAAAAGATAAATTCAACTGTTTCTGCTTTCACCAACGTGGTTTCCCAAAAGCGACTTGATGTCCATTACCTTCCCTGTTTCAAGGATTTTGTCCTGTTATTTTTGTTTCATTTCTGTGTATCCTTTCATAGACTTTGAGTGAATTTTCTGTTCTCTACATATCTCTATGTAAAGGCACATTCAATCCACCATTTGAGTCAAAAGTTTGACTTTAATCCCCCAGGTTCTCAAATTCTTCATTTAGATTGAAAAAGCCGGTTAACTTTTATCTGAGATCATTTCTAAGCAGCCTGAGTATGAACTTGAAATGAAATTTACATTGGTTTCAACATTGGTTTCATTGGGACATACAAAACACTGCCCACACCAAGAAATTTTGTCCATAAGTTTTGTTTGATCTAAATAAATCCCAAATTTGTTAAGAATAACAATGGCAACAGAAATATAATAAAGAAGAGAAGGGAAAAGAACATTTAAAAATTTGCTTTTAATTTATTTGTAATGTCCTTAAATGCGTGCTGAATGTAATGCAATATGAAGGAGAAAAGTCACAGTTCAGGGTCATGAATTTCACCCCACTTTGAGGAAGTGGTCCTAATGAGTAATTCAGTTACTTAAAGGAAGTAATGTATATTTCAAAAAAATTATCTATCGGAGTGACCTGAAAGAAAGGGAAAACATATACTTAATTGATTTTGTTAAACTTAAAAGTGCAATTACCTGCCTTTTTACAGTTCCATTCTGTTTCATGGAACACAGAGACGTGATTTCAGATGTATTGTATATTTTCTTCTTGATGTGTTCCACATTTCTCCCCCTTGGTATCCCTGTGCGGGATGAAAATAGTAGGATATCAAAGGGAAAAATAAATTTGCTGTCAAATGGGACACAGTTTATGCCTTTGGAACAGGACTGTGTGTCTTCAAGTGCGTCATTTCACAGCAACTGTGCAGAGGGTGAGAAGCACTCACTATCACTGCAGTATCACTTCAAATCAGGTGCCGTTTAACCATTGATAATCAGCAAATTACGTGATGACTGACACATCACCCATGGCTGCCCTGGGCTTAGGGCCAATGATTGCTGTCCGGCATGTTGGACCCAACATCTTGTATGTAAAGCTCCTTTTTCATTAGCTGTGCTTCACAAACCTTAAACTCTCTCCCATGTGAACTGCTGCTTTTCTGGCACTGGATACAATGACCAGGCAGATCAAGTGAGCTCTCTAACCTTTAGTTGATAAAGGCAACTCCCACTGTGCCAATCCTTTAGGAACTCTTCATCCTCATCTTAAGTAACTTTGTGGGTAAGGGCTGGCACGACCCCTGCTTTTCCAACATTTCAGATACAGTTTCTTACATTTTGGCTAGAACCCTCAATGCTCACTGATTCTGGAAGGAGACCAAAATATATCATGTTGTTGCTTTTTCAGTCCTGACTGCTTTCCTTTAGACAAAATGCTCCTTGATTTGCTAAGGGTGGGGAGAATAAAACCTCCCCCACACACTTCTTCTCATTTTCCCTCTTCATTGGGGGTTCAAGGTGATGTCAGGAATGCTATTAAGTGGCACCTTTTGTGATGGCATGCTAGACACATGGTAGTCAGATCCATTTCACTTGCACCTTAGTTAATGGGCTTTTTATGGTACACTTGTGCACATAGAGTTTATGGCTCACTTCCTAAGTTACCATTTGCAGGAGGCAAAAAAAAAAAAATGTCACAGTATAGCAGGATGTCCTTTTGTGTTTAGGCAGGGGTATTAGAAAATCTAGCACCCCATTCATTTAAAGCCATTCGTTAGATTATCAAAATTGAACCACCAATTTCACTCTGAGTAAAAATTCACCAAAGGGGAGTTAGCATAAGCTCTCCCAGGTAGTTGGTGTGTCACCCAGAGGAAGCTGCTATCATCCCCTAACTCACACTGGAAACCTTAGAACCAAACTTAAAACGACCACAAGTAGCTTCTCTGATGACCCACAAACAACTCATTGTTGAGTTCAGGTAGTTTCATTTCCCTTCCTAGGTAATCTGAGATTTGCTAGACTATAAGGGCCTGAGCTGTAGGCTTGTTGGTTTTTGTTGTTGTTGTTGTTAGTTTATTTTAGTTTTACTGGGAAGGCAGAGAGGTACAAAGGGAAATTTCCGATCTGCTGATCCATTCCTCTAATGCCCACAACGACCAAGATTGTGCCAGACTGGAGTTTGGAGGCAGAAACTTCATCTGAGCCTCCCACGTGGTGGGTGGCAGCCAGTATCTGTGCCTCCAGGGTGAGTATTAGCAGGAAGCAGAATCAGAAACAAAGTTGCTGAAACTCAAACTAGGGCCCTTCAGTATGAGTTGTTGGTGTCCAACCACTCTCCCTGGAGTTGTGGTTCTTTGACCTCATAGCATCCCATTACCCAGTCCCGTACTTCTCCCCATTCCCCAGCTGCCCCCTCCAAACTAATTCAATCATAAAGGGAAAAGGTGGAGCTTCTACAGCCACTTTGTGAGAAAGCTGGGAGAATTTCTGTGTGCTCCCTCCAGTAGCAAGCTGAAGGTTCCAGTTGTAAGGGGTGACTCAAACAGTGACCCCACCAATCTGGACTCAGTGTCACCTTGAATGCTTTGAATGACTGCTGACCCTGTGCTGCCTTAAATCCCCTATATCTCAGTACCCTTGAATACCTGGTTAACCAGCACTACCGTAAACCTCCTAGCTCTCAACCCCCTTAAGGCCCCCAGGCCTAACTAAGTTTAGTGACCTTCAGGTTTAAACTGTGTGCTGCACCAATCCCCTGAGGCATTTAATTCTGGGGTACTTTAAGGCTGCATCTGCCAATCCCAGATCTGGCTCGCCCCAGACCTACCTCTAGGCTATAAAAATGCTTGTTCCCATTGTCCTCTCTCTCCTCCAGCTGTCTCTTTGTTTATCTCCGTCTCTATTTGCTCTGTCTCTCAGAGGTGCTCTCACTTTCTCTCTGCCCCACGCTACCTCCCTCGCTGAAATAAAGGCCTCACTTGCTGTGTCTGGCATCTTGGTTTGTGGAAAAGAGCTAACACTTGGCTGGGCTCATTCCTGATTCAGGGAACAACTTAAACTCAGCCTTCCCTCTGTCTTAACTGCTTGAAAAACATTATTATTTTATATTCAGTGTTTATCATTATGTTAGTTTTAGGCAGTATTTTACAAGCGTAAAAGGTTATGGAAGTAGGTCTCTTAAAAGCATACAGTAGAAGGGGAAGCAACAAACACATTTTTCAGTAATGGTAAGATATAAGTTAGGTGTCATAATTATCAGAGAAAATGAAAAAAAAATGGAAAACCACAGGAATGAGAAAAGTACTAGAAAAAGAGAAGGCGTAATGCTAATGACTAATCTGTTTACTGCATTTCAAAATGACAAAAGCAATTTGGCTAGAAACTCTTCCTACCCAAGAAGAAATTCAAATGTTCAACAGATGGCTCTATGGCCTAATGGTTGGGCACCACATTTCACTATTAACATGAATAATTATATCTTAATACAAATTTTATTTTTCATTTTATTTAATATTTAATCCTGTTGCTGCTATTTCAAAGTTTAGATAAATGAAACTTAAATATAGAATGAATACTGTTACATGTCTAACCATTCAGTTCCACAAAAACTAAAAAGATGAAAACCTGAATTGAGATGAAACTCTAAAGCTCTTTTGTAGAGTCTAAATAGAAAATGACACAGTCATAAATACCATTACAGGTAGCTTCACAGCTGTTTTCCCATTCTCTCAAGGGAAAATTAAAAAGAAAAAAACCTCATTTTTTAGCAAAGCATTTAAATAGATGGGAAATGTACCTGTGGCAAAGGCTGTGAAAAGCCACAATAAAATAATTTGGTATGCGTTAGATGTCCTTCTGGTGACCTCTGAAATTGACATGCATCTTGTTTGCTTTGCATTTGCTTGGGAGTCTTAAGATATGACGGGAGGTAATCTATGTAACTTATTGGGCTTTTTAAGCATGAAGTTTACAGATTGTTTCTTTAAATCACGGGTCTAACCTGTGGGAAGATTTTTTTTTTTCAAAGTATATGCTTTATGGCCTAGTCTGGAGGACTAAGGCTTCATGTTCTTTGATGTTATGGTCTTGCCCTAAATAACTCAACTGGACATGCTATGAAGTAGAATACTTCCCTGGTGTTCAAGGCACAGCCTGTGGAACAGGACATAGCCTATGGAACAATTCTGTCACCAGATCTCTTCCTTTCACTGCCACTGCTGCCTGGTTAACCTTACCACTTTCACATCTGGTGAGGACTATCAACAAATAAGCCCAGGGTCCTCTGCAACTGTTATCAAGATTTTCCAGCTTTATATTTTATTAGCTTTAAAATTTTTAAATTATGAAAATCAGTACATCATAGCGATATTATTGACATTTTCATTGAGACACGGTTGGAGTTTCTGGCTATAAAATGAGATATGAATGTGTAAATGATGAATGCTGTAAGAACTGTTTAGTGTAAGAATCTAGGTTTAAGAGCTCATTAATTTAAAGAACAATAAAATCATTCTTTTGGATCCTGCAAATGTTTGGAAATCCTATTTACTGCTCCTTCATCAGCGCCTCACATATTTCTCAGTAATTTTTCTTACCAAATGAACCTAATTCAGATTATTTAATTGTTTCACTTTGTCCTGAGAAATGGAAATTGTAACTTGAAAACAAAATAACAGCACAATTGAGTCATCTGTAAAGCACATCCTGGTTCTAAAACAAAAATCCAAAAAGGAAGCGTTATAAACTATTATTATCTTTGTGCCCTCCCACGCCATCAGATTCATGTTGAACTCTCAGCTTCCAAGCTGATGGTGCTATAAGGTGGAACTTTTGCTGAAGGATTTGACACAGCCCACAGGACAAGTTCTGTGTGCTTAGAAATGAAATTTCAGAGCCCCCTCTTCTTCCCTCACACTGCCATGAGAGGTCATAGCAAGAGGTGGCTACTTACAAACCAGGCAGTGGCCCCTCAGCAGAGTGAATCGGCTACTGTCTACATTTTTGACTTCTCCATCTGTAGAACTGTGAGAAATAAATTTATGTTGTTAGTAATTGTTTTGGTATTTTGTTAGAGCACCTCAAGCACAGTAAGAAGCTATTATTAATTGTAATATATATTATAAAGAAATATAACTGTGATGTTTCTGAACTGTTTCATTACTTCCTTCCATAACTATCATTTATATTAGCTGCAGAACTTACCAAGGGCACAGGTTCCAGGGCATCACCCCTAGGAAATCTCCATTCAAGAGAACCGGAATGGAACCCATAATCCACCAGAATTAGGAAATATGCTTAATTAACTGCTGTGGAATTTCAGATTGTAAAATCAGCAGTTAGCAGTGGGAGGGAGACAATGCAATTAAGATTAAAACCTTAAAAAATTGTCCTTCAGCTTTATTTCCTTGAGAGAATAATTTTTCATGACTCCCTTGCCCCCTTTTCTTATCCTATTTTTGGTTGCATAATTAGATCCATGAAAAAGTATGGGAGCTCTTTTTTGCTGTGAGATTAGCCAACAGACCAATCAACAATCAATTGACCTGCTTTCCTTTTCTTCCTGTTTGCATTCCTGGCATGTTCCATGACTAAGTACAATTTGAACTCTGGCTGGGAACAAGGTGATGACAGAACAGGAGGAAAAATAAGTCACCTCAACACAGAGCCTGTTATAGGACAGAGAAGGGCAGATGTTTACTTCCCTGTTTGAGCTAATGGAAAAGAATTAAACTGCTGATTCGTTCAAGCCTAAAAGCAGACCAAATACCCTTTGATCATCCTGTTAATTCAGGTACTGCAAAAATTATCTTCCCATAGACTATATATCTGGCTACCCCATCTACTCTCTTCATTCCTTAAACAAATTAAGGATTTTTTACAACTCTACAGCTTGATTTGTGCTATTCATTAATCAGGACTATCTCATTTGCTTCCAAAAGAAGAATATTTTATGCAGCTCGGTAAGACCCTCCCATGAGTTACATCCATGACTGCTTTTTTTTTTATTACCTTTGATTTTATGACACAGTTTCATAGGCTCTGGGATTCCCCAACCCCGCCCCGTACCCTCCCCCATGGTGGATTACTCCACCTTATTGCAGGATTACAGTTCAAATCCAATCCTCATTCTTCCATTGCAAGCATGTACTTTGCATAGTGTCCAGCATCTTATTGTCCAGAAAAATTCAATAGTTTCTTGGGGAGACCATATCTGGTCTCAAGGCGGAGCTGGCAGAATATCGCCCCGACCCATTAAAAGCCACAACATAATATCAACAATGGTTTACAACCTTATGGAGTTAATTGACATGGTATTGAGTGACCAATATGATTAGAAAATGCAAGTTCTTAACCACATCCTGTGATTACTTCATTTACATTTCAATCTTAGTATATACAAAATTGACTGCTATACATCTTAAAATGGCTATAGGGTGCTATTCAGCTGTCTCATGTCTATTTTCATTTTTGTATTTAGTAGTTTGTAGTGTGGAAGCATAATTTTTACTGAACTTGGTAGATTTTGGGATAGTCCATGCTGGCTTATAACTCTAACGAGGCATTTGCATGACTGCTTCCTTAAAACCTGTAAACCCTGATCCTTTCACTTTATTCTTCCCTGTAGTCAATTTGTCTGCTTATTTTTTCATAGTTCATTATAGGCTTTGTCTCAACCAATCAGAAACTGGAATTCTTTGGAGTAGAGATTATTTTGTGTCCCAGGTCATAATCCCAGTTTTGCACATGGAAAGGACTCAACTTATACAAATATATTTTAATTAAGTAGCATCTATCTAGCATGAGTATAAAATTTATTCTCTCAATGTTTTTGATGCTTAGGGAAAAAGATTGTTCATTTGGAGAATAAGAGAAATAATTTATTCCCTAATGAATGCTCTTATTGTTTCCTTTTTTATTATTAATTACGTTGCATTATGTGACACAGTTTCATAGGCTCTGGGATTCCCCCAACCCTGCTCCGTGCCCTCCCCACATGGTGGATTCCTCCACCTTGTTGCAGTATTACAGTTCAAATTAAGTCAAGATTCTTTCGTTGCAAACATATACCAAGCATAGAGTCCAGCATCTTATTGTCCAGATAATTTCAACAGTTTCTTGGGGAGACCTTCTCTGGTCTGAAGGTAGAGCTGGCAGAATATCATCCTGATCAATTAGAAGCCCCAGCACAATATCAACAACAATTTACAACATTATGGAATTAATTGACATGGTATTGAGTAATCAATATGTTAAAACAATGCAAGTTCTTAACCACATCCTGTGACTACTTCATTGACCCTTCAATTTTTGTTTGTACACAGAAACAGGTGCTATACACCTTAAAGTGGCTATAGGGTACTATTCAGCTGTCTTGTGTCTATTTTCATTTTAGTATTTAGCAGTTTATTGTGTTGACTCATAATTTTGCTGAATCTGGCTTTTCTTTGGGTAGTCTAGACTGGCTTATAACTCTAACAAGACATTTGTCAACAGTTGAGGTATAGAACAGTTTCAGGAGGGGTGTGCAGAGAAATCTTCAATACCCTAGTGAAGAGTAACTAATCTTTGTGTCCTAGCTAGTAAGGTATATGTGGATCCACGCTGATCGTTTCCTGTTTAGTTCTAAGCTTTCCTTGTATTTCTCTATCTATTCTATTTTTTGGAGTGGGGGGGGGGCTCCAGAGCGACCCCGATGGTCATTGCAATAGAGGGTGGGGATCCAAAGTTGGAACTAAGTAAGGACCAGAAAAAGCTCCTCTCCCTAGACCTGAAGGAAGTTTGCTGGTCTTCTGTTTCTGCAGATCCCTCAGGGCTCCTGGCTGTTGTTCCTATGACCTTGGATCCTGCAAGGAAGGATTTGGGCTTCTTCCATCCCATGTGGTAGTTCCAAATGGGACTGGGTGACCTCAGAGTTCTTGGCCTCTGAAGGCACTCCAATTCCCCGTGGTCTCCTTGTCTATTGGGATGTATTCCTTGGTGCCCATTCTGATAGTCCTTGGTGAGGATCCGGGAGTCTTCAGGGTTGGGATACAAGCCTCCTCCTGTCTACCTGCTCCATTCTGGGGTCCTCCCCTGCTCTGTGCATATGACCTCCTGTTAAGAGGTTGTCAGGATCGCTCTCGATTCCCCCTATATGTCTTTGTAGTTTAACTATTGTTTAATGCTGATTCGAGTCTGTTGTCTATGAATTACTTGTTATGTTTCTGATAGGTTATACTTTACGTCTTCCTCACACATTCTAAGGAAATGGAAGATTTTTCTACTCTCCCACCCCATTTCCGAGTAGCTTAGGGTCTTAAAAGTTCCCCAACAAGCCGTTGAACTTATCTGGACAATAAGATGCTGGACTCTATCCTTGGTATATGCTTGCAATGAAAGAATCTCAACTGAGCTTGAACTGTGGTTATGCAACAAGGTGGAGGAATCCACCATGGGGGAGGGTTGGAGGAGGGATGGGGGGAATCCCAGAGCCTATGAAACTGTGTCACATAATGCAACGTAATTAATAATAAAAAGGTATATTAGGTTTTACAATTCTTTTCTCATTGTTTCTTAATAAAATATTTGCTATGAGTTGAAGCTCAGTGCATATTTTTATTTTCTCATACTAATTATAAGTTATAAGATACACTAAATTCTGTCTTGTTTGTTGAAATGAGAAGTTCCCCACTCCAAATGTAGATGTTCAGTCTAGTTTTAATTACTGAATAACCAATAAATTGTGTAGCCTTCAAATGAAGTTGCTGACAATCGATACCTGGAACAAACTTTTGCTCTTTGTCAATGAAAGTTTTTTATTTCTGGTCTAACTCATATTACAGAGATAATCTCTTCCCTTCCATGCATGCTGTTTATAGTTTTTGCCACCGGTCCCTTTTAACACTTCAGTTAAAATCACATAGCAAGTAATAGAACCATTGTGTTAGAAAGTAGAAAAGAGGATTTTAGGTAAATATTCCTGTTTTTAACATTAATGAGCTCTGAGGGGATCCAGGTCAAGTCCAGCCTGGGCTGCGGCTTTGGGTTTGCTGGTGCTAGGGACACCAACTGAACAAAGGAGTGTCTTGATGACAAAGGAACCTAACTCACCCAAGGGATAAAGAAAGCACTATTGAAAGCCAATAGAGCCTAGTTAGTATCATCTCTTCATTCAGGTTTCTACTGAAGATGAATTTTCTTTCATTTCATAATAGATTATAGATTCATCACCTGAATTTGTATTTTAACTGCTTTGTGAGATAAGATAGGTAAGATTCACTCAGGTTTCTGGTTCATGTGGGACTGCATAAGAGTGGTTTAGAGAGAATGCACAGAGCGCTTAAACAGTCACAAAATCATTTTGTGTATGTTTTAAAAATGTATTCTCCCCAGTGAATTCTGCTCCTCTTAGAGACAACAGCTGTTTTAGGGCAGTCTCTCCTGTTTTCCACCTTAACTGACCAACAGCTTAGGAAAAGAAAGTCACTTTTCTAGGTTGGTAAATGTTGCTCGAACAGCTATGTGTAAAGGCAGTAAGAATTCTGCTTATTTGTTTGTTCCAGAGTTGAAACTGGAAGGAAGTAAATAATTGCTTTCAAAGTTACAGTACTAAGACCATCAGCTACAATAAGTTGTGTATGTCACTAAATAAATATTCATAATAAAGGTAACTTGAATAACTACTTGAAGATGCTAATATGCACATAATTCTTTCAAAGCAAGGCATCATTTTGTGGGAGATAATGACTAAGTATCTTAATGACTTAAGATACTTAATGACTTAGAGATGCATATTTGGTGTTTGGAATACATATTCCATAAAGTTTTTTCTTTATTCTTTGTAACTTTTCAGGGAAATGGGTATTAAGATCCTCATTCTTAGGAAGGAGGGTGTGAAGCAACTTAGATGATATCTAACCCTTCAATATGTGTGTGAAGACTGCGTACACGAACAAGTTGCTCCTTCTTTGCAGTTGGTGCACTTTATCCTGCAACACACTGCATTTCTAGGAAGTTCTGTCTTCAGGATTCTAGGGTTATTCCCTATTGCGGTTTTTATAAGAATGTGAAATTACACCAGAGTAAATAGTCTTAGATCTAAACATCATTTTGGAAAGAATTCAATGCAAGCAGTAATCCTAATAAACAGATTTTCTCAATGGTATCCTAAATAATTTTTCTTTTTCTACTCTTGGCCCCTCCAATTTGTTCTCACACAGTGGTCAAAAGAGATATTTTTGAAATATAATTTTTCTTCCTTTTTTTGTGACTGCTTCAATGACTCCTCCGGCAGATCACCCAAAGCCATGTAAGGACAAATAGCTTTTACTTCCTCTTCTGTCACTTACACTTTCACATCTTTTTTGTCTGTCTTCTACATGCCAAGCACAGACCTGCCATATTTCCTTCAGCCCACTGTTCTCCTAGGTTTCTATGTGGTTTATGTCTCAGGTTCTCTGTTGTTATTTTTCCTCTTCATGAGAGCCTCCTGTGAGTGCTTTAAAGAAAATAATAAATGTTTACTAAATGAATGAATGAAGGGAAACTAGTAAGATATATAGACTATCAGAGAGAGTATCTTAAGATTTTTGTTGAAAGTAATAAGAAAGCTCCCAGGGCCAGAAAATATAAATAAGTTAAATAATTGAGAAACAAAGTAAATAATACAGTAAAAGATTGAATAGAACTAACTGCAGTGTTAGTGGCTTCATGTTAGAATGATCGCTTCAGGTTTAGAGTCTGAGAAAGTCATAATCAAAATAACTTTTCCCATCCTTTATTACCCTTAAGACCATCAGCACAATGAACTCTTGCAATTGGAGCTTACAAGTGAGCACAAACAGCATGTGCTTCATAGATCTTCGAGAGATTTAACTGATGATCACTGAACTAGGACAAGAACCTCAGGAAGAAATAGGTCTCAAACCAAAGTTTTGTTCTTAAGCTTTGATAGGAGAAGCAGCTCCTAACAGCCATACTCCTGTTCACAAAGCTAGTGTAGACAGCAGTTCCAATATCCCATGGCTGTCAGGAGGATCAAATAAGGTACATCTATCAAGACAGCATTGGGTTATGAAGTAAAGCAACTCAAGCTGCCTGGCCTTTCACCCTGAGTCGCCATTACTTTGGAAAAGACAGTTGACTTTAATTTCAGCTTCTTGCTTTGTAGAATCAACTGTTCTGACCACTTGATCTCCATGGTCTTAAAATTCTAAAATATGTTTAAAAGTTTTTTAAACTATTTGGTCAATGTACAAACATTAAGTACTATTACTTATAGTTGATGCAAAAATAATATTGATATCCTGTGTATCTATTCCAAGACAGTTTCTACGATGGTGAGTGGATTCTTGTTCTCAACCTCTGCTCCAAATTTATCTACAGTGATTGAGCCTGCCTTTGTCATCCATATCTCCATCAGCCTAAAACAATAGTAACTACAGATATTAACTTGCTAAAGTTGCACACCCAACTTTTTCTGATCACTAAACTAGTTCATTTGTGTGGAGGAAAATGCTTTCTGGAACTATCGTTTTATTAAGACCATTTGGTATTTGTTCAGAAAATTATTCCAATGATAGAAGTTTCTTTAAAACATTATGCTTAAACAACTGTTTTAAACAAAAGAGATCAAAGCTTCTCATTTAATACTGAATAAAAAATCATTTTATGACTCAGCTACCTTATTTGAAAAATAAAAGAAATAATTCGCCATGCTTTATAGGAGGGTTATAAATAAACAAATACTTCAAAGTCACCTTTCTTGTTTTGAAGAACAATACTGTAAATTAGCTTTTATCTCACCTTCTGTCAATTAACTATAAATCTCTTTGAAATGTTTCCAGTAAAGTGATCATTGAAGCTCATTACTGCACAGGGTTTGTGCATGATCTTGAAGAGCATTCTAATAACAATTAAATAAATAACTTATACTCAGCACTGCATGCATTTTATCTTTGTCTTATTGTTAAAATCATGGTGCTACAGCGCAAAATAAATGACCTTCCAAATAAACCTGGAAGTTTTTATTTAATGCATGGTTTTCTTGATGTAAGTCCACGTGAAAACATAGAACAGCGTGCACTCAACAGCTGACTTTATGATTTTCCTAGTTACCTTGTTGACATGAACAATAGATGCTAGCCCCAAAAGCTCAATAACTTTGACATTACATCCTGAAGTTTTAGCAGTAATGTCTATTAAGATTGGCAGTGAGCACTTTGGTTGCTCTGTCACCTGCTGTGAGGTTTTACAAAGGTCAAAAGGAGTAACAGATACTTTCCTTCTTATCACCCCATCAGCTCCTTTATGACTATGAAGTACTAGCAGACAAATAGCTTTGCAATATGAGTGCAGTTTTTATAAGCTAAACAGTCTTAAGCATATTTTAATAACAGTGGTCCCTACCCTAAAAATTGAATAATCTTTTCTGCTTTCCATTGTCTTAAACATTTGAGCTACACCGATAATCTATTTCTTTTTGTTTGGGAAAAAAAATCTCCTCAAATGGAGACCATAATATCAGAAACACAGTGTTTGGAAACACTTAGGGTGGCAGTGTGCTGTGTATTGTTTCCTGTTGAAGAATTTAAATCTTTAGTAAACTGTCAAACTTTCATGTTTATTAAACGATGTTGTGAGACTTGCTTTTCCATTCAGGCAGTCTGTGCCTTCCCTCCTCCTCCCCGATTCCCAATCCATCCCCAATTCATCTCCAGTCTACCCCCAGGAATTCCACCAGGACCCTCCTGTGTTAATCCGCGCGCCTCACCTGCTCTCCTCTAATTGAGCGTTGCTATGTGTGTGGTATTTGGAGGGGTAAAGAAAGAATAATGAGAGGAATGCATGTGTCAGCTTCCCTTGCCTGACACGCAGTCTCTGGAGCCGGTTTCTGCTCTCTGTGAAGTTAGTGAAAATGCAGCAGTAATCCCTCTGCAGGAGATTTTGAACATCATCCAAAGAACCTAAAGTGCTTTGTAAATATGATGCCCTTGACACTGGGTGCTACTAATTATTCTGCTTCTGGAAAGACAAAGTTATTCCAACCAAGGGCTCCTCCTTAGAGGACATTAGGTGCTAGACCCTTTGACTCACATCTGGGAATGTGAACTAAGAAATCGCTACCACTCAAGACTCTGAAAGTATCCTGCACTCACAAAGTCGGCGTGATTAAGCGGGTGAGCAGCAGACATCACTACCACCACCCTCCCCAGGCATTTCCCCTGATTAGCCTGAAATTCAGCCCATATTCATAATGTGACTATTTTGGTCTGTGAGTTCATATTAGGTTCACACGTGAAAATAAGCAAAGTCAAAATCCAAAATTCTGCTGCAGCAGGGAAAAAGTTGGATTTCAGCTGTGGAATAATCTTTTGTTCCTGTCATCGCCACTATGGAATACCTGAAAATTTCATAGAAATTTTACTATTTTTAAGGGACTCTAACACACAATTCTTAAAACCAAGATGAACTTCCACTAAATTACATATGGCTTTTAATTTTGTAATTTTGAGGGAAATTTCTTAAAGTAAATATTTACAACATGTCTTTTCTGAGTGGTAAATGAAGAAGTCAAATCCTCATCCTCTTGTTTGTGACCATCTTAACTCTTTAATAGAAATCACAGTCAAATATTACATTGTGAACATTTGCTTTTATATCCAAAGTTCAGTTTTAAAGTTTACATGCTCAACAAATTATCCTCAGTTTTTATTTATATTTATTTTTTTGTGGTCTGTGAAGGATATTTGACAATCATGGGGCTAGAATATCTTTTCAATATCAAAGAAATAAAGTAAATGCTTAGGTATAAATAATGACTAATACTTGGATTACAGAGATTTTATTTTTTTCTCAGTATTTCTTCGAAGTGAACCATTTATGAACCTAGATGAAAAAGAAAACAATATTTATTTGAAAAGTACAGCAAAGCAACATAGCATCACAGTTACTTGTCACAGTATGGCAAAAACTTGGAGTACAGGGAAATACAATAAATTACTCTTGAATGTATTAGAGATTTATAAAATCTTGCTTTATTCCATGATAATTGGACCTTTTGAAAATGAATAAGGTTATTAACCATCTGGTTTACTATGAATTTAACTTTAAAAAAAGTGTCTCTGAAAGGTCCCAACTGGCTAGAACTACTAACAGGAGTTTATTGCTCCGCTGGCACTAGCAGGACTAACCTCAAGGGAAGGCAGCACGCCACTGCTGTGCAGTGCGGTGAACACCTGGAATATATTCTCCAGAGTGAAAACAGCAGGGAACTGACCAGAAATAACCTCTCTCATATTATTGCTTCAATTAGACCAAAACAACTTTCCCTTTGAAAACTTAATAATAAACACTGCAGGTCATTCACTTGTTTGGAGCCCCTTTGGGAGAGAGGAGCAGATGTATCCCCTTAGCCAGCCCCCTTGCTGTCATAGAGACCAGAGGCACAAATCAGAACAGATATTGATTTTAATTGGAACCAACAGCACCAAATGCCATATTAATTTTCACATCTTCCTTCAAAAAAATTAATAAGATTGGTTTTTGTGTCTGTCAGGTTGATTACACAGTGATGTTATTAGCACATTTGTAAGATGGAACAACACTTAAGCAAACTTGTATATTTTTAAATGTATCAGAAGCATAAAAGAAAACATCCTTAATGTATTAACTTCTTGTTCATAATCAGTGAATAGTTTAATAACTTTCATTGGAGTCTCAAGCGATATTACAAATACAAAGAGAGCTAAGAGTGTAAAGAAACAAACGTAGGTTGCCTCTCATTTTTCTTCTCCTGATTAATATTACCCAAGTGAAATTGCTTCCACAGTTAACAGACTTGACCTTCAAATTTGATGTCTTTGGTCTTGCTGGATGTTTACCGTTCTTTAACCATGCAAGGAATGCTGCTACCTTTCAGAAAACAGAGATCAGATTTGACTCACATGTACTGCTCGTAAGAGATTTACCCATCTTTTACTACTCCATGCAACTCAAATGGTTGTTGGCCCCATTTAACAGTAATTCTCAGACTTTCCTAAATTTTGATATTCTATGTCTGTGGTCTAGGGGATAGCCCAAGAGTCTTAGAGCTGTACCCATCAGGGCAGTCTGATTCAGGTGGCCCATGTGTTAAAGAACACTGCTACATAGCAGATAGGGGCTAACCAGAAGTAACATTTCCTTAATGGTAAGATAACCTGACAAAACTGCAATATAACTTCATTTGCGCATTGTTTTATGAAGAACTAATATTCTAGTAATAATGTGCTGAGCATTAAGGGAGAAAATGTTGAACAAAGCAGGCTTTCTTGGAGTTCAAAGTTGCTGCGAGATGCGCCTATAGCTTGGATGTGTTTTTATTTATAATGTTCACCTGGGAGAAGAGCAAAAATAACAAACATTAGGAATTTTCAAAGTAGTTAGTTGGTAAGAACAAAATTAAAATTATTAATTTATTTTATCTACCACAAATACTATATTTTGATTTTTGCTCAAATATGTAGATTTTCTATCACATCTACTAAGCAAAGGTTATTTTAATAGACAGTGTTCCATCCATCTAATGATAACACTAAGATGATGCTTCTCTGTCTAGTGACAAGAAGTATATTCTTACTTTATTCAAGTTATAAAGAGGAAAGGAGACTTCAAACTACTGTCCATATGTATTATACTACATTTTGGGATAATGAATATGTTTGAGTGGCAGAAAAAAACATGTAGTGAGATTACAAATTATCTGTATTCATCTCTCTTATTTTTATTTTCTAAATTTGCTATAACAGCTTCTATAATAGATACAAAAAAAAAACTTTAATATACCTATTATGTAACAACTAGAAATTTGTAAAACAGGTCCAGTGCCAGATAATCCAGCCAGAAGAATACCATGTTACAAGAATCACTTCTTGGTTTATTTTATTGCCCCTTTTTTCTACACTCCTGAATTTCATGGAGGGCATTACAGGATGAGACTGTCATTTACAATGCAACCTTACATTAAAACATACAGTTGAAACGGACACAAATCCCTTTAGAGATCTGTAGCAGGTCCACCTCCATCAAGCTACAAGCGTGGGTAATCTTACTTGAATACTCTGGGTAAAGTGGATAGTTCCATTAGAATCATTAATTACTCAAAATGGAAACATTTGCCCCTACCTATATGACCAGCAAACTTGGAAGAGGAACAGAATAAGTTGTAATTTTAAAAAGGAGTGGGAATTTCAGTGGGAACTTAAAGGATAGTACTAAAAACTATTATTTTCACTGTTATTAGATGGTAATCATAATTTTTATTTCATCTGTTTGATTTAGTTGAGGTGACTAATATCCAAGAACACACCATGAAAAATACGACTATATAAATAAAACTTGAAAAACAAAACAATGCAGAAAGAGAAAGAACATCTAATCTTGGGCTCTATTTTTTAAGTGGTGCATGACAATGACATTTATTTTATTTGAATTACCATTTTTATTTGAAAGGAAGAGTGACAGAGATAAACACATACAGAAAAATTTGATTCAAAGCTGAAATAGGCTGGAGCCAGGCGCTCACAACTTCAGCAGGACCTCCAACATGGGTGTTCTGGGCCAGAGAGCTCAGGGCTAGCTTTTGCTGCCTTCCCAGGAGATGAATTGGCAGGAGGTGGGCTTATCTGAAACACAGGTGGTTCATGGAGTGTCTTCACTAAGTTAGCCACTGTGCCTACCCTCATGTAATAATACAGTGAGAAAGTGGTGATAACACTCCTTGCAATTTATGGACCTCAATCATTTATTATAACAGCCATGCTGCTGGGAAGCTTATATAACTCTTCTCCAGTCTGGACATAACCCAAAAAGGTAGATAACAGTAATCACATACTTATATGGAAATAAAGTCTATAAGGTAGACATAAACTGCTTCAGGTGTGTATGTAATATTTAACTAATAGAACAACATTGTATTACATCAACCTGTTTCTAAAAATGTTTAGAATGCTTCTACCCACTCAAACTTGTATTTGGTTAGTCAGTCATTGAAAAGAACCTTAGAAAGCAGACAAAGCTCCCTGTCCACATGCATGCTCCTTCTAATTAGAAAAGACTAATTGTGTTGTGAATTACACAGTATAAGCAGCAGCCCAGAAAATGTTGTTGGGTGTAGGGCATCTTCCTAAAACTGAACTGTAATGTTTTTGGGATAAATAGATATTTTAATGCCCTGATTATTCTCAAATTAAGTTAAATACTGTCAGCCTTGGGTGGTAGGGAAAGGGTTGCATAAAAAAAAGCTGTGTTGTCAAATTCTTTGCAATAATTTTCTCTCACTCTCTAAGAACAGTAGGGGTTCCTCAAGACGAATTCATTATTATTTTCTTATTATTTCCTCTTTTGGGTATATCCCTTTCTCTCACTCTACTAATTTCAAGTTAGGTGTGATAGATTGACAGAATTTGTTTTTGCAAAGCTTCCTTTTTCCTAAGCAAGATTTCTCAAGCTTGGGTTTGAAAGACCCCCTTGAGAAGAACTACAAGACAAACACTAATTACCTTAACAATTTATAAGGAAGGATCTTTGATCTTTTCTCACCTACCCAGTTGTCTAGTTCTGCTTTGTCTCCACACTTTTAAAATGTGTTTACATTACTAATTAACACAACAGATTGAGTTTTACTGAGTACATGATAATTAGCCATCCAAATGGTTTGATCTCATGATAAAGGAGGAAGTGTTTGGAATTAGTACTTCCCCAGAAATTCAAATGGGAGTAACTATTGTAGCTTTCCCATAAAAAGGAAAGTTCTTTGTGTTCTAAAATGGGATATTCCATTTCAGTGACTATTCAATATCTGAACAGAATTGTATAAATTTGTATAAGCAATGTGAAAATATGAGAATTTCTGAGAGATTTTCAGTCTTGAATGAGGATTTTTAAAATGTGTGTCTTACATTACTTTTGGGGGAAATGGGCTATGGCAAGCTTACTTTTTATATTGCGAAGTTCATGCCTAGGAAATAATTGCGAATGAATTCAATTGTGGAAATCATAATATTTAAATATGGGGATACAAAATATGACTGTGACTAGTATTACCAATGATCACATTTACATATAATTTAAATAATTAGAATATTCCTGTTTCATTGATCATTTAACATTTTCTACTGTCTACTTTGAACTCCAAAAGTACTTTTCCTGGAAGAAAACAACATTTATTTCCATGGCAAGGGAATGTCTGAATTGAAACCTTGAGTCAAGATCAAAAACACCAAAGTATTTTCATTTCCCAAGAGCAAGTGAGATATACACATATTTGCATGTTTCTCATTTCTGAATTTAAAACTCATTTCATTCTTGAGTTTTCGAGTGTTTCTGTACTCTTGGAAAAACTCAACCTTTGGAGGAGGGAAGAAGATAAAGGCTTATGAATACAAAATTGTTTGACAATTTAAGTGCAAATGAATCCGAAGCATGTGGATTAAATTTCCCTTGAAACACTCATGCTTTTTCTTTTTTAATTATAAGGAAAGAGAGTTGGCAACAAACATTTTGCTTTTTGCCAAACCAAAAACTTTTTCGAAAGTAATCCAGATTGTGTTGAAGCTTTCTTTTCCATAGTCTGATTTTTTTCCAATTCTAGACATTGAGAGCTGAACTACTTGGGGGAAGATATTTTGTATTTTCACATTTATGTTATTTAAAGATCAATAAACACTAAAATAATTGTGGTTAAATTGAATTTGAGAGGGAGACAAGGGTTCCTTGGTAAGGACTGACACATGCTTCCAACACAGAGGACAGCAAGCTTATTGTAATGCATACCATTATGTCAATATCTTATATATATTAGGAGAAGCAAATGCATGTCTGAAAAATGCTACTACTTATTTCAGGAATTAAGAAAGTGATGTTCTTGCAGGTCACTAGAAAAACTGAGAGAAGTCATAATGTCAACCAGTCATGGAGTTTTATACTATGATCAAAGTCCTCAATGCAAATAGTACTCTCAAGAGTACAAGGATACTAGTGTTGTACATAGCTCTTATTCACCAGACACTATTAAATGCAGTGTTTCCAGACAGTGAATCCTTCAATATTTAATTTTTATTTGCCCTACCTAAAGAAACTTTTGGATTTTCATATAATATTTTAAGAATCTGTTGATTATATGCATATACAAGAGGAAAGAATGAAGGAAGAAAGGGGAAAGGAAGGAAGGAATGAAAAATGGAGGGAAAATTGAAGGAAGAGAGAAATATGAAAAGAAAATTTCCATCAAATATACTTTTTATGGAATAATAACAAAAAAGCACTAAATACATTTGAGCTATTTAGAAGCTAAACTGTAATGGTAACAAAATTAACAGTGACAGCAAGAATAAAGCCATTAGTATGCATGAATACGAACTGTTACAGACACTATGATAATCACTTCAACACATTAACTATGTTAACATTCATGTGGATTCTCAAGAAACAGATAAAACCAGGTGAATTCACTTGCTAAGGCTACACTACAGAATGTGCAGTTCAGTACTATTCAATGGCAGTTGAAGCTCCTCATCATTTATCTTTTCCCTTAACCTGGTTATCAGTGAGTCTCTTTTAAACTAAAATTCATTTGTTTTTTCAAACCCGTCATTGTTAATTAGAAAACCTCTACCTGAGCTAGTTAACTGAAATCAGCAGTGAGTCACTGAAGTGAAACTTACATGCATAGAACAAGTGTACTCTACATTTTAAACAGGGATACATTTTCAAATGCGAGAAATTCTCTCTAACTATTCCAAATAATCTGTTGTACTTCCTGTGTATCTTAGTATATGCAAACTAGTTGAGTGGTTTCTATTATGTTAGTATATAGCAGAATAGCTTAAAAGAGAACTCACATTTTTCAAGCCATGTACAGTTAAGAAAAATGTTCCTAGCAACCTAAAAAATACTTACTATGTATTTAAATATGGGTGATGCATATTATAAATCCCCAATTAGAAGATAGATGGAAATTTAACTAGAATCTAAATTATTTAACCTTCAAGTCAGTAAGAGTCAAAAGAAACTTCCACTCAGTAACACCCACCTTCACATTTAGAGTGCTTAAATAGTTAATTTTTTTAGAATAGTCATTTTTTAGAATCAACCATTTTCTGTTCTAATTTCTAAAAAAGTTCTAACGTCTATGTGACCACATTTTCACTTAAAATGTTGCTATTTAAAATGGCAATGTGTTTCTCTTAAAAAGAATTATAGAAGAAATTTCAAATAAAATTGTATTTGTATTAGTTCTCTAGTCTCCTATAGTTATGTTTCTTTCTTTGTATTTTTTTTCATTTTATATAAAAGGGAGAGAGAAAGAGATCTTATGTCTTGGGATTCACTCTCCACTGCCTATAACTGCCAGAGCTGGGCTAATAAGAAATTAGAAGGTCATAAGTTCCCCGGTGCTGTAGACTCATGTGATTGAGCTGTCAGCTGATGTCTTCCGGGATGCAAACTAGCAGAAGGTGGATAGAAAGTAAGGCACCAGAATTCCAACTACACACCCAGATGTTGGACAGGAATATTTCAAGTGGTATTGGAATTGCTGAGCCAAGTATCTGCCCCTCTATTAACACATTTTCTCCCCTAAAATATTTAAGAAAATAAAATAGCTTCCTAGAAACCATACTTTACTAGAAAGACCTATGAATTAAGACAACAAAAATGTAAACTTATTTGTTCAACATTAATTAAATCACTGCCTTCCAGACATGTGCTGTGTACTAAAACAGAGTGCATTCCGTCTTCAAGAAATCTAAGCAGAGACAACCAGTCTCTCAGTATTATACATGATAAAAGGATACATTCCCCAGAAGAAAAACATCCCACTGTTCCCTCAATGTCATCATATCCTCACTGGAATTTGTGACTTCATGGAAACTCTTCACCCCTTGTATAGCTAGTAGCTACTTCAAGAGCCACATCTTTCATTTGCTGCTGTTTCTTGCCTAGCTGCCTTTGTCTTTTCAGTAGGTTCAGCTAGCAAAAAGAACATCTGAAAAAGCAACAAGAAATATCAAGTGAAGTGTCAGAAAGTACATGTGCCTGATATTTAACATCATTCTAAAATATTTCTTTAATTTTGATTTATTCCATTTAATATTTATCACATGCCCTCTATTTTGGATATTTTTAATTTTCTCTATTTGAAAGATATGTGTGTGTGTGTGTGTGAAAGAGAGAGAGGGAGAGAGAGACAGACAGACAGTTGGGGCTCAATAAGTCAGAAGCCTGGACCTGGACTGTAAAGGAGCCAAGTATTTGAGCTATCACCTGGTACCTGCCAGGGTGTGGTTTAGCAAAAAGATGAAATTGGGAGCAAAGCCAAGACTTGAGTCTCTAAAATGGAATGTGGGCATCCCTATTGGCATCTTAGCTACTACACCAAATGCCCATCTTAATGCCTTCTTTTTAAAATATTTGGGTATCACACTCCAGTTAGTCCCCACTCTCAAGAAGTTGACTTTCTAAAAGTCCCTCTATCCCACTTGCCTGGCACATAGTCATAGAGTCATAAGAGACTCTTGAGTCTACTTGGAAAACTGTGCAATGCCGCTGCCTTACATTATGAAAGATGACATTCATGTAACATTTTACTCAAAATAAAAACATTTGAAAATAAAATTTAAGACATTAAACCATCAATTGAGTTTTCCTTAGAGTAGACGTAATAATTAAAGGTAAATCATGAAAGGTACATTCTTCTCCCTTCTGGAAATGTGAAAGATAAACCCCGCTCAGATTCGCCACCTGGGGAAAATGGGATGACTGGCCTCCTTCTTTCACCCACAGACCACAAGGCTTGGCCATAATGAAGAAGCTGATTGATGGATGCCACCTTGCCCACTGCTGACACTCACATCTTTGTCAGCTTAGCAGTAATGGACATGACCTGCTCCCTACCAGCTGGTCTCTGTGTGAGGGGGCCCGTTCACCACTCTGTTTCCCCACTTCATCTATTATTCCCTCCTCATCCAACAAATTTTAACTCACATACCTACCGGCAGCAACCAATATGTATGTCTGTCAGTAGCTCTGTAATGAGACCAATTAGTAAGGTCACATAATCCTGACTTTTCAGGAAGAAAAAAAATACTGTGTTCCGTTTACTGAAAGTCACCTTGGCCTCCAGTTCTGATGACTGTGGGAGGTCATGTGCTATCAAAAGTAATTTAAAATTCATTTCAAATGGCCTCTTGTCTATCAAATTTCCTCCTTTCCCTATATTTGCCAATGCTGTTAGCCAGAAGTTGCAAAAATGAAAATATTGACCTTTAGGGAGGAAATTAAGGCCTAGAGACAATTAAGATTATTATGTCAAATTGGGAACACTCTACTTCATTCCAGTAGTGTTATCAACACTGACTCCTAGCCGACCCCCTCTTCTCCCCACTTGAATGGATTTCCAAAGATATGTCAGTAAGAGTTGCATGTTTGTATAGCAGAGTTTTCCCCAAGAACATTTTGTGTCTTCATTTGACTGGTACAAATTAAATTCTGTATTATTTTGTCCAAAGGCTAAGAATATGTCATCATATTTTATTGAATTTGAGTTACTACAACCAAAATATCTGCAATAAAATACAACCAGTAAGTCTAATTTTATGATATAGCTGACATGGGAAGTATATTATTACACTGCTTTCTCCAAAGCATAGCATAGTGTACCATTCTATTCCTAGATACCACACTGAACAATTGTTAATCATTATATCTGGTTGTTTCTCTACGCTTAACAAGAACAGATGAAGGTCAAGTATTAAAGGGAATTAGAATCTTTCCAGAATATTTAAACTTTGAGAGTCATTACATTTTTATTTTTGGTCATTTAGAAACTAACTGTAGCCTTAAAAACGGGGTCTTAGGGTGGCTGACTGAACCACCCTTGTGTTCAAATGGGAACAAATTTTTCCTTTGGATCTAGATTTCAGTCACTAACAACGGCATCCCAAAGGTTTGTGGTGGTTTGAAGACCTGGCGTCACTGCCTTAATTCTTGATGACCTAGGGGAGCGTCAGCCTTGCACTGGGAGTTGTGTTTGTGTTCAGCACTGATGATATGCTAGCTATGTACTCGAATGCTACTATACTTAATATTAGAGTTGGAATTTGAAAGATTATTTGAATCTTATGCTCATGCCTAGCCACCTATAATCATTTTCTTTAACAATTTGAAGCACAGAAAGCTGCCTCACAATTGAAGTTTTTTTGGTTGTTGTTGTTGTTGTAAAGTCAGGTATACAGAGAGGAGGAGAGACAGGAGAGACAGAGAGGAAAATAGGTCTGCTGATTCACTCCCGAAGTGGCCGCAACGACCAGAGTTGAGCTGATGTGAAGTCAGGAGCCAGGAGCTTCTTCCGGATCTCCTGTGTGGGTCACGGTCCGAAGGCTTTGGGCTGTCCTCAACTGCTTTCCCAGGGTACAACAATATGATAATATTATCATGTTTTTTTTTTTTTGTAAGGAAAGAACATTTCAGAATTTGTGTATAATAAAACAAAACCATAATGGGTATCCAAATTTGGAACTGATCTCAAAAAACTAAAATGATAGGGAAATGGCTAAATGCACTTTATTTAAAGCTAATTTTTTTTAATATACTAAAGGTTCAACTTTTTGGATATTAATATTAATATGCTTCTAATTTAATAAAAAAATCTATTTCTCTCCATTATGCCATTTACTGGTACACTATTAAGACAGAGGTTTTGTAGAATTTCTGGCAATAAATAGTATTGGATCTAGCAACATTATTTCACTGACTTCTCCTGTGATTGACACTGTAATAGAACAGCTGGCTGGGCATTTTAGACTATAGCTGAAAAGTAAATTTGATCAGCATGAAAAAATGAACTAATTCTAGTCAATGGGACTTAAGTGTATTTAGTTCTCATTTTATTTCTAACAAAGATGTAATTTTCCTAGTGTATTTTTTGAAGTTACTCACCATTGTGGTGTAAATTATTTATAAGCAGAGTTTCTAGACTAAACTCAAAAAATGATTTCCATTTCCACTGTTTCTTCTAATTTAGAGCAGAGAAAATGGCAACGTTGTAAAAAAAGGTGAACTGTAGACTTCTTGGTGTAACACTGCATAACTGAATTATTCAAATATATATAGTTGCACATAAAAATGGTATTCCATAATCATGAAAGTGGTTGACTGGTTTTACCATCCCATGAGGAACACATCATTCCGTCTTCCTGAGTCACAGCACTGCTTAGGGTAAAAGAAAATGTGGAATCCAGAGGCCATACGAAAGAGCCCAGAGCCAAAACCAAGGTTCAAATCTAATTGGTGAAAGTTGTTCATTTCTAGAAAGCAAAATCCTGGGACTCTGAGCAAAAACTAAAGATAGTTTAAAGAACATCAGAAGTCAAATCAGGAAAGGTGTAGTTAAGCAATTGAACTTATCCTTAGGGTAACAGTTTTCTCAGAGGATTAACATGATAGTGTTACAGTCTAGGAAACAACCTTAGCTGCAAACTGAAACTAAGGGAGGGTACTGAGGAGAGAATGAAGGTGGGAGAACAAGTGAAATTATTTAGTCTTGCCTAGAAATGCGGGCAGCAGACTGAGATTAGATAAAGGAAACATTCAGAACTACTGTGGAGATAGCATTATTAGAATTTGGTGAATGATTGGATTTGGATATTGGAGAGAAGTTATATACAAGGAATGATCAGGGATTTCTGTTTTTGGTAACTGGGTTTCTCTTTTAACTGACTTGGGAAGAGAAACAGGTTTTGGCCTAAATAGCTTGAATTCTTTCAGACATCAGGATGTGTAATGCAGAGATGCATAGTACTCAGCTAATATTTTCAAAGAGGAGTCTAGAAAGAGGTTTAGAGTTGGATTTCAGGAAGAGATAACATTTGAATCCATAGGGCCTGACATATGGGCTCAATTGGATAAATCTCTACCTTCAAGTGCCGGAAGTCCATATGGGCAGTGCAGGTGCATGTCCTGGCTCCTCCATTTCTCATGCTAGTCCCTGCTTGTAGCCTTGGACAGCAGCAGAAGATGCTCCAAAGCCTTAAGATACTGCTCCCCTGTGGGGATTCTTGAGGGAGGCTCTCATCTCCAAGCTTTGGATGAGCTCAGCTCTGGTTATTGTGGCCACTTCAGGCGTGAGCCAACAGATGTAAGATCTTTCTCTTTTGTTCCTCCTTCTTTCTGTAAATCTGCCTTTCTAATAAAAATAACTAAATATTCGAAGAAGGAATAGACATGTACTATGTTGTCTAGAGTTTCTTATACATCATTCCTTGAATGAGTCAGAAACTCTTCAAATCTGAGATAAATAATGATCTACTCAAGACAGATATTTTTCTAAGTTTGGAATGGAGCTGAAAGAAAAATCTTAAAGGTCATTTCCTCAGTATGATGTAGCAGGCACCATCTGCTAGCATACCTTCTGTTTTTGAAGCCACACTTTTATAAAATAGCTGTTGAAAAGCCATAAAATGCCTTTGTTGTGGACTGGATAGGACCCAGAACACTAGTTTTTCTAACTGAGCTAAGTCCATTAGGCTCACCTCAGCCATACATTTTTTCTGAAATACCTCCTTCTATGAATCTACTCTAGAACATTTGGAGGCAATGTAGTAATCAGTATTTTATTTTATTTCAAGTGTCTATTTGATCTCATCCCTTCTCCGGGGAAGTAAACTACAAGACACTGGATATCAGAATATCAAGCTTAGCTCATTGTCTCTTCCTCCTTTCTGTAATTTGCTTCACACTTACGATTCTTCTCACATTTAATTGGTTGATATCACAGGCTTGAACCAGAAACTAATAATTTTTAAAATTTTTATTGCTATGAAAACAACAGATTTAATGCACTTCCTAACATAAAATTCTAATATAACTGTACTTTCCTATCCTCTTCCTTCCTCAATACCCCCTCATTCCTTTCTTTTTCCCATAAGCTTTGGCCATGACATACTTTAAATTTACTTTGTAATGACAGACATAAAGCACTACTAACCATAATGTTCAATAAGTAAAAAGACAAAGGGCCACATCCGTAGGGATATAGACAAAGGTCAGAATCAATAACCAAATTTTAAGCTGTAAGCTTAATTCTTATACTAATTTTGTATTCTGTATTAGCTATACATGACAGACAACATGAGTAACCACCAATGTACAGTCAATGTACACTGTTTAACAATAGTTTCCAGACTAGGCTCCTGGCCTGCAGCCATGCCTAGAGCCAAGATGTCCTTATACTCAAGACCTAATTCCTGCTGGCAAGAATCCAAGGACTACCTTTCCCCATCATCACAGTTTGCAAGGATAAAGAGGTTGTTTTGCATAGTTCCAAGTCTCTGTCCAGTTCTCTAGCTGTTCTTCTGTTTGTTAGTTTTATTTCTTGAGTTAGGAGCTCCAAATGTGTTCTTGAGCCCTAATGCATCATGAAGTATTGAAAATTATCTTAAAAATTCCTTGAAAGCACCTTGACCTTTCTATGTTTTTTTATCATCCATGTGACCAACAGTCCTACTATTCACCAATATTTAATGTATCCATTTTGAGACATTTGGACGTTTCTGACTTCTGTAAGGACCTATGTCTTGTCCTTATGTGGTTGAAAGTGACAGCACTTTTCCAAATGAGTAAAAGCCCATTTATCTGGGTTTGTAAATGAATAAGACTTGAAGTAGAGCCAAGACAACCTAATCTCACTTGATTTTCAATAGGAATGCACCATTAATTATAAATAAATCACTATTGCTTTGAGGTTTTTTTTTTTTTTTTTGATTGCTGGTTAGTGTGCTATAAATGAGTCCATCTTTGCAAATGCAATAACCTCTCCCCTCTCTCCTTGGGACCAGAGTCCTGTTATGGTAACTGGTCATTCTTTATCTTTGCTGCCTGCTGCTTATTGGTGCCAGGTTGAAGACAGCTGTGCAGATTGAATGCCTTACCTTGCCCACTTCACTGAATCTGAATTGAGGTTTGACTTGAAATGAAGAGTTTTCTTATTATAAAAATTGAAAAGACTTTAACAATTCTGAATGTGAATAAAGAAGAGATCGCAATATCATTCTATGTGAATACTTCTAATTGGAATACAGATGGGATCAATCTGAAATGACTTAAAGAAATTCTGAAGAAAAAAGGGGGAGGAGATGGAATGAGGTTGATTACAAATTATAACTGAACTATTTAACAGAGTTTTTTTCAAATAGCAAATCTCTACCATAAGTGCCTATCTTTGGTAAAAACCAATAAACAGAAAGTCTGCTAGGTTCATGTCAGGAACGTGTGATAATTTTATTTAGATAACTTGTGTAGTGATGCTCCTTTAAATAAAATAAATGAGAGATAACATTACTAATTGAAATTATTACAGCTAGGATGGAACACCACATTTTTTAGCAGGTCTAATGGAGTCCTAGAAAATACTCAACATCCCTGGAACCAAAATGCCACATGAAAAAAAAAAAAGCCCTCAGGACTCTTACCAAAAATCCAACTCACAAAGAAACAAAATGGGCTGGTACATTCTGCAGTGTCACTTCCTTGGGAGGACAGCAAATTTTTAAAAAATTAACTCTCATTCTAATTCAATCAAGGAACTCACTACTTTCTTCTAGTGAAAGAAAAAGAGAAAAATGTTGATGATGTATAATTAAGAAAATTCACAGATTGAAAGGTACTGTATAATTACGAAAACCGCGGATCTTAGAGAACGTGCATATGTTATTGACTGCTACCCCATTAAAAATGAAGAATGTTTCCCGGACCACCGCACAAAGTTTCCTCTGACTCTTTGGCTGTAAATATTCATTTATTTACTTTCATTTTTGTCACGACAAGTTAATTTTGCTATTGGACTTATCATAACAATATGGTTCACTGTTTTACACAATTTTCTTCTAGATCACATTGTGGAGGTCCATCCGTGCTGTTAAGCCTTGCCTGGTGGTCTTTCTCATGTGATGTACCACAATTTGTTAATCCATCTACCTGCTAATGGATATTTGGATGATTCTGGATTTTGGCAATTATAAATGAATATTTGGAATGAAATTGCTAAATTATGGAATAAGCTCTTCCTTAATGCTCTAAAAAATGTTCAAACCATTCTCCAAAAATGCACATTTGTTTTACTCTTACAGATTATATATTAGATGCATGTGTGAGCATTCAGTTATAAATGTATTACTTGATGACAGTGTTAAGCAACTTTTCATGTCCTTATTTGCCATTTATGTTTCATACTTTTGGATCCATATGCATTTCTTGTTAATGACAAATAAGAGAAATATGCTGACATTCCTTTTTAAAAAAATGAATATGTTTTTTAGTACTCTTCATTGAAAAACTATTACGTCCTTGAAACCATTGTTCCAAGACTATTATTTCTGAGCTGTGGCTGAGAGCAGACCAGGCCAGGCAGGGAGGCCTAGAGGGTCCCCTTCGCCAGAGCTGGTGAAAAGCCAGGCAGGAGACCTAGTGGGCTGCTACTATGCGCCACCCTCGACCAAGCCTCTACAGCCACTCTATGGCTTGGATTAGGCTGGGCAGGTGGCAGAAAAGCTGATACACTTGGGCTCCCTGAGCCAGATCACAGCACCTGCTGTGAAGGGAGGCCCATTATAGTAGCTTTTAATGATGGCAGGCAGCCCATCTTTTCATCTCATGTTGACCTCAGACATGTTAGAGTCTCTGTTCTGAGGGACCAGAGCTTATGCATGTGGATCTGGCCTCAGCATAGAGGTTGTATAATTAGACCACCTCCATTGCTGACTTCTATTTAGGAAAGCCAACATCTTAGAGTAATGATTAAAAAAATATGAGGAACACAGCCATTGTCACTGAGTGTAAGTTCTCCTACTCATGAGAGGCATATATTAGATGAGACTGAGAATGTTGAAGCCCAGATAGCCACATCTTGCATCTCTAATCAGCAGGAAGGACTACAGAAGATGTGCTGAATATGCATAATTCAGCAACTCTTACATAAAGGGAATGAAATGGACAGATAGGTAGGTAGTTTAGGGTTACAAGCTAAGAAGCCCCACTCCCTCTGGTCTTTTTTGCAAATCCCATCAGCCTATCAACCAAGTGATCCCTTTCCCAGGATTTACTTCCCCTCACCAGGATCTTAGAAAGGGGAGTGATTTCTTGATACTTCCTCCTAAGATTGTATGAACACTGGCAACATGGAGGGGTGGTCCATCTCCACCAATAGACACAGAATGGAGGGTAGAAACATTTCTTTCTCTCCCACTGTTTCCCTCCTGAACCACTGTACCCCCCAAAATACACCATATGCATCTGTGATCCCTTCAACTTTTGAACAAGCTTAAAAGAAAGGCAATGATTTCCATGACTGCATTCTGTTTTCTTCTCCAAAAAAGTAATAAATGAGCTATACATATGACTTTATTTTGGGATCCTTTCTTTATCGCAATGCATTGATATGTCTATTCTTGTGTGATTATCACAGCATCCTAAATAGTTAGCTCTATGTTAAGTCTTCAAATCAGATGATTAATCTTCTGACTTTTCTTTCTTTTCACTGTTATATCATTCAGGTTCTTTGCATTTCTAAATAAATTCCCACTCTAGTATGTCAATGTTAAGCAAAAACTATGCTAAATCTTTGGTGAGAGATCACATTGACTTTTTGAATCAAAATTATAGAGAGTAACTTCTTTAAAATATTCATGCTTTTATGTCCTAGTTATTGTGCATATATTGATTTAGTTAAACTTTCATTTTTAATTCTTTATTTTTCATGATGCAGTTCCTTAAGCTCAGGGATTCTCCCTTGCACCTTTACCACGCCTCCCTACTGATTTCTCCTACATTGTAAAGAGTTTGATTCCTTAACAACAGTCACAACTTCATAATTCTGCGATTTAAGTGTGTGCTGACATTGCAGGTATACATAATAACATAAAGCACAGCATTCTAGTGTTGATATAGTTAACAATTTAACTGGGAGTCCATCTTTTATTCAGAAGTAGAGATGTATACTGCAGTGTATCTCCATGTCATAGTATAATTGCCCCATCATACAGAACCTCTAGATAAATACATGTATATACATGTATGTATATACATAACCTTTGACCCTGTATTTTGCATGAAGGCTGTCTTATAGCAGATAGGACATATGATATTTCCTTAATTCTTCTAAGAATGTAACTTTGGTTCAGTCCGCAAATAATTGCAATAGCAAGAACTGGGTCAGACGGAAGCTCTGAGTCAGGAAGCCAGTCCAACTCTCTTCCATGAGTACAGGGAAATAAATACTTGATCATCATCACTTGTTGCTTCCTAGAATGCATATCAGTTAGAAGTGAGAATTCCAAGCCAAAGTAGATTTTTAAACTCAGGTACTCTGATGTGTGAAACAGACATAACAAATAGCATCCTAATTGGCAACTTCACCCCAATTAGAAATTTGAAAGGATTGTAAAAATTGTTGCATTTCTGATAACATGGGAAAAATCCTATAACATAACGGATGTTTCAGAAACTGACAATTTCAATCTTTATTTATAATACTTAATCCATTTTTTCAAAAAATAAGATTTAATTGTTTAAAATGCTGGGTGAGTAAAAGAGAGAAACAGACATCTTCCATCAGTTTTTCACTGTTTAAATGCCCATAGCAGCCAGGGCTAGCCCAGGCCCAAGCCAGGATTCAGGATCTCAGTCTAGGTCTGCCCTGTGAGTGGCTAGAAACCTTGGATCATTACCTGATACCTCTCTGTCTCAGGAAAAGTTGAGTTCCAAGCAGAGCAGCTGGAACTCTGCCTGGCACTCTGACACAGGATGCGGGCATCACCAGCATAGCCTAACAAGGTGCAGTGCGACTCTCTCCCCAGTGCTTAAGCCATTACACTTCGTGTGCAGCAAAGGCAATCACAGTGACTTTATTACTCTCTTTGTACTCCCTGTTGTCTTTTTTTAACTTTCCTATCTTATTTTTTGTATTACTTTTCTAATATTATATTTGATTTCTACAAGTTCTGACTTGATTTCTACTATTGCCTTAGCTCCATTTTCATGATTGCTCTGTGAATTACAAACTTGTTTCTATTTTATCAGTTTGCTCTAATTTAATGCCACATGCTTTACTTAAAACAAAAACCCCACTCTGTTTACGTACCTTGCTTCCTTTTGTTCTGTGCTTCTCATATATTTACCTCCATATATTTTATAAAATCCACAATAATATTGTTATTTTGTATTAGTCAATTGATTTTTAAGTAAGAAAGTAAAAAAAAATTCAATGTTTACTTTTATTTTGCTGTTTCTGATAGTTTATATTGCTTCCTCGCAATCCTAATTCTCCTCAGGTATCATTCCCTATGCTTTCATAAAAGTCTCATTGGCAAAGACATCTTAGTTTCTATTTATATAATTGCTTTTAATTTATTTTAGTTTTCTAAAAAACTATTTTCACTTGAAATATAAAGTTCTTTGTTTTAAAAAAGTTATTTTCATTGGAAAAGCAGATAAACAGACAGGAGGAGAGACACAGAGGAAGATCTTCTGTCCAATAATTCACTCCCCAAGTGGTCACAGTGGCCAGAACCCGGCTGATCTGAAAGCCAGGAGTCGGGAGCTTCTTCCAGATCTCCCACCGGGTGCAGGTCTCCAGGTTTTGAGCTGTCCTCGACTGCTTTCCCAGGCTACAGGCAGGTAGTTGGATGGGAAGTGTGGTCAGTGGGATTAGAACCGGTACCCATATGGGAACCTGGCACGTGCATGGTGAGGACTTTAGCCACTAGGCTACCATGCAGGCCCTATAAAGTTCTTTTAAAATTATATAGTTGGGGCCAAGTGGCGTTGAGTTTCCTGGCTTCTTGCTCTGGATCGGCACAGCATCGGCCATTGCGATCACTTGGGGAGTGAATCATCGGAAGGAAGATCTTCTCTACCTCTCCTCCTCTCTGCATATCTGACTTTGTAATAAAAATAAGTAAATCTTTAAAAAATAATAAATTATATAGTTCTTCAAGTTGTATATGTTACATGAAGTTTATCTCTGTGGCTATATTAGTTCATCTTCGCCTCACATCTATTATAGCTGATGCAAAGTCTTCATTTTTACTCTTGTTGACTTTTGTAATATGACTTCTGTTCTGGCTACTTTTGAGATTTTGTGTTTAAGTTTCAGCAGTCTAACCAATTTTCTGCTGAGTTGTCTCATTGGAAATTATTCTGCTTGAGGTACATTAACTTCTTATATTTCTGGGTTTTGTGGCTTTTTAAATCTAGTTAGAAGAGCTTCAGATTTTTGGCTCATTTTTAATTTTTTGGAGACTTTTCTGTAATATTGCTTAATATGTTTTTGAAAGCTCTCATTTTAAAGGATTACTTTGATTTAACATGGATTACTATCAATGGGCATCAGTGCAATCATCATTTCTTCTGTTGAATTTATCTGCTATTAATAAATTTTATGTTTTCGGTTTCATATTTCTCGTTTCATTTTTAAAGTTTTAATATGTAAAGAGAACGAGGGAGAAGAGAATGGTACTCCATATTGGGTCTCCCGTGTGACTTGCAGGGACCCAAGCATCTGAGACTGTATCTGCCACTGCCAAGGTGCACAGTAACAGGAAACAGGATCAGAAACAGGGTGGGCCTCTAGGCACTCTGATATGATATTGATTTTCCTGTCAGTGACAACATGCTGCATCATAGCACTTTCCCTAGCTTCATTTTAGCATTTCTACTTAGTGCATAATGCTCCCAAAGAGTTCTAACATCATTTAATTACCCATTTTCCTGTAGATTTTTAAATATGCTTGCCATAGTGATTATACATTCCTTTTTGGTTACATCATCATTTAGTTTTTTGAGTTTTTTCTTTTTTACCTATTTTTCACTTCACACCAATCATATTTTAAAGCTTACGTGAATGTTTTATGAGGGAATTAACCCAGCGGCATTGCAAGTAACACCATATGACCACCAAATTGAGACCCAGATGCTCCACTTCCAATCCAATTCCCCATTGATGTACTGGGAAATCAGAGGAAGATGGCCCAAAAGCTTGGGTCCCTGCAGCCACAAGGGGATTTTGGAAAAAACTCAGACCTTCTGGCCTTGGTCTGCCCCATCCTTTGTTGTGCCACTTGGGCAGTGAACCAGCAAATGGAAGAACTCTGTCTTTCTGTCATTGGCTCTCTCTCTGCAACTTTGACTTTCAAATAAATGATGATGATTTTTAAAAATCCCTTTGGTGCTGTTACAGTGGTCATACCAAGCTAATCTTCTGCCTCTTATCGCTGGCATCCAAGATAGGTGCCAGTGTATGTCCTGGCTGCTACTCTACAACTTCTTCTCACCTCCTTTTTTTCTTCACCACTTCCTTTCCTCCTCCTCCTCCTCCCCTTCTTATTCTCCTCTCCTCCCACTACTCTTCCTCTTCCTCCTCCTCCTCTTCCTCTGTATTTTAACTACTTATCATGATATAGTTTTGTAGTATAGGGATACTCTGTTTCCCCTCTCCTTTATCATTTCCCATTTTCTGCTCCCATCATTTTCTCCCATATTATCACAGCAGTATATTTCTTTAATACAGTTAAGAGTTAAACTTTTCAATATTTAAATGTATCGTGGCATTGTAGGTATAAAAAAAGGTGGAAGATCTAATATGATATTATCATGGTATATTTAACTATTTCACATGGTGTTCTCCTTTCATTTAGGAGTAGAGATGCGTACTGTAATGTATCATCACTTTGTGGTATGCTAGTTTCCATTATGCGTTTAATTTATGAGAACATATGCATATACTTGTTCACCTGTATTTGCTTGGCATTTTGTGTGAATATTGCATTCCTTCAGAGAGAAAATATCATATTTGTCCTTTGGGGATTGACTTATTTCACAGAGCATAACTTAGTCCCCCAGGTGGAACCCTTTTGTTGCAAATGGTAGATTTTCATTCTCGTTAATGACTAAGTAGTATTCCATAGAGTGGATGTATCACCCTTTCTTTATTCATTGTGCTGCAAGAAAGAAAGAAAGGGTTTCAGTTCACATTATCATATGCTGATTTCGCTTCCTTTGGATATATTCTCAGGAGTGGAATAGCTGTGTCGTACAGTAGATCCATTTTCAATTGTCTGAGCACTCTTCATACTGACTTCCACAGTGGATGAACTAGTCTCCACACCCATCAACAGTGGAGCAAGGCACTTTCTCCTTTTTTTTCAATTTCATTTTATGACACAGTTTCATAGGCTCTGGGATTCCCCTAAGCCCACCACAAAGCCCTGCCCCCATATTGAGTTCCTCCACATTGTTACAATAGTACAGTTCATATCCAGTCATGGTTCCTTCATTGCGGACTGGACCATGCAGAAAATCCAGCATTTTATTGTCCAGATAAATTCAACAGTTTCATTGGAAGACCATCCCTAGTCTGAAAGTAGAGCTGGCAGAATATCATCCCCTCCAATGAAAAGGCACTACACAACTTCAACAACAATTTGCAACATCATGAAGTTAATTGATATTATATTGAGTGACCAGTATGTTAGATAATGCAAGTTCTTAACCACATCCTGTGACTACTTCACTGACATTTAAATTTTAGTTTATACACAGAACCGGCTGCTATACACCTTAAAATGGTTACAGGGTGCTATTCAGCTGTCTCATGTCTATTTTCATTTTTATATTTAGCAGCTTATAGTATTCAAGCATGATTTTTACTGAGCTTCATGAATTTTAGGATAGTCTAAACAGGCTTATAACTCAAACATGCCATACATTAATAATTTAGGAGTAGAACAGTTTTATGAGTGGTGTGCAGAGAAATCTTCAATACCTTAGTGAGGAGTGACTAATCTTTGTGTCCTACCTAGTAAGGTATATGGGAATCCAAGCTGACTGTTTCCTGTCTGTTCTAAGCTTTCATAATTGGTCTCTGTGTATCTCATCTAATTTTGGGGGGACTCCGGAGCAACCATGATGGTCATTGCAGGAGCCCTGAGCTGTCCTCAGAAACAGAGAAACAGTAAACTTCTTTCCGGACTCGGGAGAGGAGCTTTCTCTGGTCCTTACTTAGTTTCAACTTTGACCCCCCCCCCCATCTTGCAAGGTACTTACTTCTCCACAACCCTTGCCAGCAGGTATTGTTAATAGATTTCTGAATGGAGGCTATTCTCACTAAAGTTATGTGAAACCTCCTTATTGTTTTTATTTGCATTTCCCTAATTGTTATTAAACCTAAGGATTTTTTTAATGTCCATTAGTCATATGAATCTGTTGTCTTGAAAAATGCCTATTCATTTCCTCACAAGATTATTTCTTTTTTCTACAATTTTTCTTTTTCCTCCTCTTCTTATTATCATCATCATCATTTTATGATATTTCCTTTATCTCCTCACAAAACCGCTCTCCCCTTACTGAGTTCTCCTATATTATTATTATAGTATAGTTCTTCATAAACAGTCATATGTCCATCATTGTGGGTATGGACAATGGCTAAGGGTTCAGCATCCTTTTGTCAAGATATAGTAAACAGTTTCATTGAGAGTCCATGTTTTTGTGTGTGGAAGTAGAGATGCATACTGCATTGTGTCTTCACATCTGGGTATGACAGTCTCCATAACACAGTTATTATATAGCCCCTTAAATGAAAAGCTACAATACAAAATCAACAGCAGGAAGAAAATAGAAGTTTACAATGTCATGAAGTTAAATAGCATGTTACTGAATGACTGATGTGCTGCTGAAGAAATGAAAAAAGAAAATCAAAAACTTTCTTGAAGAAAATGATGCTACTCTGAGTCACTGAAGAATTTAATTAGAAAAAAAGTGTTTTGAAGAGATGAAACTAACAAAAAAGAATCTAAATTCATGAGATATGTTTTCTGCTGATCTTTGTTGGTGAGATGTGTCTCCTGCAGGCAACAAATATATGGGTTTTGTTATTTTAATCCAGTCTGTTAATCTATGATGTTTATTGAGTTTAAGTCATTTGCATTTAGGGTTAATATGAATGGGTGGTAATTTGGTCCTGTCATTTTGGCAATGGGCTGTTCATTGATTTAGTCTTCTGTTGTTGTTTTACTGGGATGTTCTTCACATTTTCTTTGGTTTTGGTGGGTGCTATTCCTTTTCTCTGTCAAGAGAGCTTCTTAAGTATCATATGTACGGCAGGTTTGGAAGAGGCATATTCTTTTAACTTTACTGTGGAAGAATTTTCTCTCATTTTCAAGTAGAAAGGAAAGTTTTGCTGGGTACATTATCCTGGGCTGACAATTTTTTGCTTTTAGAATCTGGAATATGTCGCTCCATTCTCTTCTGTCCTGTAGAGTTTCCTGTGAGAGATCTCCTGTGAATTTAATTGGCATTCCTTTATATGTCAATTGATTTTTTTTTCACATGCACATTTAAGGAACTTTTTGTTATGTTCGATTGAAGAGAGCTTGATTATTATGTGTCTTGGTGAAGATCGTTTTTAGTCAAGCCTGTTGGGAGTTCTGTGCCCCTCCTGGATGCTGTTTCTCAATTCTTTTTCTAGAGTAGGAAAAAATTCCCTTATTAGTTAATTAAACACATTTGTAAACCCAGCTTCTCTTTCTGCACATTCTGGGACTCCTGTAACTCTTATATTAGGCCTTTTAATAGTGTCTTTCAAGTCTTAAATACTTTCTTTTAGCTTGACTCAGCTCTGTTTCCAGCTTTTTGTTTGTTTCCCCCTGGTGACAGGAAATATCTTCTGATTTTGAGATTCTTCTGCCTCCTTCCTTCTATTTTGGAGACTCTCCACTGTACTTTGAATTTGCTCCACTGTATTCTTCATTTCTGATATATCAACTTTCATTTGATTCATTTCTGCTATTTCCTGTAACATATTCCTTAAATTCCTTGAACTGCTTCTCCATGTTGATAAGAAGCTTTATAAAAAGTGTGTTCAATTTTTAATCTGAAGCCAGAAGCCAATTATCTCCAAGGTTGACAAAGGGTTTTGCTCCTTTGCAAGGGAGTCTTCAATAATATTCATAGTGCCTTTGTCTTTTCTTTTACTCTTGGTTATTGTACTTCTGGTTTTCAGATTCTTCTCCCTGGGTAGGTTTCTAAGCTGTGTCACTCACAGGTCTACAGTTCAATTATACTTATTGCAGTTGGTACACAGCTCTTTGTTTGCAGTCAGTTTTGCCACTCGCTCCAGCAAGTTCCAGGTCTGAGTTCAGGTCTGGGGCTACCTGGATCTATCTTCCTAGGAACCTGTAGGATGCTGCATTGTTGCAGTTCACTGAGCCCAAAATGAGTTCACTCCCAGCTCAGTGCACACACCATCCTGCCCCACATCCTTTGCCTCCTTAAAAAATGGTGCCTGATTCAGCTCTAGCGGGTGGACTGGGGTATGAAACCCACCCTGTTCTCACATTGCCCTTCTGGCACCAGCTAATATGTTTTTGCTACTGAACAAATCAAACAGACCAGCAGGACGGGCAGTTCTTTGTCTGGGTTCACATCCTGAGCTCCGGGTGAATATTCCTTCCCACCTTGTAGCTGGTGGAGTTCCAGCTACTGCTGCAGTTCAGATCACCACTCCCTGAATGCCACTGGGGTATTGGTCACTGCAACACCACACACTTATGTCCTGTCTTTTCTGTGTCTGTCAGTCTTCAGGCACCCCTTGGCTGTTGTTCTGTCCTCTCCTGTTTCCTGGATTGTGCCCTCTGCTTCACACTGGCTGATGTTTCTCCATCTGTTTAAATGTGTCCTTACCCAATTCCGCCATCTTAATTCTCCAGAAGATTATTAATTTTTCTCTTGCTGAGTAACTGAAGCTCTTTGTAGTTGCCAAATATTAGTCTCCTATCTGTTAAGGAGCATACAAAGATTATTCTCCCACTCTGTTGAGTGCCTCTTTACTTGGTTGATTGCTTTATTTGCAGTACAGAAGCCTTTTAGCAGGTTAGGCACGATAGCCTAGCAT
This sequence comes from Ochotona princeps, assembly GCF_030435755.1. Taxonomy (NCBI): domain Eukaryota; kingdom Metazoa; phylum Chordata; class Mammalia; order Lagomorpha; family Ochotonidae; genus Ochotona; species Ochotona princeps. The sequence continues at coordinate 36,729,698 of NC_080832.1, forward strand.
CTAAAGTCCTCGCCTTGAATGTGCCACCAGGATCACACATGGACACTGGTTCTAGTTCCAGCATCCCGGCTTCCCATCCAGCTCCCTGCTTGTTACCTGGGAAAGCAGTTTGAGGATGGCCCAAACCCTTGGGATTCTGCATTCACATGGGAGACCTGGAGGAAGTTCCTGGCTTCTGGCTTCAGGTCAGCATAGCTCCAATCTTTGCACTCAGTCATCAGGTAGAAGATCATCTTCTCTGTCTTTCCTCCTCCTCTGTATATCTGAGTTAGTTCAATGTAGTCCCATTTATTTACTTTGGCTTTGACTGCTTGTGCTCTTTGTGACTTCAAAGAAGCTCCTACCGATGCTGATGTCTTGCTGAGTTCTTTCCATGTTTTCCTTTAATACTTTGATCATTTCTAGGTGCAGATTTAGTTCCTTGATCCATTTAGAGCCAATTCTTTCATAAGGTAAAAAGTGAGGGGTCTTGCTTCTCACTTCTGCAAGATGATATTCGATGATTCCAACAGCATTTGTTGGCTCTATAGACAGCTAATGACATACATAGATTAATTATAAACTATAACAGGCAACTATATGCCAACATATCTGTAGATCTAGAAAAAAAATAGATATATTTCTGGATGCACATAACAAAACTCAAACATAAATTAATTAAAATCTAAGTTGACATATATCCAGGAGAGAGACTGAATCAGTACTTAATTCTCTCCTAACAAAGAAAAGCCCAGAACTAGAACATTCCACTGTTGAATTCCACCAAACATTTCCAAAGAACTTACCCCATTCTTCCACTAGCTATTCTAAACAATAGAAAGGGAGACAATCTATTGAACTCTTCTGGAGGCCAATACCACCTCAATACCAAATACCACCTTAATACCAAAGCCAAAAAGAGACACAAAAGATGAAGAAGACTACAGACTGTTATCCCTGACAAACATAGATGGAAAAATTCTCAACAAAATACTAGCTGGGCCAGGAGCGGTAGCCTAGTGGCAAAAGTCCTCACTTTGCACATGCCAGGACCCCATATGGGCACCTGTTCCAATCCTAGCAGTCCCGCTTCCCATCCAGCTCCCTGCTTGTGGCCTGGAAAAGCAGTCAAGGATGGCCCAAAGCCTTGGGACCCTGCACCACCATGGGAAACCTGGAGGAGGCTCCAGGCTCCTGGCTTCGGATTGACACATCACTGGCAGTTGCAGTCACCTCAGGAGTGAATTAACAGGCAGAAGATCTTCCTCTCTGTCCTCATTTCTGTATATTTGACTTTTCAATAAGAAAAATACTAGCCAACAAATCCAACAATAAATCAGACAGATAATTCATCCAGACCAGCAGGGATTCACTGTTGGCTTCTGATCCAACTCTCTGCTTATGGTGGGAAAACAGCAGAGGATGGCTTCTGTACCCAAGTAGAAGATCACAAAGGAGCTCTGGACAAGCCAAGCTCTGGACACTGTGGCCCATTTGGGGAATCAACCACTGGACAAAAGGCTTCTCTCTGTCTCTCTCTTCTCTCATATACAGTCCATTTTTCAAATAAAATAATCAAATTTCTAAAAGAAGTGTTAAAATATTCTAGTATATGTTGGATATTATGTCTAAAAATAGTGGGAGTAGTAGTAGCTTAAAAATATTGTAGACCTATATAGATCATATTGTTTTATGACATTATTGTCTGAAATTTTAGTTTCTTGGTTAGAAGCATGCTTCCTTCTTTGGACAAATAGTTTGAAAGGCTAATGACTTTCACCTAGGCATGTATTTATGTATTTAGCTATTTTGGGACGTGGTTGAATTTAATAACTCTATGGTATCAGTGCTTTAGCACCACAATCCTAATATGATGCCTCCTTTGCTTTTCATTCCAATTCTAGCTTTCTGCACAGCAAATAAGCAAAATGTTGTTGATCTTATCAGACTTTGAATTAGATGGGGTCTTGTATGAAGATTTGGTTATGCTTAATTTTGCTCTGAGATTTCATGCTTTTGAAGTGATTTCAGTCCTCTTTCTCCAGGACGGCTTTGAGAACAAACACTGTCAAACCTAAAAACTGCAAGAACTGCTTCACTTCCAAACTACAAGATTCCCAGACTGCCTGATACAGAAACAAAGATTTCATGACAACTTGATGTAAAATGTGACACATAATGTGACTGCAAAACTACACAACTGAATAGTTTCAGAATGCAAATCTCCAGAGAGCTGGAAACCTGTGATGCCATGAGTTTTACAGAAGTAAAGGCTTTGAAGGATAGTTCCACAATACCAAAGTGTCTCATAGTGCAGGTCTGAGAGATTGCCATTTGGCAAAATAATCTCTAAATTTGCTGCTTCCTCCAAACCAAGTCCAATTGGCAGTCCATAAGTTTGGGGTAGGTTGCCCCAATTTTTCACTTGAGTGAAGCCTATTTTGTTTCTGTTAACTGCTTCCAACCTCACCAATATTCTGATGTTTGTTCTTCCATCTTTTTAAAGTTTTTACTAAACTTCAGTTATTTTGGGGGACTTTGTGTCTAGAGCTCCTCATTAGTAGGAATGTGGAACTCATCCGGTGATTCTTGTTTTGGTGCCAATGAAGATGTTTCATATTCTTCAACATTCTAACCAGAAGCAGAACTCCATTGAAACTGTATGACGAGATGAAGAACGTGAAAGAAGTGTGTAAAACAGCTTTAGTTGGTTTTTACCTATCATTCTATTTATACCAACCACTTTTTTTCCCTGCTGGAAAAAAAAAAGAAGCTGGCTGTTAGATTCAGCTAGTTTGGAAAAGTTGAGTTATTTGACCACCATCTGACTGCCTCTTTATTGACTTGATAAATGCCATGTAAGTTCCTCAAGTGTCAGTATCTATTTAGCATCCATTTTCACATTGTCCTCTGTGTTCCCACAGTCAAAAGTCACCTTCCCACCTTTTCCCATCAGATGTTAATAGCACTGAGCTGCTACACACTGCAGAGTATTATGTACTCTCTTGTGGTTTCTCAAATCATGCCAACATGTTTTTAGAATGTTCTCTTATTAAACGCTCCTCACATAACCCAATTGGAAAGGTCCAATTGTGTCTTCCTAAGACTCAGGCAGAGGGACTATTTCAGCAGCAGATTTTGGAGTAGAAAGTTAGGTCTGATGAGAATAACTAAAACAGAAACAGAGAATTTCCAGAACCCTCAGATAGAAAGAACTCCATATTGAAATGACTATATGCTGACATGGCTTCCAAGGAAAGACCTATGGAAAACCAGAGAGCTACAGTAGAACTAAGGGACTTTGCAAATGTTACTGGGTGAACCTGAGATATGGAAGACATTGGGTATTCCAGAGGACTTTAACAGAGCAGTTAGGTAAAAGGGGAAGGCAGAAATGCTAAGATTTCCATAACCTTACCATCAATTACATAGAAGGATTTATCTTTCACCTTTCAGTGAGAGTGAAAATGTTTTTTTTTTCTGTCTTTTCTTTTTGAAATGCATGGTTCTGGAAAAAAAAATAGTGTTTTGTAGAGTACAGTTCACACACAATGCTTAACACTTCTAGGCTTGACACTATTTGTTACAGTTTTATTGCTTGATGATTATAAATTATGAAAAGATTTGCATTCATTTTCCTTTCCTATTTGCGAATTAGACATAATTTAAGAGGTAGAGCAGATGGGTGGATTCTCAATTACAGTACTTTAGGCAAATCTTGAAAAAAGCACAAACAGTTCATGGCACACATTCATTTTTTAAAATCAGTTCTTCCCTCCCAGGAAGTGCACAGGTGGAAACATGAGTGGTATCAGAACTCTTTTCTCCTCTCCTGACACAAACTATTACTTTCTATTGGAGAATGGTTATTTGCAATGTTGCTGTAAATCTTACAAATGAATGTTTGTAAGACAGCAGAGAACAGGCTGGGGGAAGGGAACCTAAGGAAATAATCTCTAACTTCTTAGATTAGTAGGCAAAGGAACTTCATAGCTTCAGTCCCAAAATAGCAGGAGCAGAGCTAAAAAAAAAAAAAAGAGTTAGGCATGCTGATTGCATTGTTACAACTTAAATTGCACTCAGATGCGAACTCTGATGTGCCAAAAACAGTGAAGGCTCAGCCTGAAAGATCAGAAAAGTGACATCTGGTATTGGATGCCCCTGCAGACATGACTAATACCATTGGTATTGTGTAGATTCTGCCTTCACTGATTTAATATTCAAATATGACAGTCAGGCCTGCAATACTGAACAGCAATGGAAGACATAGGCTTGCAAGAAATCACCTTCTTGCCCCCAACAAGGATAGTTAAGAAACATGTGCAGACTGACCAGGACCAGCCCTGTTGTTCCCACATGTTCATTCAAACCTTTTTTCTTCATAGTTCTAACACATGGTCATGCTATGAGGGAGCCCTGAGAACTCATCCATAACTTGTAATAAATAAATAACCTCCTCATAGTTTGCCCCTTGGATATTTGCTTTATGCCAGAACATTTTAGTTTTACACATACACATGCATGCAAACATATTTCTTCAATGAAAATAAAAACCTGATGTTCCCCTATGACTTTTACTACTCAAGCATACCACATTGGTTTGAGGCTTATGGATGCTCTGGTTAAAGCAACAGAGTTAGCCTGTACATTGCATGGGTACTGCCAACATATTAGCTTAGCAAATGTTTGTTCACTATCTACTAAATGCAGAGATGTGCCAAGTACAGGTGCAACTGCAAAGATGAATTTCTAGTTTCCTGAAATAACTGCATAGAGTTATGATTCTGTTATGTTAGTTAATGATTCTGTAACTATTCAAAACACTAGTCAGAATTCTTGAGTAGCTCAAGTACTTTCTAACAACTCTGATTGAAACAATGCAGAGTTTGTTTCTAGAGATGTAGTGAGAAAAATAAGAGCTACTATTATTATGTTTACAGTGGCTAAAAAAAAGTACTTGGCCCTTTGCATACAAAATCTTAAAAGTCTTCCAAGTTATATATGACAATTGTCCCTTATTACAAATAAGGAAGCATATTCAGAGAAAATATGTTCCCTGTATAAGACCTGGTTTATTGTAAACTGCATGAGAACTCTGTTTCAAGCTGTCTACCTCAATAACCCATGACTTTTCCTCTACTCCACATTTCATCATAATCTTTAAGCCAATAGGATAAACTGTTAACACATTTTCCTCCCAAATTATCACACGCTCAATCCCCTACACTTAAGTCAGACATAAGAACTCCCGAAGTTGCTAATTGTTAAATCTCTTTTTTTTTCTATTCATTTATTCATTAATTACAGTGTATTCTATGACACAATTTCATAGGTACTGGGATTCTCCCCCCTTCACCCCAAACCCCTCCCCCATGGTGAGTCCCCCCACCTTGATGCATAACCACAGCCCAAGTTCCGCCGAGACTCCCTAATTAAAAGCTCACACCATACAGAGTCCAACCCAGAAGAGGCTTTGTTAAATCTCATTTTACAGAATTTTATTTTTTATAGTATTAAAAAATAGCACTGTCATTTTCAAAATATGAAATTTTAGCTTTAGATCTTATTTAAATCCACACTTTTATTCTATCATATCCCCTGCCATTCTCAAACATCTGACATTGGTCTTATGTCAGCAGCCACAGTACAGTGTAGTCTGTCTCTTGGTCATTATCTTTCTGTTTGTGATGCATTTATTTCCATGCCCCATAATTTTCTCTTGAATTCCTTGAATATCTCTAGAATTCAGAACATAAAATTTAACCTCCATGATTAATTATGAGAAATGCAAATGTTCCATAGTGATTCTGTGAGATGCATAGTTGTTCACAATGTGACACAGTTTAGATTTTCTGAATAACCAGTCACCACAGCAATGCCCTGAGATATTGACCAAAAAAAAAAAATCCTTTTTGATATAAACCAGTTTTTGAGCAAGTTTAGTGCAACAGGTTAAGTTGCTGCTTGGAAAGTCCATATCCTATAGAGTACCTCGGATGAGGTTTTTGTTTGGCCTCATCTTGCAGTCCAGTCTTCCGTTCATGAGAACCTGGATTAGAGTAGCTGGGTCTCTGCCACCACATGTGACACCTGCTTGTTGTGAGTAATGGGGAATGAACCAGTTGATGGAAGGCCTTTCTCCCTCTCTCTCTTTTTTTCTTTCAAATCAAAATGAGAATAAATGAGGAAAAAAAAACCAAGCCAGTTTAGAAAACCATGAGTCAGAGACAGTGAAGACCATTTGGATAGGAAAGGTCCACTGAGATTTTTGGGAACTTGTGAAATTTCTGTACAAACAGGGGATATTGTAGGACTGCTGTGAGAAAGGAGGGACATGTTGATTAAATGCAAAGAATTCAAAAGGAGGAAAGATAGTCAATATAAATGTTATGAAGCAACGTTTTGGCTTGCAGGTAGTTGTATTCTCTTGCTTGGATGAACAGAATGCGTGTTACAGTTACAGTACAGTTAGCACTAATTTGGGGTAAAATATCACTTTCCTCTTTTTGTTCTCTGGAGAAGGAAGGCATATAGACACTTGGAGCGATAGTATGGCTTGATTCTACTTGAGGGGAAGTCCCTGATTGCAACAAGGTACACTTGGGGACAGTGATCCATCAAACAATTTGGGTTCTCCCATGGCTCCAATCACAGCTGAGTCCTCTGGCAGGCTTGACCTTGGGGTTGACCACAGCGACAGATCATATCACACTGAGAGAATCTACCCAAAAGAATGTGCCCTCTGCTCAGAAACGAGGCAAAAATGAGGCCGGGCTATTTTTCAAATGTGTTGGAAGTGGCACTAGACAGAGTAGAGAGGAACTAGTAGGGTGAGTAAGATTGAGGGTTAGCTTTTAATTCTGCATTGAAGAGTCAGTTAACAATGGTTACAAAAGGAAATTAAAAGCCTGGAAGCAGTTGAGGTTTTGGTTGTTTCTGAAGTTGCGAAACACATTAAGAGTGCACAGGCTGGTGTTTAATGTGGCACAACAATGTCACAGTCTTTGCGGATAGGCTCTGGAACCCTTTGAATGGCTTCCAGGAGCAAATCAGTGTTGCCTTACAACTATGACCCCTGGATTGTGTATGCCAATTTATCTGCCTCTTAAAAGGCATGGTCCCAAACTTGTCATGAAGTGCATTCATGCAACATGCCTTTGGGAATTTGAGGGGAAGAAGAAAGACCTGGCTGGAAATGTGGCTGTGAAGATGAGGAAGGGAAGAGCAGGGAATCAACTGGCAGCTAAAAGCAACAAAACTACTCCTGACAGTTATTGGAACTGCCGCTTATATTTCAGATCACAGACAGAACATGTAATGCTCACAATGGCTGTATGTGAGGAGTTCTTATCATCACTGGATAGAGGAAAATTGGAGGTGTAATGGTAAATGATATCCAAGTTCACATGGATAGGCATCAATTGATGATACATTTGTTCACTGGAAGATGAGTGCCCACAAACTTGGCCATTGTTAATACTCATACCCACTGATTTACCGCCACTTAAAAAGAATCCATTCCTAGTGCTCACTAGATAATGAAAACCCTTAACTAAGCCATCTTTTAAAAAAGGATTTACTTATTTTTATTGGAAAAGCAGATATACAAAAAGGAGGAGAGACAGAGAGGAATATCTTCGTCACATGATTCACTCCCCAAGTGGTGGCTACGACTGGAGCTGAGCTGATCTGAAGCCAGGAGCCAGGAGCTTCTTCTGAGTCTTCCATGCAAGTGCAGGGTCCCAAGATTTGGGGCAGTCCTCAGCCACTTTTCCAGGCCACAATCAGGGAGCTGGATGGGACATGGGACTGCCAGGATGAGAACTGGTGCCCAAATGGGATCCTGGCACGTGCAAGCAAGGACTTTGGCCACTAGGCTACCGTGACAGACCCAACCAAGCCGACTTTAAAAAATAAACTTATACTTATTATCAGTGTGTATTTGGAAAGCACATTGTGTAAAGAATATATGATTTCAGAACACTTATCCCAGCCCTAAATTCAAAGGGCAAGCACAAGCTTAGTTTCAGAGCCAGACCTCTGATGATAGCCCGTGGTCTAGCTAGTGATGTTTTCTTTGTCTATTGACCTTCAGTAAGACTTTCCATATACTTAATAATCCAGAAAATAAACTTGTATTACTTTTGGATCCTATGTTCTCATGAATGAGGAGAAAATGAAGCAACAAAGTATGAAATGATGAAACAGGTGGGTGGACTCCAAAAAAGTTACAAATATTGTGTGTCTGTATTACAGTACACTCCATTTTCTGTTAATTTTTTTTTAAGAAAGGGGATAGGATGCTGATTGTATCTTCTTGAAGAATGGTTCATAGCATTTAACTAAAATTATTGTATTCTGTGCTCAGTGGGAAAATAATAACTTTCTTATACACTGAAAATTCAAGACAATGATTCAAACTACTGTTTAGTTTTAATAGCCACAGACTGCTTCCACACTGAAATGCCTGGGTACAATTCCCAGCTCTCATTCTTCACTCCAATTTTCCATCAACACAGATCCTTAGAGGAAGTGGTGACAGCTCAATAAATGGAGTTGCTGTCACCTCCATAGAAGAACTGGATTTAGTTTACCATTCCTTATCCTTGGCCATGTTCTTGACACAGTCCTGGTCTAGGCCATCCCTGGTTGTTATAAATAGGTGGATGAGACTTTTTGTCCTGTTACCACATTCTCTCTCTCTCCCTCTTTCTTCCTCTCTGTCTCCATTTTTTAGAAAAGTATGTAGCTTTCACCCAATAAAAATCATGAGTAACTCTTACTTTCTTTGTTTTCTATGGACATATTTGTTCATGTATTTAAATCAACTCTTAAACATGGTTGAAAGCAAATAGAAAGGAAAACTATAATGCATTTGTGAGTTCAAAGCCATTTGTTGAATCCCTACAATATAATTAGCTGAAGATAAATGAGAATCAATATTTTAAAGATTATTTGTTTTATCAAGGATTATTTACTAGTGTAACATTTTTTAATGAAGTCACACTTAATTCTATATTCCTCATGATGTCCATATTGGTGATTGTATTTTGCCTTTTCACTGTATTGTTCACTCTTCAAAAAGACCAAGTTGCAGCCCGGCATAGTGGCCTGGCAGCTAAAGTCCTTGCCTTGAACTGTCACTAGGATCGCATATGGGAGCTGGTTCTAATCCCAGCTGCTCTGTTTCCCACACAGCTCTCTGCCTGTGTTCTGAGAAAGCAGTCGAGGAAAGCCTAAAACCTTGGGATCTTGCACCTGTGTGGGAGACCTAGAACAAGTTCCTGGCTCCTGGCTTCCGATCAGCACAGCTCCTGCTGTTGTGGTCACTTGGGAGTGAATCATCGGACAGAAGATTTTTCTCTTCTCTTCTCTTCTCTTCTCTTCTCTTCTCTTCTCTTCTCTTCTCTTCTCTTCTCTATATGTATAACCTTGCAATAAAAATATATACACCTTGGGGTCTGGCGCAGTGGCCTAGTGGCCAAAGTCCTTGCCTTGAACGCACTGGGATCCCATATGGGCACTGGTTCTAATCCCAGCTGCTCCACTTCCCATACAGCTCCCTGCCTGTAGCTTGGAAAGCAGTTGGGGACAGCCCAAAGCCTTGGGACCCTGCACCCGTGTGGGAGACCCAGAACAGCTCCTGGCTCCTGGCTTTGGATCGGCACAGCACCAGCCGTTGCAGTCTCTTGGGGAGTGAATTATCGGATGGAAGATTTTTCTCTCTCTCTCCTCCTCTATGTGTATCTGACTTGGCCATAAAAATAAATAAATCTTAAAAAAATAAATAAATACATTTTTAAAAAACCAAAATGGACCAAGTTGAATTTTGACAGAAGACACGATCAGCACAAAAGTAGCTAAGTGAACTGTAGCAAACATTTATTGTATAAATGTAGTTAAATTAAATTTTGAAAGAGAAATAAAACTAAGATTTTCGAGGTAAAGACAAAAAATCTAAGGATGTTGTTATAAGGCTAGCCAACACTTAAAATACTACAAGAGTGGAGAAAAAGATAAAAAGAACAAGATTTGGTAGTGGGCTTTCCTTCTGTTCAGATGATTGGATGTTGACAATGTCTTTTAATGACAAAGGAAACAACTAATAACATGAAACAGCTGGCCAGGTTGAAAGAAATTTCTCTTTTGAAACGGGATGATTAGAAGATGAAAATTTGGAGTTAACCATTTTTAAAACACTATGAGAAAAGTAAAACACCATTAATGCTAATCTCAGCAAAGATAGGAGCCTCTTTTTATAAATGTTTTGCTAATGACTCACTGTATATAAAGTGCTCTGCAGATTCAAGGCATAACCTCCATTGTCCAAGAGAACATTCATACAGTAATGTTTTAAACAAAGTAAACCAACTCTGAGGTATCCAGTTCTATCATGGTTTGAAAATATCCTCTCACACGTAGGAAATCACACTCAGGTCAATTACTCTGACATTTGAAATATTGGCAGATAAAATCTATCCCAAGATTTTCCCAAACCCCAGAGACTAAGCCTGCAGCAAGGGATCTTTCAAGAACCTGTGTCACAGCTTGAATTTAAGGCAAACACTCACAGACTTGTGTGGCATACAGAAAGGAGTTGGCATCAGAAGCTGAAGCTGTGCTTCAAGTTCTGACCCCCAACATTTACTGCTTATGTAGTTTCAATCAAGCCCATCCTGCATCTCAGACATTTTAAGTGTTTTGATTAAAACTACAGTTAAAACGCTCCTTGAAGTATTCACATTCCATGTCAGAATGCTTTTGCATCCGGGTTCCACCCCCGATTTCAACTTTTCATAATGTGTTGTTCTCTGCAAGGCAGCAGGTGATGGCTCAAGAAGTTGGATCCCTTCTACCCACAGGGGAGACCCAGAATGAGTTCTTGGCTCCTGGATTCAGCCTAGCCCAACCAAGCCCTAACTGTTGAAAACACTTGGGGTAATAAAGCAGTAGATAAGAGGCCTGTTATTTGAGAAACTCTCAAATAAACATAAGAGACAAATGAATTACTTATAAAGAGATTCAGCAGCTCTAATTTCTTCTTTTAATAGAAAATTAGTTGTAAAATCTCATGTTTCAAGGCTATGCTGTATATCAAGAACTTGATCTAGTAATCAACTTTGTAAATATAGAACACAGAATGGCACATTCATTTGCTTTTATGTTTTAATGAACTTTGGTTTAGAAATAAAATTGTCATCTATAACATCACTAAAATTTCTTAACTAGATTATATGGTTAAACAGAGCTGGATATCCATGTTAGAGGGCCCAGTGCGAAATGAAAACGCAAGGCCTCCTATTCAAAAATTATTAGGAGTTTCAGGACTGTGAACATCAAAACATTAAATCAACCACAGAACCCTGTTAAGCATGGAATCTGTTTAACTCCACAGATGGCGTGCCCTTAACGTTGACTTTTCTCTTAATGTTTTGGAAATGTCAGATCTTGGTTGAAGAAGTATTAGATAGGCAACTGACTCTTCGGTAACCAATGCTCTCTGTTTCAATAGACCGAAGACTAATAACCTTGCCTATAGTAGCAATCTGGATGTATATGACAAAGGGCATTTTCTAGCATGTTTCTCTCTGCTAGTTCTGCCCTGGGTCATACTTTCCAAAGGAAAATAGATTTAAGGCTTAGTCTTGATGAAAAAAAGACTCCATCATCCCTTCTTCATTTTGTAGTGCAATTGACCCTTAAAAGCAGAAAAGGAATTAGAAAAACAAAATAAACATTAGAAAACCTGAGGCATTCTGGAGAGTGATCAGAGAGAAAATGTGTTAACAAACGTAATTCTGTTTAGGACTGCAAAATGAGAATACTAGTTTCATTAATAAACTGGGATAAATCCAAGCTTTTGTCTGATTGATATGGAGAATCCCAACTGTGAGATTGGGAAAGACACTGAGATTGATGAACGTTCGTATTATTTGTAGTTATATTTCTGTCTCCAGAGGCTCAAGAAGATTTAATAAATCAAATAAATAACTAAGTAAAAGGAACAGTTCATGTTCAGCTCTTCGTGCAAAGTTTCCATTGATGTCCAAGAGATTTCCACATGCACAGCAAGGACCAAAGATGGCTCTCTCATTACCCATTATTTGAAGAAAAATATCCAGCTTTGATAATGAGGTAATATTGCTTTCACCCCCTGAACTTCATAGACATCTATTTAATCATTGCAATATCCCCTGATGAGCAAAGACACAGTTTGCAGTTTAAATGTTGGTTGAATAGCTTGTGAATACTTTACAAGGGATATGTCACTGCTTGGTTTGGGGTTTCTTTGTGGTAAATAATTTCAGCTGTGAGAGATTCTGAGAAATAAATGTACCTTTGGGAATATTTTTTCTTCTCTGAAGGAAAAAGGGAGCAAGCCAGAGATGTTGAGAGTGACAGAGAAGAAAGACTTCATAGTCTCATGCTCAAGTAAAATCAGGTGACAGAAATACAATGCTTGAGGCTTTTAAAATTTCCTTACGGTTTATAGAGCCATAACATTGCTCTGATTTCATAGGTGGGGAAATAATGCTCTTGGATAATAACTCCCCTAACTCTTCTAACTCATACTCTTACACCAGCTCTGTAGTTACATTGCTGTAACTTTCCTACATGACCTCTCTACAGAGTTCATTTCAGTGAAAGCTCTGAACAGAATCTCTGATCCCAGAAAATTATGTCCAACTGGGTTTATAAACATTTTGCTATTTCATGTGTAAGTCACCCATTCATTTATTCACCAATTCATGAAACTAGATAGATCTTTGGAAGAATATATGCTAAGCCTTTGTTATATTTGAGGCTAAAACAGAAATCCAGCTCCTGACTGAAGAGATAGAAAATCAAGGGTTAGCAGAACTATCAAAATGAAATGCAGCAGCCAGTGGCCAGAGAAAGACCATGAGTTGAAAAATATATACTGCCTCTAAGCAATGCAGATGAACTATATATTTAGTGATTAATAGAAAAAGTTATTCTAAAATTGAGCTACATTTAGGATTCTCATTTTTCAGTCTAGCAACGTAGGATATGTTTGGTGTCATGGGTTAAAGAGTGGCTTCTGGAGCCAAATAACCTGATCCCCAATGACGATTCTGAGACTGTCTATGAGCTCTTAAATAAGTTACTAATGCTTCTAGAACTTAATTTTCTTCTTGGTAAAAAATAGCATAATGGAAATTTCTAATTCATATGACTGTTCTAAGTATTAAAAGACTTGACTCCATTAGATTGCATTTAGAATAGTGACTGGCACATACAAACACCCTGAAAAATGATTGCCATTATTATTAAGCTACAGGGCCTTAACCTATTTATTGAAATCATGCTATTTTGTGTGTGATTTCATTATTGTTATTATTATTATTATAATTGTTTTAAAGATTTACTTACAGAGACTGGCACCATGGCATAGTAAGCTAAGCCACCTCCTGCGGCACCTACATCCAATGTGGTTCCCAATTCATATCCCAGCTGCTTCACTTTTGATCCAACAATCTGCTTATGGCCTGGGAAAGCAGAAGGGGATGACTCAAGTCCTTGGGTACCTGCACCTACACAGGAGACTTAGAAGATGCTCTTGGCTCCTGTTTATGATCCACTCAGCTCCAGACATTGAGGTCATAGAAGAGTAAACAAGTGGTTGGAAGATGTCTCTATCTCCTACTGTCTTGTTCTGCTTCTTTCTCTCTCTCTGCTATTCCAACATTCAAGTAGCAGATGTCTCTCCTTCTATCTTCTTAATTCCATTTGAAAGTCGGAGTTACAGAGAGAGGGAATGACGGGAGAGAGAGAGGATGAGAGAGAATCTTGCATCTGCTGGTTCACTTCCCACATGGCTGAAATAGCTGAGCCAGGTTGCAACCAAGGCCAAGAATTTCATCCAGGTCTTCCGTGTGGGTTGACAGGAGCTTGAACACATGGGTCATTTTCCACAGTTTTCCATAGACTCTTAGCAGAGAGGTGAATTACAAGTGGAGGAGAAGCTGTACACAAACTTGAGTCCATATGGGATACCAGGTTGGGATTTACCAACTATGCAACAAAGGTGGGCCATAATCTGCATTTTTATTGATCTTAATCCATATTAATGTATTAACTCACAGGAGTTTGATTATAGCAGAAATAATTAGCATCCCATTTTATTAGGCATTTAATCTTCTTTTAAAAGCTATGTGCCTTAGTTAATTCACTGGAGAGCTGCTTCCACATTTTAAAATAAATGAAGGCTTGATTCAGAAGGGACTTCAAAAATAGGTGTGAGGATGGGGAGAGACTATTGTTTCCTCTTCTCTTTTCATGCATTTCATTCTCTGAATCTTCTGGCAAAAGATTTTCTGCTTGCTGACACTCAGATCTTCCTTAAGATGCTCTCTCCCCTTCCTGAGGCATATTTTTGGCTCCATATACCACTCTTCCACTTCTGACCTCAGAGTTTGTAAGTATGAAACCTCAGTAGTTTCTGCTACCCACAACCCTAGAACCTAATGTACCCAACTTCTACTTTACTAAGGACTTTAATATAAGTAAAGGAGGTAATACTAGAAAAGGCAGAACTCCAGCTGAGCTGATTTTCTTTCCTTGTCACTCTTTCATCCTTCTGCTGTAAAGGATTCCATATGAAGTATCCAGTGGTGAGTGAGCAATACTAAACAGAATGTCTGTCGTGGTTTGGTTTGGTCACACCTCGGGTTTCATGATGGCATCCACGTGTTATTTTTTTTTTATTAAATTTATTCATTAATTACATTGTGTTGTAATTTCATAGGAACTGGGATTCTCCCCACACTTCCCCACACCCTCCCCCCATGGTGTGTTCCTCCACCTTGTTGCGTAACCATAGTTCAAGTTCAGTTGAGATTCCCTCTTAGCAAGCATATGCCAAGTATAGAGTCCAACATCTTATAGTCCAGTCAAGTCCAACTACTTATTGGGGAGACCCTCTCATCCACATGTTATTACAAGCCTCTTACCTTCTTCTGGTCTACGTTCCCCCAAGTGTAATGGAGAAAGTATAACCTTCAATTTGTATTTGTTGAGAATGGATGAATTTGCAAGACATCCAAATATTCATACACAAGAGCATTCTATAGCTTTAACCATATATCTTTGAATACAAATGATTTCACACATGGAGAACATAGGGGAGGCATCTTCCTCCAATTTTACCTACCACTTTTCTATTTGCTTAAAACATTTTATAATGAATTATTTGGAATAACTAATGATCATATTGAGTTCAATGTCATTTTTTATGGACATTTAGAAATGGAATCGGACTTTGATATGACCCAAATAAATACTCAGTACATGAGATGTTAAACAAAAATTAAACAAAGTTTTTAAAGGCCTTTTTAGTTTACTTATTCTTCACTTGTTTTTAACAAGGAATTTTTGTTGGTGGTGTTGATAGTTAGGCTTTGTATTTTAAATAAACAGAATATTTTGTATTATCCACTTCACACACAATCTTTGTTAAAAAGATTTTATAATAATGTGATAATTCAGACAAAAGAGGAAAACGCTAATGAAAACAAAAATGAAAGGAAAACTAGACTGTCACAGTCTGATTATCACCTGTTGAGATTATTTAAATCTGTGAAAATGAACATTGTATTCTTTGGCTAAGAAAAAAAAGGACAAGAGAAACATGAAAAGTGCAAATTGAACTTTTGCCTCACTGTTTACCTAAATCAATTTATTTCTGTTTGTTTTACTGTCTATCTGCTGAAAACATATCTAAATCCAACGAAAATGTAAAACATGTGATTGAAAATAGCTTGAGAAAGGAAGAAGGAAACGTGCTGTTAAATGTTATAACAGGTTCTGGGGTCAATTGTATACATGCACCACATCAAAAGTAAAGTGAAGTTAAAATAAATAATGTTACACTGCAAGTTGAAAGAATATTGCAAATTGTAAAGATGCTTGTATACTAATTGAGAGTATTTTAATTGTTAAAAGATTTAGAGAAATAAACATTGTAGATGGGAACACAGTGCTGACAGACTAGCACGGGTTCTGCTTTTCCTTTCTAGTGGCTTAGCCAGGCAGTATGCTGCTGTAGCTGGGGTTCCAAAAACAGAAGCAATGCCATTCAGAGGAGCAAGCAGTGGCCCCTTCACATAGAGTCACACACATATGTAGTGCCCAAAGTTGGTCAAGCAAGCATGGGCCCTCTGTTCTTGCTATGCTGAAGCCATTGCTTCCAGTCCGATGAGTTTTGCAGGGTTAGCTTTGACTTGCTTCTCTCTCAATGTCTGCAATGTTATTGACCTCACAAAATGCTTCTATGTTCCTCTCTTCTTTCTGTGGTTGTGAGCTACCCTGTAATGCAAAATGAAAATGACTAATTTTTCCTTTCCATCCTACTCTATTCTGTTATTCATGCAGATGTGCATAATGTAGGCACCCCATCTCAAGAGAAAAAATTGTCCCTAGGAATGAAAAAGTTGAGTTGTACATCTCTCTCCCCAATTATTTGGAAGCCTTCCTGTTTGAATTGTGTTTCAAAGACTCCTAGATATTTAGTACATAAAATCATTAGGTAGAATCAAGGAATATAGCAGATAAAACTATTTTGTACATAAATGGATGACCAATTAAGCAAGTAAGTATCAAGCATTTTAAAAATCCACTTATGTTGAATGGTGTAGTGGCTCAGTGAATTAAGTCACTGTTTATGACACCAGCATTTGATTGAAGAGTGCCAATTGGAGTCTTGTTCACTCCATGTCCAGTGTATTGATGGTGATGCTAGCATGTTAGGAAGGCAGTGGAAGATGGCCCAAGTGATTTGGTGCCTGACACGCATGTGGGAAATTTGGAAGGAATGCATGATTCTTGACTTTTACTGGCCTAACACTGGATGTTGTCATCTGTACAATTAACCAGCTAATACAAGATTGAGCTTTCTCTCTCTCTCTCTCTAAATATTTCAAGCAAATTTTAAAAACTCCATTTAAGAATTGCTACATGCCTTATATAAGTATCATTTTAGTCTCTAACACTATAAGTATCAATATTTTATAAGAAAATTGTGCTTAGAGATATATGTTCATTTATTCTTTCTAAAAATATGCAAAAAGTAGGGACTTGTCTGGTAGTTTAACAAGCTAATACACAACCTGCAAGTACCAGCATCCCATATGAGTACCGGTTCATGTTCCAGCTGTTCTGTTTCCCAATCCAGTTCTCTGCTTATGCTCTGGTAATGCAGTGGAGGTTGGTCCAAGTCTTTGGGACCCTGCATCCATGTGGGAGACCCAGAAGAAGCTCCAGATTCCTGGCTTTGGTTTGACTCATCAATAACTTTTAAGGCTATTTAGGAGTGAATCAGCAGATGGAAGATCTTTGTCTCTCCTTCTCTCTAAATGTGTCATTTCAATAAAAAGAAATAAATCTTGAAAAATATATGTGAGAATTCTGTGGCCCACACTTTACTGAGATAGAAAGCAAAAATCGTCACTCATTAGAGTTTTAAACATAATGGTGTATGACATCATAGTTATTAGGTACAAAACTAAGTTTGGGGCCTGTTAGTGCCAAAACTAGAATTTCAATGGCTTTTTTTTTTTTTTTTTTTGAGGTTTGTTCATTTCCTAAGTTTCTTTTTTTTTTAAACTTTTTTATTATGTATTATTTTTAATTCATTAATTACATTGTATTATGTGACACAGTTTCATAGGTACTTGGGTTCTCCCCACCCCTCCCCAAACCCTCCCACCATGGTGGATTCCTCCACCTTGTTGCATAACCACAGTTCAAGTTCAGTTGAGATTCCCTCATTGCAAGCATATACCAAACATAGAGTCCAGCATCTTATTGTCCAGTCAAGTTCAACGGCTTCTTAGGTATACCCTCTCTGGTCTGAAGACAGAGCCAGCAAAGTATCATCCCAATCAATTAAAAGCTCCAACATACCATCAGCAAAAATTTACATCATTATGGAATTAATTGACATAGTAATGAGTAACCAATACGTTAAAAGTAAATGCGAGTTCCTAGCCACCTTCTGTGACCACCTCATTGACATTTCAATTTAGTTTATGCACAACATATAACATACATAACATAACATGTTATACATAACATCATATCATCTTAAATTAAGGCAAACATATGGTATTTAACCTTTTGGGATTGGCTCATTTCCCTTAGCATTATGGTTTCCAGTTTGGCCCATTTGGCCACAAAGAACTGCATTTTGTTTTTTTGTAATAGCTGAGTAGTATTCCATGGAGTAGATGAACCATAGCTTTCTTATCCAATCCTCTGTTGATGGGCATTTTGGCTGCTTCCATGTTTCGCGCACTACGTAGGTGATAGAGGGCTAATCTCCAGAATATACAAAGAGCTACAAAACAACCAAAATGTCAAAACAAACAAGCCACTCAAGAAATGGGCACGGGAAATGGGCAGACACTTCACAAAGGAACAAATCCAAATGGCAAATAAACATATGAAAAAATGCTCAAGCTCCCTGGCAATAAGGGAAATCCAAATTAAAACATCAATGAGGTACCACCTAATGCCAGTAAGACTGGCTCACATGAATAAAAGCACCAACAACACTTGTTGGTGAGGTTGCGGGGAAAAGGGAACCCTACTCCACTGCTGGTGGGGCTGCAGGCTGGTACAGCCTCTATGGAAATCAGTATGGAGAACATTCAAACAACTCAAAATCAACATACCGTATGATCCAGCAATAGCACTCCTAGGAATATATCCAGAACACTTGTTTTATGAGAAACCAACATGCACGCCTATGTTCATAGCAGCACAATCAATGGCTTTTTAAAAAATCTATAGTTTGTGTTGGCAATGCCCGCGTTGCCGTGTACCCTGAACTGAGCGGAGGGATTAGGGTTACAAAAAACACAACATGCAGTGGGTCATTCTTGTAAAGAGAATGCCGTTTACTCGAAGTTGGCCTGCCTCTTTTATAGTCTGCCTAGTTCCTCCCAGTATTTTCCCAATGCTCAAGCAACTCCTAAGCTCCCCTGGGGGCATCTTAAAAAAGGGGAAGCAGGGGAGAGGGAACTTGTGGTCAAGCCAGGGGCTAATTGTATCAGGCCAAGATTGCACATCCTGTTACCCCTAGAGAAACAAGCCAAGCTGTGGAGTTAACTCTTGGGAGACCCAGCCCTGCAAGTTTGTACTAATGGAGAATAAAAATCCTGATGGGAGCCAGTCAAGTTACTTTGTAAGGTCCCCAGTTGTTCCTGATATTTTAAGGCTCCAAAAAGGGAAACACAATTTTATCACCAAATTAGGAGTTAATCCTTGATCCTTAGAAGAACAGATCTAGGACCTGGTGCGGTAGCCCAGTGGTTAAAGTCCTCAACTTGCATGTGCTAGAATTCCGTATAGGTGTCGGTTCATGTCCCAGCTGTTCTACTTCACATCCAGCTCTGTGCTTGTGGTCTGGAGAAGCAGTTGAGGATGAGTCAAAGCCTTAAGATTCTGTATGCATGTGGGAGACTTGGAAGAAGCTCCTGGATCCTGGCTTCAGATATGTCTGGCTCTGGTCATTGCTACTTAGGGAGTGAATCAGCTGACAGAAGATCTTTCTGTATCTCCTCCTCTCTGTAAATCTGATTTTCCAATAAAAATAAATAAATCTTAAAAAAAAGAGAACAGATCTAGCATCATCTGCTGTGATTTCTCGGTATCCATTGAATGGGCTATTTCAGTCCAGTAAAGTGTTTGGTTCAATATTAATTTACCAAATAAGTAGGTCCAAAAATATAGATTCTGAATACATTCAATACATGTGGATGTTGCTAACTAAAACATTTTATTAATTTTTCAAAAATGAATATTTTAATCATATGTATTGTTTTTAATGGCAGTTAAAACTTTTGTTTGATTATATTAGATAATTTGCTCCAGGAGATAAAATACTCCAATAAGATACTATTTTTTTTGCTATTTATTTCCCTCTTTCTTTGTTTTTTGCCAGTAATTGAGAGAAATTTCATATATTATATGTTCAATTCTATATGTTAGTATTCTCTTAAAGAGTTTGCCAATAATTATTTAACATATATGGGTGGATTTTACATTAGTTATTACTACTATTTAAATTCTTCATTTTGTCCTTACAGACATTATTTTAAGTATCACATGTTCAATGCTTAAGAGTTCAATAAATGTATCAGTTTATTGTGTGTTGACTCTGTATTTTAAACACATCTTCATAAAACTTGCTTGTTTAATAGGTTTACAAATCAAGAATTCTAGTTTGACTTGAGTCCTTTACTTAGTTTTCCTACCAAATTAATCCACGTCATACATAAACTTCAGAGTAATTTAGAACAATACATCAAGAACTTTCATTTCATCTTCTCTCTGGGACAAATTCAGGGCAGGAAAATGATTGTATTATGGCTAAACTCTGGCTAAAATGATTATTTAGCCATTTATTCACAAACATGTTTTTAACCAAAAGACCCCAAATGTAAATTACAAAAAAAATCAGCTTCAAAAAACGAGTTTCAACAGAAAGAAGCAACTCTGATTCTGAGTGCTGTTTTTTTGTTGCTAATAAAAGACTAGTATCCTTACATATCAATGCCTCGCAGAAGATCAAATTGTCACTCTTTGGCATCCATAGAACGACATACTATGTGCTGTGTTGCTGAATAATCCCCAAAGGAGTACATATTGTCTATGGATATCAGTCACACTTCTATGTCCTTAGAGATAACCTGAAAGCAGCACTGAAGACGCTGAGAAAGTGTTTATTGATGTGCTATTTTTGGTTTCAGAACTTGGATTTATTTTCATGGCAATCAGAAAGCCTATGCAAGCCATAATGATGATTAAATCAGTGTCATCTGGCTACCAAAAGTCAAATATATGTTGCTCTATTCTCTGTTAGTGCTCTGTTTGTGCTACTGCAAGAGTCAGAACAGGCTACTCTCTCTAAGCCGTGTAGATCACATTAACCCATATCAGTAGATATGGCACCCCTTCAGTGGCACCAAATGCTGCTGTTTACTGAGAGTGGCTTTAGAGCCAGATCTGAACACATTATGAAATGTATGCTTCCTTTTATTAATGAAAGTGGAGCCACATTTTCCTGTTATTTCAGCCAGATGGGGTTATGATTGGTGTGTGCTTGCCTTTTACATTATTATTTGATTCCATAATAAGAACCACATGGGACAATTTTGGTTTATTGGTTCTTCAGTTGCCAGCATGGCTTTTGTACAACTAATAAAATAAATAAGAATATTTCCCCTGTGTTTTTTTCTTATAAAATATACTTGTTATATAAAGGATAAGCACATACCAACCAAAACTTGATCTGGCACAACCAATATTGTCTTGCTTTTTCTTACTTAATATGAGCAAAACTATTTCTTAATAGCACCATTGGCTCATATTGGCCTATACCTATGTATTAGGTATCAGAAACATGCATTTAAAGAGGAATGATTTAGGCTAGAATCTTGGTAAAAAGTTTGAAATGTAGTTACTAATGAAAATATCTGTCTAGAGAGAGCATAAAAAGATGAAAAAGTACATGTTTACCTGGTGCCCATGGTAAGAGAGGTCTTGCTTTGTTCATGCAAGTCTATTACAAAGTTCTTCAGGTTCTAGATACCTCCTCTTGTAACCAAGGAAGCCCAAACCAAACCATATCACTATGTGTAACACCAAGCGTTCTGATAATTGCTAAACCAGCTGCCAAGCTTTTGAGAATAAGCTAAGAGCTCACCTTTTGCAAATATGTAAATTGTACTGTCCTGAAATCTATGGTTTGCTAACAGCTTACCCAAATGCTTATTAGAATTTTCAAAACAAGCTAACAAATATTTCAGTTTTGTGTGTGATTATTCTGCAAGGTGATGGCATTGACACAGTTCTACAGTTGGAATTCTTGTTCTTTGGCCATATTTCTGGAGACGCACCCATGAGCAAAGATCAGTGGGGAATGACTTTATCTCTGCTAAGTCATTGCCTGCTGTTGTGATTCTCTAAGAAGCACATTAAATCCATCAGAGGTCTTATCCCTTCATTCCCGCTTTTAGCATTCAGTTAGCCAAAAATGAAGAGGGGGTTGCAGGGAGTTCACAAGCATATTGGAGTGTTTTCACAGAAAACATTGTTTGACAAATAGCTCTTTCCCTAAAATGGTACCTTCGTTGCTGAGAAGAGCGGGCATTACATAAAAATTAAATTATACCACATGAGACTTGATTTTAATTAAATCATTGAAAAAACACTTTTTAAAACTAAATTTATATGCCATCTTTTAAAAAGAATAAGACCTTCCTATGTTGTTTCAATAAATATTAGTAAAGGAAATTGCATTTATTAAGCATTGACAGCTCCTGGTTTGGTCAATCTCCGTCATTTTATCCTGAAACACAGAGAAGGGAAAAATTGAAAATATTTTTCTACCTACATTTTACAAAGCCTAGAGATTATATAAGCATTTACATTTATCTTAAAAGGAGAAAAGAATGTGCACTCTTTAAAGAAGTCAAAAAGATGTTTTGTTATCATGATCATATTTATAATTGGCAAATACATGGAATAATGAAAAAAGATTAAACAGTGCAAGGGAAATTTAGTATGTTGGGGTGACAGGCCATTGTTTCAGCTTGACTGTTTCTTATATGTACACATACATTAACGTACTTCAAAAAATTTGTGGTAAGGGCACTTTATCTTTTAATCCCATTTTCTATTCACTTGAATATATATTTTATATTCACTTCAACATATATACTCACATATATGTTTTTATATTTATTTATGGGTTTATAAGAATAAAGAGAGAGAAGTAAATGTCAAAACGTGGCTGGATAAGTATTTTGAATGAAAATAACTCTTTTTTCCAAAGTACTTGAAGATTGACTGGAAAGAAGAGTATGAAACTGATTCATGTTTCTACTGCTTCACGTAGTGAATTCAAAGAATGAATCTAATGGGCACTGAGACCTTTCTAAAGCTTCAGAGGCTCTAGGTCAACTAGGAAAGACTGGAATTGTGAATACACAGGCGGGAGCAGTCCGATAGATCCCTGCTGCTCACTCCCACATAGCTAACAACAGCATCTCACAGTGACGTCCCCGGGTTAAGGTCATGTTTAGGGCACAGTGAGGAAATGTGGAGGTCTTGGCTGTCTGCACCACACCTGCACTGCAACAACCTGGGGGATTCAATTTCCAGCCTCTTGATACCACAGAACCTAACCTCTACCTGCCTGTCCTCATCACAGAAATACAACAAATATAAAAAATAAAACCAGACATTTCAGGAGAGATCAAGAGTGAACATTCCTGAAAGTCGTTAAGACAAAGGTAATACATAAACGTGGCACTTGATTGTAAAGTTGTGGTTCTACAGTTTGCTATCTTCTGTTTTCCAAGAAGATTAAAGCAGGTTGAAAAGTAAGCATACCAAAACGCACTTCCATTAGAGTTTTGCTACAAACAGGGCCATAATTCCCGAGCTATTTATAAACATCCAAGTTGAACATTGTAACCACAGTAACTTTATTACAATCTACAGCTTACTCTTACATTTGTTAATCGCCCAGTAACATTCACAGAATACTAAATAGAAATAATGAAATTATCACTATTAGAAAAAAATAGAAACAAACGTTAATACCATGTGGTTCTGAAGTTAGACTTTTGTATCAGACAATAGGAGTTCAATAATCTTAATCATAATTATGAAAATAACATTAACCATAGTTAGCATGGTCATTACACTTATACTCTGGGCTGTGAGCTGCTTTGCATGCATTACATAAACTAGCCTATGGAGATTTATAATAATATCTATGAGCTGTTACTGGAATGCTATGTTAATATGATGAGAAAGTTGCTTCGTATTACATATTATTTTTCTATGCTACCCCACAAAGTAGCTGAATAATCCCAACGTGCCCATGATGTTCAAACAAGCAAGTACTTTTGTATCTTTTACAATGAAGGGCAGTGACACCCAATGGGGCTTGAGACAACCTTGTGACTCTTTTATAAATGTAAGTTTTAGACTTACCATACTGTGACAGTTTAAGCGTTTTAGCTGATAATAATGAAAAGGAAACTTTACAATACTTCATGAATCGATCCAAAGCTATGCTATATGTAGGATACTAAGACAAGTATCAGTAAGATATGATGAAAGGACACAGACAGGTTTGTTATATTCAAATATCCCTCCAGAGACAACGGCTCAAGATTTCAAATCAAAGTTGAAATAAAAAAACTAGTATTACTTGTGCTATTGTGACCTTGTGGTGGAATGTCTTAATTCATTCAACAGTTACTGTGAGAACAAATTGATGCTGTGCATAGCAATAGACTGGAAAGGAAAGATCTTCAGTACATTTTGGTTGCCCTCATTTGCTTTTCTTTCTTATTTTTCTGCTGTGATTTAATGTGTTACAGACCTTTTATACTAGGAGTCAGAAAAACAGGTGAGCCTTAGAGCCTATGCTTGAGGAACTCACAGTCTGCTGTTATACCTTGTTGGTTTGAAAAAGCATGCAAGAACTGAGACACTTCCCAGTCAGTTAAGCTTTTTTTTTTTTTTTTTTTGGTCTGACAATGGAAATAAAATATTATGACTCTATACAACTATTTAGTATGTGCAAAATGGTGCCCCATTTCATTTGCTTCAGGAAAAGAGAAATCGTAACTTTGTAATATTGGTCAAAGGTATTTATTATCTCTTTGTCTTTTCCTGTTTCTCACCAGGTTCTTACAAAGTTCCTGATAGTGAAACAAAGCCAGGAGATCTTAGAAACTGACTTCATTTATAACCTGCTGATTCACCTAGATCAGGTTACTGGGAAGAAATCCAAGTCAGACTTCCTGACCTACCCGAAACAGCATGAAGTATGCCCTGCCACTAAATCCTGATTCCTGTGTACCTCACTCTGTCACTAAATATGATTTAGAGGAACCTTTAGAAAGTCAGGTAAGAGGATTTAGTGCTTTACATGGAGGTTACAGCTGCTGGACTGGCTTTTATAGTAACATAAGTAAGTAATTTATTAAATGGCTCGGTCATTAGATACACCAGACCTTTAAAACATTCTTGTGAGGGAGGCTACTTTGGGTAGTGAGATTAGCATTTCTCAACAGCAAGTATTTTTGACAAGATTAATGAGACCCAGGGCAGAGGGATCTGCTTCCCTCTTTGTGTCTGCTCTCCTGGTTTCCTCGCTTTTTATTTGGTTGTCTTTTCCTCTGTGGCACCTGCTGTCACTGATGTGGAAGAGATGCCAAAACAGCATTCCTTTACTTCAACACCCTTCACACCTTCTCCTCCTCCCGCTCCTTGTCTCTCCCTAGGAGTTATTCCTTTCTCCTCTTCTGGTTTGGCAAGGACATCACTTCAATTTGCTGTAAGAAATGCCTACAAGGCATTTTCACATTAGAAGACATGACAGAATAATGGAAATCAGAAATACTTCTCCATGGTTTCTTTTACATAAAGTGATTTTTTAGGGCTTATTTAAAAATAGCTTATCTGTTCTTGTTTGCTGTGAATTTTCCTTCAGTGTTACCACCATCTTGATGGAATCCATTGCTTCTTTTAGCAGAATATCATTTGCCTATTGTACTCACCAGTCATTTGATAGAATTACACTTTCATTTTTTTTCTTTTCTCATGGTCTCAGGAACAAGAGACATTGTCCTATTTTTTGTGAACGTACTTCCCTTCAAAAAGATTTATATCATGCAGACTAATAAGCAGTGCACTTTCATTTAACAAAGACTCTAACTTTGCTTCTGTCTGTTCTTCTTCCAGCTCAATTTCCCATTGATGCCTTCCAATAAGTTGCATCGTTTTCATCCACAAAAGTCTCCTAAGTTTGTCTTTTAGTTTCAGAAAACACATTTTTCACATCTTACAAAGGCTAATAATGTAACAATTTCTCATTTGTGTTGTTTTGTAACTGCCAACAAATTTTTATGATGGTCCTAAGTTTGAGTTATTTTTAGGTCTAAATTAATGGCCAAGTTATTTAACAGCTAAAACAGATGGTAAGATCCGTGGCTACTCAATGGACATCCCTGGAGTCCAGAAAGTCTGCTAAGTTGGATGATCAGCAAAAACACACAAAATAATGGTTTAATGAGTTAATGAAGATGTTTCATGTTTATTTCTTGCAATATCTTAATTTTAAATCCTGGTATTTCTTTATTATTTTTAATCTGTTTCTATGATATAATATAGAAAATTATGTATGAATAATATTTATGAATTCTATGAAGTAAGTAATTTCAATTTCAGTAATCATCCACAAGAGTCACAGTTTTTAAAAATTTATTTGAAAAGCAGAGTTACATGGAGAGAGACTGAGAGAGATTGAGGAGAGCACACGGGCTATCTTTCTTCTGTTTATTCACTCTCCCTAATAATTCCAGCATCCAAGACTAGGCCAGAAGGAAGCAAGGGCCAGGAATTCTATCTGGATCTCCTCTTGGATGGTAGGATTATGTACTTGGTTCCTCATCTTCTGACTTCCCGTGTAACCTTGGAGGGGGAGCTGGATGAAAAGTATGGTAGCCAGGACGACAAGGGACACTCTGATGTGGGATGCAACTGATGCCAGCAGCATCTTAATCCATTGCTGCTACCACACTGGTCCCAGTTTTTGTTTGTTTTAATATATGTGTTTATTCTATGTACTTGAAAGATAGAGTCTGTCTCGCTGTCTCTCTCTCTCTCTCTCTTTCTCTCTCTCTGTCTCTCTTTCTCTCTCTCTCTCTCTCACACACACACACACACCCTCCATCTGCTGGTTCACTCCCTAAATGTCTGATACAACCCTGGTGGGTTCAGGTTATGATAGGGAGTACAATAATATCTGTACTCATTTCTGTTAATGCAACTTGCTTTTCATATCAATGGGCCTTACATAAGTCCTCTGTTTCCCATGACATACCTGACCCTGATTTTTCTTTTGGGAAATAGCAATTTTTTAGAGGTTTCTAAAATTCCTCAGGCAAATCACCTAGTTACGGATTAGAATATAATACATTGGTAAGACTGCATGTCACTCACTTTCTGTGTCCTATATAGATCCCCTTTTTAAAATTAGCTTTTCAAAAAGGCATTTATTTAAAGCAAAAACGTTTGAACTATTTCATAATGCAGATTTAGAGCAGTGCAATATTTCCCGTCCTATCCCCACTTCTACCACCATGCCCTCCTTTCCCACTCACTCTCTTCCTTTGATTAGAAATCATACATCACCTATATATTCTGGGATCCAATCCCAGAGGGTGGTTAATGGTCAGATTCAATAAATGCCGTGTTGGGTTAATTCAATTTAAAAAACAGGAATTGTTGGATAAATTTAGGATTATTGACAAGAAGAAAACTTAGGAAATGGATCAAAATAATTACTATGTTCATTAATTCCCAGGCATTACATAAAAGAAGGAGTGACTCCGTAAGACACAACTATGATTAGTGGGGCAAAGTTTCAATGATGTTTGAGGCACTGTGAACCAAAATCTTCTGTCAAACTCTTCTTTTCTTCCTTCCTTCATTTCTTTTTCTTTTTTCTCTCTTTTTCTTCTCGTTTCTTCTTTCTTCTTTTTGTCTCTCTTTCCTTATTTCTTCAAGATTTTTCTTTTTTATTTTAAAGTCAAATTTATATGAAGAATCAAGGTGAGTTTCCATCTCCTAGTTCACTCCAAAATGGCTGCAATAGTCAGACGTAAAAACCAGGAATCTGGAACCTCATTAGGTCTTCTGCACAGGCGGCAAGGGCCCAAGAACTTGAACCATCTTCACTACTTTTGCGGGCAACTGAATCAGAAGCAGAACATTACAGATTTTAACTGATGTTCATATGGAACGCCTGTATTGCAGGCAGCAGCTTAACCTACTGAGACAGAATATTGAAACCCATAATTGTTTTCAATTGGAAAAAAGAAAAAGTCTTGTGTGGTAGTGAAATTCAAAACTCTTTATCGAGTGCTTCATTTGCATTTCAAAACCATAAAATAGCTGATGTTCTTCACAGTTGTCTTTTGTGTTCTCTCATACTTCAGTGAGAGATGCAATCATTAGGCACCTGAACTGGTCCACAGTCTATTGCAAGAGCAACACTACCCTAGATGGGTCCTAATGTATCCAGATGGAGGGCAGTAGTATAACACACCAGGTACAGCAACTACTTACACTATCCAATATCAGAATTCCAACTGCTCTGCTTGTGGTGCAGCTCCACTCTAATTAATGTACCTCGGAGAGCAGGAGATGATGGTTCAAGTGTGGGGACCTCTGCCTCTCATACCATAGATATGGATAGAATTTGTAGCTTTTGGCTTCCGCTTTCCTAACCCTGGTCATCGTAATAGTTAGGAGACAGAAATCAGGAATGGAGGATGTCTATGGCTCGTGCTCTTTCCATATCACTCTGCCTTGTTTACTTTTTGTTTTTTTTTTTTTTAATTTTATTAAGATGGAAGTTACTATGGAAGTGCTTTTCTTTCTTTTTTTTTAAGATTTATTTATGATTTTTTAGTACAAAGTCAGATATACAGAGAGGAGGAGAGACAGAGAGGAAGATCTTCTGTCCGATGATTCACTCCCCAAGTGAGCGCAACGACCAGTGCTGTGCCGATCTGAAGCCGGGAACCTGGAACTTC
This sequence comes from Ochotona princeps, assembly GCF_030435755.1. NCBI lineage: Eukaryota > Metazoa > Chordata > Mammalia > Lagomorpha > Ochotonidae > Ochotona > Ochotona princeps. The sequence continues at coordinate 36,758,326 of NC_080832.1, forward strand.
TTCCAGGTCTCCCACACAGGTGCAGAGTCCCAAGGTTTTGCGCCGTCCTCGACTGCTTTCCCAGGCCACAAGCAGGGAGCTGCATGTGGAGCTGCCAGGATTAGAACCGGCGCCCATATGGGATCCCAGGACGTTCAAGGTGAGCACTTTAGCCGCTAGGCCACACCGCCGGGCCCAACTTTTTGTTTTTAAATAAGAAATATCCAAAAATCATCCTTCATTTTATATTAATAATAAAATACTTTAGAAATAGCTTAACCATTGCTAACCATACATATTCACAGATGATACACATTTCTGAACCATGTCTATGTGAATTTTTTCCAGTTCCTACATGTGAATATGAAGAACCTCTCCTCTTACATATTCATTCCCCTCGCCCCTGCAATGAAATATATCTATTTCTTCTACTCATGAAGATCCAGCTTTGGAAATTATTCTCCATGGCTGATGTGCTGCAAATAATTTTTTTCCACGAAAAGTTCCTTTGGTGAGTTTCTCAGAATTTGCCAGGTGGCAGATTGACAGCTTTTGATGGACATCAAAAGTGAGTAATCTATTTGGAATATTGCATAGATAGTTCTTGCCAAAGATTAAGGTTGGAGTTGAACATCTGCAACTTTTCTTATAAGTCTAAGTTTCTATGAGTCTGAATTTGTTTCACTTTGGAGACTCAGACATTGTCATGCATTTTTTTCTCACAAAAATCCTTGCTTATCTCAGCTCCCATATTCCCAAGGGTGGTAATCTTGTCAATAACTTTGTGAAACTTTTTATTCATGGCACACCCTGTTTTTATTGATGCTTCCCTCCAGTAAATCTCCCGTGCCACAGATTACTCCATGGAGACGCTAAAGCTTGGCATTTCTGAAACCTCATTGTGAGTTTTCACAGCTTTGTTTTCTAGTTCTAGCTTAGTTGAGAAAACAGTGTTTAGAAGACTATTAGTGTAAACCTGAAAATCAGAGAGGGGCTCAGTTCTGAAGAAAACAATAATAATAATTAAAGTTGGTCTTTTTAGTATCTGGAATTCCAACTGGGACAAGTTCAAAGCTTTGGTTTATCATCACAAAAGAGCCACAGAGCCCTCAAGAACCCTTTCTGGGATTCCAAAGAAAATCTAACAAGGCAGAAACTTCTTCTTTAAGTTTTTTTGAATTATTATTAAAAACAAATAAAAGCAAACACAAGCACATTCCAATACAGAAGCACATCTGAAGAGCCACAAATCCACAAGGTTCCAAGCCTCTGGCTAGTCCAATCTGCTGGTGTAAAATGCTAGACATAATTGTAGTCAGAGTGGGTCCACCCCATACGATAATCAAAGACAGTAATCTCCCACAGAAATCAGGGCTTTCTTCTACATTACAGTCTACCTTCCTTATGTTCTTGAGGTTTATATTTTCTTTTCTTTCACTCTTAAATTTGTTTGACTTTCAAATTAGTAGATATAGTATATCTTCAGCTCAAAGCGAATAGTATGTATGTATGCTTTGTTTATCTGCATGGTGGCAAGACAATTTCATGAGCTGCCTCCAGCTTACAAACTGACCAGTGGGGTCTGTCTCCATGGCTCCATGACTAATGGACATCTGGATTTGTCAGTCCTGTTTCTCTGAGACAGAGCCATGACTTGAACTAAAGCTGCAGTGTGAGAAGGCATTTGAACTTTGTTGCCACTTGAAGGGTAAGAAGGCAAAAAAAGGATGGGGATAATTTTCCATTCTATTAGCTTACAATATCCCATCATCTGATGTAATGCTGTTACCAATTTCATGCCTCTAGTATAGTGAAGCCGTTATTAAAACTAATTGATTGAATTATGTATGCGTTGTATTCCGAGATTTCTTCTATTTGTTATAGTCTAGAAACTCCTCAGGGTAAAATTTAAAATAAGTAGAGTAGTCCTACATAGTTAATTATAACAGCTTCTCTTTGAAGGCATTATATGTTTCTTTAAAAGTAATGGTGTCAGCGAATACTCTCTCAGGACATTTTAAGTCAATCAGGCATGTCCATAGGCTCTTCTCCTAGGAAGACATATGGCACAGTTAGTAATTACCACCATAATATCTGCCATGTGTGAAGGATTTGCCACATATGTACCCTAATAAATAATAATTCACTTAATTTACATAGGCAGTAAGGTCGGTAATCCTCATTTTTTGTGTAAAATCACCATACTCTAGACAAACTGAGTCATTTACCCAGGGAAAATTCAAAAGAACCAGGTGTTGGGACTTCAGGCGCTATTTCTATGCAAAATGATCTAAATGAAGATAGTTACTGACTTACCCGGGTTTGTACCTGCCCTGTTATGTCTATTGACTGAAGTTTGGTAGATTTGTCAAGTCAATTACACAGGCCTGCTACAAACACATTTGCACCTTTTAGAAAAATATTCATACTACATCTACTGCTCATTTTAGACATTCTGGTAGGTAGCACAGAACAATCCAGGCAGGAGAAACCTGACCCAGTGGGTCACTTCAGTGACAGGAGAGAAGATATTTGAGCTGACCATGGAGACTAGAATTTAAACCCAAATGAACAGTCTCCAAAAATGATGCTAAGGACCTGGCAGCGTGGCCTAGCGGCTAAAGTCCTCGCCTTGAACGCCTCAGGATCCCATATGGGAGCCGGTTCCAATCCCGGCTCCTCCACTTCCCATCCAGCTCCCTGCTTGTGGCCTGGGAAAGCAATCAAGGACGGCCCAAGGCTTTGAGACCCTGCACCCACGTGGGAGACCCGGAAGAGGTTCCTGGTTCCCGGCTTCGGATCGGCGCAGCACTGGCTGTTGCGGTCACTTGGGGAGTGAAACATCGGATGGAAGATCTTCCTCTCTGTCTTTCCTCCTCTCTGCATATCTGACTTTGTAATAAAAAATAAGTAAATCTTTAAAAAATGATGCTAAAAGGCTATTCCAGAAAGAAACACAGAGAAGAAAATTTCCCAATTTGATTTCTTCTTTCGAATGATTCAAAGAAAGGTCAATGGAAAACTGCAGCATGTACATTAGTTGAGAAGAGCAATCCTTTCACGCAGCAGAACTGAGCTTTGATGGCACTTTTGGCATTTGGCGTGATGGCAACAAAGATTTAACAGAGATGGCAGGGTTAGATAAAACTTGGAGCCTCTGAGAAATATTTGAAAGACACAAGTTTGACAGAATGTGAAGGTTCTGATCAAATACTGGTGAATGCAACGAGTCTTGCTTGAATGGTAGACAGGAAATATATTGGATAGTGAGCAGCTAGGAAGGGCTATGCAAAGACTTTGGATTTGGTATTTTAATAAAGTAAAACAAATTTAATAACACTAATCTGGAAACAAAAATGTACATATGTGATCTCAAACTACAGAGCATTCCTTAAATTCAAAAATTGGCTTTAGAAATGTTATGCCATATGTTCTCATTTTACTAGAGGTTAGTGAACACTTCATTGGAGGCTGTATGGGCCAACAGAGAGGTCTTTGGAAACAAGTAACCGATGGCAGTTCAGCTAGATTATCTGGTGTGCCAGTTTAAAGGTTCAGAATTCATTACTATCATTGTCAACACATTATCAGACCTTGTGATTATAAATCATGTGAACTTCAATATAAGTAACATTGAGATAGATATCAAAATGCCAGTTTAGTCCTTGAAAATAAAAAAATACAAGGAGAAATTAGAATATGTACGTTGACACATTTTTCTTCTTCTTCTTGTAGCACAAATGCCTGGAAGTGTAGCAATCAAATTTATTTCTGTCACATTTTTCTCTCCCACAATATTTATTGCAAACTTGCACTCAAAATTCCAAGTTCTTTTCTTTGCATTGACTGTTTTAGTCTGTATACAAAACTCATGAGGAAACTGAAACAACAATGATTACATTCACACAGCATTAAATAATTGGTAGGGCTGGAATTCCACAAAGGCAAGAGATTGCAGAAATAGATCTACCATACAAGCCAGCTATCCTATGCTTGGGAATGTATCCAAATGAAATGAAAGTACAAGAAACAGTTATTTGTACACCTGTGTTTATAGGAGCTCAATTCACAATAGCTAAGATATCTACTTAATCCAGATGTCCATCAATGGATGGCTAGATTTAAAAAAAATGTAGTGTGTATACACTATGGAATTTTGTTCCATAGGACAGAATGGAATCATGTCTTTTGCAACAAAATGAATGCAACTAGGAAGCATTATTCTTAATCAAACAGGCCAATCCCCAAAAGACAAATATCAAACGTTTTCCTTGATTTATGTTAAGTATTACACATAGTACCAAAAAAGTATACCCTGTAAGAGTGAGATTTGATTACTGTTTACAGCCTTTATCTATTCTCTGGAGGAACAGTGGTTTTTTTCTACTTGGTTTTATTTGAATTTTTATCTAATAGAATGCTTAGCCTATAGTTGCAAAGTGAGGTGAAAGTATGCCACTGTGAAAATTATAATTAAAGGGAAGCAGCAGGGTAGGTGGGAAACATAGGCAGGAGGGAGGGTAGAATGAGAAGTATTACTGTTTTCTTAAATCAATATTGTGAAATACATGAAATGCATTCATTTAATGCAAGTAAAATAAAATAGAAAGTAAATAATGTCTTAAAAACAAACTATACATTATAAAGATTTATAACTTTTTTTAAAAGATTTTATTTTATTTTTATTACAAAGTCAGATATACACAGAGGAGGAGAGATGGAGAGGAAGATCTTCCATCCGATGATTCACTCCCCAAGTGAGCCTCAATGGGCCGGTGCTGCGCAGATCTGAAGCCGGGAACCTGGAACCTCTTCCGGGTCTCCCACACGGGTGCAGTGTCCCAATGCATTGGGCCGTCCTCGACTGCCTTCCCAGGCCACAAGCAGGGAGCTGGATGGGAAGTAGAGCTGCCGGGATTAGAACCGGCGCCCATATGGGATCCCGGGGCATTCAAGGCGAGGACTTTAGCCGCTAGGCCACGCCGCCGGGCCCGGGATTTAGTAACTTTTGACAGAGTAGCTGAAGAGCGATGGGTGGGAAGGGATGGAGAGCCAGAGATAGAAATAGAGATAGAGAGATTGGCAGAAGAGACGAAGAGAGAAAGAGAGAACACCCATTTGCTAGCTCATAGGCCAAATGGCTCCAATGGAAGGGTCTTGTTCAGACTGAACCTAGAAACCATGAAACCCCATTCTAGCTTTCCATGTGGGTAGCAAGGGCCTAAGTATCTGGACTATCTTTCTCTGTTTACCTAGCAGAGCCTGTACATTCACGTTAATGCTATGTTGTTTTAACTATGAGAGCAAGTAACAAAAAAAAAATATGAAGCCCTAAACTAATGCTATGTGTTTTAACACCAAGACACAGTGATTCCAGAAATACTGAGTTTAGGGGATCATAATACTATCAATGTCAGACATCCAGAAAAAAAAATACTATCAATGATATTGCATGCATTTTCAGCCCTCGTATCTGTTTTATTACTCAGCTAGCCCTGAGCTTGGTGTCACAGCAACACACTAAAGTATCACACAAAAGAAGAAAGGTTTTAAGAAGTAGGAGGCATGCTTTGTGCCAAATGCATGGATCAGGAGCTCTCTTCCATTGTCCTTCCATCTCACAGACTAAGATTGCCACTACATGGAGAATGGTAATTGGTGATCAGTGTAGACTAATCAAGATTCACCATCTTCTAAAGGGAGCTTAAGATCACAAGCAAAATCTTAGATGCCTGAGGAGATCTGGGCTATTCGGGCTGTCAAGTAAAAGTGATTTTAAAAAAAAAGAAAGTTAAATCACAATCAAACGTTTGTTGAGTTTCCAGGAGCAATCCTTTTAACAGGGATGGAAAAGCCTTAATGTCAATGTGCTCTCTCTCCACAATCTTATCAGACAAACTTGCTTGGTAAGGATGGCCACAAGCTAGCAGAATTATGTCTGTTGTTTAAAGGTTAAGAAAATATGTCCATTTCACTAAAAGGATGGCATGAAGAATGTGATCGTTTATCATGGGTCACATCTGCATTCATTTATGCCTTAGCAATATTACTGACATTGTGAAGTAGGACATGGATAGAGTGGATGGCCAGTTTCACATTCCTTGGACTGTCTTCGGACAGATGTTGCTGACCTATATATACATATGATGGTCACTTCTTTTCCATGTGTGTAGTTGTGATCAAGCCCTCTTTCTGAGTGCCTGTCCTTTAGTTAAACACACTAGCAGATTCTGCATTGTATAATTTTCATTTATTTAAAGGCAGAGAGACAGAAAATGATACAGAGAATGATCTTCCATTTGCTGGCTTACCCCCCAAAATGGCTGCAACAGCCGGAGGTTGGCCAGGTCGAAACTATGAACCTATATCTCAATAGAGGTTTCCTATAATGCCAAAAAGAGACCTTGTGGAAGTATGCTTTAGCAAAAAACCAATGTAGCAACAGTAGTAGAGCCAGTAATTGAACCTGGGCACAATGTGAGATGCTAGCTTCCCAAGTGGTCTCCTAATAACTGCACCAAACATCTGTCAAACCATGTTCTTGTAAGTCACAAAGGTCTCTTTTTCAGCAGACATTATTTTTATTCTAGTGGCTGTATAATTCAACATAAACAGACCTTTTAGAGAGGTTCATCACAAGCTCTTAGAGATCATGTAATTAGATCTCCAAATTTTACAACAGTGGATAAGAGGTAATTACTTATTGCAGACATTTGCTGTTAAGTATTGTAATTATAAGTTGGGCTGACAAGAATTGATAAAATTGGATGAAAAAGAGGCTTTAAAGCCAGACAGAAAGTTCTTAAAATCCAAGTCAAGGACTACTGGAAAATCTCAGATGGAGAGACAGCAGTAAAATTGAGAAAATTGAAGCACAGGGGCACATAGAAACCAAAAAATCAGAAGGCAGTCATGTTAAAAATGATATCAATAATATTGATGTTCATTTGCTAGATACAAAGTCCCAGAATGCAGACCTTATAAGGCAGACACATGCTTCCTAAACTCCCATGGCAATATATAACTAGTGTCAAGCATGCTCCAAGTTCTTCAGAACCCTAATACAAGCTTCTGAAATGGATACCTGCACTCTGGGGAAGTCAGAAATAGGCAGAAATTGGTCTAAGTAGTGCCTGTAGACACCACTTCTTCTTTGTTAATCGTAACTGTAGATTCTATAGAATGGTTATGAAGTTCAAAAGTAAGACTGCAAAACCCCAAATTCCCTACTTTTCAGGGGATCCTAGTAGCTTGATGTCACAATGGCACAGAAGAGTAATACTGAACATCCTAAACTCTGGCAAGGAGCCATTCTAAGTGTGAATTCTTAACTTTCCTGCACAAGAAAGTCTAATGTGTGCTTTAATTTATCGCAGTTTTGTCAAGATCCTTTAGTCAGGAAAAGAGAATTCATTTTTTGTCCTTTGTACCACATGCCTAGTGATCTGGCCTCATGACATAAAAATTCAGCAAATACTGAGAGACATTTTATTCCTCTTTAGAACTTTTACACTAATGGTCTGAAGCTGTAAGATCAAAACCACAAGACAAAAACTAATATATTATATCAGATTATATGAAACTTCAAACTTTCACAGCTAAGTAGAAATTAGCATCCCACTTTTATGAAAACAATTGCAGATAGGAGAGGTTAATTTTTTTTGTTCATTCATCCATTTCCTTATTTAATAAGCAGTCATCTATACCATGTACCAGGTATAATTTTATTAAATTCAGCTAGTAGATATTAGAATCAGTTGCCTAATCCTGATGCCTAGACTATTTCCTCTTTACCATATTAAGTGGAAATGCTGTTTTTTAATGTAAAGTAATACAATGGACAGAGTGAAAAAGCAAGAGGCTTACTTTTAAAAGGAAAATGTTCTCATAAAGCTACAGGCAAATGGTGTCCATATTCTACACGTTTGTCTCACCCCTCTATAGGTTAACACTACAAACCTTCAGATGAGAATATCTGGCTGCACTACAGAATACACACTGAAAGTCCAGCAACACCCAAAATGCTGGCAAAATCATCATTCTTGTAGATTTGTTTTCTTCCCAAGGGATAGCCATATCAATTTGTCTACATGTTTTGAAGAGCTTAGCCACATGATTTTAATCATTTCTCCCAGGTGGCTTCAAGAACTTGCATGGTGGCCCTATATATTTTCCAACCCAAAACAGACTTCAGTACAGTTTGATGAATGAACAAGAGCAAGAATTAGAGATCTAAAAATTTCTTTTCTAAGCAGCAATGGTGTTATGGTTTATTGCTTGGGGATCCCAAGAATTCTGAATATTGGAAAATAATATAAGCTTTTGATCTGGCTTACAGTTTAAATTTTTTTTAAAATCATTTTTTTTAAAGATTTTATTATTATTGGAAAGCCGGATATACAGTTTAAATTTTTAAAAAATATTTGTGACCTATTTGCTTATAAATGTTTTAGTTTGGATAAAAAATAGACTATTTTTTTCTAAGTATCTTCCCTTTAAATTGATAAATATTCATATATTCTAATGGAATGTTAACATTTTTGATACTAATTTATTTACTTTCAGATATTTAAAACATATTAAAAATATACACCCAAATTATGTTTGTAATGACTTTTATATATTTTAGAATCTAGACACTTGCACAAACACACTCAACCATGCACACATGTTTTACTGCTGGGAAATAAAACAAAAAGCAAACACACAGCACCAAGAAGTTGAGGCTGGGTTCAAATCACAAAGCCCCAGGTTTCAGTGAATTCTAAGCTTGGATGATGGTTTCTTCCACCCAAAAATGTGACTCACATGCCACTGAATGTTACAACCACATCAACCACAGGTTTAACCTCTTTCTCTTGTACTTTTTAATTGACTTCAGCCCCAAAACTTTCAAAATGCACACTGCATTGAACTTTTCTGAAATACTATAATTAAATGGTGTTTTTCATCTGACCACTTAGTGGTAGGGAATGTCAATCTTAATATCTTGAAATCAGGGAATCTCTTCCTTTCCACTTCCAGCCAATATATCTATATAGTGATATACTTCATGGATAATAGTCTTTTTTTCTATTGTACCTTCCTATCATCGTAACTTACAATCTTTGATTGCGACACATGTTTCTCATTAAATATCTATTCAGCTCCTACTATGAGAAACACATTTATTTTAAAAAGAAGCTAATCAAAAAATACATAGATTGTTTACTATATCCTAGTCCTCAACTAAACAAGAAAATTCACTGAATGATGTAAAAGCAATTACAAAACTTATAATAAATCATAATTGAGAAGATTTATGATGCTCACGATTCTGCATTTCTCTCCATGGCCACGAAAGACATTGCCGATCAATCAGATACATTATCCTGCTCATCTTTTTTATCTATTTATTAATTTATTTAGTGCTTATTTTAATTTATTTATTTTTTAAACCTTTTTAATTATATTTTTGATAATCTTTACATAGTTAATTATGGTGAAAAGTTTCAAGCGCTATAGGGAAGTGTGTAAGACTATTATTTCCATATTGTTTCCTTCATGTATCTGAGGTAAAGGGGGATATTGAGGGAGAAGCCCCACCCAGTCTCCCACCCACCCCAAGTCCTGGATGTGGGGCATGCTCTGAGATACTTGCTCAAGTGGTTTTGATAGTTCACCAGTTATGAATCGCTGCTAGTCTCGCCACTCCAAGCACGATGAGGTTGTTGAAGAATCCACTGATTGACATAGTCCATCATAGAGTCTCCATTTGCCCAGTATTTTGCTGCCAGCATATAGCTGAGGTGGTTGATTGACTTGTTCTGTCTTCTGTCGTTTCTTGGCTAGGGTTCTGTGTCCGGCCTTTCAATTGGGGAGATCCCCAAAGAAACTTTGAGGTATTCCCAGACCAGATTCTTGTGTGTTCTAGCAAGGACAGGGCCAGGCACAGTCCATCACCATGATCAGCTTGTAACTGCAATTGCTGGGTTGGTTCTGTTTTCAGTCCTGACTTCCACGCACACCAATGGGTGTTTCAGTCCAGCCTGGTTCTGCCCAGCACAAAACCAACCCTCACCCACTCTAATTTATGCTTGCACCAGCAGGAATAATCCACCCAGCCTGGTTTTTCCCTGATCTAGTCCACATGAGGCCTACAGGTGTTGTAGCCTTGCCTAGTCTGGTCTGCCCCCATCCCAGCTCAAGCTCTCCAGTGGGAGTAGCTGTCCAGCAGGGAGACCTCCCCCACATTCCTGCTGCTGGCTCTGCCCCCTCCATTCCTGGTTCTGATGCGTGCCGGTTGGGTGCTGCGGTCACATCCAGTACAGGCAACCTCGCCTTGGCATTCCTTAATGTGTACTGGTTTTTGTCATGACCGAACCTGGCCGACCCACACTCTGTTCTGGTGTTCGGATTTGCCAGTGGGTGATGTGAACTGATTCAGCCTGGTCTGCCCCCGATCTATGCCAAATGTATGCTAGTGGGAAACTTCCCATGGCCTGGTCTGTGCTGTTTCCTATCATGCTTCTTGCGCTAACCTGCAGGGTCTGTGTCCTGCCAGAGAAATTGTCCAGGCTCCTGCATCAGAACCCCTCCCAATGCCAGATGTTGCACATAGCAGGGGGTCCATGAGCCAGCCCTACTCAGTTCAAATCCTGTCCTAGCAAGAACAGTGGCTTTTCCTGACTCACCTTCAACCCAATCTGGTTCTTACTGTTGGATGTTTCAGCCCAGCCACAGCTCATCCATACCCACATACAGCTCACACATGGCTCAGAAGGTGTTGAGACCTAGCCTAGTCCATCCCACATCTACCATGGTCCTCCAGAGCACCAGATGGTGTTGGAGTCTAGCCCGGCTAGGCACGTCCAGTCCCAACCCACGCTTGTGCCAAGGGAGACTACAGCCGTATCCAGCTCAGAACGCAGCCCCCATTACAGCCCCCATGCTCCTCGGTGGGAATCTCACCCCAGCTAGGGTGTCCCCTTAGCTCCGCAATTGGGCCTGTTCCCAGCCATAGATCGTGCACATGCCAGTGGTTGCTCTGACTCAGCTTGGCTCAGTCCCTCACTTGTCCTGGCCTCGGCCTTAGACACTGTGGCTTATCGTCCTTGACTCATGCAGACCAGTAGGTGCAAGAGCCTAGCTTGGCATGACCTGTGCTTCATCCTGGTTTCTAGTTTCGCTTGTAGGCTAAGATTTGCTCAGTCCTGCCCAGTACATCCCGTTCCATTACCAATTTACGCGTTAGCCAACTGTTGGAGCTTCTTGGCCCAGCTTGTCTGACCCCCAGGTCTGGACCATGTGCTTACCAGCAGGAGCTATGACTCACCAGGGGAGTTCCCTAAGTTCCTCCACTTGAACCACTCCCAGACCCAATTCTCATTCATGCCAAAGGGTTTTAGGCCAGTGACCAGCACAGTCTGGCTTTCCATTTGGCCTTGTATGAGCTGGTGAATGTTGCAGCACGGCCCACCCCACACCCTATTCAGGATGCACATTCGGGTGCTGCTGCCTTGACCAGTCCAGACTGTTATCAGTTCCTTTACCTATGAGTGATGGCAGGCTCCTTGGTCACACCTAGTTTAGTCCATCATCACCCAAACTCTTGAGCTAGCCAGCGGGGCTAGAATTTCCACAGGGTGTGGCCCACACATCCCTCACAGAATCCACCTCCAGATATGGTTCTCTCATGTGCTAGTTAATGTTATGGCCCTGCCTAATGTGACCTGTCTGCTGATTCTTCATCATGTCAGGTAATAGGATATCCTGCTAGACAAGCCCCAACCCTTAGCTTTTGCATTAACTGGTGTTCGGTGCTCAGCATTGTTAAGTGATTACAAGTTCTTCAAAGGCAGAGTTACTGTCATTGGAAACCTTTAAGATTGACTCATATTCCAGAAGCTCAGTGGGATCAACACTGAGCTACCTAAGCAGCGATTCAAAGAGCCAAAACCCCAGAGCTCCCTGGCCGGGCGGCCAGCAAGCAGAGCCTGGTGCCAAATAGTGCACTGGCCGCCTGGGGACAGCTCACCACCTGCACATGGTGGCTGGAGTCGGGATCCGAGCAAGATGCCCCATCCTGGAACCCACCAGCAGCCGGGAGGCTAGGAGTTTAAACCCCCAGGCCCAACGTCGCACCCCTCTCCAATCCCATTCACTGCCCAATCTATCCTGCTAATCTTAACATGTGTCTCTTACTTTTCTCAACTCAGTCTTCCAGAAAGCCTCCACCAAATAACTGGAATTGACTCTGCACTAATAATCCATATCCTATTTTTTTTAATCCAAGGCAGGTCCTCTGAGTGCTCTTCCTGAAGTAGGAATAATTCATTTCAGATGATCTGTACTTTGCATATTTCCACCCTTTTACCTGTATTCCTTATATTTGACATTTGTTTCTTTAGCACTATCTTTTTTTCATGCTTGCTTTCATTTCTTTTTATTATTCTAACAGGCAAACACCATAACAATAACCTACCAATGAAGTTAAAAATTTATATCTGATTTATTCTTGCAACAGTGAGGTGGAAATTTGAGTTTTAAATATTGTTGAAAGCATTAACGATAGATTAACATGATGTGATAGAAAGACCAAGCTAATAGGAGGCTGGAGATCAAGATTACCTATTACTAACTCTCCACTCATTATCAGTACCTGCCACCGGACCATTTATTAATCGTTAACCCAGCTGTTCCACTTCCCACCCAGCTCTCTGCTTGTGGCCAGAAAAAACAATTGAGGTGGACCAAAGCTTGGGGACCCTGTACCCATGTGAAAGACCTGGGGGAGGCTGTTGACTCCCAGCTTCAGATTGTTTCAGTTTCAGCCATCACAGCCATATACAGAGTGAACCAGTGGATGGAAGATTTTTCTGTTTCTCCTATCCATGGGTCTGATCTGTCTTTCCAATAAAAGTGGATAAATCTTAAATATACATATATATGTATATACACACATATGTATATATGTGTATATGTCAGGGGAACAGCACTGTGATGTAGCAAGTTAAGCTTCCACCTGCAGCGCCAGTATCCCATATGAGCACCAGTCTGAGTTCTGGTTGCTTCACTTGTGATCCAGCTCCCTGCTAATGCTCATAGGAAAGTAGCAAAATATGTCCAAGTGCTTGGGGTCCTGCACAGATGTGGGAGACGTGGAAGAAGCTCCTGGATCCTGGCTTACTTTAAGCATAACTCTATTTGTTGCAGTCATTTGGGGTATGAACCAGAAGATGCAAGTGTCTGTTTCTCTTGGTTGTAACTCCACCTTTCAAATTAAAATAAATTAATCTTTAAAACAATTTGTATGCCAGATTCCTCAAAAAACAATTCAGCTTTGGGTTTGGCAATAGTTGCATTAACCCCATGTATTGATTTGTGATAAACATAATGTAGAGTATGTCATCCTCTTATCTAATTACATGGTGTAGTTAACTGCTTTAAGTCTTCTTAACTTTCATTAAGTCTTAAGTCTCATTACTCTCTGTTCCTTTGGCTCTTTCGAATTTTCTTTTTCTAATGAGAAAGTTCGTGATTAAAATTATTTTTGTTAAAACGAGCAGCCTTTTGTTAAAGGTTTGGAAGACAATTCAGGTCCACCATATTTCTACACAAAAGTATAATTCTTCTCTATCAGATTAGCACAGAAACTCATGATCACGTTTTGTATTTTCTTTTTAATTTTTTTCCTAAAAAGAATGGAGGGGAAAGGTAAATGTCTTAGCCTCAGACTCAGGAACTAAATATTAAAGACAGAAGCGAAGGAAAAAGCAATAAAAAGAAGCTTTTAATAAAAATATTACACTCAGAAATCAAAGTGTGAAAAATCTCTGGAATATTGTAAGAAAATTTGTAAGTTCTCCAATTTAATCTCTCAATTGATACAATTCTTTTCGCAGCATACTACAGATGGCTTTCTAATATCTCTGGAAGCATTTTGTATTGTGTTCATTCTGATTGTAGAGTAATACTTGAAAGATATCTTTAAAAATATTTGAGTCATGGTTATTTTTCTGGTAAATATGTTGATATAATCCAATTTTTGAAAATAAGTGTAAACACAACTGAACATTTGCCATAAACTTCAATATTACAATAATGATGACACCATATAGACACCGTGCCAACACAATATATCATTAAAGCACAGAACACAACTGTATCTTATTTAAAAATTGGAAGATGCTTGCACATTTCCTGAAACTGTGTTTCAAATCAATCAACATATGAGCAGTACACTTGGGACAAACCACAGCTCTAAGTTCTTCTTAGCGAACCCTACTGTAGGACCATGAGAAATATAAACAGAAAATAAATCCCTAGCGTTGTAATGACTTAATACATATTATATTAGGTAGGAAGAAATGGAAATTCCTAATTAGGAATGGCATCTGTTTATTTAATATTCTACGTGAACGGGAACTATGGAAATACATCTGGCGCTTCCAGTGACTGTGTAATAATCAGTATGCTCTGACTCTAAAGAAAAGCAGAAGTGAAACTGAAAGTGCGGACTTGAAAGAGTAACATGATCCGTCTGCTATCAACTAAAAGTCCCAGGCTTGCTGCCCTTCCAAAAGTTACCATATGCTTGGACAGCTCTGTAGGTTACGTGAAGCTCAACCAAATTCTGGTTTCTTACACATGTCTGTTAGTCTCCTTTCTGTTTAACACTAACACGTTGCCAACCTTGTCCAATGAAATGAGGACAGAAGGTAAATGTGTATTTTCCAGGTTCAGGTGGTGAAAAAATGACACCCCTGATTTTTTCGCAGCTCTTCCCCCTTTCTCAGCCACCAGGGCTGCTCTATGTTTCAGAGATTGTCACAACGGAAGGGCAGGGCCTCTACCATCTTGCAACACTGAGTAAAATCACACAGAATAGTCAAGGCCAGGGCAGTGCTTATGTGATAAGGGCCAAATGTTTAGTACTAATTTGTGAGAGCAGCAAACTCTAGATTTTTCTCATTAACATTGAGCAATTTCTAGATCTAATAATATATTTTATAAACTAAAAATAGTAATCAAAGTTCTCAAAATATTTGGTTTATGATGATGAAATTGTTTTGCCTTAAAAGCTACTATTTAAAATTCTATACAAGATGAGATGGAATTCTAACTTTTGAGCTTTAGTTCTACCTGCATTCAGATCCTAACTTAACTAAAACCAGCAGAATAGGTAACAGTGTGTTACTGCTGCAGCAGAGATCAAAATTCCCAGAAACATAACTGAAAAAGTAAGAAGAGATGGCGATGGCTCGTGAGAGAAAACCTGAGACAGCTTCCCTGCTGCTTATGGACTTAGCCCCGTCAGTCCTGCTGCCTTTCACCAGCCCGCTCTCATTTCTACTCTTCCCAGTGCTGTGTGTATGACTGTCATTCCTCCTCCCCAACCATGAACACATACACACAATTCATGTGTTGAAACCAAATCACCAAGTGATGGAATTAGCAGATTGCGCCTTTGAAGGTGATCAGATCATGAAATTCAAGCTTTCATGAAAGCAATTAAGACCCTTATAAAAGAGATGGCCACATGAGTTCACCAGTAGAGGTCACCTGCAAATGAAGCTGGCACCTTGCTCTCAGACTCCCCAGGCTTCTGACTGTGAGAAATGAGTATTATTTAGAATTTGTTTTCCTATTTTTTATAATGAACTATTACTTATAGTTCATTTTCCTATAAGTACAGATTAAAACAGCAATCCCCTGTGCATTTGTCACAACCATTGTAGCAAACCCCATGAGGAGCAATGTATATCTGTTTCTATATTCAATTGCCCTTTGGTCAAATCTTCCACCTGCAATCTACATCAGAATGCTTGGTTCCATACCAGCTTCAACTTCTGACTCAAGTTTCTGCTAATCCAGATGCTAAGAGTGCTCGTGCCACACATAGGGGATCTAGGTTGAGTTTCTGACTTTCAGCTTAAAGGCGGGAATCTAAGGAGTGAATCAGTGGATGTGGCTTTCTCTCTCACTCTGTCCCTCACTCTTACAAAGTAAATAGAATTTTCAAACTAAAGTAATAAAATTTTGCAATGGCTTCTCATTTTATTAATGCAAACACTGACTCATGTGCCATATCCTGTACGTTACTTCATGATTACCTACTTAGTATCTTTTGGTATTTTGCTTCTCCATCTATGAAGTATTGATAATATTTCCTTCTCAGAATTTTCATGGTGATTAAATAAGATCATCTTATAAAGTACTTAATTAATTGGCATTTCTCTCACAATAAAAAGTTTACCAAAAAATGTTAGCCAGTTATATTGCTGTTATCTCTCCTATAATATCCTATGCATTTCCCCTCCTTCCAGTTCATCCTCTGACACTTAGCTTTTCTCACAATGGCTACTGATAGCTGTTGGGTAACAACAATATTTTGTTTGCCTTTTCGCCTTCGTATTTTAGGCTTTCTTCTGTTTGCCTAGTTCCTGACCTTCCAAACTTCTTATGCTCCACATCTCTACATGCACTGTAACTTTCTAATTCCTCCCAAAGTACCCTCATGCACCTGGCATTCTCCATCACAGCATCCTGTTGGTTTATTTTGTAGGAAATTTTAAGCATCTAAAATTATGTAATTTATTAATGGGCTTACATAATGTTTTGTTCAACAGTGTCGGCTCCAAGGGCAAAGAGTATCTGTCCTTGTCTGTCTGTTGCTATAACTAATGAGCTTATGGCAATGTGTTGCATGTGGAAATTCTTTAAAAAATGTTTACTGAATTTATCAAAATCAGTAAATTCATAAATAAATCAGAAGTTTTCATTAGAATGGTGGCTAGGATAATGTTTTTGAAAGAATGGAACTTTGCACAAAATGCATGAGTATCTAGTTTCTTGTTAAAAACTTGGTCAAGACATAGACTAAGCAACTATCATGAAGGTACACAATTCCTCCATTTCCTTGGACAAAATCATGCCCACTGTATCTAAGCTCTGCCTGTAGAGACTTCAAATCATTACTACTAATTGACATTTATAAAATTAGTTTGCATAGAACAGTTCAATTGGTGATGGGGTTATGAAGATGAATTAGAAACCACAAGAGAATTCTTAAATAATCGAAAAATTATCAGACTAAAATAAGAAACATAACAGATATTTAAACATAATACAAAGACATCCTCTCTGAACTGATAAAGCACCAAATTAGTGCTGTGGAGACTAGAAACTAAGGGATTTGATTTTCATACCAACATGAGTTACTGTAAGACTTCTGCAGAACTTGTAAAAACTTGAGACTTATAAATACAGAGAAAAACAGGGGTTGGGACAAGAGTACGAGCATGCCTTGGCATCTGTTTGATAGATAACAGACATATCAATGGAAAGATTAATAATCAATTTCTGTAGAATTAAAGCTGCAATGACTAAATATTTCCTTTTAGAAGAGAAGCAGCATGTTACTGGTATTATATAGTCAAGTTAATAATGCCTATTATCAGACACAAATTTCATGTATACATTCTACAATATTCTATGATGGAGATGGTATTTGCATTTGCATAATGTACCATATAAGTTGTCTTAATTAATTCTCAGCATGAATTACCCACAGAAGATCATCTTTTTTAGATAAATGGTTAATCTTTCCAAGAGCCAATTCATACATACTAAACACATGCCACAGATCTGCCAATGTCATACTCCAGTCTATCATTCTTTATATTGTCCTATGTCTGCCTCTTCAATGCCATAAATGTCCGTGCCCCTTTAAATACAAGTATCACTTTTTTAGAATGAATATATATATGATAGCATTTACTCATCTGAAGTAAGATACGTTTTCAGATAACTTAGTCATGACAGAAAAAACAATTCCTGAAAATGATAATGATGATCACTAATTTTAAAAAAAGATGGAGAAAAGTGCTTTTGACTTTTGCAAAAATATTTTGATTAGAGATTGAAGTAATAGAGTTCGTATCTTTCAGTTTTCACACACTAAAAATGTATGGTCTCCAAATATTAAATAAAAGATAAAATAACAAAGGTAGGTTATTTAAAACCATCACATTACAGAGTTGCACTATACAATGATGATTTATTATAACAATTGTATCATGATTTTTGGACATCCTAAGAGCTAAAAACTTCCACTGTTTTCATTTTTATCATCCAGATTACTTATACATTGGCTCAGCAAATATATGCTAATTTTGAGCTATTTTAATCAGTATTTGATTAAGTGTTATAAATAAAATACCATTATTTCAAATTGACACCTGTGCAGTAAACCAGCTTTTAAATACTGAAACAGAGGAAAACATACCAAATGACAATTCTATGAATAAACGCATGAAACTACACAGTCTTTCTAAATAGATAAAGGTATAATTTAATAGCAGCTACCGATAATATTTATGTCACTGGTGATATTATTCTATTACAGCTTTCTAAAAAAATTAGACTCCCCAAAAATCTGAGAAAAACTGAATAACTGATAATACAATTTTCATCACTGATTATTATTTCTGAATATTATTTTAAATTGAATGAGAAAATACTGCTTTGTGCACAGTTTTCTGTAGGGTGCACTGAAAAAAAAAAACCTGAAGAATTCTGTATCTGTTTCACTGGTGATGACAAGTATGTTAATTGCTTGCAGATAACATCTGTTCTAGTGAAATCAAGATGCAGTCTGGGTTGGATCTGTGGTGCTAGCAGCTTTCTAAAGCTTTGTCTGAGAGACTCGCTGCATTCATTTCACAGACTTCTCAGGCAGCTGGAGAGCTTTTGAGCTTTTTTGAGAAGCTTCCAGCATCTGAAATAAAATCTGCCAGGAATCCTGGGTCATCGAAATGTCTCCCTTTGAGCAGTGGACTCACCTTTGAAGCTCCAAGATATCCACTGACCATGAAGCCTGAGTGTGCTCCGGCTAAAGCAAGTTCAGGGTGAGCTGCCAACTGCCTGCATGCAAGAGCGAGCCTCTGCCTTCCTTCTCTGTTTACAAAGCAGGGTGAAGGGCCTCTCTAGAGAGAATAGCAAGTGTGGTCAAGATAATGTCAAATATAAAGGCCCCTTATGCTCGACAGGCCACACTCAACAATATTACAAGTGTCATAGATTACAATTGCTTTCCAGATGTGACTAGGGAGTTGGTTAAACCATGGCATCACGATTGCCCTCACACCAGCCCTTCCCAGCCTTTGGGGGTTTCCTTCCCTTTTCAGCTATTAATTTATGTAAATTCTAATGTACTCTCCCAGAAGAGTCAGCATCACTACTCATTGGAATAGATAGCTGCACTGCCTTGTTGTTGCTGGAAATCCATCCTATATATTCTGCAGTGTCCTTCCAGTAGTTGTGGACCTAACTGACCATGTCAACAAAGGCTGTATGCATGTAGATTTCACTAGCTTTGCAGGTCAGCTTACAAAGTCTAAGGCATTGGAAAAAAAAACTGTATTTTCTACAAGATGTGTAGCAGTATTTCAAAAATTTCCCGAAATATAATTTAGAAATATTTATTCTGCTGCAAAGAATGAAATTCATGAAAAAGTTTTAATCTACAACTTTCTGAAGATAAATTATTGAGTAAAAAGAGGCAAGAACGATAGCAAAAAACCAGGAAGTACAGCTTATAAGACACGCAGGGAAGAGAATACAGGTGCAATCCCAAGAGTACGAAGTAGATCCAATGAGAATTAAAGAAATAATATATAAAATGGCATATTTGTGCAACAATAGAGCAATTTATTTGAATACTTTATGCTAAAATTTAATTCCTTAATCTCAATAGGCATTTTTCATCTATTTTCACTGGTTGAAATTCTTTTTTATTTATTTGAAAGGCAGGAATACAGAGATGGAAATCTGCCACCACTGATTCACTCCTTAACTCACACTTGAATTGCTCACAAGAACTAGGACAGACAGCGCCAGCCAGGAGCCCATAACTCAGTCCTGGTCTCCCAAAGCATGGCAGGAGCATCCCAGAGTGTATATGAACAGGAAGCTGGAATTGGGAAAGGAGCCAGGACTCTATCACAGCCACTCCGATCTGGGATACAGGCATCTCTAATTGTCTCTTAATTGCTGTGCCAAACGCTTGACGCAATTTTCACCATTTTTACACATCCTATTGGTAAAAAGTGATGTAATCAGTCTTTCCTTAAAGTAAGAGGGAAGTTGGGCCTGGCACTATAGCCTAGCAGTTAAAGTCCTCGCCTTGAATGCCCGGCATCCCATATGGGCACTGGTTCTAATCCCGGCAACCCCGCTTCCCATCCAGCTCCCTGCTTGTGGCCTGGGAAAGCAGTGGAGGTTGGATCAAAGCTTTGGGACCCTGCACCCGCATGGGAGACCCGCGTGGGAGAGCTGGAAGAGCTCCTGGCTCCTGGCTTCGGATTGGCTCAGCTCCAGCTGTTGCGCCCACTTGGGGTGTGAACCATCGTATAGAAGATCTTCCTCTCTGTCTCTCCTCCTTTCTGTATATCCGCCTTTCCAATAAAAAAAAAATCTTTAAAAAAATAAAAGGGAAGTAAACTTTCATCAGTATTTTATTTCAATGTAATAAATAATATTACAGAAAACTCATGCTGGAAAGTACATTTTCTCACACGTGGAAACACTCTGCTCTTCCAGGTTTTCCTGACATTGTTCTGAACTCTCCTAGTGGATAAATAAAAGCAATCATTGCAACCAACTTAGTGACATGGAATAAGATTTATCTGGTAAAGAAAACAAAGACATAATTATCAATAAGATGACCAATTGTGTTCTGAAGATTGGAGTTCCAGAATTCTTACTGTAGAATAAACTCATGAAATGGGAAGTGTCCTAAATGGAATTTGTCAGCACAGATGTAAGTGAAGAAATCAGTTTCTGTTGTTTATTTTTGGTGGTCTAATTTCCACATTTCTACATCAAGTAGTAATTTTCCAGCATCCCAATGAACACAATGCTTGATTTTTTAATGGATATATTAAAAAATAGGAACACTAGTGTGAATGTAGAACTTTAAAACAATTCAGGACTATGGATTTTAAATGTATATCCTTTCAAAAATGTATATAGATTATACAGAGATTGTTTCACAAAATAGATAATAGACTATAGATAAAAACACATGCAATATGCATTCACAGATACTCGCTTCTTGCATCTTGCTTGGTGCTGAGTGTCATGATACATGCGTTTTAAAATCTTTTTGAAGACTCTGCTTGTTATTTGTACTTTTTGCATGGAATACCCAAGAATGATGCACATGAGGATATTTGAAAATTTTATGGTAGATGACATTAAAAGTTATGTCTTATTTTAATGCAAAAAAATGCAGCCCATATATTTGGAGTGTCTTCCAAAAATTGTGGGAGATATATGTAATAAAAATCACGCATCTATTTCAAAGCATTTTCACCAAAATAAACTTACCTTCTAATTCAATTTTTCATAAACTGTTCAAATTCCTTAGGTGTGTTTATTCATCCAACACTTCGCTGGAGATAATGAAACACTTAAAATTCCTCTTCTTCAGGCTTTCCGCTGCTTATTAGCTTTACCTTATGCACACCATCAACAAAAATATTAAATTTTTCAGGAGGATCATTTCAAATAGAGAATTTTTTGCACATTTTTTCCTGTAAAACATTTTTGCATATTTTCAATAACTGTAAGGATAACATTCATCTTTCTCTTCCAACCACGGTCTTAGTTCTGGCTGCTATAATAACATACCATGAACTCAGTAACTTCATATTGCTCTGAGTTCTAGAGTTTGAGAAATCCCTTGTCAAAGAACCCGCCCATTTAGTTCCTGATAAGGGCTGTCTTCCTGGCTGGTAGAAGGAGACCTCCTGCTATGTGCACAGTAGTGGAGAGTGGACTTTCTCTTGTCTTTTACTTTGCTTATTTACTTATCAGAGAGACAAAGAGAGTCAAATGGGAGAGAGAAAGAGAGATTACGTAACTGCTTCAAATCTAAAATACAGCAGCAGGAAGCTGGGAGCAAGCAGCTAGAAGGAAATCCAGGTTTGTCACACGGGTGGAAGGAGTCCGATCACTGGAACCAGCGTTGCAGTCTCCTATGGTCTGTGGTCTGTGTTAGCAGGAAGCTGGAGTCAGGGACTGAAGTCGGAAACAGGAATTAAACCTAGTCACTTAATGTGCCATTACTATCCTGACCGGACTGTCGGTGGAACCTCTGCTCTTGTTGATTTTACTGTATTAATCCCATAGGAGATCCCACTCTCTGACTTCATCTAAATCTAATTGTTTCCCAAAGTAACCACTTTCTAGGACCCTTAAATTAGGGGTTAAGGCTTCAACATATGAGTATTGGGGGACATAAACATTTAGCTTGTAACATTAGACAATGAGTTTACTGACACTTAATAAAGAAAGTACAGGAGTGATTTGATCAGTAAACTTTTAAAATGTGTTGCATTTATGAAATAGCACAATTATACCATTTGGATAATACAATCTATTTTCTTCAAATGTGGAAAGAATATCTCAGTTTCCTTCATCAGCATAAATGATGGGAAATTGACTTGATATTTTTATTAAACAATGATTTTACATAAAAGACAGAACTTGCAAATTTTTCAGATCTGCAAGTAAAATGATGTAAAAAAAAGCCAAAAATTGTAAGTATTTAATTTATTTAAACATCAACATTTCTGACAAGGGTGAAGATATTTCAAATTTACTTAGAATAAGTGACTGTGGGAAAGAAGGTAATGTTATTGAAATCAAAACAGTTAAAGATATTTATTTAACTATAAAATTTGAAATATGTGTGTAGGTGTACAATTTATGAAAAAATATTTTGGTTGAGTTTTTTTATTATTAGGTTGTTAGTATTACCCCCTTAAATCCAACTGAATTATATTACTTTTCATAAGTCATTAGTCTCAGAATCTGAAAATTGATCATGCCATTTGAAAAGATAAAGGTTCTTTTTAACAGTGACATATATCAAAAAATTGCAACAATTTTATTCTCTAGAATTCAGTAGTTTAGCAGCTCTGACCGTATATATTAACTGTGTCCATTTCTTCTTTGTAGAAGCTATTTTTCTAAGTCATTTATTATGTGTTCAATGAAAGTTTTCCTAGTGTATACTCAGTAACATGAGGACATAATTTTGGTGGGTCTCACTTGTTGGACAGAGAGAAAAAGGAAGGATAGAGGGAAGGTGAGAAAGGCACAGTGAGGGGTAGAGGAAAATAGAGGAGGAAGAAAAGAACAGAATAGCCATTATACTACCTGTAGCTACTGGGAATACTCAGTGATGCATCAGAAGAGGAAAGAGAAATAACATTTTTCTCATAAAAGTGGATGTGAAAAGCAGTGTGTCAAAATGAGAAATAAAATTCAGAGTATGAGACTGGAAAAGGAAAAACATGCTGAACTGTCTTCAAGGGAGAAACGTGAAAGGCAAACAGCTTGGGCCAAAGGCAAGCATTCTTGGTGCTTCCACCAACACAAGGATTAATGCAGGATTAATGCAGCATTGACACGTCAAGTGTGGAACACACAGCCGTGCTGTTCCATGGGGCTACTTGTACACAATGAGATGAGCAGGCAGCAACCGCTTAATATTTGGAGATATTGATGTCATTGGACAGAGTAATTGTGCGTCTGCTGAACCCAAAGAAGAGAGATTTAGACTTGTTTCTGTACTTTGTAATTTGATCTTCGGTAGCTGTATTAGAAAGCAAAGTGTTCAATTAAGTGAGTATAACAAAATAATTTAATTAAAATGCTCAATGAAATCTCAAAAATTTGGAATGCTTACAGCCTTGGTCTATACTCTTGAGGAACATTTTTGTTTCCTACTTCTTATTTGTTTAATTATTTGCCGCATGAAGTGTTAAGTCTGTGGCTGTGAAGGGAACTGAAAGTATACCATTGTAAAAATTTAAAAAAATGAAGGAAGGAGAAAGGAGGCTGGAGAAGGCAGGCTGGAGGGAGGGTATGGAGACAAGTTTCACCGTACTTCTAAATCCATACTGTGAGTTGTGAAATCGGCTCACTTTATATAAACAATATAATCTTCAGATGTAAAATAATTACACATGGAATTTTAAAAATTGTGACAGTTCATTTCCCTTAGCATTATGGTTTCCAGTTTGGCCCATTTGGCCACAAAGAACTGCATTTTGTTTTTTTTAATAGCTGAGTAGTATTCCATGGAGTAGATGAACCATAGCTTTCTTATCCAATCCTCTGTTGATGGGCATTTTGGTTGCTTCCATGTTTTTGCAATTACTGATTGTGCTGCTATGAACATAGGAGTGCATGTTGGTTTCTCATAAAATAATTGTTCTGGATATATTCCTAGGAGTGCTATTGCTGGATCATACGGTATGTTGATTTTGAGTTGTTTGAATATACCACATGTTTGCCTTAATTTAAGATGATATGATGTTATGTATAACATGTTATGTTATGAATGTTATATGTTGTGTATAAACTAAAATTCAAATGTAAGTGAGGTGGTCACAGAAGGTGGCTAGGAACTCGCATTTACTTTTAACGTATTGGTTACTCATTATTATGTCAATTAATTCCATAATGATGTAAATTTTTGCTGATGGTATGTTGGAGCTTTCAATTGACTGGGATGATACTCTGCTGGCTCTGTCTTCAGACCAGAAAGGGTATACCTAAGAAGCCGTTGAACTTGACTGGACAATAAGATGCTGGACTCTAGGTTTGGTATATGCTTGCAATGGGGGAATCTCAACTGAACTTGAGCTGTGGTTATGCAACAAGGTGGAGGAATCCACCATGGTGGGAGGGTTTGGGGAGGGGTGGGGAGAACCCAAGTACCCATGAAACTGTGTCACATAATACAATGTAATTAATGAATTAAAAATAATACATAATAAAAAAATAAAAAATAAATAAAAAAAATTGTGACAGTTGCCTTCACCAGCGACAATCTGAGAAACCCTGCCTCAGACAAAGTGTTCAGGGTAGCCCATGGGTTTCACTTATTTCTTGCCATCTCATTGGTGGGTCTGTAAATGTACTTGTGTAAGAACAAGTATACATAAATATGTATCCTTTGGAAAAACAATCTAAACAAATCAATTGTGAACCATTTTTCAAGAATTTTCTAGTATGTGATGTGTAACAACATACGAAATATCAAGTATAATAAAAACACAGGTTTTTTGGTTTGGTTTCATTGTCAGGCATTTGTCACTGTGTGGACCTGAAACCCTTCCCTGCTCGATTATTTCTATAAATATTTACATAAAAACTACTGCTTTCTCAAGCATTTGGAAACAGTGGCTTACTATACTGCAAGTTCATGAAATATTTTCAGAAAATCTTGGAAGTAGATACATGAAGCTTTTGAAGGCTGAACCTGCTTTTTCCCTCTGCTATAGCACTTCATATCAAGTATTCATTCACACTCCATCTTTTTGTTTCAAAAAATTATCAAAATGTGTGTCAGAAAAGCACAAATCTATCCAAAAAATGTATAATAAATCCAGACAGATGCAGTTATTAGAGGAATTAAATGTTATCAACAGAGTTAATGAGACAGATATCTTTGCACAGATAACACGCTTCATTTCTTTCAACAATAGGTACAGGCCAGTTTGTTCATTTCCTTTAAATTCAGTAAGCAAAATGAATCTCATGTCTTTTTGGTGTTTACTACCAGAATATGGAGAAAATTCTGACCTTCTGAAGATATTAAACTGCCAGGCCTACATTGCTAAAAAGCAGGTAACTTTTTGCAAGTGATGTAATTTGAAGCATTTCTGTAAGTAATATGTTTTCCTCACC
Source organism: Ochotona princeps (assembly GCF_030435755.1). NCBI lineage: Eukaryota > Metazoa > Chordata > Mammalia > Lagomorpha > Ochotonidae > Ochotona > Ochotona princeps. The sequence continues at coordinate 36,784,054 of NC_080832.1, forward strand.
TGAGTTCAGAACCAAAAGCCTAACATATAGTTAGAGAGAAGATAAATAAGGGTGCTTGAACATCCGTCCACATGTTGTCCTAGTAGTAGGTTGACCTGAGGTTCTAACAAGCATATCTTCCATGTGTTGAGGAATCTGTTGAAATTTGGCCAAGCTGTAACTGACTTACTTAGATCCAAGGTATCCTTGATCTTCTCTCAGTTCATTAATAAAGCAAGGATCCCAAAATAGGATCTTGAAAAAATTCAAACCTAATTTTGTGTTTCTGATATATATCAAAGCTGTAGGTAAGAGAGTGATTCAGAGAAGATAGGTTTCTTGGATGACTTTCCCAAATTTCTCTTGGGAATTTCATTGGCTTTTTTCAATTTTATCTGAGCAGTGGAGTCTCCAGGCACAACATGACATTATGTAAGTTAAAATAACAGCTATCTTGAAGAAAGAGCCATTGTCACTCTGTAGGCCTTTATAAAGTCTGAACTGAGAGACTATTTCTGAAGGAAGAGCTCTAATCAATTCTATGGTCTTAGCTCTACAGAGAAAAGCCTTCATTCAGTCAGTGTGTATATATACACATACAAGAAGGTACTAAATGCCTTCTGTTTCTGACATATGGCTGGGATCTAGCTGTCAATCTTTCCCTGAATAGCTTCCATAACTTTATGTTCCAGGGAGTGGATGGCTCTGGCTTAGAGGCTAGTGTCTAAGGCAAAGTTCACAAACCCAGAAAACCTGGTTTGGGCAATCTAAGGGTTATTGATTCTTTCCAAGCAGAAGACCTGATGGACAGTTTTAAGGATCTTCCATTGACTTGAGTCAACAAGATGGGATTTTTCCTTGCTCAAGGGGAAGCCATCCAAAGCATGGGAAATTGTAACCTCAGGAAATTTCCCATTGTAATTCCTTGGTGTGTAGCTGCCATCTCCTGCGGAGGCAACACTGAAGGGGAACAATTATGATATTTAATGCAGAACCACTTTCAATTAGGAAATGTCTCTATTTTCAAATGGCCATGTGGCCTGGAGAACTAGAGTAGTATACTGAGGATCCCTTAAAAACTCTCATCAGAGTTATTAGGCGACCAGCTGAGAACTAGTACTAGGGCAAGGTGAGAACGTTCACTAATCTTTTTTACTATGACTATGCCATATCCCACCTGGCATATTTCTTGTTACATAAAGGAACAGCCATCTGTTAAAATAACCCAATCTAGGTCCTCTAAAACAGTCTTCTTGAGGTCCTCTCTGCTACATAGGTCTGTAGAACTACATGTTCACAATTATGCTTGAAGCGCTCCATTTCTTTTAAGATAAAGATAGCAGAATTAAGAAAGCAGGGACTCCTGAGCTGAACTACAGATTCCTCCAGACCACTCTTAGCTACTAGTTCAAGTTTTTTGCTAAGAAACCTTATAAACTATTGACCCGGTTCCTTAAACCTAGACAACATCCCTATATTCATCCTGTTCTTCTGAAGACTGAATTGGTTGGAAGGCTGAAAGCTAGGTCATTGCGTAAGGCTCACTTTAAGTCAGATAAATGCTCTAGGAAGTAGAAATGTGACCATGTGCTTGATTCTTTTTCCAGTACCAAATTCCTTCAGATAAAGTAAACCCTTGATAGTTCACAGAGGGATAGCACTTTAGGCCCCAAGACCCCGTAGCTCCTCTATCAGAAGATTGAGCAGGGCCTTACTGCTCCTTTGGGGTTCTTCCTTAGTTGAGCAAACAGGAGAAAGTCATCTACCTACTACAGGACAGTGGTTCACAAATGGGAAGCTCTAACACGTCTAGGGAGAAGATCTGCCCAAACAGATAGGGACTGTGGTGGAATCAATGGCAACATATGATGAGTTAACTGAATGAAGCAAATCAAGATGTCTTCAAAAGCAAGCAAATACTGGGATTCAGGATGTAATAGCTTCCATTCAAAACTAGGTTTTTAGACCCCTCAGATTGGCATGCCCCTAGGATTATTGTGAATTATTAGTCTCTGTGACTTTAAGTTCTCTTTTATAATGTTTAACCTTTTTTAGTCATCTGGCATTAATCACTATTTTTATGTGGAAATGAGCAAAACTTCTTAAAATGAATCCATACATGTTGGGTAGATATTACCTGGACAATTTTTTCCTTGGGTGGCCCAAACCTCTGGACTAACATTTCAATTAGTGGAAAGTATCAAAGACTTTTTCATGATGGTGACTTCCATACAGGCTAAGAGATTTCTTCCTAGAAGGGGAATAAAATTCTCTGGTATGATCAGGAAGGCATGTGTGAAAATCAAGTTATGCTAGTTAGTTGAGGAGCTAGGTGAAATATGAAAGTGCTTTCTTGAGACACCTCTCACAGTCATATTAAGTGGGGCAGAAATATTTGGATTTGAGATGACAGAAAAGGTAGCTCAAGTGTCTTGGAGGAAGTCCATCCCCTTCCCGTAGACAGGCAGGCCTACCTGGGATGCCTGAATAGGGATTAATTGGGTTACAAGAGCATGTGTTTGAGCATGTGGCAACTCAGTTCATTTCCCCATTCTGCAACAGAACAGGTCTAGTTGGAGGCAGGGGAGATTGTTAATGTTTCCTTGTGGAGCAAAGTCTTTGCCACAATATGCTTCAGCAGAAAACAAGGTGTTCTTGGTTGGCTGCTGGTGGGTGCCAGCCACCTTGTACACATGGGGACCTACCCTGGGCCTACCCAAACTCCAGAGGCTGCTCCCTTCATGGTGAGTACACCAAAGAGGGAAGTCTGAAGAACTGGGTGGGCCCCAGGCCCCGCCCACCTCCATCATTGCACAGTGGATGAGATTGGGGAGGGTCGAACTTGGGACCTGGGGATTAAAACTTCCAGCAGCCTGTTGGCTGCTGCTGGTGGTTGCCAGGCCAGGGATCATTTCCATGCTTGGAGCCCCGATTCCAGCTACCAGGTATACTCAGTGACTTGTCCCTGGGTGGCCAGTGCGCTGTTTGGCGCCAGGCTCCATCTGCTGGCCGCCTGGTGGCCAGCTCTGGGGTTTGGGGGCTTTGAACTGCTGCTTAGGTAGCTCCATGTTAAGCCCACTATACTTCTGGGATGTCAATCAATCCTAAAGACTCCTAATGGCGGAGTAACTTTTCCTTTGAAGGTAAGGGAGGGTAATGAGACCTGGTAGGTTTGAGGAGAGGGACCAGATGATCTCTATGGAGAAGTCTGATATACCAACCTCCTATCAATCCTGTGTAGAACTTGTAATCAGTGAACAAAGCTGAGCAACGAACACCAGTGCATGCAAAAGCTAAGGCCCTAGGCTTGTCTAGCATGACCATATCCTATTACCTGACATGATGATGGATCAGGAGACTGGTCTCATTAGGCAGGGCCATAACATTAACTAGCACATGAGAGAACCATATCCGGGGGTGGATTCTGTGAGGGATGTTGGGCCAAACCCCGTGGAAATACTAGCCTCACTGGTTAGCTCAAGAGTTTAAGGGGTGATGGACTAAACTAGGTGTGACCAAGGAGCCTGCCATCACTCATAGGTAAAGGAACTGATAACAGTCTGGACTGGTCAAGGCAGCAGCACCTGAATGTACATCCTAAATAGGGTGTGGAGTGGGCCGTGCTGCAACATTCACCAGCTCATACAAGGCCAAATGGAAGGCCAGACTATGCCTGACACTGACCTAAAATCCACTGGCATGTATGAGAACTGGGTCTGGGAGTGGTTCAAGTGGAGGAACTTAGGGAACTCCCCTGGTGAGTCATAGCTCCTGCTGGTAAGCACATGGTCCAGACTTGGGGGTCAGACAAGCTGGGCCAAGAAGCTCCAACAGTTGGCTAACGCGTAAATTGGTAATGGAACGGGATGTACTGGGCAGGACTGAGCAAATCTTAGCCCACAAGCAAAATTAGAAATCAGGATGAAGCACAGGTCATGCCAAGCTAGGCTCTTGCACCTACTGGTCTGCATGAGCCAAGGACAATAAGACATAGCATCTAGGGCCGAGGGCAGGACAAGTGAGGGACTGAGCCAAGCTGAGTCAGAGCAACCACTGGCATGTGCACGATCTATGGCTGGGAACAGGCCCAATTGCGGAGCTAAGGGGACACCCTAGCTGGGGTGAGATTCCCACCGAGGAGCATGGGGGCTGTAATGGGGGCTGCGTTCTGAGCTGGATACGGCTGTAGTCTCCCTTGGCACAAGCGTGGGTTGGGACTGGACGTGCCTAGCTGGGCTAGACTCCAACACCATCTGGTGCTCTGGAGGACCATGGTAGATGTGGGATGGACTAGGCTAGGTCTCAACACCTTCTGAGCCATGTGTGAGCTGTATGTGGGTATGGATGAGCTGTGGCTGGGCTGAAACATCCAACAGTAAGAACCAGATTGGGTTGAAGGTGAGTCAGGAAAAGCCACTGTTCTTGCTAGGACAGGATTTGAACTGAGTAGGGCTGGCTCATGGACCCCCTGCTATGTGCAACATCTGGCATTGGGAGGGGTTCTGATGCAGGAGCCTGGGCAATTTCTCTGGCAGGACACAGACCCTTCAGGTTAGCGCAAGAAGCATGATAGGAAACAGCACAGATCAGGCCATGGGAAGTTTCCCACTGGCATACATGTGGCATAGATTCTGGGGCAGACCAGGCTGAACCAGTTCACATCACCCACTGGTGAATCTGAACACCAGAGCAGAGTGTGGGTCGGCCAGGTTTGGTCATGACAAAAACCAGTGCACATTATGAACTACCAAGGTGGAGTGACCTGTACTGGATGTGACCGCAGCACCCAACCAGCACACTTGAGAACCATGGAGGGAGGGGTCAGAGTTGGCAGGGGGAATGTGGCGGGGTCCCCCTGCTGGACAGCTACTCCCACTGGAGAGCTTGAGCTGGGACTAGGCAAGGCTACAACACCTGTAGACCTCATGTGGACTAGATTAGGAAAAAGCCAGGCTGGGTGGATTATTCCTGCTGGTGCAAGCATAAATTAGAGTGGGTGAGGGTTGGTTGGGCTTAGCTGCAGCATCAGCTGGCAGAAGCTGGCACTGGGGGCTAATTCTGTCAAGTTACACTGCAGAACCACCTGGACAGTATATAATCCAGGAGTTTTAGTGGCCTAGAAGGGAAATAGTGGGCTCCTCCCTCTTGGGTTACCACTCCTACTGGAGAGCACGAAAACTAGGACAGAGGCAGGATGGCTAGATAGGAAGGCATCTGCCAGTGTGTGTGTGGGTTGGATAGACGGGCTGGTTGGGTTTAACTAGGCTTCAATGCCCATTGACATGTATGAGAGCTCAATGGGATGTGGGACAGACTGGACTAGTCTGCTACACATACTGGCAAACCAGGATAGGGGGCGGGCCTGGTGGGGGTTATTTTGGGTCGCTCCGACTAGGCTGCAACTCCCACTGGTTATGTGAGGGCCGAGTATGTACTGGGCAGATCAGGCTGGACTGCAACACCCATTGTTTCAGGTGGAAGACAGAGCTGGAAACAGAAACAACTCAGCAATTGCAACCACCAGGTCATTAGGGCGATGAACTGTGCCGGGCCCTGTACTTGCTGGAACACACAAGAATCTGGTCTGGGAACACCTCAGACAAAGTTTCTTTTGGGATCTCCCTAGGCAAACTGCCGGACTCAGAACCCTAACCATGAAAAGACAGAGAACAGAACAAGTCAGTCAACTACCTTAGTCATATGTTGGCAGTGAAAAACTGGGCAAATGGAGACTCTTAGATGGACTATGTCAATCAGTGGATTCTTCAATGACCTCATCGTGCTTGGAGTGGCGAGACTAGCAGCAATTCATAACTGATGAACTATCAAAGCTACTTGAGTAAGACCCTCGGAGCATGACCCACATCACGGACCTGGGATGGGTGGGAGACTGGGTGGGTTTCTCCCTTTATCTCCTCCTTTACCCCAGATACATGACAAAAACAATGTGGAAATAGTAGTCTTACCCAGTTTCCTATAGCCCTTGAATCTTTTTGCCCTAATTAACTATGTAAAGAATGTCAAAAATAAAGAAGAAAAAAAGACAGGGTGTTCTTTTTTTTTCAATGTTTGGGGGAGTCAAGAAAATCCCAGTGCCCAAAAATGCACTACAAAGAGATGCATGCTGGAGTTGGTATATTACCCATCTGAAACTATCCTACTGCACTGCTGGTAAGATTGCAGGCTGGTGCAGCCACTATGGAAGTCTGTATGGAGAATACTCAGGCAACTGAAAATTCACCTACCATATGACCCAGCAATGCCACTATTGGGAATATATCCAAAATGTCTGATTATATACACATAAGTAAACAACTTTCAACCCTGTCTTCATTGCAGCAAATCAACAATTACAAAAACATGGAAAATACCTAGATTGCCACTGAAAGAGGACTGGTTAAATAAACTGTGGTACATCAACTCTATGCGATACTACTCAGCTACTAAAAGGTATGAAACTACCATTTGTATCCAAATGGGCCTACCTGGAGAACATTATGGAAAATGAAATGAGTGAGTCACAAAAGAACAGATATTACATATTTTCTCAAATTTAAGACAACTTTCCTTGAAAATATAAAACAAACAAATAAGAAAAAGGTGAATAAATACAAATGTGTAACCCCACACAGGATGTAATGAAGACCAGTACCAGAAGTCAAAGAAAATCAACAGACTACATGTACTAAGGAATGAAGGTATACTCCCAATGAAACTTCTAAATATATGTAGGCAACAAAAAATTAGAATCTCTACTATTGCCTATGCCAACAAAGTCATGACCCACATAAAGAGCAGAAAGTTGGAAACACTTCTCTTTTATCTGTAATTTTAAATGGTTGTTCTCTTGAGATGCTCTGTTAATTTGCCTGCAATATTGTTTTGCTCATCTTTTTAGGGAATGACACTTTTTTGTTTCAATTTCCAGCTTTTTGGTTTCAAATCGAATTATTTTTGCTGTGAATTTTATTTTTTTGCATTTCCTATTCAGTTGTGCCTCTTCAATAAGTACTTGTGATTAACAGATTACCCATATGAGACATCTTGATTGTTTGTAAGCACTTAATGCTGTAAACGTCCCTTTCAGTGCTATTTTTGCTACATCTCATAGGCATTGATATTCTTGTTTTTATTGTCATTTCTTCAGTAGCACATGGATCATTCAGTAGCATCATTTTCTACAAGAAGGCTCTTGATTTTCTTTTTCATCATTTTAACAACACATTAGTCATTCTGTAGCATGTTGTTTAACTTCATGTTGATATAAATTTTTTGTTTTTCTCCCAGTTGTGGATTGTGTTTTCTGGCTCTGTATTTTAGGGGATGTATAATAGAAGTGTAGCAGAGACTGACATGTCCAGATGTGGAGACATAGTGCAGTAAGTCTCTGCATCCAGACCATTGATGGACTCCCAGTGAAACAGTTGAAAATATCTTCACAGTAGCATACTGTACTCTCTGACATTGTCCATGCCTACAAGGCCAAGAATAGCAGAATGATGGACTTATGACTGCTCATGAAAACTACCCATTGTAGGGCCTGGCGCGATAATGTAGTGGTTAAAATCCTCGCCTTGCATGTGCTAGGATCCCATATGGTCGCCTGTTCTAATCCTGGTGGTCCTGCTTCCCATCCAGCTCTCTGCTTGTGGCCTGGAAAAGCAGTCGAGGACGGCCCAAAGCCTTAAGAACCTGCACCCACATGGGAGAGCTGGAAGAGCTCCTGGCTCCTGGTTTCAGCTTGGCTCAGCTCTAGCTGTTGTAGCCGCTCAAGGAGTGAACCATCGTACGGAAGATCTTCTTCTCTGTCTCTCCTACTCTCCATATCTACCTTTCTAATAAAAATAAATAAAATCTTAAAAAAATTTTAAAAAACCTACCCATTGTAATACTAGAAGGGAAATCAGTAGGGGTAGGGGGGACTTGAGGAGGGAGATGAAAAATCCCAGAGTCTATGGAACTGTATCATAAAATAATAATGATACTAACAATAATAATAATGAAAAATAAGAAAATGAAAGAATAAACAAATGTATCCCTAAGTTCCTGCCTGTGTCCTCTCACGTTTTCCTTCAAGTTCCTAGAACGTAGAGCATGTATCTTATAAAATGGGTCTCTATGAGTCTATCAGGGTAAGTAAGGTTCCCCAGGAGAGCCTGACTAAGAACAGAAGGAACCTGGGTCAAAACAATTTGGTGTAGAAAGTGGGATGGCTAGGCATCATGGCTGCACAAAAAGAAATGAAATGAGTAAATGAGTGCAGTGGTTGGTTGGAGTCCAGGTTCAGTTAGGGAGTCTCCAGGACACAGGGGGTAGTCACTCCCACCAGAAATCCTCAGTTGTTCCAAGACTGCATCCCAGTCTCATATGTTGAATGATTTTCCATGAAAGGAAACTGAGACAGAAAAAGATCAGCTTTCCCATCTTGTCCAACAAGCCTGTCCTCTGAGACTTCAGACCAGGAGCTGTACTAACCATATTTAACTGGTTTACAGGGTCCAAGTTTTAATTGACACAATGTTACGCTTTATGTTAGAACCTCTGAAAACGAAGTTGAGAGCAGTTCATCTGACTCATTTTTTTTTTCTCTGACAATTCCGGACAAGCCCCAAGAAATGTTACAAGTTTTTCTTTCTGCCAAATTTTAGAAATGTTACAGTTCTTTTAAGTTACAATAGTTTTTCTTTGCTGGGTTCTTAAGAATGACACCCACAAGCAAAGAAGAATGAGAAAGGAAAGGAAGTTTATGAAAAGAATCAAAGTGCCCAGCAATTGAGAAGAATCTCAGAAAGAAGAAACTGTTGAGGGCTTATTGAAGAAAAAAAAAATTTTATGTTATAAAGGGGAAGATTTATTTGTTGTTCAGGGAAGATTTAAATGCAGCATTAAAATGTGAATTTTTTTGTGTGTATAAATAAGGAGATAGAGAAGTCACCATTATATTTGGTTAACTTGGTGAAAGTTAATTCACCAAAGAAGTGATTAACAGAAGGAGGTTGTGTGACCTCTCTCAAGTTCTAGACACATTTCCAGATGGTGAGGGGCTCCATGTGGAGATGCCTCACCAGGGAATCTATGTCTGTATCAGAACAGTTACTAATCTAGAACACATCTCATTGTAAACTTTCCTAAACTCCCTCAAGGCATATATCTAAGACTACAAGTTTTAACGCTTAAAGGCAACATATACAAAGATAACCAGGCTGCTTTCCAAGACATTTTAAAAGAGTTTTCCTTCCACTAGTTGTGGGAGTCCTTATCTCTGTGCATCTTACCGTCTCTTGGTGTTTTCAGAAGTGCAATACTCATGTGTGTGAACTGGTAATTTGTTATGGTTTTCATTTTCATTGGCCTTATTTCTGTTACAGTTAAAGAACTTTGCATGTGCTCATTGACCCTTTCTATTTCCTTTGTCGTATATAACATATTCTTGGTTGCTTAGCATTTCCTTACACTAAAAATTATTTTATGTGCACTTGGAAAGAATTCATATTTTGCTCTTTGAGGAAGTGAGTCCTACTGACATATGTTGAATCTGAGTGTCCAACACAGCAGAACACATTAATGTTTTGTTACATGCCTTTAACTTTTTTAAATTAGCTTTCATACCTTTGTCTTTCCTGGAATGACATTTTTCCAAGAATATTTGTCAGATGTTTTACAAAATGTCTTTTGTTTTGGAGTTTGTATTAGTTTCTTCATGATTAGATTCAAATTATGTCCATTCTTACACACAGCTATACAGACATACTATATGTTTTGTTTTTTAATATACACAATATTTGCTATTTGATGTTAGTCTTGTAAATTCAGGATCTATTGGATATTTCCTATTAGAAGAATGTAAATATCCTGTTCTGTCTTAACCTCTAACTGATATTTGTGCAGAATTGTTTGAATCTGTATAAAAACCCTCTTCCTGAAATTCACACACATATTTTACCCCAGTATGATGGTCTCCTGGATGCCTGGTTTTTCAACTTTTAGCACCACTCAAGGTAAGTTCTAAATAAGGATAATGGATTCCCGTTTCCAATATTTCACACACTCTACAATTTTTTTTACCCTGGACTCTCCTGTTTTCAGGCCAGTTTCTTGACTTCTACTTGCCTGTCAGAGATTTTACTTTGAATTCCAAATGTTTGTGTTTAAACTTCAACTTATTATTTAGAATATAGTAAATGTCTTTTGTGGAAAAATGGTTATGTATCTGTGGCCCTCAAGCCTTCAATTTTGTTTCTTTATTCCCAAGTGACTACTAAGGGCTGAATTGGTTTCTTTGTCTTTCAGCTGCTTCTGTGTCTGGTCCAAGCCACAAACTTCACCTCACACCAGGAACTGGTGAGTTTCTACATGTATTTTTTAAAAAGTTTCGTCTTATTCACTCACCACTTAATGTCTGTCCCCTCTGTAATTTAAACCCACTTAGTTTTCATAGTTTGTAAAGTTATATGATGCTCTTTCTATTTTTGCTATTTGTGAACATTGAGTCCATTGGTTTCATATAATCTTTTGAGTTCTACTAAGAAGTCCAAGAACAATCAAATCCTTATATCTGTTATCTCCAATATTCTATCACTGTGGTTTTGTTTTTATTAATTATTTTTCCCCTCTTAAGTGATGTAGTTAATCTCCATATCTGCCAGTTAATTCTGTGCCTAGATGATTTTTATTTTTGTAATGTTCATTTTTTTAATCTACTTGAAAGATGGAGTAACAGTAAAAGAAAGTGACAGAGAGACACTTTCCATTTGTTGATTTATTCCTGAAATTTCCACTATAGTTAGGGCTGGTTAGACTCAAGATGGAAACCTGAAACTCTGTCTGGGTCTTTCATGTAGGAGTCAGCATCTCTTACGTGGGTAGGTGTCATCTGCAGGCTCCCAGGAAACATTAGCAGGAAGCTGGAAGTAAAGCAGAGTAGCAAGTTCTTGAATAGGACCTCAAACATGGGATGTATGTGTCCCAAGCAGAAGCTTAGCCCTCTGCACTACAATGTCTTCCTCAGACATATATATGTCTGTACATATATCATATATATGATTTATATATTTTATACATATAAATTATATATAGCTGATTTGTTTTAAACTATCAATCATATTGGCTTCTTCAAGAGAAGATTCATTTTTAGACAGAAAAGCCACAGATAGATGCTCTCAGTCTAGTCTATAATTGAACCTTCTCAAACCGTTTAAAGTTCTTTATGAGGGTTGATCTATTTCTGGTTCTGCTTTATCCTCAGGGCAGATCCATCAGCATTCTCATCTCAAAGCCCGAATGACATGTCCAGCCTTGGAATATACTGAAGTTTAATTTTTGTTTCCAAATTCTGAAAGGATAATCAAAAGCTTTGTTCAGTTTTTAAAACTCTGAGCGGCTGCTTACAAAGTGACCAGAGGCGAGCAGTGAAGTAGCATTTAATTGTCTTTTTTTAAAAAAATTATTATTACTTTGAAGGAAAGTTTAACAGGGTATGAAATCCTTAGGTGATGTCTTCCTTTATTGAACTTAATAAATGTTATTTAATGGAATGACACTGGATATTGTGTGGGAAATTTGGGCTAATCTGTTGCTTTTCGTATTATAGCTGACTTTTAGTCATTTTACTGTTGCATGAAGTATTCTTTCTTCATCCTTTCAATCCAACAGTATCTTTTTAAACATTTACTTAAAAGTCAGAGATACAGAAACATGTGTGTGCGTGTGTGTGTGTGTGTGTGTGTGTGTGTGTGAGAGAGAGAGAGAGAGGATATGGTTCACTCCAGTTGTTATAACAAGCAGCACTGAACTAGACAGAAAAAGCCAGTAGCCAGGAGCTTTACACAGCTCTACCACATGAGTGCGAAGAACCAAAAGAATTGAGCCAGCTTCTATGTTTCTCTTGTAGGGCATTTGCAAGGAGATGTTTTAGAAGCCGGTGCACGATGAGCCAGCAACCCACATGATACGCTGGTATCACAGGTGGAGGCATCCTTGGACAATCAATATTGTTAACATTGACCTATCTGCATTACATTTTTCATATACATTGTGCATTTTAATACTTATTTTTAACATTTTTAAAATAGGTACATCAAATGACACATTTCTTATAAAATTTTAGTTTTATTTATTGTAGATTTAAATGTGAAATGTGTTGATGTTTTTAGTGCCTTCTACACTTAGGGTGCTTTCTCTAATGCTTTTAATTTCCCTTCCCTATCGTTTCCTTCCTATTGATTTGTAAGCAAAACTAAATTTTATGGTTATGGGAGAAGTTAAGTATTTGCGAAGGGATAATTTTGTGCTCCACTCAAACACTGAAGGAATGAATGTTGTAAAACCTAAGGAATATAATGATTACACTTCATTTTTAAAACTCGTCATGCATTTATTTGAGATAGAACAAAACATTAAGGCCTGGCGCGATAGCGTAATGGTGAAGGTCCTCGCCTTGAACGCGCTGGGATCCCATATGGGTGCTCATTCTAATCCTGGCAGCTCCATTTCCCATCCAGCTCCCTGTCTGTGGCCTGGGAAAGCAGTCAAGGATGGCCCAAAGCCTTGAGACCCTGCACCCGCGTGGGAGAGCTGGAAAGAAGTTCCTGGCTCCTGGCTTCGGATCGGTGCAGCACCGGCCGTTGCGGTCACTTGGGGAGTGAATCATCAGATGGAAGATCTTCCTCTCTGTCTCTCCTCTCTGTACATCTGCCTTTCCAATAAAATAAATAAATCTTTTTAAAAATTAAAAAAAAGGAAAAGACCATTAACCAAATTACTCCACACACATTCAGATGCTCACAGTGACTGAATCTCGGAGCTGGGAACTCAGTACAATTCCCTCATGCATCCAGAACCTAACCACTCAGCCTATTCTTACTACCTCCCTGAGTCTGCTCTAGCAAGAAGTTTATATCAAGAGGCAGAAGTAAATATTGAAATCAGAAGCGCGTACACGGGACACTGGCATCTTAGCTTCTGCTTAGCTGCTAATTCAAACAACCGCCCCAGACAACTATATTTGATCAATATAAAAGATGTTCATTTCACTTGTGAATGCAAGCTCTAACGAAGTCTACTAATTTATCATTTCCAATTCATGCAGTAATTTTGAGTCTATGTATAGTGCTCAGACATTTGAAACTAAGTGTAAGCATTTATTATAGTTTCCTAATATGAGAAAACCATGATATTCAAAGTCAAGATTCTACCAAACAAAAGCCTTTATCACAGGGGGAAAAAACACTGAACATTGTTTGAATATCCCTACTATTATTTTGTTTCTCTCTAGTGTTCTCATTTGTTCAAACAAGCTATGAAGATAAACTGAAGAGTGTTATAAATTGTTTCTTAATATCTTGAGACTTTTAAAACCCTGTAGAGACTTATTTTCATATTTAGCATTTAATAGGCCACAAGTCAAATGAAAGTCAGAATATGACATATTTAATCAACAAGGACACAATCAGTCTGTTTAAAACATACTCCACCAGCTTAAGGGGCCAGCAAAAATATTACACAGAAACCCTTCAACAGAATGTTGAAATCTATTGCCACAAAGATCACCCATTACATGTAAAAACAAATTCTATTGATTCTATTAACTCACCTTAAGATAATGCCATACACAAAACCACGTTTTCCAGACCATAGCATATGGTAATGTTCATAGCATTGTTACTGTATGTTAAAAAATTGACAAACTAAGTCAGAGTGATGGTAGGAGAATATCTTTTAAAGTCAGATTTTGGGAAGCAAAACTGAGGTCCAAAACCAGGTCAGTCAACTTTATTTCTAAGTTAAAATATTCTCTTCCTGCTATTTCTTTCTACTGATGTGTGGTTAGTTTAGACTCCACCCATCAATCTGGTCATGGCTTTTTTTTTTTCTGAATCTGTTCCCATTTGTCCATGTATCTTGCTAAATGTAACATCTAGACATTATCTAAACACTCTGGTTGTGTTGTTGGTGTTGAATACAAAGTATATCATTTAAAGGTCTAAGTATTAACAGGGAATAATGAAGAATTGCTGTATTTTGGCTGAACTCAAATACCAGGAAGAGTGATAAAAAAAACTTAGAAAAATATCTCTTTTCATTTGGGTCACAATATTCTGCTTCTGACAGAAGATGGTCCAAAATAACCACTACTTTTTCTAAATTCTAAAGATATAAATATCTTGGTTAATTCTATGAGAAGTCACTGATGCTGAACCTAAGAAGTTCATGGGACAGTCACGGGAGACATTTTTGCTTTTTCTAGTTTACAAATAAACCTGTTATTCTATCAGAAAAAAAGGAATACTTGCTAAATTACTCCTACATGTTAAACACAACTGTATTATTTAATCATAACCAAGCCCTAAGAGCTATGGTCCGCCAGTTTCATATACTTGAACCGAACAATTGTGGCATTAATTTCTGGATCTTCACAATATAAGGTGAAGATATCTTCAAGTTCTTGCAGCTCATAAATTTCAGAACACACGTTACAGTGTAAGTCTGAAGCACTGATTAAGAGTTCCTGCGCCTTTTCCAATGTCACATTGTCTTACAAAGGAGTAGCAAAGTCTCACATAATTCCCTGCCTCTTAATACGTGTGCCCTTTTACAATCCTTTTCTTTTCATTGTGAGCTGGAACATGGTTATGCCCTTCAAATGATTAGAAGATGGCAAGAGTGATATAAGGCCATTTTCAAAATTAAATGACAAAAGGAATTTGGGTTCTGCCTTTGGTACAGTCATCCTGGCTCTTCCACTGATCACTCTGAGGAAAGCCAGCTGCCAAATATGAGATAGACTATGGAAAGGTCCACATGGCAAGGAGTTGATGCCTTCAGCATGAATCCAGAAAAAAAAAATTAGCGGCCAATTAACAACCACATGAGAGTGCTTTCAATGAGATTATTTCTCAAGAGATCTTTGAAATGGATACAGCTCCAAACAACAATTTGAATGCAGTCCTTGTAAGACTGGGCCAGAGATACCTAGCCATTGCACATTCTGAGGTTTGATTTATTGAAGTTGTGAGATGACAATTTTTTATTTCAGACTGTTAACTTTGGGGTTAATGTGTTATGCAAAAACAAAAAATTGGGACTCTGTACCTAAAATGGTCTGCAGAAAAGAAACAATTGCTCAAAGTCACCTAAGAAGCACTTTTCATCTGCCAGGTACCAAATGTGCCCTAAGCATTGTTCCAAATTTGTGCACATTCCTATGTAAATTGATGCCCCAAAGAATTAAGTTGTACTGTTTCTAAAACTTTAAAAATACCGTTAGAAGGCTAAACTCATACCTCGTGCTGTTCATAATCTTGGCTATTACATGTAAAAGTGTATTCTTAATTACTATGCAGTTTTGTGCTATTTTATAAAAGAAAAAAGTGAAACAGGATTGCAAGTTTATTGTAGGCCTCGGTCATAACTTTTTTCACCAATGTATTTCTATTGTAGCGTATGTGGTTTGCATGAATGAGAACTGACATTGAATACTACCTTATTGGCAACTTCACTGGGTTTAAAAATAAGATTAGTAAATATGAATTGCTGTGCAATGGCTGTCCTCATGATTCCTGACAACAGGAAGCAATATTGTCAAAAACTCACACATCCAGTTTAGTCAAAAGGATCTTGTGCTAAGTCATGGTGTGCTCCTCTGCTATGAAAGAAAAAATCCCTCTGTCCATTTCTGCTCTAAGAGGAGGGGACAACAAAGGAAAGAAATAACAATACTCCGAGTTTATTAGACTGAAACTGACATACAGATTTCCATAGGACTTTTAGAAAATAGGAAAATGAACCTGTTGTTTCAAATATTATTTTTCAGAAACTTTCTATTGTCATATCTATGTCTGAGTTGAGATGTTAACAGATCATATATGATGGCTAAAAATATGTAAAAAGTGAGGAAATTTTGACCAAGAATAACTTTCTTCCAAGGAATGTGAAGTTGACGTAATTTTAATATCCAATAATAATTTATAAGTTACTTTTAGGTAAATGATGATGAATGTTTAAAATTCATATGTACTCCATTAAAATATAAATAGTTACAGCCTTTTCCTATTATGCTATCTATGCTTCAATATGATATCCATCTTTCCCAGCATTTACTTGCTCCATCCTTATGGGTAAAAATTGTTACATTGCCAAGCTATTCTTATAAATAGGAGTGATCCATTTGTTCTAGTCAGTAGGCTTATAAGGAGAAAGTCTGAATGGCAAATATAAAATGTTCTTAAAAGGACATTCTGTTCCTTCTGATTTATATAATGACTGCAGTTCTCTGTACCTTTTTGTAACATAAGATAAATTTCTAGTTATATATCAGGATTCTATGTAATTAATGTGAACCTCCCAAAATACAAGATAGTCTTCATTGGCACAACGTTCAACCCTTCTCTCCTCCATAAAAATAAGCCTGCCTCATTTCTAAGTGAAGGCTACCTCTACTGCATCACTTCATCTGCTGTGACACATTCCACACTCCAGAAATGGTATCCCAAGAGGTGTCATTGATAGTGAGTAACTTAAATGAGCCACTCACACAGCACACCTGTATTGAGATGAACTTACTTCAGTCTAGCTGGGAATACTGTTTCCATGTTTTGTTCAGATATTTGAACATGAAAGTCCAGGAAAAATTTGTAATATATGAGAAAAAGAATTTTTATAAATGTAGAATGGAACACTTCTTTGGGAAATAAAATTTGAACTAAAGTCTAGTCAGATTCAGCGTCAAGATGAAAACTTGTGTGTTTTGTTGTTGTTTTGTTTGTTTTTTAGGATTGAAGTCAGTATTCAACTTGGAAAAATAGCATGATTTTCCAGGGGTTTTTTATGTCTTTAGAAAAATAATAGTTTATGACACAGTGCAAACACAGAAACAACTAAATAATAGTTCCAGCCTCGTTTTGCTGGCAGCTTTTCCCACAATTTTGAAGTTTTCCTGGAAAAACACACATAATGATTTCCTTTTTAAATATCTAAAGGTTAACTATATATTGATAGTTATGTTTAATGCACTTTTAAATTGTTGTCTTGGTCATTCTTTCTATAAATCTCCTGCTTTACACTTAACTTTCTTTTGCGTGAAGTTGGATTGGTTTTGTTCTTTTTTCTCCTACTTTATTCGTGTGTCTGGGAGTTATGAAACAGCCCTGTCTGAGGCAGCCAGTCTATTTGTCCTCTAGTAGAGGCTGTGGCACGGCATAAGGGTCTACTGAGCTAGTCTTTGTGTCTCTTGATCTTACTCATCATGCAGTTTTGTGCCAGTTTTAGTCTCCTAGGCCTTTTCAGTTTACATTCCTCATTCAAAGAGATGCCAAGAAACCAGCAAGAAAGCATTGATTAAGTTGGACAGGAAGACATTACAGAAAATGAAAGCACTGGATGGATGGGTATTTATCTTTACTGGGTCCCAGCAGCAGAGCTTGAGCAGATGGCCTACTGTTGCTTGGTTTGATGTTCACACTCTTTTCTTCTTCCTTCTGCATGCCACAGTCCCTAGACAACTCAACAAAGGCCCAGGAACATATTGTACACATCTAGCCATTTCTGGGAACATATGAATAGATACACAGTCTTGCATTTTTTGAAATAAAATCATGACACAAATCTATGGAAGGAAAAGAAGAATGTACATTCTTGAATGTTTAGTAAATCCAAATGCAAGGTTTTCTAAGATATTTTGGGTTTCATCCCCTCCCACATGAGGAATAAACTTGAGAACTGTATAAAAATACTTTACGTGGCTTCTGCAGCGAGGAGGAAGGCAAAGCAGCAGCACTAACGTTCTGTGGTTTTGGTGGGCCTCCGTGGCTTAATTTCTCCTGATTCTTACTGAGGAGCTAGAAGTACTTTCTCACTGATCCAGTAAGTTCCAGGCATCCGAAGTTGTCAATAACTTCTTAGTAGTTAGCATTGAAACCAAAGTTATTTCCTTTGAATTAGAAACTGCAGCTTTGTTTATTTTCAGCATTACTTCTTAACAGAGATGTATGGCGGCTCATGCATTTGGAGAGCTAGCATTTTCTGGAGTTTGGCAATGTCTTTGACATCATTGTCCTTTCCCAGTCCAGGCACATTCTGTGTCTGAACAGTTAGGGTTGAGTAGTATTACAAAGGGAATACAGGAAGACAGGTAAAGGATGCAGCCTTCTGTTATGTCCCCACAGGGCCACTAGTGAGGGATGTCTGATTTTAAAAAGGCATGCTTTACATGGCAACTTTGGGATTTGCTTGCAATATTATTCTAGATCTCATTTCTGTGGTCAGGTAATTTGCAGACCTTGTATACTTTGGCTTCAGGAAATCTCAAGAAAAATATCTTTAATTGTATTGGCAGACATTCCTAGCATGAGATTTTTCTAGTGTCAAAATCACAGTGTTTCATAGGAATTTGTGTTTAGTTTGAAAGCTCATGAACAACAAAGAATGAGTTTAATAAATTCATGTAAAACTCCCAAAGGCTTAGTATGTGACTGGGTACATTAGTTATACATGAGATATGATTCATAAATGAGGATGCTTGTTGATGCCCATTATAACGAGGGAATTTAACACTTACTTGAGCATTGCAACACGGAATTAGGCTAGCAATTTATTCATTCAATCATGCAACAAAAAGTTGTGAACTTCCTTTGATACAAATATCGAGTCAAATGAAATTTAAAATGTGCATTAGAGAATGGCAGTTTAAGAAGTAGAAGATCCAGTTTCTTGTCACATGATTTTTTAAAGATTTATTTAGTTTTATTGGAAATTCAGATTTACAGAGAGGAGGAGAGACAGAGAGAAAAATCTTTCATCCATTGGTTCACTCCCCAAGTGACCGGAATAGCTGACGCTACGCCAATCTGAAGCCAGGAGCCTTGAGCCTCTTCTGGGTTTCCCAAGTGGATACAGAGTCCCAAGGCTTTGGGTAGTTCTCGACTGCTTTCCCAAGCCACAAGCAGGTAGCTGGATAGGAAGTGGAGCAACGGGAGCATGAACCGACGCCCATATAGGATCCTGGCACATGCAAAGCAAGGATTTTAGCCACTAGGCTACCGTGCCATACCAGTCACATGATTTTTAATTCATTTAAAACATGATTTGGAAAAAAAATAGAAGTTAGGCAAATAGCTGAAGGTCATATGCACTGTTAGAAATTCTACTTCAATTGATAAATGACAGAATAATCACAAAATGCCTATGTCTCAATAACAACCTATGTATATACAACCTTAGGGTACAAGTAATGATATCTAGACTCAAATATCAAGTCAGAATTTACTTTCTCTGCTATATGCCCAATTTAGGTGAGTTCATTTTATGTGGAATATGAGGGACAACTTTTGGTTTACATACAGATACACTGTAACACATACTTGAAGAAAGAGGAAGTAAAACACAAATACACTTACTAAACACATAAATAATTATAGCTCTGCCCAGTTTGGTTTGAAACACACACACACACACACACACACAAAACTGACCAAAGACAAAGAATCCTCACAGAAGAAACAGTGACAGACATTGTTTTTAAGTTGTTGGTTGGAGACTGGATTCCATTGTCTATTTCCAAAATGATTCATGAAAATGACAAATCCATGCATACCCACAGAAAGCTGAAAGCCATACTCAGTGAAAGATAAAACTTCTTTTTCAGCTGTTTGTGAACTCTAAGTTTAAAGAATTTTGAGTAAACTAGCCAGTTAATATTATTTGTCTTAACTTTGGGGTCCAAAGGGAGCACATTAATTGTGAATCATTCCTTTTTCCTCCTTTCCTTTGATGGTTTTATCTTCACTCATGGTCCATATATCCAGGCTTGTTGAAAATGCAGCCTTATATGAATGGAGAGGTAACATGATATTTATGCTTATAGATTTTGACAAGGTGAAAAGTGTATGTAGAAGATGATACAAGCGTAGAAGCCCTTGTTTCCTGATACACAAGTCACTGATTCAGTGCAAAAATGTATCGACAACAGCGAAAATTCCCCCAAAAAACCTACTTTCAGTCTTGCTATTCTCATTCACCATTCTCATTTTTGACCCCCTTTCATCATTCAGTGAAAATTCTATATTGCAAGATGTAAACTATCAGAGCCTGCCTCAGAAATCCCCTCTTGCTTGCTGCTATCAGATTGATGAGAAATAGCTCAAGGAACTGTTCAGGAAACTCTTACAGATGTTGTTAAATAAATAAAACCATGAATTACTCTGCCCAACAAAAGTAGTAATGAACTGGATAAAAACCCATAGTGTCTGAAACCACATATATTTGATGATTCTTAAATTTGCCAGCACAATCCTAAGATTTCAGGCTCAGATCTCTTTCATTGGATGTCTATTAGTGACACATTGTTGAAAGCCAGTATTTTCCTCAAGTTATTGGACAAAATTTTGCCAAAGTTAATGTTCTTTAATGAGGTATGTAATTTCCAAAATTTCAATTAATTTTAGTAACATGCAGGAAGAAGATTGATAACATCACCAGCATTAATTAAAACAGAAGAATTTCTTGAAAGGTATGCACCTGCCAGTACCAGCTCTTTCCTCTTTCATTTCTACTATTCATTATGACAGAAAGTAGTGTAATTTTGCTTCTGTACCTGTAATGAGAAAAAGAAAACTTATCTTTTCCATTTTCACATTTAGATGAAAGTCTGCCTTCAGGTTGGATACTGCTTATATTCTACACATATAAACAAGTTTAACTTTCTTTTCAGAGAATTAAAACACCCATAAGTAATTGCTAAATAGATCTCATTAAATTATACACGTTTTTGCACTCTAAATTTACACATCATATGCCCATATATTCACTAATTATGTGAAATTAAGGGGATCTAAAAGAGAAGCAACTCATTTTCAAATCAGGTTATTCAAGAAACAGATAATATAGATGTTACAGAAAATACTGTAGTAAAAAGAGGATCGGCAGAGGAGCGTGTGATGGTGTTTGTCAGGCTGCAATGAAAAAGACATAGGAAAGAAACAGATGGATGATAAAGGAAAAACAGAAAGAAGTACAGAAGGTTATGTCCAGTTAGGTAGGGCTTGTCATGGAAAACTGACAGCTTGGATTTACATAGAAGAGGAGTTGGGCCTTTTGGGTCCAGAGTTTAGAGATTAAAGTCCTAGATCTGGGAGACTGAAGCCTGGAAAGCAAGCTTCATGTTGGAAAGCAGTGAAGGACAGGGTGAGTGAGTGGACAAGGAGGGAGAATGGGCAAAGGGTCGGGAAGATTCTGTTGAGAAAAGAAACGGAAAACCATTGGCATAACTCCTGCGGAGGTAGCATTTTTCTAAAATAATTGTAGATACATAAATCCAAGCATCTTCCCTTTTCAATATTTACTAAATGGCTGTGACATATTTACATATTCTCTCCTTGCTCGGTTAATCTTCAATGAACTATACAATATTTACAATTTAATATTTGTGAGGTCAAACATGCTTAGTTCTGCAAAGCATTGAGTTTATTCTATAAGTGCTCAATGACTACTTATTAGTTCTTCCTTTCTTCCTTTGGGAGAGTATTTTGGAAAGTGAAATATTGGCACGAATTATTAACTACTCAATAAAGTAAATTATATATTAAATTTGATAGACATTAATACATAAAAATACAGAAAGCTAATAATTTTAAACATAATAACAACATATCTTATTTTATATTCTTTTGAAATTATTATAGTATTTTCTTAATGTGTGTAATCACAACTTTTCTTTAAATTTCGGTTATGTAAAGATAACAGATTTCATGTATTTGAAAATTTAATAGTAACAATGTGGCCAGTGGCTAATGGGTCTTATTCATAATTTTACACAGTTTTGAAGACATTACTTGATTATAACAACACAAAATAATTTTGTTCAACTTTCACAAACATTTAATTAATACACATAGTGCTATGTGATCAGTGCTCTTGCCCAATAGAGAACAAAGTAATGCCAATATTTGATTTTACACATTATGCAGTGAGTACTGAAAATTATCCCTTCAAGAATCTGAGGCAAGCTATTCTTGTTTTCAGCACAAAACACCTCACCATTAAAAGGATAATCTGCCTTTAATAAACCCCAAAGTCATTACTGACTTTTTTTGTGTGTACGCCAGTTCAAAAATCTGACATAGACAATGAAAATGAATGGTGCATCTTTGTATTACTTTTTATTGTTACAATTTCACTTAGCAAGGATTAGAAAGAAGAGTTGAATTCAACTGGTAAGACCCTGGATGGATCATTGATACTACAGGTCAAAAACTTGTTCCCAGCTATCTTCATATTTTATAACCATAGTATATCACAGGAAACAAAGCAAAGTAGCAAGATTATGCAACTAAGTTAGAAATTTTCCTGACAACGACCCACGTTTATTTATTTAAATATTATTGAAAATAAAATTTCCTTCAGTTTCAACTTAATTTTCCAGGAGAGAATTATGCTATTCTATTACTTTAAAAGAAAGTTTGTGCATGAGAGTAAAAATATTAAATCAGTCATTGATATCTGTTCTATCACCTTTGTTATAAAATCTTCCATAAACTCACTGAAAAGTGAATACTGAAACAGCTCTAGTTGAGTTTCAGCATTCAGTTCCCTGATAGCATATAGAGTATACTGGCCACAAAGAACCATATTCAATAACTTAGAAATATGAAAGAATACTCAGAGGGACCTGGCGTGGTGGCCTAGCACTAAAGTTCTCGCCTTGAACACGCCAGGATCCTATATGGGTGCGTGTTCTAATCCAGGCAGCTCCACTTCCCATCCGGCTCCCTGCTAGTGGCCTGGGAAAGCAGTCAAGGGCAGCCCAAAGCCTTGAGACCCTGCACCCGCGTGGGAGACCTGGAGGAAGTTTCTGGCTCCTGGCTTCGGATCAGCGTGGCACCAGCCATTACGGTTACTTGGGGAGTGAATCATCGCTTCCTCTCTGCCTCTCCTCCTCTCTGTGTATCTGACTTTGCAATAAAAATTAGTAATTCTTTTTTCATTAATTATTTTGCATTATGTGACAGTTTCATAGGTTCTGGGAATCTCCCTCCCCCTCCCCATGCCCCTCCCCCCTGGTGGATTCCTCCACCTTGATGCAGTATTACAGTTCAAATTCAATCAAGATTCTTTCCTTGCAAACGTATATCAAGCATAGAGTCCAGCTACTTATTGTCCAGATGGGTTGAACAGTTTCTTGGGGAGACCATTTCTGGTCCGAAGTTAGAGCCGGTAGAATATCATCCCAGTCAATTAAGAGTCCCAATATAACATCAACAGCAATTTGCAACATTATGGAATTGACATGGTTTTGAGTAACCAGTATGTTAAAAAAAAAAAAAAAAAAGCAAGTTCTTAACCACAACCTCTGATTAGCTCATTGACATTTCAATTTTAGTTTGTATACAGGACCGGCTGCTATATACCTTAAAGTGGCTATAAGGTACCATTCAGCTGTCTCATGTCTATTTCATTTTAGTATTTAGCCGTTTGTTGTGTTGAAGTACAATTTTGCTGATCTTGGCAGATTTTAGGATAATCTAGACTGGCTTGTAACTTTAACAAGACATTTGTCAACAATTAAGGTGCAGAACATTTTTGGGGGGGGGTGTGCAGGAAAATCCTCAACACCATGGTGAGGAGTGACTGATCAGTGACTCAGCAAGGCATGAGCCAATCCACGCCAGCTCTTTCCTGTCAGATTCCAAGCTCTACTTTTTGTTGTTTGTCTATTTATTTTAGGTTTTTTTAGTTTGTATGATTGTTTGTTTGCTATGAGGGGTTTTCGGAGCGATCCTGATGGTCATTGCGAGGGAGGGTGGAGGTCCAGAGGTGAAGCCAGGCTCAGACCAGAGAAAGCTCTCCTCCCTGGCCCCGAAGGACGTTAATTGTGTTGTTCTGTTTCTGCGGACCACTCAGGGCTTCTGGTTGTCTTTCCGATGACGTTGGTTTCTGCACGGTAGTGTTTGGACTTCTTCCATCCCCTGCGGAAGCTCCGGTTGGGGGTGGGTGACCTCAGAGTACTCGGCCTCTGAGGGCATCCAATTCCCTGTGGCCTCCTTGGCAGTTGGGATATAGTCCTTGCTACTCGTATTAATAGTTTGTGGTGAAGGTCTGGGAGCCTTCATGGTTGGGATCCAAGCTTCCTCCTTACCACCTGCTCCACTCTGGAGTGCCCCCCTGCTCCACGCACATGACCTCCTGTTAAGAGGTTGTCAGGATCGCACCCGATTCCCCCCTCATGCATTGGTATAGTAGTTTTACTATTGTTTAGTGCCGCTTTGAGTCTGTTGTGTATGAATTACCAGATTTGATCATGATAGGCTATATTGTACTTTTTCCTCAGTCTTTTTGTGGTCCTGAAAGACTTCCCTGCACTCCCTCCCCATTATGGATTAACATAGCATATTGAGGGATTAGTAGGTTTTACAGTTTTTCGATGTAGATCTTAAGTATTCTGACATTAATTGTTGGTTTATAGGTTATATCGCATTATCTTATTGCATTGGATACAGGTTGTTAGAGACTGCACTAATATTACAATATACAGGTACTATCTTCCAAGTTGTCAACTTTTCATCTCAGATTAAGGCACCCGCATGGGAGAACTGGAGGAAGTTTCTTTCTGGCTCCTGGCTTTGGATCAGCGTGCACCGGCCGTTGTGGTTACTTGGGGAGTGAATCATCCCTTCCTCTCTGTCTCTCCTCCTCTCTGTATATCTGACTTTGCAATAAAAATTAATAATTCTTAAAAAAAAAGAAAAGGACTGCGAAAATACACATCAAGTTATTGGTGTTCCTCAGCATTGTAGGCTTGAAGGCTTGGGTCAGATTTCAGAGTAACTATAAAAGAACATGTGAGGGGCCAGAACAATAGTTCAACTAGCTAATCCCCACCATCAAACACCAGCATCCTATATGGGAGCTGGTTCATATCCATCCCAGCTGCTCCACTTTCCATACAGTTCCCTGCTTGTGGCCTGAGAAATCAGTAGAGCATGACCTTGGGTCCCTGTACTCACATGGTAGACTTTGAAGAAGCTTCTGGCTCCTGACTTCAGATTGGCCACGTTTTGGCCATTGCAGCCGTTTGGGGAGTGGGCCAGAGGGTGGAAGATCTTCTGTTCTCTGTCTTTCCTTTTCTCTGTAAATCTGCCTTTCCAATGAAAATAACTCAATCTTTAAAAAAAAAATTATAAAGGACCATGCAAATGCCACAAAAATCAGCTCTCTCAACAGAGAATAATGGAGCAGCTCTCTCAACAGAGAATAATGGAGCAGCTCTCTACATAAATGAGACCCCAGAAGGAAAGCTATGAGCTTCTTTGTTTCTGGAGCAAAATAATACTCTCTTGTAATAGAACCCTTGTAGGCCTAACTTAATCTCTTCTATTTGGGTTTCATTTTGCTCCCTTAATCATTTTTATAAACTCTGTTTTCTAATTGTAGGCTGACAGGTCCACATTTCTTGCAGGTATATGATCCTTGTATAAAACAAATTCGATGAGTGCAATAAAGATCTTACATTTTACAAACATTATTTATTTGAACAACAGAGAAGGAAAGAAAGGCCTTAGGCATGGGAGGAGGGAAGAGCAGAGAGAGAGGTCCGCCTGCTGTTTCACACTGTACATGGCTGTAACAGCCACAGTTAGGTCAGGCTTAAGCCAAATACCCAGAGCTCCATTCAGATTTTCCACATGCATAGCAGGAGTGCAAGAACTTAGGCCATAATCTGCTGCATTCCAAGACTCTTTAGCAAAGACGTAGATCTTAAGGAGGTGGCCACGGAAACTCAAGCCAGCAACCCAATACATGATGCTGGAAACACAATTGGCAGATTAGCCAGCTGCACCACCATGATAGCTCCCATATCTTTGATTTCAATATGTTATATTGTGTTATAGAATAAATCCCACATAAAAGTCTCAGACAATACATTTTATCACTTATCCCCTATTTATCTTAATACCACACACATACATTTTCTTAGAAGTTACCAAGAATATGAATATGAATAATCCTGTTGTGAGTATCATGGAAGTTTTCATGTATGGTAAGCTAATATCATTCCCAAAAAGGTTAGAATGAGCATCTTGGGACACACTATTGAGTTCATATATTCTAGGCAACATATTAACTCCAATGCATATTTAAACTTTGGAATACCCCAAAAGTTTTATGATTGTGTCATTTTGCAATCTTTATAATCTCCCTAATGCGCAGTTTCATTTAAAAAGTCAAGTGTGCTATGTGAGAGAAGCAAAGCGTGATCTAATTTTTGAATTGTATAAAAATGAGATTATCTGCTGTTATAATACCTAGTCTGTACACAATATCTGTGACATAGTTCTTAGGTATTTTTGAATAACTAATTGAATGATTGAGCAGCAGATTGAAAAATTTCATCATTTTTCCATTGCTTTTCAAAATCAGTGAATTAGCAACATATTTCAAGTCCTTAAAATAATAAACAAGGCATATAACCTCTGGCCTCAAATAGCGCGCATTAAGAACGATTCACAAGTGGAAACATTCTGTGTCCTTAATTATGGCTGCTTGAAAATCTTTGCAAAGACTTGAGCTCCTGTTGCTCATGTTTTATCTCTAAACACAAGTTAAACTATTAGAAAAATATGTACCTTTCACCCACTTGGGCAGGAGGATTTCATTATTATATTAAAATCAGAATCATAACAGATCTGTTGGTTACTGAAAATTATCATGACTTCCTTCTAATAGGAAAATTTCCAAACTTCTCCCTTAATGTGGTTGTAATTTTGAATACTTGGTGTAAAAGTCAGTGTGGTGAAGATAGAAAATGCTTAAATTCCTCCAAAATAAAGACCTGGAGGAAAAGTTCGAAGTTGTACCAACAATTAGTTTTGATTGTTTTCACCACTTAGAACATTTATACAAATGTAGAAAGAGTAAGAAGAGATCACTTTCCTCTGTATTTTGAATATAAATTACCAGAAAGTTTGGTTGGCTGTTTCTTGGAGGAGTAAACAAAATCACTTGTGTGTAAACACCAGTCCAATAGAGGGAGCTAAGAGCACATAGGGATTGAAGATGGTGTCAAAAGTTATTAGAAAATAGTCGAGATATACTTGATTGCCTAACTTCAATCCTCTTTCAGAGGGATCTGCTCAACTGAACGGAGAGGAACGTTGACTCAAGAGTCCAGTGCCACACAGGCCCTTATTGCTAGATCTCTATTCTACCCTTCTTGTTGCTCCTACTGCTCCTTTAACTTCTGCTTTCCTTTCTTTAAAGATATATTTCTAAACATTTAAATTAATTTTCATTTTATGTGAAACATAGAGAAAAACCATCAGTCACACAGTTATACAAGTATCTTTTATCTACGGATTTACTCTCCAAATCCCATAATACGCAGAGCTGGGCCAAGCCAATGTCACGAGCCACAATAGAGCTCCATACAGGTCCCTCAGATGGGTATCATGTATTTGAGTATTTAAGACATCATCCATTGCCTCCTAGTGTGTACATTAGTAGGAAACTGGATTGAAAATGGAGTTGGGAACCAAACCTAAATGATCCAAAATTGGATGTAAACATTCTAAGTAAGCATTAAATCTCTTTGCCATTCATTTGCTTTTTCACCTACCTGCTTTTCGAGCCAAATTTCTGCTTGTCTTATTTTCTGTTCCTCCCTTTCCCGTACATTAGCTATCACAAAAGCGTCCATGGCTATGTTACTGCTCTTCTTCGTATTTGGACACTGGTTTAAATATTTCCCTGTTCAGTAATTGTAGGCATTCTTCCTATTTTAGTTTTTGTCTCAATGTAGACTCTGTAAAGGATTAAGAGATTAAAAAAACATCCTAGACATGTTGGCCTTTTGTGGAAGTGTCTCTAACACACTGATGGCAACACAGAATGGGGGGCATGTTATATATTGGGCTGTAACATCATATGATGCTTAAAAACAAAGCCCAGATTTCAGACATTTCTTTCCATTTCAAGATCATACTCCCTGAGGTTGTCTATTCTGTTTCGTTTTATTTTTTTCTGACGTTTATAATGATTCAACAAACATTTGTTGGAAGATGAACTTCTTTCACCTTCCTGTTCTTGTCTGCAGGAAATTCATTTCCTGATTCTTGTACAATAAACAGCATCGAGGTGTCCCAGAATCTGCTGAATTAGAGAATGCTGACAGGAGAAAGGTAATCAAAATGTCATGCTGCAGTATCTACCAGAAGGGAGGGGCTTGCCTTGTATTGAACCCTTATTAAAAGACTTTGAGCTAGGTGTTTTATATTATACTGAAGCAAGTAAAATGTATTTATAGGACAAACCTGGAAAATGATCAAAAACATACACAGCTCAACCCAACAAGTTTATCTTTTTTATGTCTACTATTTAAAACTTTAACAGGAGAAGATGAGTTGTGTCATGTTTGAATCACACACTCTCATTTCTTCTTGTTCTTTCTCATTTTCCTCTTTTCCGCTTTAAGTTTTATTTCAACATTTTGAATTTTCAAGTTTCATCAGTCTACATTTAAGTCAACATTAACTGTGGGGTTTCATTTTCCTCTGATATTTTGTGATAGTGAAGCTCAAATTCTAACTTCCACTGGCACAACACGTTGGCTCACCCATTGCTTAGCCTCAATGGCACCACAGCTGTTTTCTGAGCAAATCAAATCTTGATATCCAGTTGTCTAGGATAGCATCATGCATATTACCATTTTATACAATTAATAATAAATATCTGCTCACTGACTGTATTCAGCCATTCAAGCAAGTCCAGGAATCACAGTATAACCTACGAAGAATCTTTACTGTAACTTGATAGGCTAGTCATCTAAGCATTTAGCACTACAACTGAGGATATCTCCTGAATTTGTTCACAATGCATGAGGAAAATGGGTGACAGGCATTTTTACAAAGCAATGAATTAAATTTAAGCATAAGTAAAATCATTTCCTAGAGTGATTCTCTCAGAAGTTACAGTACATTTGAGTATTTATTAGAGAAGACCAATATTTCTATTTACTCAAGCCTCTAAAAATTCAAATTAAATACATCAGGTGAAATTGTTAGTATACTGTTATTTTCATCCACTTACACGAAGTAAATATAGGTGCACTAAAATTCTCACAAAAATATTCCTTTTGCGAATATGTTTTCTAGAATTTACTTTCTGATTAAAAATGTTTCAAAAAGACACCATGAGCTTAAAAACAGCTGAAGGAAATTGAAGTAATGTAAGAGTTATGAATTTGGATCAGAGTTCTAGAAATCTCTCTGAATTCTATTATGTATTCTAAACTAAAGCAAAACTAAATAAGACAAAAATATTGAATTATTCTGTGTATTTCATGTTCTACAAATACATTTTATTATTCACTTTTTCTTTTCAAAGATTTTATTATTATTGGAAAGCTGGATATACAGAGAGGAGAGACGGAGAGGAAGATCTTCCATCCGATGATTCACTCCCCAAGTGAGCCGCAATGGGCCAGTTCGCGCCAATCCGAAGCCGCCGGGAACCAGGAACCTCTTCCGGGTCTCCCACGCGGGTGCAGGGTCCCAAAGCTTTGGGCCATCCTCCACTGCTTTCCCAGGCCACAAGCAGGGAGCTGGACGGGAAGTGGAGCTGCCGGGATTAGAACCGGCGCCCATATGGGATCGCGGGGCGTTTAAGGCGAGGACTTTAGCCGCTAGGCCACGCCGCCGGGCCCTATTATTCACTTTTAAGCACCTACCTCAGAATATATTAAACACATAAGTAATATTTAATGAAGTATCATACATTGATATTTAATTTTATCAAAATTGGCCCTGAAAAACCATTTTCTTAACTTATCTTGGCTCTCCTAGAGTGCTCTGAGGTTAATACAATTCATACATGCTTGAAGATCCACTTTCTACATGATTATGAAAAAATATATTTTTATGAATTTTTGAAAGACCTTTTGCTAGATTTTTAGAAACTATTCACTTTGCACATTTGGAGCCTTAGCTATTTTGTGTGGGTAAATACAAACATCTGGCTTTCTTAAAAATTACCAATATATAAAACAAAATGTCTATCTATGAAATACACATGAAGGCTGACCAGAGCTCACAAATGACAATGAGAAACTGGATTCTGATTTGCTTTTCAAAATCTCACCATGATTTTTCAATGGCCTTAAGGAACCAACATATTTAGAAAAATTTGATTTGTGAAAAAATTAATCAGCATTTACATGATGAAGAAAACTTTTGTCCAGGCAATATGAATAGTCAGTAGAAGATTTATAGTAAAATTTGAGCCAAATCCTGGGAAAGTAAGCTCAAGGAATGAAGACTAAAAAACTGTGATAAGTAATACGGGCATAAGTATCTTACTTTTTAAGATTTATTTTATTTTTGTTGGAAAGTCACATTTACCCAGAGGAAGAGAGACAGGAAGGTCTTACATCTGTTGATTCACTCTCTAAGCAGCTGCAACACCCAGAGCTGTGCCAATCTGAAGCCAGGAGCCAGGAACTTCTTCTGGGTCCCAAAGCTTTTGATCATCCTCAACTGCTTTCCCAGCCCACATGCGGGGAGCTGGATGGGAAGCAGGACAGCCAGGATTAGAACCAGTGCCCATATGGGATCCCAGCGCATGCAAGGCCAAGACTTTAATCACTAGTCTATCACATCAGGTCCTGTTGTCTTATTTTTGAGATTAGTTTCTTTAAAAAATTAACTGTCAGGCCTGAAAACAAAATAAATGTTGCTTTTGTTGGATGGCAAACATCTTAAAATACTTACATTCATATTTTACTTTAATTGATTTAGAATACCTTATAAACATGAATCAGAATCTTCATGACATTGAAAATTTTTGATAGAGTTGAAATTGTCTCTGTAGACCATAGATATTTTGTAAAAGCACACATTTATTTTTCTATCTCTCTCTTTAAATTACAATGATGTCTTCAACTGGAATGCCTACTCAACAGTAAATTTGTCTGCATTTCTGTTTCATGAGTTATTAATCTTCACTCATAATAAAATGGTTTATTAGAGACATGTATCCATTTCTTTCTGGCATGAACTTTTCTTTCTTAAATTATTCACAGATAAGAATAATCATCTAGGGAGAGATTAAATATTTTTTTCTTTTTTATTAATCTTACTTACTTGATTAGCGTACAAAGGGTCAAGGGTTACAGGAAAGTGGGTAATATCATTGTTTTCACACTAATATCATCATTTTTTTCCTGTATCTGGGGTCGGGGAGAAACAAAGGGAAAAGCCCCACCCAGCCTCCCACCCATCCCAGGTCCCCCTTGTGAGCCACTCTCCAAGGGTCCTGCTCAAGCAGTTTTGATAGTTCAACAGTTCTGAATTGCTGTCAATCTCACTGTTCCAATAGTGATGAAACCTATTCAGAATCTACTGGCTGACATAGTCTCTTCATGGTTGGGGTTCTGAGATCAGCAGTTCAGTTGGAGGGATCTCCAAAGAAACTTCATCTGAGGTGATCCCAGACCCGATTCTCATATGTGTCTGCCAGTACAGGGTTCGACACAGTCCATTGCCCCAATCAGCTTATGCACATGCTGGGTCAGTTCTGTTTCCAGCCCTGTCTTGCACGTGAACCTGTGGGTGTTGTAGTCCAGCCTGATGCTGTCCACTTCATACTCATTCTCGGCCCCCACACAAACCAGTGAGAGTTGCAGCCTAGTTGGGGTGACTCCCCATAACCCTCACCAGGCTTTCCCCCTACCCTGGTTCCCATGCTTGCTGGTATGTACCTTAGACTTGTCCAGTCTGTCCTACATGCCATTTAGCTCTCATACATGTCAATGCGCATTGAAGCCTAGTTCAACCCAACTAACCCTACTATCCAGTCCTCCCCACAACTAGCGGGTGCCTTTCTGTCTAGCAACCCCTGTCCCTGCCCTGGTTTTTGTGCTCTCCAGTGGGAGTGGCAACCCAAGAGGGAGGTGCCCACTACCTCCCTACCAGGCCACTCCAACTTCCGGATTGTGCACTTTCCAGGTGGTTCTGTGGTATAACTTGACAGAATTAGTCCCCATTGCCAGCTTCTGCCAGTTCATGCTGCAGCTAAGCCCAACCAACCCTCACCCTTTCCTGATCTAGCTCACCTGAGGCCCACAGGTGTTGTAGCCCTGCCTGGTCTGGTCTGCCCCCATCCCAACACATGCTTTCCAGTGAGAGTGGTTGTCCAGCAGGGGAGCCCACATTCCCCTGCCGATTCTGCCCCCTCCCTCCATGGTTCTCAAGTGTGCTGGTTGGGCACTGTGGCCACATCTGGTATGGCTCATCTCACCTGGCATTCTGTCATGTGCTCTGGTTTGTGTCACAACCGAACCTGGCTCGATCCACACTCTGTTCTGGTGCTTAGATTCTCCAGTGGGTGATATGAACTGGTTCAGCCTGGTCTGCCCCCGGCCTATGCCAAATGTATGCCAGTGGGTATCTTCCTCTGGCCTTGTCTGGGTTGTTCCCTGTCATGGTTTTTGCGTTCACCTGTAGGGACCGTGTTCCTCCATCAGAACCAAAAGAGGGAGAGATTAAATTTAAAAATAAAAATGGTAAGTGGGCAAAAGTCAGTCTTGGAAGAAATTCTTCAAACATTTTTTGTCTTCTCCCTTTCTCCATTTTAGGATAAAATCATTTAGTAAATGTAAAAATTTCTCAATTTTTCCTATTTTTATTCCATATTTCCTTCTGTGTTTATTCATTAATTATATTTCGTAGTAATAAATCTTTGCTGCACAATTATTTTCAAGTTTGCTACAAACTCTAATTTCCTAGTCATCAGTAGACAAGCACAGTTTCAATCTTCAGGCACTCAGTGTTTCTCGATACTAGCAAATTTCCTGAAAAGAAAAAGTAAATATGACTTACCACAACTTTGCCACTGACAGCAAGCCGAAGGCAGGCAAAAGTTTGCATACAGTTGCCATTAAGTTGAGCAACAGCATCACTATCTCTAACAATAGCTGTCTTATCCTGCTAAAGCAAAAAAAATCAGCCAATTCCAGCTGCATACCATTTTTCCAAATAATTTAATGAGAAGTCTTTAATGGAAA
Organism: Ochotona princeps; assembly: GCF_030435755.1. Lineage (NCBI taxonomy): Eukaryota > Metazoa > Chordata > Mammalia > Lagomorpha > Ochotonidae > Ochotona > Ochotona princeps. The sequence goes on from NC_080832.1 coordinate 36,817,079, forward strand.
TCAATATCTGAGACAATGTTCCTCCAACACCGGGTGTGTATTCCTCAGAGAAATGCAAATACATTCTCAGGGACCATAGGTTCTCAAATTTCAGAACAATTAATGCAAATGAGTTACTGAACACATCTGATACTGAAAGGGTTACTTAGAATTACAAACTTTTCAGAGAAATTTGTATTTAATCTTCTATAATAATACTAACATCACACGTAACCACCATTTAAATAGAAGTAATTAAATGATATAATTGTATGTGCAACATGAAGGAACAGAGCACTTGTTAAAAATGCAATTTAGTCTTTGAGTAATTTCTCCCAGAGTGGGGTGACTAAATGCATGACTAGTCTTTATTTTGAAAACGTTTCAATCTCACAAAAATAACAATTAAGTATATACAAGGAAAGACTTTTTATTTTTTTTACCAAGAATGTAAAAACAATAGCAATAAATGAAAGAATAGAAAGAACAAGCTCTTAACTCCCCACAGCTAAACTGATGTAGCAAAGATATTTGGAGCAGAAAACCTTTACAAGAGGTTATAACCTTTATATTTAGGAGGTGGCAATGCCTCAGGGTAGCACAAATATTGAAGTGGTCCACTGTAACAGATGTAAAGATAACTAATTGCATTTTACTCACATTTGCTACCTCCTCACAATAGCTCATCTCGTACTAACAGAAATTTCCAGAGATCATGATTTCTCCCTCAGGGAAAAGATATTAGAGTATGTCTTCAACGTTCCAGGTCATTCAGTGCATTCTTGTAGTTGTCGTCCGGCCTCTCGCAGAACACTCAACATAATTCAGATGCCTGAGGTCAGCGAAGAACAAAGAAAACAGGAGGCCATTTTACTGCAGCCAGTCCAACTCTACAGCACTGAGAAAAGACACATACCCGAGGCCTGTGCCCAGGATGCAACTTGTATCCAACATCTCAAACTCTCAGTTCATTGCCCAGGACAAAAATATGGACAGCTAACTGTGTATTTCTGTGAGAATGAGACATGGGGCACAACACAGATTCTCCCAGGAGAAGCAAGGAGTTGAGCGTGCATATCCATTGGATTTCTAGCCAGATAGTCAGCATAGTTTTCTCCCCACCAAAGGCAGTCTGTAAAGAACAGGAGAGGCAGTATTTCTTGAAGTGCTCAGATAATAATTAAAAACTAAAAGGAACAAACAGGTTCGGAACAAACAGGTTCAGGGATGTTTGGCATAATGAGAAGAATAGAATAAATCTCCAATAATCATCCCTTAATGAAATATGCTTCTATGAAATGCCTAACAAAGAATTCAGAATTATCATATTGAAGGATCCCAGTGACCTGTGAAACACAAAGATACTTACCTGAAATCAAAAGAAGATATATGAGTAAAAAAGAAAATAATGTAAAAAAATCAAAGCAATAAAAAAATGAATCAAATCGAAGAATGTTATATAGTTGAACTGAAAAATAAAGCAGGCTTGTCAACTCCCTCCCCCCGGCAAAAAGAAACACCACAACGAAAAAAGAATTCAACAAGCTTCAAGACAGATCATTTGAAATTATTTAGAGAAATAAAATTTGAAAATATTTAGACAAATAATAGAGAAGAAGGGGAAAATGCTCAGAGAATTACGAAGGAAGCAATAGTGTGCACATATGCACATCAGAGAAATACATGAAGAAGGAAAATAGAAACAAGCTTATTTCAGCAAATGTCACAAATTTCTCAATTCTGCAAAGGGAAATGGACATCCAGATTCTTGTACCCAAAAAAAAACCCTTTGGAATGAGGGGTGGAATTAAAAAGAAATGCATTATCATCAAAAGGGAGGAGTTCCTCACTAAACTTTGTTTGTAAAATAAATGCTGAACAGAGAGTTCAAGTTGAAATGACAAGACCCTGAAAAGTAACATGAAAGCATACAAAAATATACAACTCATAGGCAAAGCTAAACATATAAAGAAATGCAAAATAATGTAATCATAAATGAAGGTTTGTAAATCACTTGTAATTTTAGCTGAAAAGTAAAAAGACTAAAATATATTAAATGTAACCATAAAAATTTAATGGGTATACAATATAAACATTATACATTGTAATAAGAAAGCTAAGTATGTGAGGAAGGAAAGCAAAAGTGCAGAATTTTTGTATGAGAATGAAGTCAAGCTTCAACATGTTAAAATAATCTAAAAACATTAACAAACATAAAAACAGCAAGGGACAAAAAGAGGATGATACCTATGAAACAGAGAGAAAATTACAAGGAAACTAACAATTGTAGGTTCATTCCTAACAATGATTATTTTAGCTATAAATGAATTAAACTACTCATTCGAAAGACATAGAGTCACTGCATGGATTTTTATAAAATAGAACCAACTATACTTATCAAATATCTACTTTAAATTTAAGAACAAACATGATGGCAGAGCCTAGGTGCCTACCTTCTGCCATGGTGACCTTGGAGGACCTGGGGACTTGGGCTAGCAGAGAGGAGTGGGCCTGAGAACTCGCACACGCATTAGGGTGCCAAGTGGGTGGGTGGGATGCTAGGGCCTGAGATTGGCGTGCTGGTATGGTGTGCTGGGGAACTGGACTTGTGGATGCATTAACATGCCAGGCTGAATGACTGGTTCTAGGATCCCAGGTGGCTGGGTAGTGCTCCAGGTCAGAATGCAACCCTCCAGAAGACTGGACACGGGAACATGCTCCTGGGTTCAGGCGCTGTGGATTGGTCAGAGAAGGGGGTATGGGATATGTGGTATAGGATGTGTGGGATGGGGACCATGGCGGAAATACATTGCAGATGAGGAATGACTTCTGGGGAACTGCTGCTGAAAACACCACTGTACTTCAGGTAAGTGAGGGGGCAGAAAACCAGTAATTTGGAGGCGGGAGCTAAAGGACCTTTCTGGGTCACACTGATACACTTGCTTATGTTGGATACCTGAGCTAGTCTGCTTATTTTCTTAAGAGCTGCAGCAGGTGACAGGCTGAGCTGGACAAGATTGTGGAACTCCCCGACACTCATGGGTACAGAGGTTGGAAATAAGCCAGGTAGGTCCAGGCTGCAGTACTGACAAATGCACCCAAAAATAGGTTGTGGGATGCTCTGGTCCACAAAATCCACCAGCTCATAAAAGGCCAGGACATAGGTGGGCAAACTGTGCTGGGAAAGGACCTAGAACCAGCTGGCACATGTGAGATCTGGGTCTGGGAGTCTAGCTGGTGGGGGAACTTGGGAAACTCCTTTGGTGGGCCATAGCTCCCACTGGTGAGCGTGTAGTTCAGGCCTGGGAGTTGATCAGGACAGGCAAATTAGCTTCACCCATTGGCAAGTGTGTGGACTGGTTCTGGGGGAGGCAGACTAGCAGGGCCAAGCCAGACCTTAGCACGGAATGAAGTGTGGACCATGTCATGCTAGACTATCATACCTAGCGGTTTGCATGAAAACTGGGGTAGCAGGCTGACTGGGCAGGGCTAAACTGTAAAACCCCAGCAAGAATTGGTACTTGAGGTGGGATGGGCTGGGCCAGGCCAGGTTGAAACATCTGATGGTAAAGACCAAGACATGGGATAAGCTATGCCATGCCAGGTCAGAGCAACCACCAGCACACGCAAGATCTGTGCTGGGAGCATGCTTTGTCAGAGAAGTAAAGGAATGCCGCAGTTGGTTTGTGATTCCTACTGGTACAAGCGAGAGTTGGAATGGGGCTGCAAACTGGGCTGGACATGGCTGTAGTATGCCTTGGCATGGGTGTGGACTGGGTCTTTTTGAGTGCCAGACTCAGATGGGCTTCAGCACCAGCTGGTGTTCATGACAGCCAGGGTGAGTGTAGGATGATCTGTGCCCCTACCGACCACCCAAGATCTTAGTCTAGGGATGAATCAAGTATGGCTGGGCTATAGCAACAAACAGGAAGAGCCAGAAGAGGGGTGAGCCAGGAGGGCAAGGCCATGCCATTGCATCTTCCAGGATAGGAGGTGGGTCAAGTCAGGTTAAACCAAGCACCCACTGGGTGTGTGAACAAGATCTGCCTCTGAGAAGAGACCTAATACAGGTGCTTGAGCAATGCCTATGTCAGGATGCAGTCTCTGCCAGTGAGTACAAGAACCAAGGCTGGAAGCAGCCCAGACTAGGACATGTTATGGTTACTGACAGCATGTATGTAGTTCAGGTGGTGTGGGCTAGTCTGGGCCAGTTCATAACACCCCCCAGCAGAAGTGAGAACCAGGATGGGATGTAGCACAGGCCGGGTTAGGCTGCAACACCAGCTAGTTCATATTAGAGCCATGATGGGGGCTGGCTGGTAATGGGATGGGATACGTGACAATACCCTGCAGCATGATCTAGCTTGTGGAGGCAGGCCAGACCAGGTTAGGCTGGGATATAGCACTGGCTGGCAAATGTTAGGGTGAGGCAGGGCATGCCAGACTGGTCTGCAGCACCGACCAGCACAGGTATTACCTGGGGTGGGGGAAAGCCTGGTAGCAGTGTAGTGAGGACTGCCAGCTTGGGCCTCTGCTCCCTCTGGTGAACATGAGAACTCGGACCAGGGCAGACCAGGCTAGGTAGAGCTACAACACCTGTTGGCCTGCATGTAACCTGTGTTAGAAGGAAAACCAGGCTTGGCTAACTGACTTTTTCCACTGGTACATGCATGAGCCAAATTGCAGGCTGGTTGGATTTTGTCACAGCATCACTTCCAAGTGCTGGGAATGGGGGAACGTCTTGTGAAGCTAAACTGTGGAAAAACCTGGAAAGTGCAAAATCTAGAATTTGGAGTGGATCAAGTAAGGAAACTATGGCCACCTCTGTGATGGACTGGTGCCCCCACCAGTGAACATGAGAATCAGGGTTGGGGGTGGACCTGGCTGGATAGGCGATAATGCATGCCAGTCTAAGTGTTGACAGGATAGTGGAGTTGTTCAGCCCAAGTTGGGCTCCAACACTCATTGGTGTGTACAAAAGCTGAATGGGATGTAGAATATGCCAGACCAGTCTGCTATATATATAGTCATGCACAGGACCAGATCTGGGGCAGGCCTGGTGGGAGTTATTGTGGGCTACTCTGACTGGACTGCAGTTCTCACTGGTGTACCTCAGGGCCAAGTGTGTGGTGGGCAGAGTTGTATTGGGCCATAGCATCCATTGGTTTGCATAAGAAATGGGGCTGGAGACAGAACTGATTCAGAAGCTGCAACAATCAATGTGTGTGCATGTGTAGGCTGATGTGGGTGATTGATGGACTGAGCCAGGCCCCATGCTAGCCGGCACACACAGGAGTCAAGTGTGGGGTCATCTCAGACGACATTTCTTTGGGGACCACCCCCAACTGAATCACTAAATTCAGAATTGCAAACATGGGCAGAATCACAGCCCTGTGTTCTAACCATGGAGTGCATATGTCAACTGGACTTCCTCAGTTGATGAAGCCTTTGCAGTGGGTGGCATGCCTTGATGTGCAAGGGGAATCAGTTCACTGGAGTCTGAAAAGAACATCTAGAATCTTAGTAGAGGGTGGAGGGCAGAACAAATTGGACAACTCCCCCAGCCAAGTGTTGACAGCAATTATCTGAGTGAGTAGAAACTTCCAGGTGGACTATGTCAGACAATGCATCTTGGAAGGATTTCTTTATCCTTGGATAAATGAAACCAACAGCATTTCAGAATTATTGAAACCACTTGACACTGGTGGCCATCCTCTATACCCAGGTACTGGTGCAGTTAGGATGGTTGGTATGGCTTCTCCCCTTTTTTCTCTCTCCCAACAGATACATGAACAAGAAAAAGAAAATAAGAAACAGTTCATTTCATCTACTTTATCCTATTCCTTGACCCTTCCTGCCCTGGTCAGTGGTATAGATGGGCATACATCCTTCTCAATTATGTAAATATCATCAAAAATAAAATAAAATAAAATTTAAGAATAAGTATAGGCTGACAATGAAGAGGTGATGGAAACATGTTTTCTATGCAAACATACATCAAAAGAAAGCAGTGGCTATATTTGCATAATATAATAACAATAAATTAAAGCAGACCTTAGGGGAAAAATGAAACAAGAGTTGAAGAAGAATATTTCGTAATGGTTAAGGACCTATTCATCAGAAACATGTGTTATAAGACCAGCAATACCAACAACTCAGTTATTTAGGCCACATGGTATCTCCCTAATCCTGGGAACTGCCTGAACCGGAAGAAGAAAAAGGGTGCAGCCACAGCACAGGATCATAGGAGGTGGAGAGTCGTGAGCCAGAAGCTGAGGCTCTGGAGATCCTGGTAGAAGTCTAACACAAGAGCCCAAGCTTGAAACTAGCTGGAGGAAGTGGCACAAGTGACTACAAAGAACTGGGTACCAACAGCAATAAGTAAAATCAAACTGTAGACTTCTGAGTAACACAGAGTAGAAATTTGCCCTAAGGAGAAGAATCTGCTAACCAGAAGTACAATGACTGAGAGTAAAAGAAGAGACAGAGGCACAATGAATATTACTGAAGACTTTCCTGTAAAGAAGGAAAAGTCTTTGCCAACCTCAAAGGAATACATCAAGGAAATGGGGGGTATAAAACTCAAAACACTTGTCATAAAGTTTCTTATCAACAACAAGAAGTAAATACAGGAGTTCAAAGACTATGTTACACAGGAAGTAGATACATGGAAACAAAATAAAGCAGAATTATTAGAAATTAAGGACGCAATGGAGCATATTAAAAATTCAGTAGAACCTGCACAACAGAATGAATTAAGCAGAGGAAAAAAAAAATCTCAGAATTGGAAGATACATTTCTTGTCATAATGGCGAAATAATCCAAAAGCTGGAAGCAGTGCTGGGTTAAGCTAAAAAAAGTATTCAGTAATTAAGAGACACTATTAAAAGGCCACACATAAGAGATTTATGGGAGCTGCAGAAGGTGCAGAAAGAAAAGCTGGCTTTAAAAATGTATTTAATGAAATAATAATAAAGGAAAACTTTCCTAATATGGAGAAAGAATGGGAAACAACATCAAGGTAGGGCACAGAACTCCCTACAGGGCTGACCAAAAGTGCCTTTCTTGACAACACATGATAACCAAGCTCCCTTCAATCAAACATAAGGAAAAGATCCTTGAATGTGCTCATGAAAAAAACTGACAATTTACCAGTAAAGGAATGCCTAATCATGGCTGACCTGTCACAGTAAACTCTACAGGCAGAAGAAAATGGAGTGATATATTCCAGATTCTAAAGAAAGAATTGTTAATCCAAACAAACTTAACCAGCTTAAACTTTCCCTTGCATTTGAAAATGAAATAAAATTATTCTACAGGAAGGAAAAGTTCAAGGATTATGCTTCTTCCATACCTGTTCTTCAAGTGATACTTGAAGATGTTCTCTTGACAGAGAAAAGGAATATCACTCACCAAAACCAAAGATAAATGCAGAGAACATCCCATTAAATCAATGGCAGAAGACTAAAACAATGAGTAACCCATTGCTAAAATGACAGACCCAAATTACCACCCATTCATATTAATCTTGAATGTAAATGGCTTAAACGTATCAATAAATGTCATATATTTGTGGATTGGATCAAGAAAAAAAAAAACATTTATTCTTTACCTACAGGAGAATGCATCTCACCAACAAAGATCAGTGGAAAATCTCATGGATTTTGATGTTTTTGCTTTTAGTTTCATTTCTTCAAAACAGGTTTTCCTCATACTAAATTCTTCACTGACTCATAGATCATACAGTAGCATCATTTTCTTCAACAACGTTCTTGATTTTCTTTTTCATTTTTTCAGTGAAATATTAATCATCAGTAGCATGTCATTTAACTTTATTGCACTGTAAATATCTAATTTTCTTTCTGGTGTTGATTTTTTGGTAGCTTTTTATTTAAGGGGATATATAGTAAGTGTGTAATACAAAGCATCATATCCAAAAGTGAAGATACAATGCAGTGTACATCTCTACTTCCAGATCAAAGACTGACTCCCAATGGAACTGTTAGATATATCTAGACAATAGGATCATGGACTCTCTGCCATCGTCTATACCCACAATATCAGCATAAACTTAAATAGCAGAATGATGGACTTAGGACTGTTCATGAAGAACTATACTATTGTAACAACATAGGGTAACTCAATGGCATGGAGGAGATTTGTGGGGGAGGTAAGGGAAATCCCAGAGCCTAAGGAACTGTATAATAAACTAATTTTTTAAATGAAAATAAAGTAAAATAAACTGACTTGAACAATTTGATTCATCAATAAGCCTAAGAGATAGATATGGAACTTTCCAGCCAAAAACAGCACAATATAAATTGTTTCCAAGTACATGTCGGACCTTCCCCAGACAATGTTTAGCTCATAAGGCAAGTCTTTTATAAAATACATCTATTTTTATAGGAAAAATACACTCACAGAGAGAAGTGACAAAGATCTTCCATTTGTTGTTTCACTCCCCAAGTGGCCACAATGGCTGAGGATGAACCAATCCAAAACCAGGAACCTCCTGCTAGTCTTTGCATGAGTGTAGGGTGCCAAGGATTTGGGATATATTCTGCTGCTTTCCCAGCACACAGGAAATGACCTGGTACCCAGATGGAAAACTGGTACTTGCATGGGGATGATTAACCAATTGAGACATTGTGCTGGACCCCTAAAATAAGTCTTCACAAATTGAGGTAAGGTTAAAACTATTTCATGTATATTCTCTGGTTGTAATAAAATAAACCTATAATGAATAACACAAGATATGTTGAAAACTTCATGGATGCATGGAACTTGAACAACAGATATCTGAATAACCAACAAGTCAAAGAGGAAATAAAACAGAAATATTAGAAGACATACCAAAACAAATGAAAATTAAAGCTCAATATATGAAATTTATATGTATGAAAACAGCAAAAAGAGTCATTCGAGGAAAGCTTATAACAAAAAAAAATGAAAGAAAGAAAAGTCTTCATTTAAAAAGAAGAAATACAAATGCATAGCCTAACTTTATATTTCAAAGGATTAGACAAAGAATGAGCTTGTGTTTCCAGATGGGAGAAAGAAGGGAATAATAAAGCTTATACCATGAATAAATGAAATGTAGACTAGAAAATGTAGAAATTAAGAATTTTTTTTTGTAAAGTCAAACAAAACTGATGATCCTAAAGCTAGGCTTGTCTTGTGAGAAAAGACTCCAATAAAATTAAAAAGACGTTAAAATGATACTCGAAAAAACCATGAGAATAAAGAAATTGCTATGAACAACTTTATTCCAAGTAATTGGCTAACCTAGAAGAAATGAACAAATTCCTAGAACCATCCAGCCTACCAAGACTTAATCATGCAGAAACAGAAAACCTAAACAATGACCAACAAGGGAATTGAATCATTAGTAATCAAACACTGCCCACAAAAATAGCCTAGGACTAAATGGCTTATGGGTGAATTTTACCAATAATTTACAGATGAATTAATACTAATCCTGCTTAGACTTTTCCAAAAAAATGAAGAGGGAAGGATACTTTTAAGCTTATTTTAATGAGGTAAGCACTACTCTGACACCTAATCCAAAGACACTAGGAGAAAAAGAAACTTTAGACCTACATGCGTGATGAACAGAGATTAAAAAGAAATAAACTTCAACAAAATACCATCTAACTTTTAATATTACATTAAAAGGATAACACTTCATGATTAAGTAGAATTTATCATTCTTGAAAAGCCAGGATGATTCAACAAAATACAAACAAATGTAATGCACTACCTTAAGAGAATGAAAGAAAAATATTTCAACAAAAAATCATTTGAAAATTTTAACACACTTTCAATATTTAAAAAATTTAACAACAAAGTAACTGTGCAAGAAATGTGCCTCAACATAATGCAAGCTTGTGTGTCCAGCATGGTAGTCTAGCGGCTGAAGTCCTCACTTTGAATGGGCCAAGATTTCCATATGAGTGCCGATTCTAATCCCAGCAGCCCTACTTCCCATCCAGCTCCCTGCTTGTGGCCTGGGAAAGCAGTAGGACGGCCCAAAGTCTTGGGACCCTGCACCCGCGTGGGAGACCCTAAAGAGGCTCCAGGTTCCTTGCTTCAGATTGGCTCAGCTCCAGCTGTTGCGGCCTCTTAGGGAGTGAATCAACAGATGTAAGCTTTCCTTTCTATCTCTCCTCCTCCTCTCTGTATATCTGACTTTCCAAAAAAATGTATATATATGACTTTAAAAAAATAAAAGATGGGGCTAGAAACAGAACTGACACACACAGTGTGCACAGACTGATGTGGGTAACAGACTGAACTAGACCCTGTACTAGTAAACACACACAAAAATCACGTAGGAGATTATTTCAGACAAGGTCTTTGGGGATCTCTCCAACTGAACCGATGAACTCAGAATTTCAACCATTGGGAGAATCACAGGATCTATGTCTGATCATAGAGTGCATGTGTCAGAGCTGGGTCTTCTCAGTGGCTTAGATGAAAAATGGACAGCATGCCCAGATGCACATGGAGAATATGGAGTCCATTAGAGCCTTTAGAGGACAGTTGGTACCATAGCAGAGGAAGCAGGGCAGAACAAATTGGTCAAGTACCCTAGCCATGTGTTGGCAGCAATAATCTGGGAGAATGTCAACCAATGGACCTTGGACGGATTTTCTCATTCTTGGATCCTTGACATAAACAACATTTCAGAACTATCAAACTGTTGAAATTACCTGAGCACAACCCTCAGAGCATGCTCCACACCAGGAATCCTGGCATGCTGTCAGGTGGGGGTTCTCCATCTCAGGATGCTGAGGTAGTTAACGGGCTGGGTGTGGTTTCTCCCCTTATCTCCGTACATCCCCCAGATACAGGAAGAAAACGTGGATACACTAGGTCTCCCAGCTTCCCCTCACCCTCGACCCTTCCCTACCTTATGATCTATGTAAACATAAGCAAAAATGAGGTTAAAAACAACAAATTTAAATTTTTTTAATTTAAAGTCTGAAACTATAAAATTCCCAGATAGGCCCAGCACAGTGGCTCAATGGCTAAATCCTCGCCTTGCAAGTGCTGAGACCCATGTGTGTGCTGTCCAACTCCCTCCTATGGCCTGAGAAAGCAGTGGAAGATGACCCACAACCTGGGGACCATGCACCTGCATGGGAGACCTGGAAGAAGTTCTTGGCTCATGGTTGTATATTAACTCAGTTCCAGTCATTGCAGGGGACCAGTGGATGGAGGATCTTTTTCTCTGTCTCTCGTTGTCTTTGCAAATCTGTCTTTAAATAAATAAATAAATAAATAAATAAATAAATAAATAAATCTTGTTTTTTTTAAAAAAGAATCTTCTGATCTTCTGGGAGAAGCCAGAGTTTGTATAATCTTTCCACATTAATATAAGATACTGTTATTTACTAATTAAGACTCAGTTGAGTAAAACAAAAACAACTCTCAGTGTTTCACGCAGAAGCATGTAATAATGAGTTATAACGTGTTAGGACTATAGGAATTGATGGGAAAGTGATAAAATGATGCGCTAGCACAATCACAGTAAAAGAAGTCAACAGCTCATGTTTTTTTTTTAAAAAAGATTTATTCATTTTATTACAGCCAGATATACAGACAGGAGGAGAGACAGAGAGGAAGATCTTCTGTCCGATGATTCACTCCCCAAGTGAGCCGCAACGGGCCGATGCGCGCCGATCCGAAGCCAGGAACCTGGAACCTCTTCCAGGTCTCCCACGTGGGTACAGGGTCCCAAGGCTTTGGGCCGTCCTCGACTGCTTTCCCAGGCCACAAGCAGGGAGCTGGATGGGAAGTGGAGCTGCCGGAATTAGAACCGGCGCCCATATGGGATCGCGGGGCTTTCAAGGCTAGGCCACGCCGCCGGGCCCCAACAGCTCATGTTCTTACTGAGCCCATATTCTTACTAAAAGGGTTTCCTGCTGCTGACAACGCTAGGGATTGGCTGCTGAGGCTTCTGTGCAGCAGCAGCTTACATTATTGAATGCAAGGATTCTGCTGCTGAGTTACTAGGGTCCCACAGCAACCCCTACCAAAACCAAAAGCGAGAGAGGAAAGACAAAAACAAAGATGATATCATGAAAGCAAGGGGAAAAGTACACAAAAAATAATTTGATCAGAGCAAAATTGCTAAAACCACAACAGAGACCTGCAGGCAATGCAATAACATCTTCAAAGTAAAAAGAGAATTCATTGTTAAATTAAAATTTATGTAAAATTAAACTTATTTGAATATGAAGCTTAAATACATGAACAAGAAAGCAAAGTTATTAGTAAATTTTAAGATCTTCCTGAAAGAATGCCTAAAGAAAAAAATTTGAGTAGGAAGAAAATAAAACCAGAGGAAAGATTATAAAAATAAATTTATATCAGTGTTCTCAAAAACATATAGTGTTTTGCCGAAATCTTAACAATGACATGCTACTGTAGTTTTAATGATCTGTGACTTTTTAATAGTTTACTGTATATGAGTAAAATAAGCATCTTTTAATTTGATTATTATTTATAGCCTTTTCTCATATTGATACTGAATTATGGTCTTTTAGCAGTTCATTGCCATCTTTTTCTTTTCATTGCAATCTTTATTAATGAAGTACCAAGTCTTCAGCTATAAGGTAAATTGAACATGTATTATCTCAAAATTAATAATAAAATGCAAAGTACTAGCAAATCTAAATATGATTTGATTCTAAGTACAAAAATAGCAGCCACTTAAGAATGGGTATAAATAACCTGGGGCTAAAATAGAAGACTTCATATTTGGAAAATAGGGAGGAACAATGAGGGTGACTAAAGTTAAATGATTCTCTTTTACTATCTGATTAGAAGGGTGAGATATTATTTTGATGAATTATTAAATCAATCGTTTTTCAAAAATTAAGAGTAAAACGTGAACAATCAGTAATGTACAATTGCAAAGTTAATATGAGAAAAGTGATGTTATCATCTATTTTTTTTTTTAAAGATTTATTCATTTTATTACAGCCAGATATACACAGAGGAGGAGAGACAGAGAGGAAGATCCTCCCTCCGATGATTCACTCCCCAAGTGAGCCGCAACGGGCCGGTGCGCGCCAATCCGAAGCCGGGAACCAAGAACCTCCTCCGGGTCTTCCTAGCGGGTGCAGTGTCCCAATGCATTGGGCCGTCCTCGACTGCCTTCCCAGGCCACAAGCAGGGAGCTGGACGGGAAATGGAGCTGCCGGGATCAGAACCGGCGCCCATATGGGATCCCGGGGCTTTCAAGGCGAGGACTCTAGCCGCCAGGCCACGCCACCGGGCCCGATGTTATCATCTAACAGAAATCAAACAAGGAAAAAGTTATAAATTAAGTTGCATTTAACTCCATTTGCTATTGAGTGATAAAATGCATTATTTTTCTTAAATAACAAGGAGAAAAGAGATAAGTAACTGCTAAGTTCTATCCCAAGGCTAACAATATATCTAACATTCTTTCATTGACAAGATATCCTCCATAGCCAAGGCTGGTACACTTGTATTCTAGAAGGAAGAGAAAGGACAAAGTGTGACACTATACCAGGAAAGCAAAAGGTTTCCACAGAAGTTTTCCTTTAATACAACTTTTATCAAAGTATTTCATTGCCTTTATTATCTATAAAGAAGTTTTCAGAGAACATCTTCAACAAATTGAAGGTTCCTTTTTTAATACATATTTTTTTAGAGATTCATTTGTTTTTATGGGAAAGTCAGACACTCAGAGAGGAGAGACAGAGAGGAAAATCTTCTGTCCATTGGTTCACTCCCCAAGTGTCTGCAATGGCAAGACCTAAGACGATCTGAAGTCAGGAAGTCAGGATCCCACAGCCTCTACCAGGTCTCCCACGCAGCAGCAGGGTCCCAAAGCTTTGGGCCATCTTGGACTGCTTTCCCAGGCCACAAGCAGGGAGCTGGATGAGAAGTGCTGCCGCTGGAATATGAACTCGCACCAATAAGGGATCCCAGTGAATGCAAGGTGAGGACTTTAACTGCTAGGCTACCGTGTAATGTTTTTTAAAAATCAGTGACAGAAGGGCTTAGAAGGGGGAATAGTAGGACCATCTTACCAATAAACAGAACTGTATTACTATGATAGTAGTAATATCCTTTTTTAAAAAAAAACTGCAATCACAATAAATGCAATTGGATTAAAGTCACCCTAAGATTGATTTAAAATTTAAAAAACTATCCAGCTAAATAACCCTTAGCATAACTAGGCAACCAAAGAACAGGAAGCCAAAAGTCAAACAATGGAAATTAGGCAAAAATCAAATCCTGTAGGATTTTAATATAAAATGTAAAAGATCTTAATATAAAAATCATGAGATAAAATATTATTGCATTTTTATAAAGCTAACCAAAAAAGTCGGTAGTAGAATTCCAATGTTTTTCATAGTGATCACAACATGAAGAAAACTAAATATGACAGTATGGCAAAAACAATTGAAAAATCCACAGTGGAAGTGGAAAATTTTTAAAAACGTCTCCAGAAAGCGATATTCAAATCATAGAAAATATTGAGAAAAAATAGATTAAAGAGGATGAGGATGTGCAAGATTGGGAAAAGTATTCCAATTCTGTGAGACTTAGCTCACTAGGGCAGTGCAGATCAGAATAGCACATCTTTCAGATGACATTCAGGAAGTTTTAAGAAATTGATATAGTAAGTCTCTTGCGCAGTATTTGTATGTCAGAAGGCCCAGTAGAGAAATCCCATGACTGCCATATTCACACTAATAGTGTGATTAACAGAAACTGAGGTAAAAGCAGCTATGGATAGTGATCGTATCAACTTGTTTGAGAAAACTTGGCATTCAAACCTTCCTTTAAACATATTTTTTGATAAAATTTTACAGAATTCACTCTTCCTTCTAATGGTAACTTGATCATTGTGTATTCTATAAAATTTTTATTTTATTTGTGCTTGCTTCATTTGAAACGTAGACAAAGAGACAGAGTTCTGTGATCTGTTAGTTCCCTTCACAAATGTCTGAAATAGCAATGGGTCAGATGAGGCCAAAGCTCCGTTGGGTCTCCTAAGCGGGTGACCGCAGTGCAAGTACATTAAATTGCTGTCTCCCAATGTGTTTGCTGGCTGGAAACTGGAATGAAAGTGGAGCTGAGAATTGTACTGGGCCCTCCAATTCCTTAGAATCCTGTGACTCAGAGATCGTGCTTCCTTATGTATCAACAGCACAGAGTGCCACATCGTGGTCCCCATCTTCGTCTGATCATCTCCTGAAGGATACATACAATCCCTTCTACTTAATTTTATTTTATTCTACTTCTACTTCATTTTATTCCTATTTATGGACTTCATCTCTTCAATTTCAAACATGCCCTATGTTGTCCTGTGTTGGGTATTCGGAATAAGCAAGCTGTCCATGGAGGGTTCACGCAGATAAAGGTTAAGGAAGCATTCTTTCCTCAGGGCACTCCAAGGGCAGGTACATCAATCCTAATATAAAGGGTCTCCAAGAAGCCGTGGAAGTGCATTTTATGACAAATATAGGCAGATCTGCATGGGTTTCAAACTTTTTGCACTAAGATAAACTTATATTCTAATTCTGTTTTCTCAACTTTATAAAGTACCCTCATGTATGATTTTATAACACATAAAACTATAAGCTTGGAAACTGAGGTAAACATTTCTAGATAAATGGGACAAAGAAGAAATATTTTTCTGAAAATTTAAAAAATATTTTGAACTAAATGTTTTAAATTCAGTAAGTAATATTACAAATACTACAGATAAATATAAGTATAACTAAATGATATTTCAGTATAAATGCATAGTCTTATTTCTTTTGGGCAAGAACAGGGCTAAATAAATGTTTCCCTTTAAACATTTAAAATAAAAGAGGTTGAAATAAGATGAACTATCAATTATTGTTAATAAATGTAAGGAAATAATAAAGATAAAAACTAGAATTAAGAGACCATAAAATATAGCCTTAAATATTTTTATGGTAAAATAAACAAAACTCTAGGAGAATTAACTAAGGAGCAAATACATACATGCATGCTCACATGCGCACATACACATACCCACAAAACATCAGAAGCAAAGCAAGAGGAATAGTCACTGCTGATACGAAATAAAAATATAGTATCAAATATAGTATCAAAACTGGTGATGCCAGCAAATTTAAAACCTGAATAAAAGGATTGAGCTCCAAGAAACATGATATTTATTTAAAATTTTTAAATGAAAGTGGAAAATACAGACTAACACTCACCACTGAATTAATCTAAAAATTCTTCTAGTTGGTTTCCAAAAGACTTCACATGCTATGTTCTGAGTTATCACAAGAACTAAGAATATCTGTTTTTGGTGAAAAATGCTTTGTAAAACAGAATTATATACATTATGTAACACATATGCATACACACATACATATATATGTCAGCATTTTTGAAGTGAAAAATCAAAACAGTTTAGTTAGTCAAAAATAGGCACATACAAGCTTTTAGATTCTTTTGCTCAGTTAGACAGCTTTTAAAATATCTTTAACTTTTCTTCAAATGAACTTGTTAGTAACTCCAAAATTGTAATACTTTTTATTTTATCTTACTTGGGATTCGCTGTTTTGCAATGGAGGGAATTTGCCATGTGATCAGCCATTTACTGTGGGAGTCTGAACAAACACAATACAAGCTGGAGATACAAAGTGATAAGAGACAACAAGAGACAGAGACCAGACTATTAGGATTATGGGTGACAACCAGGATGACAGGAGGATGTGTAAGTTCCTCCAGGAATCCAGTAGTACTTCCATAACGAAGTCTGCTGGAAGACTTGATGCTAATTTAATAACATGGAATTCTGGGTTGTTGTATTTGGCTAGTAATGTAAGAAAAAACTTAAAAATGTATCTTAATTGTAAACTTGTCTGTAGTTATATGTATGTTTCATATCAATTGTTTTTTATTAAGTTTTTAATGCCTGAGTAAATACATCCAGATTTTGTTGATAGGAGATACAACATGCGAACAATAATTGATTATTTGGCTCTGTTTCATAATTTGTTTGCTTCCTTTATTGATTCTATTTTTTTTTGTATTTTTAAGTGAACACATGAGAAACTAATTATAAAAAGTTCAAAATGAGTTAATTGCGAATAGTAGGGACATGATACCAGAGAATGACTTTCAGACAACCCCACTAGGTAGGCTTTTCAAAAGCACATATTGTGCACTGCACAGCCTTTTATCTTTGACCTAACAAAATAACAAAAATTTAGTTTGTGCTTAACTAGCTCTAATTCTAATTTAGCCTTAAGTATGACTTGTGCTGCTGGCCATTTCCGTGTTAAAATGAATTTCATGAGATAATCACATATAGTCTTATATAATCTTAAGGACCTCCCAATGGCCCTACCTCTGAATGCTATCAAAATATGAATTTGAGATTGTGTTCCCAACACATAAATTTTTTGGGACATTATTCAAACTTTAATGATCAGTGAATTATAAGAATAACTCTACATATATATATATATATGTGTGTGTGTGTGTGTGTGTGTGTGCATGCATATATATATGTGTATATATATATATGTGTATATATATATATGTGTATATATATATATGTGTATATATATATATATATAGAGAGAGAGAGGATTTATAAGTAAATGGATGTTTCTGCCTTATTTTTACTGACGTCCTTCTTGAAAATCATGTTTGTTTGGTGACCCACATCTGTTTCATTGATGATGAGGTCATTCTTTCCTATCTAAACCGCAGTATGTGAAATTTGTAACATTTTTCCATGTAGAGTCTTTCATAGTCTCTGATTCTGCAATCACAAGTGGTAATCACTTAATAATCACATAATCATTGTAATTCCTGAACTATTTGTTTCTCTGATGACTTACAGTTTCAGTGAGTTCATATTTCACTCCCTGCATGATTTATAATTTAGTTAAATACTAAAATCACTAATTTCAAATAAATATTTATTTATTTGAAAAGAAGAACTACAAGGAGAATGAGACAGAGACAGAGAAAGACATATTTTCCATCCTCTGATTCACTCCCCCAAATGGCTACAAAAGCTGGGGCTAGGTCAGGCCCAGGAGAGATTAGAAATCCACCCAAGTCTATCATATCTACCCTCTTCTGTTTCCTTCCCAGGGTCATTTGCAGTGAGAAAGATTATAATTGGAGCAGATGGAATTTGAATCAGTGCCCAAAGTGGCTGTGATGTCACAAATGTGGCTTAGCATGCTATTCCACAATAATGACCCCTAAAACAATGATTTTTAAAATTAATTATTTTTCATATCTCTCAATGCCTAAGAGCAGTGAGAAAACGTTTGACTTGACTTTTTTATTCCTCTGTGTGCTTCTGAGTGTAAACGTCTTCAATACAAGCTGATTCACAACTTGGTTTAATACCTAACAGATTGCCTGGTCATAGAGTCACCTTTCTACGTGCAGAATACCACATCACTCAGATTATATGAACGACACCATAAATCTATGCAGATATTCATTTTGTACCAGTGCTCAGTGCCCTTAACCTCATCAGAGAGCCTGATAATCCTCAAATAATTTTGTTGGCTTCTTGCGCTGTTGCCTAGTAATGAAAACAGAGCTTCCTTCCAGCTATTGGCCTTCACATCACCCTTTGGGAAAACACACACAGACACACATGCACACTGACACACTGCTAGATATTCAACAAGACTCAGTGTTTATTTGGGGACCACAAATAGCTTACTTGGGTCAAATCAGATAATCACTTCAGGTCTTTTTCCTTTGGGCCCTCATATAACAAATCACATGTTTGTTTTAAGTCTTTTTTGGCTAGAAAAGAAAATGGTATGGAAAACACTGAATTTTTAATATTGTTAATCTATAGCTAACTCAGTTTGCTGTCTTATGCAATACTGCAAGAAACAGCTGGAGTCTACTAAGCAGAAAGCACTTTTATGGTTTCTCTTAAGGGCCATTAAATCAACGTGATGAGAGCACAGCTGGACTGGATCCTGAAAAATTTATCAGATCGCACACAATACATAAAGGAAGCACGCGGTGCTATTGCAGACTCGGCACCAGCCTCCTTACTTAGGCCGCAGGTGGAGTTTAACAGAGAAGGCAAACTCCCCTAGTGAGCCCTTGAAAATCTGATTTTTCTCTATACCTCTCCCTTCTGCGTGGGTGTCTTCTTAAAATACCAGTTACTCATGCAACTCCTAAAAAGATTTTTCTGGCTGGAGTTACTGGCACGACTAGGAAGTACAAGGACCTGCTTGGCTGTCCCAATATAGCTTTCAACACCAAGAGTCATGGTTTTTTGCTTAATAATTTTTAGCACTTGGTAGATCCAAAATTATAGCCCTTAGGAAAACTGAGAGAATACAGAGACTGAGTAAAGCTTTTGTTAACGGCCAATGCATAAGCAACAGCTTACACATTGTTAAATTGAAGTAAGAATAAGACAACGATAAAAAAACTAGAATTGTTTTTCCTTTTCTTATCTGAAATAAATTTCCTCACATTTTTTAAGGAACATGGATGTCGTAGACACAAAAATCATTATTACTTAAACGGTATGCAAATATTTTCTATTCTGTGGTTCATTAAGCACACAGGCACCCATTTAGTGACACAGTGATAGAACTGAAAAATAGAAACTAACCTTCCAAACCTGTTTGCAATTAGGCATAATTGCTCAGGATTCTATTCCAATGATTTCTGCCATCTTAGTCTCTATGTCAAACTAAGAAGGCAGCGACGTAATGGAGCATGAATTTAAGCCTAAACTGGGAAGTCGGATTGCTGATTTTGAGGCGCTAAGCAATTTCTGCAATTTTTTAAAAAATCTGTTTCATTTGTAAAATGGAAATAATTACATTTTCCTCTGTAAGTATTAAATGGAAAATATATATGAAATACTTAGCTCAGTGACAGGCATACAGTTAGTCCCTATTATATCTTTCACCACTTATGTTTTCTCCTCTGTTTCCTATTCCTCCTTCCCAACTGTGGCATTCATCAACTTCACGAGATTATGAAATTTTTTATTATAAAATGTGCCTTATTTATGTATACCTATCTCATAACACATTTAATTTTTGATGGATGAAAACATGGCTTAATCAAGCCCTTGGTGATGAATCATTTGTCATGCTCTACTGGATGAGAAAGCCCTAAAATGAGCATCAAATCCCATCCATAACATATGGCTGGAGAATTTCCCATGCTGCAAAACAATTTTAAAATACATACATGTCAAAATACAAAATTCTATTCTATAATAGATAGCGGTTACCATTTATCATGGGTTTCCATAAAAATTTATTTTTAGAAACAAATCAAATCTGCAGTGCTACATCATAGCATGATTAGATTAAGTATTTTTATGTGACAGTTCCACACTGGTAGTGGCCATGTTAAATTCTGTCATGTGAGGAATCTGTTCTAGGGTAATTATCTCATGAGATACAAAGGTAAAAATAAAAAGTTAAAAATCGACTAACACAATCACCAGAAAAGTAAGCTTAGTAAGACTATCTTTCAGCAAAGGCTAATGATATTTTGCCTATTACAGATAGTTCAGGAACACAGAATTTTTTGTTTTTGCCCTTGACTCCCTTATATTAAGATCAAAAGTCCACTTCCACTTCCTTTCCACCCTAAAGCAATAACAATAAACAAACTTAAATTTCAGAGGTTTACAATTTTTATGCAAGTTGCATTTTCCCCAAGGAACTTTCAGAAAGCTCAAATTAAAACTACTTATACTGAACATTTTATATCTCATTTAAAATACTCTACCCCACCCTCAATCCATGCAATATCATATTACAGCCAGAAAAGTGGAGGTAAGATGCATATCTTGTGATCTTACTGCCTCTTCCAAATTAGAGTCCAGAAATCATAATAGTCTTGAACATTCCTCTTATTTCTAATGTAGTTTGAAATCATGCAAGCCCTGCTTTTAACCATCTGGGTACTAATCACTCATGTATGATTTATGTTTATAACATAGTTTACCCTATTTACATTTGGCACAAAATGAAGGATCAAACCAAGGCCTGTTTCCAATTCCAATCTAGTTATTGTCTCACAATATTCTGATGTTGGTCCTTCCTATGATTTTCACATTTCATACTGCACTTTTTCATGTGACTTTTATATTCTGTTGCCATTATAGCACAATAGTTAGAGAACAGTGGAGGAAAAAACAATCAAGTTATACTACAAGAATTCAGACAGTTATATAGGAATTTGGCCAAGTTTTCTCAAATCCAGCTTTCTAACAGCAAATGTACCCTCTCAACACATTGCTGGAGTAACAATTAAATATCTTACCTATATAAAAGTAGTGTTATAAGCAATGCCATTGCGTCTTTTTTCTTTGCATGAAATTAATCTTTCAAGGTCTTCATGAAACCAAAATCTGGATATTTCCACAGAATGGTTATTAAAATTGAGACTGATTTTTCCATTAGAATCTGGTTTTAAAAATTAGTATAGTAGTGGACGGACAAATGTTTATCCTAATGGTAAAGATAGTGGATAAAATGCCCACATCCGATGTTTGTCATGGATGGTTAATTTCCTGCTTCTTGCTCTTAACTAGATTTCTGCTTTTAACTTTCTGCTAATCCAGACCCTGGAAGGCACTGGTGAAAGCTCAAGTTATTTGGCTCCTGCCACAAATATGGAAGACTTGAGTTGCTTCACATTTCTTGTTGTAGTTGGGAATAAACCCTCATTGGGCGGGGGGTGTCTTTCCCTCACTTTATCTCTTTTCCTGTCAAATAAATAACATTTAAAAAATCAACGTATGGTACTGTTCACCAACTTCTATGACAAGAGTAGGGTGTCCTGAACTATAGGACAATGCTCCTCTCATTTAATTTAGGGATGGGGTGGGGAGGCAGGAAGACAAGAGTCGTCTATCTCAATCAGCAGCTGCTGCTGCCACAGTCTAGCATATTCACACTCCTTCCTTTTTTACGCCATAAGGCACAACCTTGAAAATTTAAAGTAACAGAGAGTAATAATGAAATGTAGCGATAAGCCCCAAATGGGCATCCTATTAAGCTACATAAGCCATGAACACCTCACACTGTTTCTAATTAACCAGTGCTGAGGCAGATACCACGCTACATCTCAGCTCATTCTTCTCCACTTGTGTGCATTTTGGAATTATTTATCCTAGGATACTCATATTTCTATCCATCCAGACAGGTGTACAAGCTGCTCAATGTCTCCATCAATCTTCATTTACTGTCCTTAATGGAGTACGTGTAGAAATAGGCTGGAAGATGGCAGATATTCCTGCATATAAGACCACCAATTGGCTCAAAGATGAACTACCTTACTCAGATCTTTGATTAAACAAGTGCGATTCATATTCAGTCTCCATTGTTGCCCAGACCTGAGCCCTCAGGTATAGAACAAGCTCCATAAAAGGCTACAGATTCTGTTACCAAGAGCTAATTTAATTCTATTATAGTAGTATTCCACAGGCTTCAGATAGACCACACTGTCTTAGATGAAAGTTCCCTTTCAGTCCAAAATTGCATTAAAATGCAGATAACTCAGCATGTCAACTCTTCAGAGAATCAGATGGGATGTGATTTCTGCCATTCTTGTTTGTTTCCAGGATATGGGCTAGATATAACTGCAAAAAATAGAAAAACACATAGCAAGGATACAATAGACAAATGCTGCAAGCAAGGCACTAAAATTTTTGTCTCAGTCTTATAAAAGAACAATATATTCTCCAAATATAATGATTTAGCTTTTGGGGATCTAATCATAACAATGGAAGGAGAAGTGATAACATTTCATTTCTTGCCATAGAGGAACTGAGAAGCTGAGAGTAATCCCTTCCTTAACAGTAAAACTCTTCACTCTGTGGAGTATAGGGGACCAGGCATGAAGAATTTGTAGTCTATGAGATATTGTGTGACTGAATAGTATTGGTGACAAAGATATGGATGCAATGTTCAAATAATGCATCACATCCCATGAAACTTTAGCTTTCCAAATTATATTCTAGCCAATCCTTTTCCATGGTGCCATGGTGTAGTAAGCTAGACTTCTGACTGTGGTGCTGGCATTACATATAGGCACTGGTTTGAGAATTGGCTGCCTTAATTGTAATCTAGCTTCCTGTTTATGACCTGGAAAAACAGTGAAGGATAGCTTAATCTTTGACCCTCTACCTATATAGGGAGACCCAGAAGAATCTGCTGGTGCCTGGCTTTGGGGAGTGAAGCAATAAATGGACGATCTCTGTATCTCTCTGCCTCTCCATCTCTCTGTAATTCCACCTTGCAAATAAAAACAAAAATATTTTTTAAAAGGTTAAAAATGTATGTTGCAAATTAAATGTACATCAACAAATTATAAACTCTAGAAGAAATGGATTTTTTACACTTATAATATGCCTAAAGTGAGTTATAAAGGCAGCAAAATCCTGAATACATCAATAATTGAGATAGATAAATCAGTAAAAAGAACTCTCCGAACCAAGAAGAACCCAGGAATTCCACCAAACTGTTCAAACACCAATTCAAATTCTTCTCAAACTATTCAAAATAATTGAAATAAAGGAAAGCCTCCCAAACTCATTCTATGAAGCCAGCATCACCTTAATTCCAAAACAACAAAGAAAGAGAACTATAAACCAATATCCCTACTGACCATAGACATGAAAATCCTGAGCAAAATATTAGCTAGAAGAATCTAACAACACTTCAGAAAGATGAGTCACCAAGACAAAATTGTATTAATCCATGTTGAACAAATACGATTCCACATATCAAATCAATAAATATGATACATCACATTAACAAACTGAAGAATAAAATGTGTATGATTATCTTGATGGACACAGAGAAAGCATTTGATAAATTGCAGCATCTTTTCATGATAAAAACCTTAAGCAAAATTTCAAGTAGAAGGAAAATTTCTCGATACTTTCAAGGTAATATATGACAAACCACAGGGAACCTCATATTTTATGGAGAAAAGTTAGAAGAACCAAATAAGAGTGCATATATTCACAATTGCTATTCCATAAAGTTATATAAACTTTAGCTAAAGTAATTAGGCAAGAAAAATAAATCAAAAGGGTAAAAATTGGAAAGGAGGCAGTTGAATTATAACTCATTGCAGTGTACATAATCCCATATAATAGGGGCACCAAAAGACTCCACTAAAAGACTATTGGAACTAGTAAGAGAATTCAATAAAATTGCAGGATATAAAATCAACACACAGAAATCAATAGCCTATGAGTTTACAAACAAGGTCATGAGTGAAACATAACTTGTAAGATCAGAATCATTCATAATAGCTACACAAAAATTTCACTATCTTGGAATAGCTATACAATAAAATGGGAAAATGTCCTATGTAAATAGAAAGGAAGAACTAATGCTTTCTAGATGTCTAGAGTACCCAAAGGAATTTTCAGATTCAATGAAATTCCTACACAAACATTAATGAAATTCTCAAATCTGGGAAAATAGTGCTAAAATTTGTGTGAAAACACAAGAGACTCTGAATAGCTAAAACAATTTTGAATAACTAAAACAAAGATGGAGACATCACAATAACCAAACTTCAATACATACTACAGGGCAGTTCAAATAAAAACTGACATTGACAAATAGGCACACACACACACGACATATAGACAATGGAACAGAATAGAAACTCCAGGAATTAATCCATGCAATTACAACTAACTCATCTTTGACACACAAGCTAAAGTCAATCCTTGGAGAAAGAAGAGTCTCTGAAAGACATGATTCTGGGAAAATCTGATACATGAATGCAGAAGTATGAAACAGGATTCCTACCATACAGCATATACAGACATCAACTCACAATGGATCAGTGATCTGATCTACACCTGAAACAATGAAATTGTTTCAAGAAAACATTGGGAGAAACTTGGCAAGGCACTATCATAAACAAAGACATCTTGGAAAACATTCCAGAGATATAGTCAATTGAAACAAAAATAAGGCCTGGAACAATAGCCTAGTGGCTAAATCCTTGCAAAACCAGGCTCCCACATGGGCACTGGTTCATGTCCCGACTTATCCACTTCTCATATAGCGCCCTGCTTATGGCCTGGGAAACAAAGCGAGGATGGCCCTAGGCCCTGAGACCCTGCACCCAGGTGCATGACTCGGAAAAAGCTCGTGGCTCCATCAGCTCAGCTCCAGTTGTTTTAGTCACTTAAGAAGTGAACCAGCAGCTAGAAGATCTTTCTCTGTCTCTGCTTATCTCTCTAAATCTGATTTTCCTACAAAAAATAAATGAATCTTACAAAAAATAGCAGACAAATGGGATTGCAGCAAGCTATGAAGCTTCCTCACAGCAAAGGAAACACTCATAAAAGTGCAGAGGCAGCTAAATGAATGGGAGAAAGTATTTTCAAACTTTGCAAATGATAAAGGATTAACACTGAACATCTTAAAAAGAGTTGAAGAATCAACAACAACAAAACAAATAAGTTAAGAAATGGGAAAGAGTCATGAACAGGTATTTCTGTTTTCAAAAATCATTAATATTCACATGCATAAAGACTCTGCAATTCAGCTCTTCTTTCCAGCTCCCTATGCGCCATCCCTTGTGTCTTTTAAATTTGATTTCCTCCATTTCACGTCACATGTTTTTAAGGACTCAACTTAAATGTCATATCCTTTAAAACTTTTTTCTGCTCTACCCTCCCATTTTTTTGCCTACTGAAATTTGTGTGTTGGAACCAGTTCATTGTGCTTTGTCATATCCAATTGTGAGCACTTATTTTCAACAAAATATCCTGTATCTATACCCTGACAGGTTGAAATTGATTAATATGAAAGTACCTAAATAACATGAATAAGAAAATGCTAATATTTAGGCATATTACTTTGTTCTTAGGAATCAAGGTTTTACTTAAATAGTACAGAAATCATTGTTCCTATTAAATATATGCCAGAAAATTGATAAATTGTTGTTGCAATGTATTTTATTGTATTATTTTTGTTAGGCATTTTTGCCATCTTACCCTTAGGTAGTAAATTCTGCATTCAAGACCGTCTCACTAGTTCTGATTCACATGGTAGTTACTAAACCACTCTACAGTGTTACTAGATTATTTTTAATAAAAGAAACCATGCCAGTAATATCAATAAAATACTCAGTTATAAAATATTTTTCCAAACTGATAAATGATTGTTAAAGAACTTCAAAAAATAACATAGATGCTCAAAAGTAGTGTGTAGAACCTATCACACAGAAGCAATCACTGTTACATATATAACTGTTACTTAGCTCTTCTTCCTATCACAAATACACAGTGCAATTTAATGTATGATTTTTATAATTTTCTTACAAAATATTGTGTTTTAAAACACATTATGAATGATTTTGCACATTATAAGTACTTTCTGTGTCTGTTTGTAATATTATATGTATGTTTATGAAAATTTGCACCATCAATTAAATGTCCTCTGATAGAGCATGATCTGTTTTAAAATATTGATTTATATGAGAATCATTGGAGTGTAATTTTTATTCCCTTTATATTTCTATGCTCATTTCCATATTGTAGACTATTAAAATTACTATTTTAAATGACTGTTTTTAAACATGAGAACTTGAAAATTATCTTCTAACAATAAAAACTCACTATCTCTACAGCATATGAGGTCTTATTTCCCTAGTCTTCTCAATCACTAGATGCTCTTATCTATCTGTCTACCAAAGAAATGAACAAAAGTAAACCCAGTTTTTATTCAGATAATTTGACTGGAAGTAAAATTGGGAACATTTTTCTTGAGCTATTTCTTCGTACTCAAAATACAAAGCTAAAATAAACTTCAGAAGATAAATATTCCCATACTTTACAAAATACATTAGTTATTTCCTTTAGAAAGTCTGCTAAAATTTTTGAATATAATATCCTCTATCAAATCCCAAATTCAGTCTTGAAAAGCATTCAATCTATTGGGAAGGAAAAGCCATTCAAATCTGTTGGGAAGGAAAGCTCATTTTAAAAGGACATTATATCATAGTTATCGATGACCAACTATCAGGATGTGCAAAGTATCCCATCATCTGGATAGAACCACCAATGTGGCCTGAGACCAGAAAACCACCATCCCTGGGAGCTATCCAGGGTACTGGGCTGAAGCTCTGACCCTAAAAACTGGAACCTGGGTTTTTCTGAATGTGACCTCCATTTTCTTCCTGCCCAAACTTTCCAAATTCCAAATACAGCTCCAAAATAATAGATGTGTTCTCACAATGAATTTGTTAAATCAACCAAATGATGTTTAAACTAAATTTGAAAAGTTTTTGTTACCCTTTTCCTTACTTGTCTATCCCAGCAAGCTGTCATTTTTGCCCAAGATAGCCTTTTTTATTTAGTTGAGCACATAGAACAAATGTCTTAGCTGTAGCTCCCATTGTCAATGAAAATCAATGCCTTTGCATGGTTAGACAACATGTCTAAGAAAATATTTAATGATCGCAAAACTCCCTTAACTACATGAGTCTTCTTTTCTTATATATAACCATCAACAAGTCATTTTTCCATGAAGTAAATTTTTGATATCCAAGACTGTCACTTTCACTTACACAGTATGGTTCCTAATTATCTTTAAGCTGACCTCCTGTCACTCTTTTTTTATAAAGACTCATTTATTTTTCTTGGAAATTCAGTTTAACAGAGAGCAGGAAAAAAGAGAAAAAGATCTTTCATCCATTGGTTCACCTCCCAAGTGTTCACAACAGCAGGAGCTGAGCTGATCTGAAGCCAGGAGCCAAAAGCTTCTTCTAGGTCTCCCACTCTTAAGAAATGCATTTTGCATCTTATCAACATTTTTAAACTATTTAAGGGCTAATCCTCTACTGCTGAAAACTAAGTAGGAGAGTATCAACTGCAGAGAACCCACAATTTAACTAAGTTAAAGAATGTGTTAGATATTAGGTAACTTGAGAGAACTATGTAGTTGTAGAAATCTGGGCCATTCATTCTCTGACAAAAATTTAGTCTCAAAAAAGAGCTGGAATCCTTAATTTTAGAGCTGGAGAATCTTTAAATAACTGTGACATGACTGTATTGGCTTCTGTTATCATCAATTCCCAAAACAGGAGAAAAATTAAAACTATATCAATTGTCTCCTCTTTTACAGAAGGCCATGACAGTTATATTTCTGTTCTTTGTAAATGACCTGTGAGGATATATCTATGTTCTGCTACATGGAGACTTCCCACATAGTCAATACCCCACTCAGTGATGTCAAAACAATGACTATCAAATAAAACATCTCGTCATCTATATATATATTTCTTTAAATATATAGGAAATTCTCCAGGACAAAAATGAGTGAGAAAGACAAAGCATATCAAGTGAATTACTATAAAATGTAGAAGTAATGATCCAAAAATTTGCTACTCCTTTGTATGACACACAGAATATAAATAGCCTCTCAATAATCCCATCACCAACATAACCAATATAACCACATCTGTAATTTTGAATTTGTCTATCTCCTCTGTTGTGCCAATTTATAGCCAGAACTGCAATGTGAAGAAATTCTCATTTGTAATATTTATGACTGCATTTCAGTTTTATTTGTTGATATACATTTAAGTATCTGGAAGTTTAAAAAGTAACCCAAACTAAAATTAAATTTAAAATTAGAAAGTTTTCTTCTTAATTATTTTATTTTTATTGGAAAGACAGATTTACAAAGAGAAGAGACAAAGAGAAAGATCTTCTGTCCGCTGATTCACTCTCCAAGTGGTCGCAATGGCCAGAGATGAGCCGATCCAAAGCCAGGACCAGGAGTTTCTTTAGGGTCTTCCACTTGGGTGCAGGGTCCCAAGGCATTGGGCCATCCTAAATTGCTTTCCCAGGCCACAAGAAGGAAGCTGGAAGAGAAGTGGAGCAGCCAAGACATGAACCAGTGTCTGTATGGGATCCCGCTGCTTATAAGGAGAGGATTTAACCACTGAATGTCAACACACCAGGCTCAAAAAATGGGAAATTTAAAATTCAGGGCAACTGAGTTGATAATCACTCTATGAGGAGATGATGTTCTGTTATGGCAGGCTGCACTGATCTTAATGAGACAACTATGGACTAGATTCCAGTAACACGCCCCCCCTAGTTGTGTCAATCAGAACTGTCACTAGACATTACCAGTGTGTCGTAATGCTAATGTACTCAAAATCATCTTGGTTAGCAGTCATTTTCTCCTTATCATCTTTTTAAATTTTAAATTTTATGGTACAATTCCATAAGGTCTGGGATTTCCCTACTCTCTCCCCAAATCCCCAGCATCCAATGATTTTCTCCATATTATTATGATAGTATAGTCCTTCATAAGCAGTCATAAGTCCATTATTCGGTTATTTAAGTGTGTCCTGAAATTGCAGGTACAGACAATTGCAGACAGTCCAGCATCCTATGACTAAAACCTATTCAACAGTTTCATTGGGAGCCCATCTTTGATTTGGAAGTAGAGATGTATACTGCACTGTACCTTCACATCTGGATATGGTAGTCTCTATTATGCCCTCACTATAGATTCCCTTCAATGACAAGCCACGCAGCAAAGTCAACAACTGGAACAAAGTTAAAACAAACAATTTACAGCACCATGGAGTTAAACAGCATGCTACTGAATATCAAATTTATTGATGAAGAAATGAAAAAACACAAAAGCTTATTGGGAAAATGACGCTACCCTGTGATTTACGAGTCACTGAAGGATTTGATAAGAGAAAATAAACTATTTGGAAGAAGTGAAAAATAAAAGCAAAAATGAGCCAACAACAAAATGTTACAATATGTACATATTCCTTTGAAAGGACTTATACAGTACAGTTATTCACAGATTTAACTGTTCTAAAAAATATTTTTAGCCAGATTGCCAACTACTACTCATCTTAAAACATCTGTGTTCAATTTTTTCAAGTTAATGACTTTGCCTAGGTCAGTAATACTAATACATCAATATACACAGGCAATAACACAGAGATGAGTATAATTCTACTAAAGACTATTTTCCATGTACCTTTACTAAGTACTAAGATATTTGAATAGCAATTGTTTTTATTTTCCTAGAGATAATAGAATGATTAATCTTATTCTCATATAAAATTGTCAGGTAAAAATTCACAATAAAGTGATCATGTGCCAGGTTTTAAGTTTTAATTTTTACCTTTAGAAGTAGTATCGCTGCTTCCAATGAAAGACTGTGTAGGTATGTGAACGTGTGTGTTTGTGTGCACATTTCCTTTCTTCTAAATTCTGCCTGTCTGTATAGAATCATTGTTGAGTAAAGATTCTTCTGTATACAACACATAGACATCTATTCACATAGCTTTCATACAAGAAAAATAGAAAAAAATTCCAGAATATTCTTAAGCTTTCCTAAGAAAGGTATAGATTATAAAACAAATGTATTTTTGATTGTAAAAAGTAAATCAAACAATAATACAACAATAAATAAACAAAATAAATTCTTGCGAAAATCTTACAAGTTGTTTTTGAAGAACATTTTGAAGGGTGTTATTTTTCTTTGTGTATCGTGTTCCATTTTACATTTCAAATGAAAACAAAATATTATTAATGTAAAGGCTTTGCAGTATCTTCTAAATGTACTATCCAGATGTAAAATGGATCCTTTTGTATTTTTTACTTACTACTTTACTTAATAAACCACATTTGTAGGTTTTCTATTAAAAGCTATTGCTTTAAACCTTTCAGTAACATTTTTTGACTTGCACTGTACATGCCAGGAATATAAAGCCAAGAGTCATGGAATTACAGACAGCTCTTGTCAACACAGCATTTCTTTCTGTTTTCCTCCACACATGCACCTCTAATAAGCTTTGCAAACACATGCTAATTCCCCTGAGCAGAATGAAAGCAACAATCACATTCCCAGATCTTAAAGAAAGGAAAATATTCTGTTACTGCTACCCAGTGGTGACTCTAAGTTTCTGGGAAAATAGGTACTATAATCATATCTTCTTTTCTACTCCCTGGCATGTTCTCATCCTGCATTCTCAATATTATTTATAACCAAAATCTTGTCCTTCTTAAGTTTGCATCTTACCTTCTCCTTTGTTTAGATTTCTAAGGACTCCCCATTCAAAAGTATTTCCCTTTCTTGGCATTCCTGAGATTATGCTCTAAATACAAATACAAAGATATATTCAAGAGGCAATCCGCATCATGGAGTATGCGAGCAAAACTTCTCAGCAGATTCAACTTAATTTTCTATGAACTTGGATTCTTTTTTCAGGGTTCTTCAGAAAACTCACTCTAACTGTAGTTCTCTTAGAAGAGTTAGGCAAAGAAAAGGTGAAAATTGTTAACCTCTCTCTAATTTCAGTTCCTATTCTTTGCAATAATGATAACGGTATGTATCACCCTTAGCTATCCAGAAGGTTAATACATAAACATAAAGCACTAAGCAAAGTACTTGCACCAGAATTAGTACTACAACCAACACCAACATCACCATTACTGTCACCAGCACAAAATCACAAACTAATTCTTTGTCTTCATTATGAAGTGATTTTTGAAGTTCTCCATATTAAGCATTGCTCATGTGTCAGACTTCACAAAAGTTTGTGGAAAATGAAACTAAAACAAGTTTATTTTGATGCAAATAAATTTATTATGATATGTTTTCAACGAACTTTTGGAAGTCTCCTATCATAATCATGCTTTCCAAAATAATTCATTTTGAGGATGCCTCCTTAAAATGACTGCAGGAAAGCCTTAAATGTTTAATAGTCTAGGAAACATGTCAGGTTACTTACGAGGTGTATTTGCTTAGGACTGCAATCTTAGTATCCAGGGCAGAATACATGTTTGTCTAATTTATAGAGCATATTTTCTATCTGTGGGAGGAAAGTTAAAGGAACAGAATGATTTCAAAGCATTGCCAAAATAGTAAGACATGAAAATGCTGCTCAAAATGTGAGAGGTACAAAAAAGTACTCTTGGAAAAGCAGAATTATATGTGGAATATCTAATAAGTAATATGTGCAGTTACATTAATTTTCTATTTTCAATAAATAAAAGGCAACATATACTGTGCGCAATAGAATTACCACTTCAACTTCAAACAAAAAGCATAAAAGATCCCAATGTTCGAAGAATCACCAAATCAGGGCCCAGAGTGATGACTCGGTGGCTAAATTGTTTCCTTGCAAGTGTATGGATCCATAATGGGTACCGGTTCACCTCCTGGCTGCTCCACCTCCCAACCTGTTCCCTGCTTGTGAGCTGGAAAAGCAGTGGAAGATGGCCCAAATCCAGATCTCCCACATGGAACATCTGGAAGAAGCTTCTAGCTCCTGGCTTTGGACTGACTCAGCTCTGGCCACTGTGACCATTTAGGGAATGAACCAGTGGACAAAAGTACTTTCTGTCCGTCTCTTCTTCTCTCTGTAAATCTGCCTTTCAATAAAAATAAATAAATCTTTAAAAAAGATAAAGAAAGAAAAATGACTAAAACAATCAAATCTAAATAGCATAATGGAAGAAGATATTGAACTGATATTTTTAGAAGTTGATGTTATAATTATCCAAGGCAATTTTTTCATAATGTAATAAAATATAATATCAAAAATAAAATGCACAGACTCCACTGTGCTTCAGTAAGTGTGAACAATGCATGTATCTCCTCATCCAATCAAAATGCTGAATAATCTTATCATTTCAGAAAGTTCCCTAATAGTCTCTTCATTTACTCAGTCTATATTTCTAATAAATTATTACTCTCCTAATTTCTATAACCTTACATTAGATGTGCTGGTTCTTGAATCTAGTACAAATGGATTATATATAATATATGTGAATTTTTAAAGAAGATAGTACAAGTAATTGTGTCATGGCAGTTTATTTTATGAATGTAATTATTTATTTATTACTTTTATGTTTTAATTAATGCTTTTATACTGCATTGAATTATGCCATATTTTTCTTATTCTGTTACCTTACGGTAGGGGGAACTAAACAAATAAATGTTACTACAAGGCTTCAATTTGGAGGCTCTTTACTTTTGCAGAATATGTGAATACGGTAAAGAGATACTCTGTCTAGATTTGTGTAACATCATGACTGCAAAATCTCCCATGAAATATGCTAAAAGCACATGCAATCTTGCACAATATGCAGACTCAGAGGAACGGGAGTACTACAGAATTGGGAGTGGAGCCAAGGAGAAATCGAGGGTGTGGCAGAAGAGTAAACTGACATGACAAGGAGAACAAATTGAAGCTTAATGGCCTCATAGCTCTCATCCTGTCAAAAAAAATTGCCGCTAACTTTCCAACTTTTCCTTTCTCAAAGTGAAGGTACACCGAAAGATGCTCACAGAAGGAAGGAAAAACAGTTAAGTATTCAAGCACCGAGTGTAGTGTGTTAGAGGAGCATTGAAATCTGGAAGCATGTTACTATCATTTAACACAGGACTTAGAAATAAGAAGCCTTAACTGTAAACATTGATTATGAAACAAATGAGTCCTCTACTCAAAAGTTTGTTTCAAGCTTATAGACCTGTGAGCTTCACCATTCTATCCTTTCACATCAACATTGACACTGATTTTCTGACCAACAGCAACAAATACAAGTACAATCAGTAAGCAAAGAAAATTTTGGAAGAAATATTACCATTCCTGTATAAGTGTTCATTATGCTTGTACAGATTACACTATATACTACCTCTATTAATAAAATTTGATTAGAAAAACCTATATTAATGGTAGCTATCAACTCTAACAAGCTGTGTTTATTTTTTAAGATTTTTTTTTTATTTGAAGGTAAGATTTCCAGAGAGAAAGCAGACAGATCTTCTGTCTGCTGCTGGTTCATTCTCAAGTGGCTGCAATGATCAGACCTGAGCCAATCCCAGATCAGGAGCCAGGAGATTCCTACATGTCTCCCACATAGGTCCAGGGTCCCAAGGTTTTGGGTTGTCCTCGACTGCTTTCCCAGGCCACAAGCAGGGAGTTGGATGGGAAGCAGGACAGCCGGAATTAGAACCAGCGCCCATATGGGATCCCAGCACATGCAAGGTGAGAACATTAACTGCTAGGCTACTGTGCCAGGTCTCTTAAGCTGTGTTTTGCAGCAGTCATATCCAGGAGGTCCTTTGGCCTGTGTTTGGCTAATGTTTGTGGGGGTGGGAAGGAGCAGTGGGTAAAACAAGTGGCAGTGGGTAAGAAGTGGATTAGTCAACTGAACATGAACTGTGGTCATGCAACAAGGTGGAGGAATCCACCATGGTGGGAGGATTTGGGGAGGGGTGGGGAGAATCCAAGTACCTATGAAACTGTGTCACATAATACAATGTAATTAATGAATTAAAAATAATGAATAAAAAAATTTTTAAAAAGAAAAAACAAGAAAAAAAAGAAGTGGATTAGGATAAAAGAAATACTTCTAAACAATTAACCTGGAGAACCTCACAAGAAGATGGTGACTGTCAAATGTGGTTCATGAATTTGGCCCAGTTACACTCCATGGCATTTTAAAATTACAAAAGCTCTATTGGATTGGACTTCTCTGAAGTAAGACAGTGAAAAACAAAACACTAATATTTCCCTTTCTAACTCATCATTAATTATAACCAGAGCAAAAGCTATACTATTGAAAACTTTAAATAATCTTCATAAGAACACAGATCAAATTCATTTATAAATCAACAGATATTGAAAATATATGAAAAAGTATTACACCTACATTGAATAAAACTGAAAATGTTTTCAGTATAGTTTCATCGCTCTTTAAATTTTTCTATCATTGAGCAACATTTTGGGGAGTCTTGCCTTATATAAATACTGGCTATTAATTGACAGCTATTCAGTACTAACATTTAATGTTACAGAGAAAAATGAGGACAAACTTTTGTTGAAATGGCCTTTTTTTTTTTAACTCTTTTTTTTTTTATTGTTAATTATTTTGCATTATGTGACAGTTTCATAGGCTCTGGGACTCCCCCCCTTCCTCCCCACGCCCCTCCCCCCGGTGGATTCCTCCACCTTGATGCAGTATTACAGTTCAAATTCAATCAAGATTCTTTCATTGCAAACATATACCAAGCATAGAGTCCAGCTACTTATTGTCCAGATTGGTTGAACAGTTTCTTGGGGAGACCTTTTCTGGTCTGAAGTTTGAGCTGGCAGAATATCATCACAGTCAATTAAGAGTCCCAATATAACATCAACAGCAATTTGCAATGTTATGGAATTGACATGGTTTTGAGTAACCAGTGTATTAAAAAGAAAAAAAAAAAAAAAAGGAAAACAAGTCCTAGCCACAACCTATGATTAGCTCATTGACATTTCAATTTTAGTTCATATACAGGACCGGCTGCTCTATACCTTAAAATGGCCATAAGGCACCATTCAGCTGTTTCGTGTCCATTTCATCTTAGTATTTAGCCAGTTGTTGTGTTGAAGTAAAATTTTGCTGATCTTGGCAGATTTTAGGATAATCCAGACTGGCTTGTAACTCTAACAAGATATATGTCAACATTTTAGGTGCAGAACATTTTTTTTGGGGGGGGGGGGTGTGCAGGAAAATCCTCAACACCATGGTGAGGAGTAACTAATCTTTGTGACCCACCCAGCGAGGCATGAGCCAATCCACGCCAGCTCTTTCCTGTCAGATTTCAAGTTCTACTTTCTGTTGTTTATTTATTTTAGGTTTTTTTTTTTTTTTTTTTTTTTTTTTTTTTTTTTTTTTTTAGTTTGTATGATTGTTTGTTTGCTGTGAGGGGTTTTCGAAGCGATCCCGATGGTCATTGCGAGGGAGGGGGGGTCCAGAGGTGGAGCCAGGCTCGGACCAGAGAAAGCTCTCCTCCCTGGTCCCGAAGGACGTTTATTGTTCTTCTGTTTCTGCAGACCACTCAGGGCTTCTGGTTGTCTTTCCGATGACGTTGGTTTCTGCACGGTAGTGTTTGGACTTCTTCCATTCCCTGTGGAAGCTCCGGTTGGGGGTGGGTGACCTCAGAGTACTCGGCCTTTGATGCCTTTCTTTGAGCAATCTTCTCAGTACAAACTGAAATTTTCGAAACTGCTACATAGAAGATGAGGCACACGCTTGTTTTACCCTTTCATCTCTCAGATGTTGAAAACAAGGATTCTCTTAAAGAAGCAAGTAAAATTATTTTGAAATTAAATGAGTCTTGATTTGTTAAAGCAAACCTTGCTATCATCTGACAGAACCTCTTGGCCACAAACTCTCATGTAACACTTCTCTGTTTATTTGTTTGAGAGAAAGAAAGGTTTCATGCTACAGCAAGTTGAGCCACAAACAGCAGGAAAGCTGTTTTCTTTAAAACAGCCATGACACAAAGTTTATAAGAAATTATTTTCATAATGATTAGGACATGGTAGCAGAATGTATCCCAGAGTGAAATAGTTTTTTTATTGTTAATTTTGTGCAATGCATTGTATCTAACTTTTTTTCCAATATAAAGAAATATTTGCTCCTTAGAGACAAACCACTTTCAAAGAAATACTTGTTAATTTGGAATAGTCTGAAAGGATATAGCATGCTGTACAGTGCTACTGTAAACTCAATTTCATGTGTTACGTGACAATGCAGCATCATCAGTGACCTGAGAATGTACAAACAAGAAGGTGCAGGCACTGAATGACTGCATCATTGAATGACTTTTTTCACAAGTTCAATTTCTGGAGCAGAATTAGACTCTGTTCACTAAATCCATCATATCTAGAGCCAGGACGGAAAGAAGCAGTATCAGGAGGTTACTCAGCCCCCACAACAAGACAGTATCTAGGGGCATCATCTTCCTGGTGGAGGACATTATACAGCTTCAGCAAGGTTCGAAGAGATGCTTCAGAGGGACAACCCTACGAGCTTCCTTGAAAGCCCTGTAAACTTTCAGACAGAACGCTGACAAGGTTGCTCTCATGCTCCTTAACAATAATGCAAAATACACTCTTCATGAGATTTGTTCTGAAGATACTGAGCATTCAGGAAATGCAAGCCAGGTTCAGGAACACTGGAACAATTTCAAGTGACATTTCCAAATCTGACTCCACAACTACCTTAGAATGATGTGTACTAACAATATACGAGTTTAGGTACTAAGCACATTTGGAGGCTAAGAATAGCAGAATTCTGAGCTTACTGTTCAAAGCTATAAACTGAATGTGCACAATTATGCCTGTTCTACAGAAAGAAGGATTCAAAACAGTACCAACAATAGGTCCACTCTTTCACCTGCAAAATGAACCCACTTAAAGGAATATCTGTAGTGCGTGAAGCATGAAAAATGTGCTGCGGAAACCAAGACACGATAGGCTCCTTGTAGAATCACATTCAAAATTGGCAGGAATAAATGGCAACAGCCTTCCTGCGTGAATATCAGGCCCTGAGCAATGTTCACATCTTCTGTATTCACTCCTTATGACTGACATCCACACAAGAAGGATCCTTACAATTAAGATAGTTGCAAGTGAAAACCAACAGTTTATCATAACGATATTGATGAGAAAATTGTGTTTTCAGAGAAATTATATATTGCCAGCAAGAACAAAAAGATTTAATTCTTTAGAGGTTTTAAATGGCCTTGCGCAGTTTCATGAGAAAGATCTAGCCCAGAAATATCTAGCACAGAAGCTCCTTAGCAATAAGTCCTTAAGAATCAATACTTATTTTTAAAAACTTATTTATCTATTTGTTTTATTTTATTATTCCATGATACAATCTATAGGCTCCAGAATTTCCCTTCCCCAGTCCCCAAATCCCTCCCCTACTGGTTTCCTCTATATTATTATAATGATATAGTTCTTCATAAACAGTCATAAGTCCATCATTCTGATATTCAAGTGTGTTCTGATATTGTAGACATGGACAATGGCAGAGAATCCATTATTCTATTGTCCAGATATATTTAACAGTTTCATTGGGAGTCCATCTTTTCTTTGGAAGTAGAGATGCACACTGCATTGTATCTTAACATCTATATGTGATAGTCTCCACTACACAGTTACTATGCATCCCCTTAATGAAAAGTCATAAAACGAAATTAAAAACAGAGATAAAAATAGAAAATTGATAATGTCATGAAGTTAAATAACATGCTACTGAATGACCAGTGTGTCTCTGGAGAAATGTAAGAGAAAACCAAAGAGCTTCCTAAAGGAAATGATGCTACTTTGTGACCTAAGAGTGAGTGTGGAAATTAATGACAAGAACTTCTGTTTAAACAAATGAAAATAGAAACAAAAGTATCAAATCCCATAAGATGCAGCGAAACAGTACCAAAGGGGCTGTTGGTCTTTAATTTGCATGAAGGTTGCCTAATATCAGATACACCACATGATATTTGTTCTTTGGGATTGACTTATTTCACTGAGTATAATGGTCTCTAGTTGGAATTATTTGGTAGAATTTCATTTTTTTTAAATGAATGAATAGGGCTCGGCCCAGAGCCTGGCAGCTAAAGTCCTTGTCTTGAAAGCCCAGGGATCCCATATGGGCGCTGGTTCTAATCCTGGCAGTCCAGCTCCCTGTTTGTGGCCTGGGAAAGCAGTCAAGGATGATTCAAAGCCTTGGGACCCTGAACCCACATGGGAGACCCAGAAAAGGCTCCTGGTTCCAGGCTTCAGATGGGCACAGCACCAGCTGTTGTGGTCACTTGGGGAGTGAGTCATCAGATAGAAGATCCTTTCTGTCTTTCCTCTCTGTATATCTGACTTTGTAATAAAAATAAATAAATCTTTAAAAAATAAGTGAATGAGTAGTATTTCATGGACTACATATAGCAGAATTTCTTCATCTATTCCTCTTTTGACAGGAATCTGGATTGCTTCCACATCTGTGCTATTGTAGATTGTGATGCTGTAAATATAGGATTACAGATCCCTTTGTCATATGCAGATTTCATCCAATTAACCTAACCAAAGATGTGGAAGACTTTTATAGTGAAAATCATAACACATAAAAAAGAAATAGAAGAAGACATAAAAGTTGGAGAAATCTATTATGTTCCTGGATTGGCAGGATCAGCATCATCAAAATGTTTGCATTATAAAAAGTAATATGCAGATTCAGTATGATCCAAATCAATATCCCAAAAAACACTCTTTTCAGAAATATAAAAGATGATACAAAAGTTCTTCTGGAAACACATGAGACCACAAATAGCCAAAGCTTTCCTCAAGAATAAAAATCAGGCTGGAGGAATCACAATTCCAGACCACAAGACATACTAGAGGGCAGTGGTTATCAAAACAGTCTGGTACTGGTAAAGAAACAAAGAAGATCAATGGAACAGAATGGAAACACCAGAAGAGAAACTCACACATGCACAGCCAACTAATGTTTGACCAGAGAACTGAAAATAATCCAAGGGAAAAGTCTGGTCTCTTCAACAAACACTACCGGAACAACTGGATAGCAGCCTGCAGAGGAAAGAAGCAAGACCCTCACCTGTCAGCTTATACAAAATTAGCAATAAATGGATCAAGGACCTAAATATGAGCCCAGAAACCATCATACTTTTAGAGGAAAGTATAGGAAGCACTCTCAAAGATATAGGAATCAAGGAAGACTTCTTAGAAAAGTCAGCAGAATATAGGCAGTCAAACCCAAAATAAACAAATGGGACTACAATAAACCAAAAGCTTCTGTACAACAAAGGAAATGATCAACAAAATGAATAAGCAACCAACAGAATGGGAGAAAATGTTTGCACACTACATAATAGATAGGGAACTTATCCCCAGGATTTACAGAGTTTCACACACTCAATAGCAGAACATACAACCCTGTGAAGAAATAGGCAAAGAACACGAATAAAAGAACAAATTCAAGTGGCTAAAAGGCATATGAAAGAATTGATACTTCTAAATATTTAAGGGAAAAAATTTTACAACATGGCCTATCCAAGGAAAAACTCTTAGACTACATGGTTGGTTGGTTGGTTGGTTTTTAAGCAACATACTTAGGCCTAGCACGGTAGTCTACTGGCTAAAGTTTTCGCCTTGAATGTTCCAGGATCACATATGGGTGCTAGTTTGGATCCTGGTGGCCCCATTTCCCATTCAGCTCCCTGCTTGTGGCCTGGAAAAGCAGTTGAGGATGTTCCAAAGCAATGGGCCCTTACACCTCCGTGGCAGATCAAGAAAAGGCTCTTAGGCATCTGGCTTCAGATTGGCTCAGCTCTGGCCACTGTGGCCGCTTGGGGAGTGAAACAATGATGAAAGTAATTCTCTGTGTCTCCTCCTCTTTTGTATATCCAGCTTTCCAATAAAACTCCCATGTGTTTTGATGTTTTGTATTTCAGTTGCATTTCTTCCAAATACTTTCATTTCTCTTGTCGAATTCATTGCTGGCTCATGATTACACAGTGTAATCGTTTTACCCAAGAGACTTTTGTGTTTTCTTTTTGTCACCTACGCATTGGTTACTCAGTGGCGCATTTTTTTCATGGTGTTGTAATTTTGTTGTTGTTGTTTTTGCTATTCTAATTCATACCGGTGGGCCCGGCGCAGTGAACTAGCAGATAGGATCTTCTCCTGGAACGCTCCAGGATCCCATATGGGCTCCAGTTCTAATTGCGGCATCCCTGCTTCCCATTCAGCTCCCTGTTTGTGGCCTGGGAAGGCAGATGAGGACCATGCAAGGACTTGGGAACCTGGAGGAGTTTCCTGGCTCCTGGCTTCACATCAGCTCAACTCCAGCCGTTGCTATCACTTGGTGAATGAATCAATGAATCATTAGAAGGAAGATCTTCCTCTCTGTTTCTTCTCACCTCTGTTTATCTGACTTTGCAATAAAAATAAATAAGCCTTTAAGAAACAGTAACAATAATAATAATTCATACCAGTTGTTGACCTTATTTCATGGCTTCTATTTATGGGGATGTAAAGTGATGGAGTAATAGAGACTGCCATACCCAGCTCTGGGGATACAACGCAATATGCATCCGTGCTTCCACATCAAAGATGAACTCCCAATGAAACTGTTGGAAGTGTGTAGACAATGGGATGCTGGACTGTCTGACATTGTCTGAACCAGTAATGTCGGCACACACTTAAACAAAAGACTGATGGAATCAAGACTCTTTATGAAGGAGTATACTATTGCAGCAACATGGGAAAAATCTGTCTGGGGGTGGGAGTTGGGTGTGGGGAATCCAAGTCTCTACAAAATTGTACCATAAAATTCAAAAATTCAAAATAAAAATTTAACAATAATAGATTTAAAAAACATACTTAACGCCATTAAAATATCTGATAAATTTCTTTCTGTTAAAATAAATATTTGGCAAATCAATGTGAGAAACAACAAAAGGTCTTGCTACTGTAATAATATGGGAGAAATTAGTGTAGGGAGGGATTTTGAGAGGGGTAGTGGGAAACCCCAGATATGGAACTGCATTACAAAATATTAATAATTTTTAAAATATCTTCTTGGAATGAATTGAAGAGTCCAAGGTAAAAGAATGGAAAGAGGAAGAATAGGTTAATTTTTGAGTTTTGCTATTGTTGAAATAAGAAAACCAGGAGAGGGTGTGTTGTGCCCCAGTGAAGAATACTGTGTACTGCCATGCTGGCATCTCATCTTGAGTCTTGGCTGCTCTGCATAACACCAAGCCTCCTGCTGATGCACATGGAAAGGCAGCAGCTGAGAACCCAAGAATATAGGTTTCTGACTCTCTCTAGAGGGACTTACGTGGAGTTCTAGGTTCCTGGCTATGGCCTGAGCAGGTTCTGACTGTTGTGGTCATTTGGGGAGTGAAATATCAGATGGAAGAAATCTCAATAAATTCTCTTCTCTCTTGTCTCTGTCTCTTTCTCTCTTTCACTTTCTTTTCCAAATAAAATAAATTCTTTAAAAAAAAACAACTGGAGGAGAATGCGGGAGATGTGAATTACATTTTTCCATTTTTGTTTTTGAAGGAAGGTGATGTGGAGACGCATTTGAGATCTGTAGAGAATACATTGGCTGTACAAGTGAAAGGCATGGGCATGTATGATTGCAGGTGTAATGCTTTTGTGGAGACAGTGGAAGAGCTCCAGATTCAGGGCGAAGTTCACCAAGGGATTGAGAAACTTTTTGATTCATCACAGTAGAGAAAGCAGGGTAAGTATGTGAAGATGCAGACCAGCTTGTAGAATTGATGCTGGAAACATGAGATGTTGTTTTCTTCAGATTACACTGATTTTTCCATACAAATGCTTTTTATGAGACTTCATCATATTGATGCTAAAAGGGAAAACTTTATTGAAGACTTGAAAAAATGGTAGAAAGGTAAATTAGTAGGAAAATATTGTGGGATGCTGGAAACATTGAGTATTCTTTCAAGATTTAAACTGAGTCCAGTTCGAGTGCTTGTGGAATTATTTTGTTGCTGAGTGTTGGTGCATGCAGAAGCACATATAGATAGTAAGCAGGAAAATGTGTTTAATTGACACAAAGTTTTGTCAGATGGACCATGGGATCAAAGAGAAGAATGACAGATCAGGGCCCAGGAATGAGGGCTCAGTAGCTAAATCCTCACCTTCACGTAATGAGAACCCATACAGGCACTGGCTTATGTCCCAGGTGCTCCACTTCCCATCCAGCTCCCTACTTGTGACTTGGGAAATCAGCAGAGGATGGCCCAAAACCTTGGGACCCTCAACCCACACAGGAGATCTGGAAGAAGCTCCTGGTTTTGGATAGGCTCAGCTCCAGCTACTGTGGTCACTTGAGGAGTAAAGAGTAGATGAAGATCTTTCTGTCTCTCCTCTCTGTATATATCTTTCCAATAAAAAAATCTTCAAAAAATGACTGATAAGAAATTAATATATTTGCACCTAAAATTCTAATTGTCTACTTTTTCTATGCTCTCACATGTGGGTTTTCTAAAAAAAATACAAAACTATAAAGTTGGATCAGAGGTAAAAGATAAAACACTTCCTACATGTGGCACTTATTCCAATTCAAACTTTAACTCAAGTTATTTGAACACAGAATTTGAATATCTAGATAAATAGGCTATATACTTTGTGCTAAACTGTGTAGAACACTATCATATAGATCAATTGAGGAATGCATATATAAACAAAACTGCTTAAACATTCCAAAATGGACCAAAGACGCTAAAAGAATGCCAAAAAAGATAATACAAATGCAATTAGAGCAGACTCTATAAAGAGAGAACAGAGGAGGTGAAGACTGTGTCTCGATAATGCCAAAACAAACAGCTGAGAAGTGAAACATCTAGTCAGTTAGCTGGATTGTTTTGTCTACAGGGAGCCTGGCAACGGACTTGACAGATTTTTCTTTTTTTTTTTTTTCTGCTGAATTGACTGAAATAAATGGTTATTGTAGGATCAGTGAAAGAGTCACAGAGGAAGAAAGAAGCAGGATATATTTGGCAAGAGAGTCTTTGGAACTCTAAGTAATGAGTGATAAAATTAAAGGAGATTCAAACTGAAACAAGATTTGAACTTGGAATAAAAGATATATGGTTTGTAACACAAT
Source organism: Ochotona princeps (assembly GCF_030435755.1). Lineage (NCBI taxonomy): Eukaryota > Metazoa > Chordata > Mammalia > Lagomorpha > Ochotonidae > Ochotona > Ochotona princeps. The sequence goes on from NC_080832.1 coordinate 36,860,574, forward strand.
GGAAATATTTTATGACTAAGAGAAGTTTGAGATCCTAAAAGATCAACTTTTCATCTCTTGCACTGTCATTGCAACATTTATTACTAGCATATTTCAGTAAAATGCAGTTACAGTTTAACTTGCAATTACAGCAGTATTCTTTCCATCCTTCCTATTCTTGCATTGTTTTTAATGCTTGCTACAGTGATATCATTGTTGCTGTTTTTGTTGCTGTTGGCATTATTATTTTAGAGATAGAGGCAGAAGGAGAGGGAGGGAGAGAGGCATAGATGGGCAGAGGCAGGGTGTGCCCAACTGTTGGTTTAGCCTTCTACATCAGCAGAGCCTGGGCCAAACCAAAGCTGAGAATCCAGTGCTCAACCCTGGTCTTTCACATACTTTTCAATGTATGCACAAAGAGATAGTCTACATACTGGAAAGGAACTTAATACAACTCACAGATCTCTCAAGAACAAGCTCATGTGTCCAAATTCCTATTTAGAAAGTTTATTTCCCACATACATGTACATAGTTACTTGGGTTTTAAAAATTTCATGAATTCCCACATATTAAATCAGAAATTCTTCATGCATTTTAGGTGAACATTTACAGAAATTATTGGGAAAGTGTTTTGATTGATTCTATAATACAAATCATGCCAGCATTATGCTGATTCTCTTTGTACTAATATTTCTAGTATTTCTTGATATTTTTTTCTCAGATTCCCCTAAAATGGTTCATTTGTAAGCATTTCTCAAGCACCATTGTAAATTATAATGGAATTATGGTATACGAGATCAAAGGATTACATCTTTTAAATTCTTCTGTCCTGCTCTTCAAGAAATATCCTTCTATATACTGAACCACCACATACTTGGTAAAAACATTGTTGTAGAAGATGGACAGACACCAGTTTTAATCTCAGTCTTGTCATTTACTAGCTCTATGATTTTGAACAATCTGGTGTGGACATAGATGAGTTATGGGCCAGATGAGCTACCATATGAAAGTATCCAGCACTTGCCTGGTTTTCTTTGTTCTTACTTTACATAATTTTGGGAAAATATAAGACATAAAGAAAGAGGAGAGTGGGTGGGGAACATGGGCAGCAGGGAGAACAGAGTGGAAATTATCACCATGCTCCTAAATTTATGTTGTCCACTTTTTAAAATACGCACATAATAAAGAAACAGATCACTACAATTTCAAAATGCATTTTGCAAACTAGTAAACTAAAATATAAACGTCTTCCCAGAAATAGTCATTACATTTGCTGAGCAATCCCTTAATACTTCATTCTAAGACTATATGCATATTTACTCATAGAAACTGAAATCCAACTCCAACTTGCATCCAAAAATGCGTGTATTTTGGCTAAAAATATGTCTGTTCACAAAGGCCAATTTTTTATAACTTTAAGGAAGCATTTGAACTTATTCAATGCAAAATAATATTGCAGACTCAATTCGTACATTTTACAGGCTCATTTACTGTTTCTTCCTCAAAATTTGAACAAAATCATGTTGCAGTTTCAAAGTTTCCTAGTTTCTCACTCTTGAGCAACATACAAGATTTTCATAAACTCATACAAAATTTATGAGCAATTGGGAAATTATTTCTATTTTCTTATTAAATCAGACACTTACATGAAAATTGGTACAAAACGTGAATCATGTGAATACTCGTAATACATAACAAAAAGTCACTTTAATAAAATGTGTAATTAATGGATGTACATTAAAAAGGAAGTTTTTCAGAAAAGTTTCTTCCATGATATTAGACTTCTCAAAAAAATTTAATTGTAAATAACTTTACAGTATTTTGATAATTTTAAATCAACAGACATGCTTTCTGACAATTTTTTTTTATTTTTTTTTGTAAAAACCTCACATCAGCTTCTTTTTGTTTTCTGAAGCATTGATTATAAGTAACATCTGCCATCCATCATTGACTGCCCTGTGAAAGAAAACAAGAAGTATTCCAAGTTTGTTTTGAAAGTGCTGTGGAAATAAGTTGTTTAAACAGAGTAAGAGGTGACAGATAGGAAAATCAACTGATCTTGAAAGTATGTTGTTGGCAATGCATTAGGTAGAAAAATGATCAAACTAAGAACAAAGTTTTATCAACAATTTTTTTAAAAACCAACTTAAGATCCAAGTTGATGTTAATTAACACAAGACCACATTGAATAACTGAATAAAATTTCTAATTCATTATTCAAGTGAAAAATTTCTGATTTATCCCCAAAATAGCATAAAATCTAGAGCTAAAGGACTGATCAATAAATCTGCCAAATATTCACATAAATCTCCAATCATACTTGTATGTTTAAACATTATAAAAATGTATGCCTGCATGTCCCATTTTCCTATGTATATTTTCTTAACAAATATCCCCCAGTCATGCACCTAATTTTATAACTGAATTATACTCAGTTTGTGATATGTTAAGTTACTCTAGAACTTCACTTTCAGGAGGTTTTTTTTTTTAACTAAATTTTTTTATAGAGTAGGATACTTTCATGAAGATATATGAGTTCTATCTTTTGCTTATTGTAAAACTATTATCAAAAAAAGTTTAGATTTCTATGAACACTAACACATCTGCAAAAAAAGTCATAAAACCTTCTGGAAAAGAAAAATCATACGATAGAATGACTGCACTGATAATCTCAAAGGAATGACTGAAAAACGTCCCAGAGAGGCAAATATTTGGTCTAGCTTTTGAATTGCCCAGGTTTTATGATGGAGTACCTCACTTAACATCTGACTCTGCTTCCTGATTTGATATTTCTGTTATTATTGACCATGGGAGGCAGCAAGGATCCTGGGTTCCTGCTGCACAGTTGGGAGTGTTTCCAACTTTGGCAAACTACACTACAGCCAGTGCAGGCATTTTGAGATGAAATGGATGGATAGGTTTGCTTTTGTCTCCCTGTGTGTCTGACACTTTCTACTTCTGACAGGAATAAAGGAGTTGTGTGAAAGGAGAGAGAGAGAGAAAAGAGAAAGGAAGGAAGGAAAGAAGGGGGGGAGGAAAGGAGGGAGAGAGGGAGGGAGGGAGGAAGGAAGAAGAGAAAGAAAGAAAAAGAAAGAGAAAGAAAGAAAGAAAGAGAGAGAGAGAGAGAGAGAAAGAAAGAAAAAGAGAGAGCAACAGGAGGGAGGGGAAGAATAGAAAGGAAAGGAAAGGAAAAGATGGAAGGGACTGAGCAAAGAAGAAAGAGAGGGTGGAGGTGGGGAGAGAGAGAGAGGGAAATTTTTTAAAAAGTCCAGAATCAAGGCTGACACTGATTTTGTTGCATGACAGTGAGGAAGATGCTGATTCTTGCCTCCCGTTACAGGATAATTTATTTATGGTCAGAGACAGTAAGAAAGCCAAAATTTATCGAGAATAAGAAACCTCCTGTTGCACCAGTCAGGAGGGACATTCCAAAAGGAGAAACTGAGAAATTCGCAGATGGTGGCTCTTAAACACAAAGTGACTCTGATTGGCCCCTTTCTGAGAAGTGAATACACATTTAACCAATAATGGGCAACAGGAGCAGAACAACAACCACTCAGGAGGCCAGCACAGCAACCAATCAGAGAATTGAAAGTATAAACTGATGAAATATGCTACGTGAACTAAGGACCTGACATTAGAAAAGCCCGCTATACAGTTTAAAGGGCTCAGTGTGGTCTGTTCTCTCAGGACACCTGGAGAGTAACATCATGTGTGTGCCTTCTCTTCCGCTTTTCTTTCCTTTGCAGGGGTCACGAAATTCTCTACCAGTTGATTATAAAAACATGGTTTTGATTCCCATCTTTAGATGACAATGAGAAACAAAGTATTTTCTTTTTTACTTTTAAAATTTAGAGGACTGTACTTACACGTTATCCCTCAGCCATCGAGTTATTTGTATATACTAGGGCCATCTATTTATATTCATTATTTTGTAGCCTGCTACCCTGAGAACTCTCTTAGGAGTTCCAATAATGTGCTGATTGAGTCTTTCGGTTCTCTTGAGTATAGAAACATGTCATTTGAAAACAGGGATTATTTTAAATTTAAATTTCTGATTTGAATTCCTTTAACTTCTTTCTCTTGCTTAGTATCTCTAGTGAGGACTTCCAATACCATAGCAGTAGTGAAAGTGAATATCCTTCTTTAGTTACAGATACTATTGGAAAAGCTTCCAATCTTTTCCCATCCAGTATGATTCTGGCATTGGGCATGTCACATATTGCTTTTTATGTTTTAGAGTAATTCATCTTGGGCCTGGCACTGTAGCCTAATGCCTAAAGTTCTCACCTGGCTTGCACCAGGATCCCATATGAGCACCAGTTCGTGTACCAGCTGCTCCACTTCCCTTCCAGCTCTCTGCCTGTGGCCTGGCAAAGTGGTAGAGGATGGCCAAAGGCTTTGGGGCCCTGAACCTATGTTGGAGACCCAGAGGAATCTTGTGACTCCTGACTTCGGTTCACCTCAGCTCTGGCCATTGCAGCCACTTGGGGAGTGAACCAGAGGATGGAAGATCATTCTATCTGTTTCTCCTTCTCTCTGTAAATCTGAATTTCCAATAAAAAGTTAATAAACCTTAAATTTTTTGTTAAAAAAGAATAATCCATCTATAGTTATTTTGCTAAGGTTTATTAGCAAGAAGTGGTGCTGTATTTTATCAATTGCCTCTCTGCATCTATTGAGATGATCATATGGTTTTTGTTTTTCAGTTTGCTGATGTGGTGTATCACATTTATGGAGTTTCATGTGTTGAACCATCCCTGTATGCCTGGGATAAATCCTTCCTGGTTTGAAGCTCATGTATTGCTGGATTCTTTCAGCTAGTATCTTATTTGGAAACTTTATAGCTATGTTCATGATAAATATTGGCCTGTAGTTCCCTTTATTTGTTGTAGCTCTATCTGCCATTGTTATTAAAGTGATGCTGCCTTAAGAAGGATTGCTTCTCTTTGTGTTGTTTGAATAGCCTGTGGATAATTGGGACAAATTCTTTTTGAAATGTTTAGTACAATTCAGAAGTGAAGCCATCTGTTCCACGGCTTTTCTTGCTTGCAAGTGATATAATTATTGCTGCAAACTCCATCCTGGTTATTGGTCTAATTAGATTGTGTCACAATCAACTTTAGTAGATTATATGTATCCAAAAATCTATGTATTTCTTAAAAGTATTCTGATTTGTTGGCATATACTTGCTTGTAATAGGTTCTGATTATTCTTTATGTCTGAGGTATCTGTTATTATTTCCTGTTATATCTCTGATTCTATTGACACATATGTTCTCGCTGCTTTTTTGATTAGCTGTGCTAGTGGCTAACCTGTTTTATTGATTTTCGCAAAGAACCCACTCTTTGATTCAGTGCTCTTATGTATTAATCTTTTGATCTGCATTTCATTTATTTCCTCCTGTATTTTCATGATTTCTGTTTTTTTCCTGCCCATTTTGAGAATGTTTTGCTGTTGTTTTTCTAGCTCCTTCAGATATATGGCTAGCCCATTTATATGCTGCCTTTCTAATTTCTTGACGTAAGTGTTAATCATAATGAATTTTCCTCTTAACACTGACTTGATTGTGTACCACAAGGTTTGATAAGTTGTGCTGATGGTTTCATTCAGTTCAAGCAATTTTTTTATTTCCTCTTTGATTTCTTCTGTAATTCATTGTTCGTGTAGTAGCATGTTGTTTAATCTCTAAGTATTTGCGTGTCTTCTGGGATATTTTGACTTTCAGTCTCCAATTTCTCTCTGCTGTGGTCTGAGAAAATGGATAGTATGATTTCAATTTCTTTTAAATTTTCTGAGGCTGGTTTTGTATCCAGAATGTGATCAGTCCCTGAGAATGTTCCATGTACTGATGAAAACAGAGTGTATTCTGCATCCACAGCATGAAACGTTCTGTACATATCAAATGAGTCCATTTGTTATATTGTCTGGGCAAGCTCTGTTAATTCTTTGTTGAATTTCTGTCTTGTCAGTCATCCTTTGAGGTTAATGGGGTGTTAAGATCCCCAGTATTATTGTATTGGAGTCTGTTTCTCCTTACAAACCTGTTAATATTTCACATAGCATAGCTAGGTGCCCTGGCATTTTGTGTGTATATATTTATTATGATGAGTTTTTCCTGTTGCATGGATCCCTTGAACATTATGTGGTGTCCTTCACCTCTTTTAATGCTTTTAACACTTAAATCTGTATTATCTACCATTAGAATGGCTATACAAAATCATTGCTCCTTTCCATCATTATGGAGTTTTCTTTTCCATCTTTTAACTTTCAGTTTCCATGCATCTTTGTTGGTGAGATGTATCTCCTATGGGTAATAGGAAGATGGGTCCTGTTTTTTGATCCATTCTACTAATCTGCCATTTGATAATTTGAAGCCATTTAAATTCAGGATTAATATCAACAGGTAGTGATTTGGGCCTGTCACATTAGTAACAATTTCTCACTCTGTGATTTAGGTTTCTGTTATCATTTTAATGGGATATTCTCCACATTTGCCTTGGAATTTGTGGGTGCTGTTCCTTTTGTCTGTAGCACATTTATATACAACATTTGTAGGGCAGTTCTGGTAGAGGTGATGTCTTTCAGTTTTTGTTTGCTGTGGAAGTTTTTCATCTCATTTTCGAATACAAAGGGTATTTTCGATGAGTGTGTTATTTTAGGTTGACTTTTTCTTTCTTCTAGGATCTGGAATATGTCACTCCATTCTCTTCTGGCCTATTTAAGTATCTCTTATTTATGTTAAATCTAAGACAGCTAGATTTTGATGTGTTGTAGTGAGGGTTGCTCTTGGTCATCTCTATTTAAAGATCTGTGGCCCGCATTATTTTATTTCCCAATTCTTTCTCTGTTAGGAAAGTTCTCTATTATTATTTCATTAAATATGTTGTTTAACCCAGGTTCTGTTTGTGCACTATCTGGAATTCCCATAACTCTTGTTTTTAACTCCCTTAGTTCTTGGATTTTTTTTTTTTTTAGCTTTACACAGTTCCCTTCCCAGCTTTTTGACTGTTTTAGTGTTATTGCAGGAGGTCTCTTCCACTTTTCAGAATCTTTCTTCTGCCTCACTCATTCTGCTCTTGAAGCTTTCCACTGATATTTTTAAAGATTTCATTTTTTTATTATTGGAAAATCAGATTTACAGAGAGAGAAAGACCTTCCATCCACTGATTCACTCCCTAAGTGGCAGCAACAAACATGCAGGCTTAGGGTTCCAAGGCTTTGGGCCATCCACTGATACTTTCCCAGAAGACAAGCAGGGAGTTGGAAGAGACATTGAATAGCTGAGAAACAAATTGGCATTCACATGGGATCCTGTCGCAATCAAAGCAAGGATTTTAGCCACTAAGTTTTAGCACCAGGCCCTCAATGAATTTTTAATTTGCTGTAATGAGTTCTTCATTTCTAATAATTCGACTCAGTTTTGTTTCAGTGTTGCTATTTCTGTGCAGTACATTCCTTGAACCCCTGTGTGTGCTTCTTTTTATTTTTAAGGAGATTTATAAATGTTTTTTGATTCTTTATCTGACAGCTACTCAATATCTTCTTCAATTCAGCTAACTCTAAGGCTGATATAGTCTTTTGCTCCATTGTGGTTGAGGCCTCAGAAACCACATTTTCTTTTGCCTGTGCCTCTTCTTTTCCCCTTGGCAATTGCAATTGTGATTAGCAGACACTGATTTTTCAGGCAGCATCATTCACAGATGTACAGGTCAACTTTGCTGATCCTGTTCAATGTCCAGTTCTCTGACATCACCTGTTTCACTACCTCCAGCCAGTTTGAGTCCTAGGCTCCCATGCTTTACTGCTTCCATGCTCTCTACCACCTCAGTTACTGGTTTTCATTCCACTGCCTGTGATCCTGTTTTGTGGCCACACCATTTTCTGCTTAGCTTTTTGCACCCTCCTGGTTCCAGCAGTACCCAGGATTAGGGAGACACAAGTTGTGACTTTAAAATCTTGGTCACAGGGCGCAGCATGGGAGCCTAGCAGCTAAAATCTTCACCTTGCATGCACTGAGATCTCATATGGGTGCCAGTCTGTCCCAGCAGCCCCGCTTCCCATCCAGCTCCCTGCTTGTGATCTGGGAAAGCAGTAGAGGATGGCCCAAAGCCTTGGGACCCTGTACTTGGATGCGAGACCCGGAAGAAGCTCCTGGCTCCTGGCTTCTGGTTGGCTGAGCTCCGGTCATTGCGGCCACTTGAGGAGTGAGCCAGAGGATGGGAGATCTTTCTGTCTTTCCTCCTCTCTGTAAATCTGACTTTCCAATAAAGATAAATAAATCTTGAAAAAAAAAGCTCGACCACAAAGCTGTCAGTGGTGCCCACTGCACTTTTTTTTTTGTTTGTCCTTTTTTCTTGCCAGAACCTGCTGGTGATCATGTCTGAGGGCAACCCGGACCTATTTAGGTTGGATCCTGTGGGATGCCAGGTCAGTATTGTTTTCCCAGTAGAAGCAAATACAATGCATTGATCCAGAAGTGAGTTTCCCCCTGGTTCAGCAACTGTAACCACTCACTTATGTCCCTCAGAACCTTTGACAGAGAAGTCAAAAAGGCAACAGATGTGGCACTATTGGGGGTCAAGTTTGCAAAATACCCCCGGTTCCCACACCCATCTGCTCAGGTTCTGCCACTCTACATTTGTTCATCTTAGATTTTTCAAATCAGGAGGACCTGCATTTCTATGCCTGGATTCACTTCCTGAGTTCCCAGTGATCTCCCCTTCCCACCTGGCCACCGATGGAGCTCTGATGACTGCTAAGATCTGTGTTCACTGTAGCGCTATGCCACTGTCTACTGCTTCCTTGTGTCCACAGGTCTCTGGTGGCCTTCTGCTATTAGCCTGTCCTCTCCTATTTCCCAGGATCATGACTGCCCTCTTTGCTTAATCTCAGTAAATCCTTCTGAGTCCATTGTAACCCGTCCTCACCCCTTTTTACCATTTTGCATTCTCCTGCTCCATTTTTTTAAAGATTTATTTATTTTTATTACAAAGTCAGATATACAGAGAGGAGGAGAGACAGAGAGAAAGATCTTCCATCCGATGATTCACTCCCCAAGTGACTGCAGAGGTCGGTGCTGCACCGATCCAAAGCCAGGAACCAGGAATCTCTTCCGGGTCTCCCACATGGATACAGGATCCCAAAGCTTTGGGCTGTCCTCTACTACTTTCCCAGGCCACTAGCAGGGAGCTGGATGGGAAGTGGAGCTGCTGGGACTAGATCCGGCGCCCATATGGGATCGCGGGGCATTCAAGGCGAGGACTTTAGCCGCTAGGCTACACTGCCAGGCCCCTCCTGCTCCATTTTTGATCCAGGTCCTTGCTAATGTATGGGAAATCAGCAGAAGATAGCCCAACTCCTTAGGACCACATGGGAGATCTGAAAGAAGCTCCTGGTTTTAGTCTTTGATCTTGCCCAGAACTTGCAATTGTGGCATTTTAGGAGTCAAATAAAGGAATACTTCTCTCTCCCATTATTTTTCTCTCTCTCCCCTCCTCTCTTTCTTTCTCTGTAACTCAATCTTTCAAATAAAATGAACCTTTAAAAAATCTTAATATTTTATTGGCATTCTTGACATAAAAATTATGTTTTTTTTCTATAAAATTAGAAAAGTGTTGTAGTCTTTCATTCATTCTACCAAAAAGTGGTTCTAGTCTACTTCTCACTAAAAATATGAGAATGACTGCAAGAACAAAAATCCCATGATTTTTTCAAAATATTTTTGAGGTATTTTCAGTTAGCTATATGTATTTATATTCAAACATTTGTAACCAAGGAACATGGTCTTGTGGTTGGAAGTGGTTAAAAGCAGAAATCTTTGCTCAAAATTAGAAAAATAAACAAGATAAAAACAGAAATTCATAGCACTCTGAGATCATCAAGGACAGCGACAAACATGTGGTTCATGTTGAGGTTTCCCATTATGTACTTGCTAGCAGCAAGAATGACATAACTACCCCAGCCATAACCAGGAGACAGGAGAAAGCAGCAGTGCTTCAGCTTTGACCAATTCCGTAGACCATGTGGGTGCTTCCAAAAGTTCATGGAAAATTCACATTCGCTTTTAATTGATATTCCATGAACTTGTTGAAGCTTCCTCATAGGAGGATGCTAACACGCAATGTGAGTCTTGTTGAAGAGATGAATAAATCTAAATTTCAATAAAGAAGACTCTAAGAAAAATGTTACACAAACTAAGGCAGCTTTGAATACCGCAAAATGTGATGCCTATAGTAAAAAACACCATACAAAGAGTATTTAAAAATTTTATTCAATAAGCATACTACGAAAAAGTATTTATGGGTCTATAATTTTTTTAATCAAAGTTTTAATTTATCCACAGTTTTCTGATGCCTTCTCACATAGTACACAAAAAGAGTGATTAAAAGAGCAAATTTTAATGTTAAATGTTCTTGCAGGATTAAAGAAAAAAACTCAATTATACCTTTAATTATATACAATATAATATATAATACTTATACTTATGTATTTATATATAAATAATATAATATATTTATATAATATACCTATATTTATATAATATATACATAATATATTGCATATAATGAGTGTATATTATATAATTCTATGTGTATAATATATATATATACACATACATATATACATTTAAATATACACATGTTGAAGGCAAACCTCCAGGATTTCCAGCATGCCCATTGGCCTTACTGTTGCAAGTTTCCCTTAACTCATCATGTTAGCATGACTAGGACTTATTTTCAGAGTTTTTCTTTTTGCTGTTTATCTCATCCAGTCTTACTTAAACTGCAAACTCCTGTTCGCAGCCTGCAAAGCCTGCTCCACATAGAATGTATTTTATTGAGTTACTGAGTTAAGTTTTATAAAATCTGGACCCTAGAACTTTCAAGTTTCAAATATAAAATCATTTTTAATCAACAAAATATATCTCCTTGCTTCTTAGCTAAGATCATCGATAACTTCCAATGAACGAAGGTTTGGGTTCTAACTTCCAGAAACCACTTAGAATCTCCTCTAAATAGTGACTCATATATTGAGTCTACCTCTCTAACTGGACCTACTCTTTGCACATCTGGTCTTCACAATGTATTTATAATTTATGATATTCAATATTTTCACAATATTTCTTTTACTTTATATTTACTATTTTTACTACTTTATATTTAGCTTATACTTAAGCTTTTAGTATTTAAGAATAGATGTAGGCCCGGCAGCGTGGCCTAGCAGCTAAAGTCCTCGCCTTGAAAGCCCCGGGATCCCATATGGGCGCCGGTTCTAATCCCGGCAGCTCCACTTCCCATCCAGCTCCCTGCTTGTGGCCTGGGAAAGCAGTTGAGGACGGCCCAAAGCCTTGGGACACTGCACCGCGTGGGCGACCCAGAAGAGGTTCCAGGTTCCCGGCTTCGGATCGGCGTGCGTCGGCCCGTTGCGGCTCACTTGGGGAGTGAATCATCGGACGGAAGATCTTCCTCTCTGTCTCTCCTACTCTCTGTATATCTGGCTGTAATAAAATGAATAAATCTTTAAAAAAAAAAGAATAGATGTAATGATCCAAATAATGAAAATTAATTTTCCTATTTATAATTTTCTTGTCCCCTTGTTTTCTCCCTGTGGATTACATTAATTTTATAATATATCTCTCTCATTAAGCAAAGTAATAACTTTTTATAATATATAAGAAAATCAGTTATAGCAAAATGATATTTAAACTGTTTAAAAGAATCCAATACAGGTTCCTGATTTTAAAAAATTTAGCTTGAAATCAAACTTCAGCTCATTAATAATTTTACTTTATAATAATTTTATGGTTGGCTTCATATTAATTCTCATAATTATTTGAAGAGTATTATGTAATCATGCCTATCATGTTTTAAGGTTCTTAAGGAAGGCTGAAACATAGGCTAACTGCTCACCTAACTTTCCACTGTTTCACTTTTTTTTGAGCAAATACTCTCACTGAAAAGGTGGACTGTAACACACTAAATACACAGTTTCTTTAATATACCTAACTTAGTTAAAAAATAACTTATTTACATTTCCCCCAAACTTGTTATTTTTCCAGAATTCATATTACTGTCAGTACAGTGTCCAATGCCCATAGAAGACAGGCTTTTAACTGGGTATAGTTAAAAGGTTACTGTCTCAAATAGCTCTAATCTTAGGAAAAAGTTAGGATGCTGGGTTCACAGTCAGCACTAAGCTGTAAGATCTGAGCTAATATGCCGTTCCTGAGGGAAGAGCCATCTTACAGAGCCATCTTACTGAGCTATCTTACCTAAATTACTCAAGTGGAACACAGGAAAGTAGGTTGCAAGAAAGAGGTGATGGAAAACATATACAAATCCAGGAGCCATAGCTAAGGGGTCAACTATAATTAGTAATTGGAACTGGGGAAATTTGCCTTTACCCTGTCTTTATGAAAGAGGCCAGGGAATTTCACTGTGGTTTGAATATTAGTTTTTATATTGAGTTTCTTCCTATAATCCATAAGCTAAACATTTGTTCTCCAAAGACTTATGTTAATGGTACTAAGGAAATGGGAGATTAATCTAATTTTGTTGTTTGGAAGTGGCAACTTCTGGAGGTGAATGAGTTCAGTTAATTAGTAAGGGTAGAGCCCATGACTAAATTGTCATGATGTTTTATTAGATTACGTATGAGACGGATGTTTTTCCTCTTGCTGTGTGATTCTCTGTACTGCACTCAATGTTTTCTGCTGCCCTGTATGAGCTGGCCTCTGGACATGTTGTCTACTGCACAAGCATCAGCAACTGAAGAGGCCTAGTCCTCCTGATTCATGCACTCTATGATTGTTCCACATATATTGTGATTTTCCCTGTGGATAGGATTTGAATTCAGTGATCTAGTTGGGGAGTTCTCCAAGAAATATCACCTGAGTGACTTTGTTCTTCTGTGAACTAGCCAGTGCAGGACTAGTCTCGTCCCATTACCTGCAGCAGCCAGTGCAGATACTAGTGGATACAACTGCCTGGTCAGTTCAGCCCCAGCCCCATCTCTCTTGTTAAATGATGGGTGCTAACCCACCCCAGTCCACCACAGGCCAAGCGGTTTTCATGCACACCAGTGGATGTCATGGCCTAGTCCACATGACCCCAAATAACCTTCCCCAGGCCTGCCTCTGCCCTGGTTTTGGCACATGTCAGCATGTACTACAGTCTAGCCCAGTCGGTCCCACATCCCATCTGGCTCTCATGCACACTCCTAGGTGCTGAAGCTTAGCTCACCCTGACCCAACCCATGACCCAGCCTGCATGTATCCTGATAGGCGATGCTGCTTTGACCAGCCTGACCTGCCCACAGCCCTGGATTTCATGATTATTAGCAGAAACTGAAGCCTAGTAAAAAAAAAAATTGCTCACAGTTTCTCTACCACGCTTGCTCCCAGCGCTGGATCTTGACCAGGGGTAGTGTGGTCCAGCTTGACACGACTTGAACCCAGTCCCAGGACTTCGCAGCAGGTGCTGCAGCCTAACCCAGATGGTCTGCACCCACTCTGATTCTCCTGCCCCCACCAAGTTTTGCAGCATAGCCTAGTCTTATCCACCCTAAGACCAGACCAGCTCCAGTCTCAGCTCTCACACTCACCAGTGGAAAGCAGCCCATCCAGAAATGGAGTCCTTGAATTTTCCCAACCAAGCCTGCTCCCAGCCTCAGATCCTGTGTGTGCAAGCAGCTACTGTGACCCGATCTGAAATGGTCCACCCCATTTCAGCCATTTACCAGCAGGTGTCATATCCTGGTTCACCCTGGCTCATCCATTCTCTGTGGAGGGTGCAGAAGTCTAATCCAGCCTGACCCATCCTATCATCACATGTACTGGTGTGTTTTGTGTTAAAGTTCAACTTGGCTTGCACTCCATTCTGCTCTCATTTCTCATTTGTGTCAATATGTGCTATCGAATGGATCAGCCCAGCTTGCCTCCTGACCTGGCTCACACATATACTGATGCAGCCCAGTATGGCCTGGCCTTCCCCTTGCCTTAGCTCTCTCATGCTCACCAGTGGGAACCTACAACTTAGCAGGGGATTTCTCCAAGTTCTACTCTCAGGCTCACTCCCAGTCCTGGATCTCACATGTGCCAGCAGGTGCTGTGGTCCAACCTGACATGGCCTGCACCCAGCCCTGGCATTTACTGGCAAATACTGTGGCCTAGCCTGATTGGCCCTCACCGGTTCTGGTTGTCACTGGTGGGTGCTACAACCTAGCCCAGCCTTGCCATCCCAGGACCAGACTCTCATGTAAACAGGCTGGTGCTATGGCCTAGCCTGTCCAGTACACACCCATTCTGGCTCTCATAAGTGCCAGTGGATGCTGTGGCCTGACCCAGTCTAGCTTGCCCACAAAACCAGCCCACACACATGCTAACAGGTGCTGTGTCTTGCCCAGCTGAATCTGCCTCCAGTTGCAGCTCTTATACTCACCAGGAGGAGCTGCAGCTTAACAGGGGAGTTCCCCTACCAGGTGCCTTGGCCTAACCTAGACATGCCCTCTGGTGCTCTTTCCACCACCCTCACAAAATTACTCTGTCTCAGCTCCCTCTTCTTCCTGAAATTACAGTGTCCCAGTCTACCAAAGGCTCCAGAAGTAATTTCTCCCCTGTTAAACATGCTCTCAGATGCTCCCACTCCAATACATTCTCAGATCCCCTTACCAGGCAATTTGCAACCCTTGCCTGGAGGCCAGGGTGGCATGTCTCAGCCCAGTGTACCTGCCTTCCTCATGTGTCTTAAAGAAAAAAAAAGACTAGGCCATTATTCTAGCACGCTGGATAGTTAACACAGAATTGGCATTAACCAGGCCGAGTGCCTGACAGATATCGGCTGCTTTTCTCCCAGCAGAGCAACACTTGCCTAGGTACAAAGTAACCTAGGCAATTGCCCATAGCTGGGGCAAACTGACATAATTCTGCAGTGAAGTGATTGAAATGAAACATTTTTTAGTTCTGATAAGATTTTGTATGGTAATTACTATTTTTCAGATGATAAATAGGCTAAACAATTTGTTCAAGCTGAAGAGTTGGATAACAGTAACTGAAACCCAGGTGCGTGTCATTCTAATGTGTTTGCTTTTCCCCAATGCTTCCAAATATTTGACTTCTTAGAATACTATAAATTACATAGTACTTTGTATACTTCCTGGAAATCTACTTACTAAACTGTTACTAGGAGAAATCCATTCAAAGTTTCAAATCATCAGCCTAGAAATGAATCATAATTCTTAAATAGAGAATTGTCTGTGCTACCAGAGAGTTCAGAAATATGTTCTCGATTCAAAAGATGAATCATGCAACCAAGATTTGTGCTGGAAAGTAAGCACAATTTTTTTCTGATCCTTGGGTCTCTGCCTTTTTCTGCTCTGATGCTGAACCCTTGTTTTTCTGCAAAATAAAATCTCATTATTCCCTGAGGTCCCATTTCCCTTTTGAAATAGAGCAAGCAGAACTTAAAAAAGAAAATAAATTGCACAAACTCTCCTCCAAGTTTGCCACAAACTGAGTTGATGAAGCAAATGTGAGCATTGAGTTGAAAGCCTGACTATATTCTCCAGTGCAAATAAGCTGAATACAAATTTAGGAAATACAAATTTGCTACGACCTTATTAAAATTTCCTCCTGCCACTATGGCAGAGGACCTTGAGGCCCCCTCCCATCACTGGGATGGGAGTCTACTTTCTCAACTTTTTCTAATAAATCTTACTTTAAAACTAAAAAAAAAAAATGCAGATTCTGAGTCAAAAGATATGAGACAGCGCTTTTCTGTTTTGGCATTTTTAAGAAGCTCACAGATGACAGTTATAACGCTGGTTTCTAGATCCAACAATGGATAGATAGTTTGCTTCATGTAAGAATTTATTCTTACGTAAACTATCAGTAGAGTGTGTGTGAATTAATTCTCATTGATTTTATTGGGATAAAAGTATAATCTCCCTGTCTGCTAAAATAACATCTTGTGTAATTAATATTTACCATTGTAGCTGACTTTTAATGAGAATAGTGTCTGAGGATTAACACACAATGGTATTCCCCAAGCCACTACAATTTGATCATGCACATGGATTTTCGACTTCCCGGTGTTTGATAATTTTATAATTCTATGCAAATTATTTGAAATGTCGTATTTTTTTCTTTTGGAGAACGTAACAATGACGATAGGAAGGAAAATTGTTCTACTTTCTCTGTAACTGCACTTTCCAATAAAAATAAATATTTTTAAAATGTTTTTATGCACATTATGAATTCATAAAAACCAAAAGGCCTTTGCTGATGCCTCGTCAATTTTTTCTTGAAATTGAATAAAATTTAAGTACTTGACTTCTGGTACTAGCAAGACTTGGTTTTATCACTTCTGGTACTAGCAATACTTGGTTTTATGAAAACAAATTCTCTTATAAGGTATATGAGGTAGCTCTCACTACTATAAGCAGGTTGCAAAAGTAGTTGATGGAGATGGATATTTTATTGACTCAATAACTGTGAATTGATTATAAGTCAAAATTGATTTTGTTTTTGGAATTTGATTATGATAATAACGTGAAGAAAAGCTGTCTTCAATTTCCTTTGCATAATTCTTCAGTCTACCTCTGATGGTGACTTTGATTCTTGAAATACGTATTAATGCTAAGTGGTTTTGAATATCTGTTTTGACAACATCATATGATTTTCTTATTCTTGTTTTTATTCATTTTCTGACGGAGTTTTATTTTTCTCCTTTTTTTAGACCTTGCAGCTGGGCGACTTTGGGAGGGGTGCATGCCTTGGGGTTGGGGGCAAGTGCCGCTCCCTGCAGTGTGGCGACTGTGGGGGGTGCCCCTGCCAGGTCGGACCCAAGGCTGGGGACTCATGCCAAAGACACTGCTGGAAGGCAGTGAAGGAGTCCTCGGCCTCCCCCAGGACCCAAGACAGGGCGGCCAGTGCACCAAGGGGTGCCAGGCTTTGCCTGCTGGCTGCCCAGCAGTGAACTCTGGGGTTTTTAAAGATATGTTTGCTGCCTAGGAACACCCATGACTAAGGCCAGTTTTAGTGTAGGTGAGAAGTGAATTTTGGGTGATTCCCAGTGATAGGGTCATGGAAGTTTTAGACATGCATGGGGACTGAGACCTGGTGGTTTGGAGGGAAGTATCCAGAAGACAATTTGGGTTAGACAGATTCACCAGCCCAATTAGGAATACAGAGATGGGCTATTAGCATGGAACATCACTTATCGTCACACACCAGCCCACACCAATGCTATGGATGGGGGCCTCTTTGGCAGTGATGGGTACCATTACCCAACTGTGTGGTGAAGTGGTGGAGTGGTCACATTTGGCAGGGTCAAGACTCGATCCAGCATGCGAGAGAACTTGGTCTGGGGATAGACTCTATGGGGTTGTGTTGGCCCAACCCTGTGGAAATACAAATCCCACTGGTTAGCTCGCAAGCTTGTTGGGATGGACTAAGCTAGATGTGACCATGCCACCTGCCATCACTCACAGGTGTAGGAACCCAGAACAATCAGGGTAGGTCAAGGCAGCAGCACCTGAATGTGCATCCTTTAACAGGATGTGGGGTGGGCCAGGCTGCCACTGGAAGGGGGGCAGAATGGGCAGGGCTGAACAAACCTTAACTCACAAGAAACAACAGAAATCAGGTTGGAGCACAGGTCATGCCAAGTAGGTCCTTGCACCTACTGATCTGCGTGAGACAGGGACGCTATGCCACAGCATCTCAGGGGTCAGGACAAGTGAGGAGCTCTGCCAAGTTGAATCAGAGCAACCACTGGCCTTAACAAGATCTAAGGCTAGGAATAGGCCTGGTTGGGCAGCTAAGGGAATACTTTAGCTGGGTTGAGTTTCCCACCAATGAGCGCATGGGCTGGAATTGGGGCTGCATTCTGATCAGGATACGATTGTAATCTCACTTGGCACAAGTGTGGACAGGGAATGCAAGCACCAAGCCAGGCCAGACTCCAACACCATCTGGAGCTCTGCAGGACCAGGGGAAATGTGTGACAGACTAGGCTAGGTCTCAGCCTTTACTGAACCATGTGTGAGCTGTATGGGGGTATGGAAGAGCCATGGCTGGGTTGAAACACTCAACAGTAAGAACCAGATTGGGCTGAAGGCCAGTCAGGAAAAGCTACTGTTCCTGATAGGACAGGAGGTGAACTGAGCAAGGCTGGCTCATGGACCCACTGGTATGCGTGAAATCTGGCAATGGGAGAGTTTCTGATGGAGGAGCCTGGACAACTCCTCTGGCAGGACACAGTCCCTGCAGGTAAGCGCAAGAAACACAATAGGAAACAGCCCAGAACTGGTTATGGAAATTATCCCACCAGCACACACATGGCATGGATTGGGGGCAGACCAGGCTGAACCTGTTCACATCAACCACTGGTGAGTCCGAGCGCCAGAACAGAGTGTGGGTCGAGCCAGGTTCGGTTGCAACACATACTAGTACACATTAAGGAATGCCAAGGTGCGATGAGCCGTACCAGATGTGGTTGCAGCACCCAAACAGCACATATGATAATCAGGGGGAGGAGGCAAAGCCGACAGGGGAATGTGGGCTCCCCTGCTGGACAACTACTTCCATTGGAAAGCGTGAGTCGGGATGGGGGCAGACCAGACTAGGCAGGGCTATAACAGCTGTGGGCCTCATGTGAGCTAGATAAGGGAAGGGCCACAGTGGGCTGACTGTTCCAACTGGTGCAAGCAAAAACTGGAGTGGGTGAGAGTTGGTTGGGCTCTTCCACAGCACTAGCTGGCAGAGGCTGGCACTGGAAGCTAATTCTGTCAAGTCAAATGCCAGAACTACCTGGAGAGTGCTCAATCTGGGAGTGGGCATGGCCTAGAAGGGAAGTAGTGGACACCTCCCTCGGGGCTACCACTCTCACTGGACAGCACAAACACCAGGACAGGGGCGGGGTGGCTGTACAGAAGGGCACCTGCCAGTAGGTGTGTGGGCTGGATAATAGGTTGGTTGGGTTGAGCTCAGCTTCAAAGACATGTATGAGAGCCGAATGGAGTGTGGGACAGACTGGACAAGCCTGTGGTGCATACTGGCAAGCATGGGAACCAGCGTAGGGGGCAGAACTGGTGGGGGTTATGGGGAGTCACCCCAACTAGGCTGCAGCTCCCACCGGTTTGCGTGAGGACCGAGTATGAAGTGGGCAGGATCGAGCTGGACTACAACACCCGTTGGTTCACAAGGAAGACAGGGCTGGAAACAGAACGAACCCAGCAATCCCAACAACCAGCATGTGCTTAAGCTGATTGGTGTGACGGTCGGTGTTGGACTCTGTACTAGCAAACTCACGCAAACTCACGCAAGAATCAGGCCTGGGATCATCTCAGATGAAGTTTCTTTGGAGATTCCTCCAACTGAACTGCTGATCTTAGAACCCCAACCATTCAGAACCCCAGCAATTCAGAACTGATGAACTATCAAAACTGTTTGCGCAGGACCCTCGGAGTGTGCCTCCTGTTGGGGATATGGAATGGGTGGGAGGCTGGGTGGGGCTTTTCCCTTTGTTTCTCCCCTGACCCCAGGTACAGGGAAAAATGATAATATTAGTGTGGAAACAATGGTATTACCCACTTTCACCCCATAACCCTTGACCCTTTGTACCCTAATAAACTAAGTAAGATTAAAAAAAAGAAGAAAAAAATGTACCTTGTAATAACACTATTTTGAATAATGAAAAAAAATATTTTTCTCCTTTTTGTGACCTAATTGATAATGCCTTCTTTTGATTGGGATGATCATAGAGATTGCATTGAATTTGGAGATAGCTTTAGGTGGTGTGGGCAATTTAACAATATTCTACTAATCCATGAATACAAGAATTTGTTTCATTCATTTGTGTCCACTCTATTATTGTTGTTAATGATTTGCAAATACATGAAAGTTATTCACATTCTTGGCTAAATTTATTCCTAGATATTTTTGGTTATAATAAATGGAACTGTCTTATTTCTTTTCCAGACTTTTCACTGGCAGTGCATAACAATGATACTGATTTTTCTTTGCATCTTCATTATTTTAATGGGACTCATTAGTTTCTGATGAAGAAATTGATATTTTCAGTCCTATTGCTGATTTTAACCATGGCGCACTCAATATTCAATGTAAAAAAGTTAAATAGAATGTATTTCTTCACTTGTCATCTCAACTGATTTATTCTGTTTCAAAATATTATTTAATAACATCTCATCTGTTTTATTTACCTTAGAGGATTTTACTGTTTCTAAAGAAATCCAGATACTGATATGATATCAAGCTGAGACACTAGAAAGAAAACCTGAATATGTCAAATAGGATACATAGTGAAAAGCTTTAGCAACATACTTAGTGAAATGGAAGAAAGAATTATATATATATATATAAAATATGTATAGATTACATATGTAATCATATATATATATATTTATAGTCATAGATGAAAACAAAATATTCCTGGAAATGAATGAAGATGGAAACACAACATAGGAAATCTTACTGGATACAACAAAACCTGTATTAAGAGGGAAGTTTATAACCATTATTGCTTACATCTAGAAGTTGAGATGCATTTAAAGGACTTTAAAAAAATAAGAAATACCAGACCCAAAATTCCTAGTAAGAAATAAATAATTAGAAAAGAAATAAATGGAATCTGGGCTGGGGCTCAGGTGCTTGATCCTCCTGGCTGCATGGCTGCAGCTGGGGGCATCCAGGCTGGATGAGGCTTGATTATTGGGATCCTAGCTCTGTCCATTGATGCTACTTGGTGGGCAACTCTTGAGCTGGTCTGACCTTGAGGCCAGAGAAATTTCTCCATCCACAGCCACCATGTTGTAGGCAAATCTCATGTAGTTTCACACATGCTCAGGAACCTGGCTCTGCCCACCACCACTATGCTGTCTGTGGAGCTCATGTGAGTCTTGGATGAGGTGTGGGTACTTGACCTTCACAGCTGCATGGTTGCAGCTTGGGGAATCCAAGCCAGGCGACCCAGGCTCCAATGGTGCCTAGCGAAGCACTCGGGCCACCTGGTGCTATACTCTGAAAATTTGAGGGTGTGAGATTACAGGGAGTCTGGGAGATGGCAAAGGGAGAGATGAGCAAAGACTTGAGGGTTCATGTTCAGATGAGGAATGACTTCTCTGGGACTTCCACGGACAAAGCCACTCTACTTGAAGCAGTACAACATGGAATCCACCAGTAAGCATCAGAAAAGGGAGTGGGTACTTGTGAGGTTTGGGCATGATGTTGACAAATATGTGAGTGAATCAGGTCTGGGGGTAGAATCTGCAGGGGAGTATGTAGGCTCACTCATGTGGAACAACAATCTCCATTGACACACACAAGATCTGTGGCGGGGAAGAGGCATGGTTGTGAAGCTAAGGGTACATCCCAGCTAGGCTGGAATTCCTAGTGATGAATGCAAGAGCCAGAATCGGTGCATTGTCCTGGGCTGAACATGGCTGCAATCTCCCTCGACATGGGGGTGGATTGGGTCTGGAGAGGGCCATACAGGGGTAGACTGCAGTACCCACTTGTACTCATGAGAGTCAGGGTGGGTGTAGAATATGCTGGGCTAGGTCTTGGCTCCCACTGAACAATGTAAGAGCTGTGTCTGGGCATGGATCAAGTATGACTTGGCTGAAACACCCAACAGTAAGAACTGGAGACGGTAAAGGCCAGTTGTGCAAGGACAATATTCCTGCCAGCACAAGAGGTGAACAAAGTCAACCTGGGGAAGGATCCACAAGAATGGGCAAGATCTGTCACTGGGAGGAGACCAGTTAGAGTTTAGTGAACTCCTTTGTCAGGTTGCAGTTCCTGCAGGTAAACACAAGAATCAAGGCAAGGCCCAGCTCAAACCAAACCAAGTTACAGTATCTGCTGGCATACATGTGGGCAAGTCAGGGGGTGGGCCAGGCTGGGTCAGTTTATAACATCTACTAGAAGATTTGAGAAGCAGGATGGAGTGCAGGAGGGGCAGAGTCAGGCTGCAACAGCATCCAGTTCACACTGCAGCCGCGATGGAGGGTTGACATGGCAAGGGTAAGCTCTAGCACCAACCAGCACAAGCTGGAACTGGGCAGGTTGGATCAAACTAAGCTGAATGCCCAAATGCATGGTGGGTGCTGGATCTGTGTGCCCAGAGGTGTAGGGTCTGGAGGGCCTGGATCTCCTGGCCCAGGTCACTGGGCCCGCCTGTTATGGGTGCTGATTTTGTGAGCCTCAGGGGTACAAGGTATCAGATGGGTCTTCTGGCCCAGGTCCTAGGGTCCACCTGTGTGGTGGGTGTTGGGTCCGTGAGCCCCAGGGTTGGGGGTCTGGTGGGACCTGGGTCTCCTGGCCCAAGTCTTTGGGCCTGCCTGTGTGGTGGATGCTGGATCTGATAGCTTCAGGTGTGGGGGTGTGGAGGGCCTATATCTTCTGCCCCAGGTCAATGGGCCTGCTATTGTGGTGGGTGCCGGGTCTGTGAGCTCCAGGGGTGGGGATCCAGTGGGTCCTGGGTTGCATGGCCCAGGGCCTTGGGCCTGCTTGCACAGTGATTGCTGGTTCCATGAACCCCAGGGGTCGGGGGTGTGGATGGACCTGGGTCTCCTGGTGGCTACATGGTGAGTTCTGGGTCTGTGAGCCCCAGGGGTAGAGGTTCTGGTTTGGCCCAGGTCTCCTGGCTCAGGTCTGTGAGTCTACCTAGAAGAACTAGACTCCTCAGTGTAAAAGATGGAGTGCTGGATGGCAGACCATGGTGCACACAGAGGACATAGCAGCCCAGTGGGGCTTGCAGAGGACATCTGGTACAATAGCAGAGAATAGAGAACAGAACATATAGACAACTATCCCAGCCAAATGATGACAGCAAATGTGCAGGTAAATGGAGACTATAAAGTTGACAGTGTCAGTCAATACACATTGTAAGGTGTTCCTTATCCATAGATCAGCAAGATTGACAGCATTTCAGAACTACCATATCCACCTGGGCAGAACGCTCAGAGCACGTGCCACATTGCGACCCTGGGTTGATATCGGGTAACCTTTCCCCATCTTGGGTACTGGGATGGTGGGAAGGCTGGGTATACCCTATCCCCTTACCTCCCCCCACCTTCCAGAAATGGAAAGAAGAAGTAGAAAGTTTGGAAACAATGATCACAAACACTTCTTCCTAGCTCTAAATCCTTCCCACCCTGATTGACTATATAACCATCACCTAAAATAATAATAATAAAAGAAATGAAAAAAATAGGTAAGTTGAAACTAAAGATACAAAAGATCAGTAAAATGAATAGCTGCTTATGTGGAAATAATAAGTGGAATTTATAAATCATTGGCACTACCGAACAGACAAGAAAATCATTGAGAAAAGTCAATAAAATCACAGCTGAAAAGAGAATTATAATAATACACACCTCAAATGTACAAAGAATTATCAGGAATTACTACAAACAGCCATATGCCAACAACTTGGAAAATCTAGAAAAGGATGGATAGATTTCTATCTAAATTGAATCATGATGACATAGAAAACCTAAATAAACCAATAATTAAGATAGAAATTGAATCAACAAAACCTTCCCAATAAAGAAAAATCCAGGACAGAAAGAGAATCCTTCAAAATTTCTTCTATAAGGCCAGCATCACCTTAGTTACAAAACCAGAAAATATACAACCAAGAAACATAAATATAGACCAATATAACTGATGATACAAAATCCTCAACAAAATATCAGTTAATTCAATCCAAAAACATTAACAGAAAGTTCATTCACACAGACCAAGCAGAATTTATCCTTGGCCTGCAGAAATGGTTCAACATATAGAAATAAAAAGTTAGACATGTGGGCCCAGCCTGGCAACCTAACGGCTAAAGTCCATGCCAGGATCCCATCTGAGCACTGGTTCCAATACTGGTGGCCCCACTTCCCATCCAGTTCTCTGACTGTGGCCTATGAAAGTCGTGGAGGACAGCCCAATTCCTTGGGACCTTGCACTTATGTGGGAGACCTGCACCCATGTGAGAGACTCCTGACTTCAGATCGGCATAGCTCAGCATGTTGCACTCACTTGGGGAGTGAATCATTCGACGGAAGATCTTCCTCTCTGTCTCTCCTCCTCTCTGCAATGTCTGACTTTCAAATCAAAACGAATACATCTTTTAAAAATTGATATGTAATATTAGCAAGCTAA
Source organism: Ochotona princeps (assembly GCF_030435755.1). NCBI lineage: Eukaryota > Metazoa > Chordata > Mammalia > Lagomorpha > Ochotonidae > Ochotona > Ochotona princeps. The sequence goes on from NC_080832.1 coordinate 36,884,731, forward strand.
AGGAGAAAACATGATTATCTCAATAAATGCAAAAAATCATTTAATAAAAATACAACACCCTTCCATGATTTAAAAAAAAAACCCTAAAGTAAAATCGGGTATAGAAGGAACATTTCTCAACACAATCAAGGCAATGTATGACAAAGACACAGTGACAATCATAATGGAGAAAAGTTAGAAGCATTTCCATTAAGATCTAGAACTACTTACATTGCTATTCAGCATAGTTCTAAATATTTTAGCCATAGGCATTAGGAAAAAAGAAAAAAGGAAGGCATACAAGTCAGAAAGAGAAATTCAAATTATTCTTGTTTACAAATGACAGGATTTTATGTCCCACAGAATCAAAGAATCCAGTAAGAATGTACTGGAATTCATCAGTGTGTTTGGTAAAGTCACAGGATATAAAAGTCAGCACATAAAAATCAATAGCCTTTGTGTACTGAAACAATGTCAGGGGTGAGAAAGAATTGCTAAGATCAGCCTAGTCACAATAGCTATCAAAAATTTAAGTAATTTGGAATAAATTTAACCCAAGGGCATGTAACATAAATAGAATACACAAAATAGAAAATCCTATATTTGCTCAAATTAGAATTAATATCATCATAATGCCCTTATTACCCAAAGTAATTTAGATTCAGTGTGATCCCAATCAAAATAGCAATGATATGCTTATAACACACACACACACACACACACACACACGCCTTGTGGCTGAAACTAATATTAGAATAATCTGTCTCTCTAGTAGGGAAGGATAAAAATAAACTAGGACTTTAGGAAACAATCTAAAGTGATGGCATTGCTCTAGCCTACTATACAATTTCATGAAAACTCATAAAGTGATACGTAGAACATACAGGTGTTGTATACCTATGCAATCCCAGCTGCAGATATTCAAAATTTCTCAAGGTACCACATTCCATTTTCACCAGAAAAAATTGAGGTTTTTTTTTTTTCATTTTATGCAGCAAAATAAACTCACCTTATAATCCCATTTTACACCTTTTAAAGTATGCTTGTATTTCAAACTCTGTGTTGGTTATATGGGTTTTTATTTGTCAGAATCCACTGAATGCCACACTTCAGATGTGCGCATTTCATCATGTAGCTATACACTGAAGTTTAAGATGAATTTAAAGACTCCTTAGGGTGGCAAAGAGAAGCTACTTGCACCTGGTAGCTTTTTTTCTACTAAAAAGTGATAAACTTGGCAGCTGTAGGTCCTTGTAGGGACTTTTGGAAAAGCTGGGAAGTCTATAAATCAATTCTTCTTAAATTGGCTGCACACTGGAATAACCCAGGGAGTTTTAAAGAACAGTGATGTCTGGGTCTCACCCCCAGGGATTCTGTTTTAATTGGTTTGGGGGTGGCCTAGCCATCAGATATTTTAAAGCTCCCCAGATAGTTCTAACAAGAAGCCAAGACTGGGAATGACCACTAAAACTGTTGCTGGAAGCATGCCGCACTGCCTCTTGCTTTGGACAAACATTTCCTAAGAGATGATGGCATTCTTTGCCATTACAAAGTCTTCTATAAACCATGTCAATTGACATGTATCTTTCCATCAAATCACCACCTCTTTGTGATTCCCAGGGACATGCAAAAACAAAACCAGAAAAAATAAAGCACAAAAAAATAGCACTTGATTTAATATCAATAAGCTGAAACCTCTTGATCTGTTTTGCCTTCTGATATCTATTCTCTTCACACGCTATTTTTTCCATTTATAACACTTAATGAGGCTTCTAGCATGTCTCTTCCACCACCTTGCAACTATACACACACACACACACGTATATATGTACACTTTTTAAGCACAATATCCATTGCACTTGAAATACTACAGAATCTAGATATATTTACATTGAATGATGGAATGAACTTATTACTTGCCATTAAGTTACACATGAAAATGATGAATGTTACTGTCATTTCTAATGAGAAGAAAATAAGAATATGCAAAGCTTTTTCTTTTTCAGTAAGCTGCATAGTAAAGAATACGAAATATTGATGGATAGGGCCCGGCGGCGTGGCCTAGCGGCTGAAGTCCTCGCCTTGAACGCCCCGCGATCCCATATGGGCGCCAGTTCTAATCCCGACAGCTCCACTTCCCATCCAGCTCCCTCTTTGTGGCCTGGGAAAGCAGTCGAGGACGGCCCAAAGCCTTGGGACCCTGCACCTGCATGGGAGACCTGGAGGAGGTTCCTGGTTCCTGGCTCCGGATCGGTGCAGCACCGGCCCGTTGCAGCTCACTTGGGGAGTGAATCATCGGATGGAAGATCTTCCTCTCTGTCTCTCCTCCTCTCTGTATATCCGGCTTTCCAGTAAAAATGGATAAATCTTTAAAAAAAGAAATATTGATGGACAAATCTTTCTACACATGTGTACAAGATTCTGTTGTTACGGGACATGCCAATCCACAATATGACAAGTTATGAGTAATGGCAAAGAAAAAGACTGTGGGTTCTGAGGCAAGGAGGGAAATGGAGAATACAGAGTTTGGACAGCCAAAAATTTCGATTTATTATGAGGCTGTCATAGATAAAGTTGTAAGCAAGCACCCCTCCTCTGAGAGAGATACACACATAGGCGATTCTTACATTTCATAATTGCCTAAGAACAACATAGTGCATCAAACTTTTGTGTGGAGAGAACTTGGAGCAGGAAGCATAATTTAATACCAACAAATAGAAACGTCTAGCACAGTTTAACAGCTGTTCTGTCATTTATCATTCTTTATATTTTATATGTATTACATTGTGGATTATGTTGAAGGACTGGGCACTGATACTGCATTGTGGTTCTGCTCCAAATCAGCACACAGACAGGAACAGAGCCACTGCAGTACCAGCAGAGCATTGCTCGAGGGGACAACATTTCCTGGAGTAAGAAAAGAGGACACCTGCAATTTTTCAGCTCCTTCCTATACACACATTGTGAGCATCTCGGCACTGGTAATGAAGACTGTTGCATGAAGTGTATGCCTTAGCCTAGTCCATGCCTTCCAGGCTTCCTTCCACCAAAGTGGGCAACTGAAGATCACAGAGAGATTAATTTTTTTTTCATTTCAGACTACATCAGATCTTAACTTTTATTCGAAATAATATATTATTCACAGATGATTTAAGCTAATTCCTTCAAAAATTCTCAAAATGTCATGCACATGATTTGTTATTGATGGTTTTAGTTTCTCAGCATTTCTAAAGCTAACAGTTATCTTCCTGGATTGGAATGTTGATTATTTTTAAAATGAAATCTAGGTTGTAGAGTATGCATGTGTATAGACACACATACTTTACGTACGTGTTGCCTTTCCTTTCTTCTTTGAACCATTCAAAAGTAACAAGTCACTTCAGAAGCTTTGCATCTGTTCCACTGGATAGAGTACAAAGAGAGCCATCCTTTTTTTTTCTAACCTATAATACATAGTGTGGTCTGGGCCTAACCCAAGAAAAAGAAAGGTGAATTAATTCATAAGTCAGGAAGGACCCATAAGAGCGAAGAAGGCAGTGTCTGCTTATAAGTCTTTCGTAGAAATATCAATGACATAATGGTTAGCATAACAAGAAACTGGGGACCACATTTTCTAAACATAAGAGCAGTATTTTTGCTTTTAATCTATCATCACATAAAACAATGAAATTTTAAGCAATAATAACACCTTAGTAAATGGCTTGATTATTGTGATTGAAAAACAGACTAAAACAGACTAAAATCTAAGCTTGGAGGCAGTAACTGATTTTAACTTGATACAACCAATGTTTCACAAAAAGTGAATACAGCTGTGTAAGATTCTAATCTGAACAGTTAGGCAAAGTGTGTTAGTTGTCTGTTGCTACTTTACAACTATCATCCAGGTGTCACAGATTACAACTACGAACCAGTTATTACCGGACAGTCACGTGCATGCGGCATCTGAGAGCAGCTTTCATGGGTGCTTCTGGGTCAGGGTCCACACTTTCCATGAGGCTGCAGTCAAGACAGCTACGCAAGTACAGCCATCTGAAGGTGTGACTGGGGCGCAAAAGGTTGCACTTTCAAGCTTACTCACATGGCTGGCAAGTTAGTGCTAGCTGTTGGCAGACAGCTTCAATTCCTTTTTTAAAAAAAGAAAAAAACCCTGTGGAGCGACTTCTGCAGTAAGGAATTAACAGCTGTTCACACCAAAGCAATTAATCCAAGAGGAGCAAGTAGATGCTGCATTATCATTGACAATACACAAAAGCCACAACTCTTCATGTCTTCAACATCTTTTGTTACAGGGGTTGGCCATATTTAGTGTTGAGTGTGGTAGCACAGCAGACTGAATGTCAAGAAGCATTCAGAACCATTGGAACACCTTGGAATACTGCCTACCATATCCGTGAACATATACAGAAGAGGGGCACTTTAAGTAGAAATGACTGGCACACATTCAGCCTTCTAAACTCTATTACACACCATATCAACACCCAAAGGCACTTTTAAATGAGTACACATCAAGAAATTGTAGGCATTATATCTGATTGTGCCTTCTGGTGCAGTTGTCATGTCTGAGACTTCATAGAACTTTTCCACTCAAAGAAATACACTCTTCTTGGAATTACTTTGCTAGAGAACTTTGCTTGGTATCTCTGAGAAATACAGTGTTTATTATGGAAGTGTGCCTCTGAACCAGCTCATCAGATGCCTGAGGAACCCAGAACTCACACACTCTCAGCAGACTGAGCGTGCTAACAGGAAGCAGACTTCCTGCATGGGCCTGTGCTGTCTCACAGATCAAGCATGGCTGGAGATAATCCTGTGCCTCCTTCCTCATTAGTTGCTTGTAAGCTGGTATATCCCCTTCCTCAGTTAATTGATTGTTAGAATTTGTTCCTGAGGACCTGGCCTGATAGCGTAATGGTTAAGATCCTCGCGTTGAATGCACCAGGATCCCATATGGGCGCCGGTTCTCATTCCGGCAGCTCCACTTCCCATCCAGCTCCCTGCTTGTGGCCTGGAAAGCAGTTGAGGACGGCCCAAAGCCTTGGGTTTCTGCACCCATGTGGGAGACATGGAGGAAGTTGCTGGCTCCTGGCTCTGGACTGGCACAGCACCGGCTGTTGCGCTCACTTGGGGAGTGAATCATTGGACAGAAGGTCTTCCTCTCTGTCTCTCCTCCTCTCTGTATATCAGCCTTTCCATTAAAAAAAAAATAAATCTTAAAAAAAAAGAATCTGCTCCTGAAAAACACACTTTCTCCTCTGCTGCTATGGTGATTGTTACTTCGTTTCCTTGTTTGCTATCTTTACAAGGGCTTTCCGTGGTTTCCTAGATGATATATGTGATATCTATATATATAGAGATATATATCTGATATATACATATCATATACCCTGTATCCTTTTGAGTCCAATAGTGTGTATTGCTTCAATCACTTTGCATCTACAGTGTCCTTATTTTTCTCGGCGCGGTTATCACACCTCAGGTTCTGTCTCCTCAAAGGGATCATCCACAGTTTGCTTTTTGGAATTACATTTTTAATTTATATGTATATTATAATATTTTTCTTTATTGTATTTTGCTAGTTGTTAAAATGTAAAACTGCCATAGATGTTATAGAAGGGAGACACTTTTAGCATTTCTGTCTGAAATCAAGCAGAAGCATATACCAGTTCATAAAGTGAGATGGCACCAATAGTGTAACAATCAATGGGGATTCTTGTAAAATAAAAACTTCGCAAAATACTAAAAGTGAGTATTTTTAAAAACTGAATATTTTCCAAAATAAATGAAAGGTTTTCAGAAGAGTGAATTCTACATCAGTGTATAAACTAATCTTGATTAAATAGCATTGAGGTATTCCAGAAGAATATAATCGCCACTAGGAACTCAAAGGCTCATTAGCAAAGAACAGTGTCTTAGTGTTGCTTCCTGTCTTTTTAAGTCATTGTTTGACAAAGCAGTCAGTATGTCATTGAAAAGAAGAAATGCATCCAAGGTGATGATGGTAATAATAAATAAGTTAGAGTTTGATTTCAGTTTGCATTCTATGAATATTGATTAATGGGCACACCTCTGTTAAGATAACTGATTGTCTAAGGATTGTGTCATTGGATTTTTCAAAATTATATTGTTTCTATAGGGTGAATGTATTTCACGCACTCCACTATACAGACATAGGAACATAGTGATACCTCCACTCTACCCTCCCTCCTGCCTCTGTTCCCCACCTACTCTCTTCCTTCTGTTTTGTTCATTTTATACAATAACTTACTTCAATTTCATCTCACAATCTTAGGCCTAACATTGCATAAGGTAGACGTCAAGAAATAGCAAGTAGGAACAAAAACCTGTCAGTTTCTCAAGAGATTTTCTGGTAAACATTTTAGTCGACGATTTGAGAGATGAAACAGGAGGCAGGCCTGTTGTACCTGCTAACAAAATTTTAGGGAGTGTTTCTTCTGGAATATACTATTCTATTTGAGAATGCAACTTGAAATTGCTAACATTTGGAGCTAAATTATTTTTTTGTGTATGTGAGGGTCTCTCTGTCCATTGCTGATTTTTTCATCCTAGCAGTCAGCAGAAATTTTTACCTCCCTCCTAGAGGTCTGAAAACTAACTCCAGACACTGTCAAATAACCCCTAGAAACAAAACTTTCCTGGGTTGAGAACTACTGGGATAGAATCATCAAGTGAACCTAAAATGTAAAGAAGGAAGGAGAGAAGGAAGGAAGAGGGAGGGAGGAGTGGGGGAGGAGGGAGGGAGGAAGGAAAGAGGGAAAGACAAACGGATAACTGCTTAAAAACTGTTACTGAATTTATATTTTAAAAACATGATCATATCTCTTCAAAATGAGGAAAAATCTGAACAAATATGCCATGTAAAGACAAAATCCAATGTAAGTTCAGCATAAGCCAAGAAGCAAGCGCCTAAAATCGAAATATAAATCAAACAGGATAAATACAGTATTAAGCTGCATAAATAGAAGTATCCAGATATTTTGAGTGTGATATTATACTTAATTATGGTATTGAGTTTTTCTGACATAGATTTAGAGAAAATAACAGGCTAGGATAATTCTAGGAATAGCCACAGATAATGTTTATCACAGAGGATCATCTCTCACATTGTTCTTCCTGATTTACTCACAGCAACTCAAGGCTTCCCTTGCTCACCTGAGGCTCACGTGATCACAACTAAACCGTAAGATTGCTGGCCCACTAAACACACACAACATACACACATACACACACACCAGAAAATTCTGTGTGTGTGTGTTTGTTTAGTGTCCAAATACACATATAGACCAAAAGAATTCCTCACGTGTCTCTGGGAGTACAATCTACCTTTGCATGGTTAACCTTCCTTGAGAGTAAATGAAAATTTTCCCTCTGAGTTCCCTAAGATGTTTATAATGTTGGTTCCCAGCAGCAGACTTCAACAGTGACCAAGTTCACTCAGATTTCTTAAAAAAAAAAATAGAAATCGAAGCATTAATTCCTCTTTATTATTATCTGGCGTTTTGAAGTTATCACCACTGTTCAGCTCCAGAAACACTCATTCATCCATTTAACTTTCACTATGTTCTGTCCTTTTTGACACTAGACTCAACTTTCCTCAATACTCGATGCTACTTACTCAGATATCTGGCCTGTATTGTTGTACCTGTGCCAACTACTACACCATGCACTAAAAAGCTGTTGATCTTACATGTGGTGAGAGACATTTCCTCTATTCATATATGTCATATATGTCATACATGTATCTAACTTTTAAGATAGATATATTTGAGGGTTCTTGTTTTATTTGAAAGGCAGATTAACAGAGAGAAAGAGAGACAGAGAGAGAGGATCTTCCATCTTCTGCCCCACTTACTGAATGAACTCTAAGACCAGAGCCAGTCAATTAGAAGTCAAGAGCCTCGTCCAAATCTCCCATACACATGCAGGAATCCAAGGAACTGAACGATCCTCCACCACTCCTACCCCCACATCACAAGTGGATAGCAAGTGGAGGGCCTGGATTAGAACTGATGCCCATATAGGACGCCAGCACCCACAGGCAGAGGACCAGCCTTCTGAGGCACCATACCAGCCCCAGTATCAAATATTTTAAGAATATCAATAGAGCTCGAATTCACACAGTTCATCTGAATTCTGTCCTCCCTTTCATTTTAATCATGTGGCATCAGCATATGATGGCATTAGCCAAAAACAACTACAAACTTAAAACTTCTGTTCTTAAGGAACTTTCAAACTTTGTAGAGTTAAGAACAAACACAAGTCACTACAGACAAATCTAAAGATTAGATCAGTGTTAAGACAAAGAGTGCTAAATTCTCATTGTTTTGCAAGCCTGACCTCTGAAACTATTGAAGTTTGTTTATTCACAGGATAAACTAGTTACTAAGTAGACTTAGGAATGCATCCTGAGGAATCAGAGGCTCCTTTCAGCTGACAGCATTTTTTGTGAGTTGAGTTTCATCCACCCTTAATCCCAAAGGATTCCTCCCACCTGGGCAATCACCCAAGTGCTATTTAAGTTCATGTCTCAATTTAACCAAGCTGTATGTTATGTATCTATCTATATATAGATACATATATATAAAACTAGCAACCCACCAAATTATTTTACTTCACAAACATACCTAACAAGTAGAGGAAGGAAGTTCTTGTTTTTTTATGACCTAAAGTTTCCATTCATTGTCTCAGACAAGGTAACTCTATGCGCACAGAAAACAGCTAGGAAGAACAAGACTCTCATAAAAAGCACTCTAATATCAGACTGAGTTTTTCTTTCTCTTGTGATGATGTTCAGGCAATGTGCCTGCCAAAACTCATTCATATTGGAAACATTTTTATCCTGCTGTTTCCTCAACATATAGAAAACAAAGTTACTCGAGTGGTATAATATATAACAACAAGGAAAGAACTTCTCCCATTTTATTCTTGGTTTCCATGGACTTAAGTCAAACTCAGTTCAAATCGACTTTCTTGTTTAAAAAGAGGCATCAAGAAAATTTCCAGAGACAAACGTAGCACACTTTGTAGAAGAGCTGGTCGTTTCTGAAATAAATGAGGTAACATTCCCAGAACATGCATATAGTAGTATTGATTCCCTGGGACACAGTACAAGAACAGGGAAAGCAAGGGGAAACTTCAGACCAGTGCTGTGTGCCACAGGCTCTAAGGTGATGGGTTATTTTAAATAAAATAATACTTTTGAAAAGATGAAAAAGACAAACATAAGCACCAAGATAATGCTGTGTTCCATGTGTTCCATGATTAGTTGCAGAAACTTTCATGATAATAATTCTTTTTCCACAAAAGTTGGACAAGAATAGAGAAATAATTTCCGTAGTAACAAGTCTCAGAAATTTGGGGTTAGCAAAGGAAAAAAAACTATCGTTTTTTATAAAGCATATTTGTTCCTACCAGCAAAGTAAATCATACTTATGCAATGCTTCTATGTTAGCTTTGTGTCAATGCATAATTTATGCATAACATTGTTGGTCTGAGTTGATAAAACTCCTGTGTCTAATTTTTTTCTCAAATCCCGGTCTCTGAAAAACATAAAAAACTATAGGAGTGATCAATATATACTTTGAAGATGAAAGTAAGAAAGAAAATATATACACTGGTTCACAAATGAAGTATAATCAGAAATTTTATTTTCACGTTAGTTGAAAGATAGACAGAATAACAGTTATTCAGCATCAACAATTCTTTGGTCTACTATTCACTCTGCCCAAAGTTCTGTAGCAGCCAGAATTGGGTCAGGCCAAAGCCAAGCATTTTCTAAGATTTGTTCTGTAATTTCATTTTTTTTCTAGTAACTCATAATGGGACACTCTGAAAATAAATAAAACATATTATCTTTTAAATAACATGCTCTGTATTAATAAAGCACCAGCCATAATGCCACAGAACCAGGAAGCAGATAAGGATCTGGACAAGAAGTTAGACACAAATCTACATTGTTCACGCAGAGTGGCGAGAGCCCAATTCTTTCAGCCACTTTTGTTGCTTCCCAGGTTTGAATTATCAATAAATTGGAGTTAGGAGGAATGAAATCCAGGCATCTGATGTTGCATGTCGGCCTTTCACATTCTAGGATAAATGCCCTTGCCTAATTTACTACTTTTTTCAAAGATTTATTTATTTTACCAAAAAGTCAGAGCTACAGAGAGAAAGAGGAGAGACACAGAACTTTTCACTGGATGATTCACTCCCAGAACGGTTGTAATGGCCGGAGGTGGAATAATCCAAAGTCAAAAGCCAGGAGCCAGGAGACTCTCGCAGGTCTCCCATGTGAGTGTGGGGGCCCAGTGTGAGCAGATGTGAACCACCCTCTGCCGCTCTCCCAGCTCATAAACTGGAAGCTAGATTGAAAATAAGGAGTAGTCGGGACTGGAACCGCCACCCATATGGAAAGCCAGCACTGCAGGTGGCAGATGGTGCCTGCCCCATAATCCACTTTTAAAAATCTCATTTTTTGCCAGTCTTCAACAAGCATGTGTTATCTATGTTAATGCTTACATTGTAAGTAAATAATTTATGGATTTTAACATTCTCAAGCCTTTAGTCGAGTTTTAAGCAGCTTTCTCTGCTTGGAATGGGTGCTTGCCTCATTTTCTACTGGTGAATACTTTTTCTCATTCTATAAGACCCAGTCCCAGCACAAATCTTTCCTGATCATCATTACAAATCCCTCACACTCCGTGTTTAGATGGCAGTACATGTGATTTCTTCACCTGTACACCTATCATGGCTCAAATGTCTAACCAATGTTTACTATATGTCTTTTATATGCTCTGCTTTTATTTCCCCCCAGGACATATTGTTGAATAAATAGCTTATTGTTCCTATCAAAATAAACCCCTCAAGGATCTGAATATTTTATGCATTTTAATGTTTCTTTTTTACATTTTATTATTATTATTATCATCTTATGATACAGTTCCATAGGCTCCTGGCATTTCCCTTATCCCCTCCCCAATTCCTTCCCCCCACCTAGTTCCTCTATATCATTATTAAAATATAATTCTTCATACTCAGTCATAAGTTCATCATTGCAGGCATTGACAATGGCAGAGAGTACAGCATCCTATTGTCAAGATTCAGTGAACAGTTTCATTGTAAGTCCATCTTTGTCTGGAAGTAGAAATGCATACTACATTGTGTCCTCACATCTGGATGTTAGTCTCCATTTCACAGCTACTGTACATCCTCTCAAATGAAAAGTCATAATACAAAATCAACAATAGAAATAAAAATAGAAATTTACAATGCCATGAAGTTAAATAACATGTTACTAGATATATGACCGTCTCCATTACACAGCTACTATACATCCCCTTAAAAGAAAAGCCACAAAACAAAATCAACGTCAGAAAGAAAAAAGAAATTAACGACACTATGAAGTTAAATAACATGCTACTAAGTGACTAACATGTAGCTGAAGAAATGAAAATCAAGAACCTTCTTTTTTTTTTAAAGATTTATTCATTTTATTACAGCCAGATATACACAGAGGAGGAGAGACAGAGAGGAAGATCTTCCGTCTGATGATTCACTCCCCAGGTGAGCCGCAATGGGCCGATGCGCGCCAATCCGAAGCCGGGAACCTGGAACCTCTTCCGGGTCTCCCACGCAGGTGCAGTGTCCCTATGCATTGGGCCGTCCTCAACTGCCTTCCCAGGCCACGCAGGAGCTGGATGGGAAGTGGAGCAGATGGGATTAAAATCGGTGCCCATATGGGATCCCAGGGCTTTCAAGGTGAGGACTTTAGCCGCTAGGGCACACCGCTGGGCCCAATCAAGAACCTTCTTGCAGAAAATGATGCTACTGTATGATCTATGAGTCATTGAATGATTTAATCAGAAGAAAGTGTTTTGAAGAGATGAAACTAACAAAAAACATCAAAACCCATGCAATATAGTTTCCGCTGATTTTTGTTGGTGAAGTGTGTCTCTTCTAGACAATAAATAGACGGGTTTTGTTTTTTAATCCAGTCTACTAATCTATGACATTTGATTGAGCTTAAGCCATGTACATTCAGAGTTACTATGTATGGATGGTACTTTGGTCCTGTCACTTTAGGAATGGGTTGTTCATTGGTTTAGTCTTCTGTTGTCATTTTACTGGGATGTTCTTCACATTTGCCTTCGGCTTTGTTGGGTGCTATTCCTCTTCTCTGTCAAGAAAACATCTTGAAGTATCACCTGTATGGCAGGTTTAGAAGAGGCAAATTCTTTTAACGTTTCTTCACTGTGGAAGAATTTCATTTCATTTTCAAAGATGAAAGAAAGCTTTGCGGGTCGACAATATTTTTTCTTTTAGAATCTGGAATATGTCACTCCATTCTCCTCTGGCCTGTGGAGTTTCCTGTGAGAGATTTGGCATTCCTTTATATGTCAATTGATTTTTTTCACGTGCACATTTAAGGATCTTTTCCTTATGTTCAATTGAAGAGAACTTGAAGATCATGTGTCTTGGTGAAGATCGCTTTTGATCAAGCCTGTTGGGAGTTCTGTGCCCCTCCTGGATCTTGTTTCCCAAATCTTTCTCCAGATTAGGGAAATTTTCCTTTATTATTTCATTAAATACATTTGCAAACTCAGCCTCTGTTTCTGCACCTTCTAGGACTCCCATAACTCTTATATTTGGCCTCTTAATAGTCTTTCAATTCTTGAATACTTTTTTTGGCCTGATCCAGGTCTGCTTCCAGCTTTTTGTTTGCTTCCCCCTGATGACAGGAAATATATTCCAGTTCTGAGATTCTTTCTTCTGCTTGCTTCATTCTATTTTGGAGACTCTCCATTGTACTTTTAATTTACTCTACTGTGTTCTTCATTTCTGATACATCAGCCTTGATTTGCTTTATTGCCTCCTTAAATTCTTTGAACTCTTGGATGTGCTTCTCATTATTGATTGGAAGCTTTAAAATGAGTTTTATGAATTCTGTGTGCCCCATTTTCTCAATGTCTTCCTCAGTTAACTCTGAGGTTGACATAGGGTTTTGCTCCTTTGCAGGGGAGTTCTCGGTAATATTCATTGTGCTTTTGTCTCTTCTTTTGCTCTTGGTCATTGTACTTCTGGTTAGCAGAGTCTTCTCCTTGGGACAGGTGTCTAAGCTCTGTCAACCACAGGTCTACAATGTGATTTTACTTATTGCAGTTGGTATACAACTCTTTGCTTGTAGCCACTTGTGCCACTCCCTCCAGCAAGTTCCAGGTCTGGGTTCTTATGTTAGAAATCCACCAAGAACTCCGTGGCCCCAACTCCTGGCTCACCACTCTCCACCTCCTGTGATACCGTACTGAGACCGCACCGTTGTCTATGCAACCTTCATCCCACTTCTGGTTGGAGCAGGTCCCAGGGTTAGAGAGACACCAGGTGTCCTATATAGTTAGGTTGTTGGTGGCACTGATCTTGTCGGAATCTGTTGGACGTTAGGTCTGGGTGCCACACGGACCGATTTTAACCCTTACGATGCCACAGTTGGTATTATTTTCCTGTGGTGCCAGTCCAATCCAGTGACCTCAGTGAGTTCTCATGAGCTCAGCACATGCGCAGTTCACTGTTGTCCCCTGCAGTCCTAAAGCTATTGCCACAGTGTACAAAATGGCGCCTGACGTACCACTACTGGAGTTCTTGATCAGCAGGCTGTCAGGTCTTAGGGCTACCCAGACCTGTCTTGGGTGGAACCTGTTGCTGCAGTTCACTGAGACAGAAATGAGTTCACTCCCAGGTCAGTTTATGCTCAGTCCCTTCCCTTGCCTTTGCCTCCTTAGGCAACATGGTGCCCAATTCAGCTCTAGGGGCCTGACCGGGCTGTGAAATCCACCCTGTTCTTGCACTGTCCATTTGGATCTGCTGCTCTGTCTCTGCTCCTGGTCAAATCAAATGGACCAGCAGGACAGACAGTTCTTTGTCTGGGCTCACCTCCCAAGCTCCCAGTGAAAGTCCCTTCCCACCTGGTTGCTGGTGGAGTTCCGGCTGCTGGTGGAGTTCAGATTGCTGTTAGCTGAATGCTGCTGGAGTATCAGTCACTGAAACACCACACTGCTGTGTCCGCTGCTTTCCTGTGTGCCAGTTTCCAGGTACCCCTCTGCTGTTGTTCTGTCCTTTTCTATTTTCTGGAATATGTCCTCTCTACTTCATCCTGATTAAATGTTGTTCTGTCTGCTTAAACGTGTCCTTACCCTATTCCGCCATCTTGATTCTCCGCATTTTTATGTTTCAATGCAACCAGAGAGAATTAATTATTAGGTTTCAGAGTGAATGCTTACCTAGAGTAAGCATTTTGATTTTTAATTATAGATGATTTAGGTCTATTGCTGCATGTTAGACAATGCCTCATAAAAAAGTCTTGTTATGGGTCCAGTGCCGTGGCCTAGCAGCTAAAGTCCTCGTCCTGAATGCGCCAGGATCCCATATGGGCGCCGGTTCTAATCCCGGCAGCTCCACCTCCTATTCAGCTCCCTGCTTGTGCCCTGGGAAAGCAGTGGAGGACAGCCCAAAGCCTTGGGTTTCTATACCAGCGTGGGAGACCCGGAAGAAGCTCCTGGTTCCTAGCTCCAGAACGGCACAGCACTCGCTGTTGCACTCACTTGGGTAGTGAATCATCGGATGGAAGATCTTCCTCTCTGTCTCTTCTCCTCTCTGTGTATCTGACTTTGTAATAATAATTTTTAAAAGTTCTATTATTTCACATTTAATGAAGTAGGAGTAGTGAAGTATCAGCTAGCAAAATTATCATAAACAATCTAAATGTGCTATCAGTTTTCAAATGAAGAAAATATCAAGAGAAAACAAGACTGTCCATTAAATTTTTAAGTACACAAACTAAAAAAAAAAATGAACTTTATTTCTATAGTTTCAATTAACAATACTGATACAAATCAAAAGTCATGGTGTGAAGCAATAGAGATTTTGTTTAATGTCAATACAGTTCAGAGCACCAGAATGATTGGAATAAGTCAAGCTGTATTTAAGGAACAGTATTTTATGCTAATTTGTAGCCTGGGAGAGGCATATCCAGGGATCTCTGAGCAGAATTTTTCTGCTCAAATTCCTAAAAGATTCTTGACATCTGTTTTGTAGGTTTGCAGTACTGTAGTGGCGTGTATGCGCGACCCGGGCCAGAAGCCCTTTCAGAGATGAAGCAGGCTAATCTGTTATCAGGTCAAGTGCATGGTGATGAGTGCAGCAAAATGCCACTTTTGTTAAGACTATTAATGAAAAAATGATTGAAGAATTGGTCACTCTTGAAAAGTAATATTGGAAACAGGCATTTACTTACTATGAAAGCACTGCAGGGAAAAGCAAGTAATTCATATGAACTTCTATTCTGCAATAAACATCTATTCCAAAAATAAGTCTATCCATTTACTAATAAGGAAATTAAACCTTGTGAAGGGCTAAAGACTCTCATGATAAGATTCCTACAAAAATAAATAAGGATACATGGGCAAGGTGAAATATTTTTAATGTCACCTAATAGTCAAGAGAAACAAAATACTAATATAATGTAGATTGCTGTGCAGTCCTCACTTTGGATTAACCCAGACATGTAAATATATAAAACTAACATAATAATCTCTACTAAAATTCACCCTAAAATTCAATATTTAACCTCTCTTTAAAGTATTTCTCAGTCATGGCAATTTGTATCAATGCTTCTTTCTAAAATTAACAATAGCTTGGCACACATGAGTTTGAATCACCTCTCTAGAATGTACTAAATAGATGGTGACCATGGGCAAGTTAACTAAATGTTTCCTGATTTTCAGGTTCAGTTGGAAAATAAAATACATGATCACTAATTTAAGATGCCTGAGAATTAATTGCATCTCTCTTATTGACATATCTGAAATATTATTGATACATCTAGCAACACATTAAATGTTATCTTCTGTCAACAGTATATGAACTATTAATAATATTAACAGTGTAACAGATAAGCCCACAAATTCAGTGGCTTAACATAATGGAAACTTATTTCGTATTGCCCAAAAATGTCATTAATAATGAAGGGTGAATTTTCTCATTATGCCATTCATTTTGTGTCTCAGTAATCCCCCACTGTTTGTAAGTTCTCTGTCCTAACCTATCAAAAAGAGAAATACTGTGGGAAAGCATCAGCGACCACATTTTAAGCCTAAACCAATCATGGAAAGAATCTTCTGATAGATATTTCCTCAGCAGAAGTAGTCATGTGATCTACAGAAGCTTGGCACTGTTCTTCCTGGTAGAATATTTTCCTACTAGTGGCAGCTCAACAGTATGAAATGGTGAAATGAAAGGTGTCTGATTACAATCAAATAAAAATTTCCTTGCCTATACAATTCTTTCAACGTTGCCATGTTTTAAAAAATTTATTTGCTTAACGTGAATTCCATGTGTTAATAATGGCATCCAAAGTTTTATTTTCATAACAAGCCTGAGTCCAAGTATTTAACTGAAATCTTAACTGGATATTTTTCTAATCTTATCTAGGCAATGATGGTCTCAGAGCCTTAGACTATTGCAACCCTGTAACCTTATGTATGGGGATTTTATCTACTCCTTTTTATTTACAAATACAAAGTCTGTCTTTTGTCTGAATTCATCTCTTTCATAAATGTAGCAAATAACAAATACAAAACATGCAGTAAGCAGGACAGGTAAGATACAGATCTGCTATGAGCTCTTAAAACCAGCTGCAAATGAAATCCCATTTCGTCTTGTGATATTCCAGTGTTAAGAATGGGTCACATGATTGTACTCTGCTACAATACTAGAGCTGAATTATAATTCTTGATTTGGTAACTTGTTTACTATCTAATCTATGGAAGAGGGAACAGAAATTTTTGGTGGTTTGTCAGTTTCTGTGTCATATGTAACATGGTTGGTGTAACTATTATTGCTGATCATGGTAAAAGAACAATAAATGAGTGCTTGAGCACATGTTTACATATAGACCATTCTAATCCATGAGCAAAGCAATTGAAAATTTCCATATGAAAACAATTTATTTCATTAATTTCTCCCAGAAAGGAAATTAAGCCAGTTCTGTTTAATGTTCAAACTTCATTTAAGCTAAGCATAGTGGCAACTAAAAAAAAAAAAAAAAAAAAAAAAACCCTTGTGACTTTTTTTTTTTACATTCAAGATACACTTATGGAGTGTCTCACTACTGTGCAATAGACACCCTTTTGGTGCTTGAGATTCATCAGTGGAGAAAACAATCCAGGACATAGCAGGATATCTATTATCCTTCAAATGGAACGGATTCTATAGACACAGTGTTAAGGTTTTTAGAAAGAATGTCTTTACAACTAAAGTCAGCCAGTCTGGGTACTTCCTGAACACCCTGACATTACTAGAACCGTTCTCTTAAAGAAGACACACAGACTCCCTAGAACACTTCCAATTAACATTTAAAATGAAAAAGAATGTTTCACCTTCCCTTACACAGCCATGGCAAGGGTCAAGTGTGATGTTATCTTAGAAAATCACTGAGCATAAAAAAATACATGTAACAACTAATAATGTGTAGCCTCCTGGTCCACCAGCATTGAAAAATGGAGAAACTACGTCAAGGCAGACTATTATCAGTCTGTCCAGATTTCAGTGCCTTCTTCTGATGAAAATCCTCATCGTGATCTTGATTACAGGCTCTCTCTCATCCCTTACATCCAATCTATCAAAATCCTTGTCAGTTCTCATTTCAGTATTTATTACCAATTGGATGCTTTTCACTACTTTTATTACTAAAATTCTGATCTAAGCTTGCATTTATTCCCACTTGGTTCATTTCAACAGCTTTGTAATAGGTCTTTCTGTTTCACCACTCTGTTTTTAGAGTTATGGTCAGTCTTCTCGGAGTAGTCACAGTGATTTCATATGTTGTTTATAAAAAAAAGAAAAGAAAAGGAAAAACTGATTAGAAGTATTTTTCAGACATGGCATAGTTTCCCTGTGTGCATTTTCTCACATTGTCAGAGCTCCACTGGCTGAACCTTCTAAATCTGTCCAGAATTCTGCCACTTTTTAACACCTTTCCTGCGATTAACCTGAACAACTCTTCTCTGCCATGAATTACAACAATGGCTGTATTTTGTATCATAATGGATTTCATACACAGCATGGAGTTCAGTCATGTCACATTTCTGCTCGCACCCCTTCAATGATTCCAGCGTATTCTAAACACACCAAAGACTCCCACTCTTGAGAATATCCATTTTACTGACATTAATTTTTAAGACTTATTTATCTATTCTAAGTAAGTTTGTCCATCTACTGCTTTACCTCCCAAATGCCTATAACAACAGGATAGGTCTGATTGAAGCCAGAAGCCAGGGGATCCATCTCAGTGTCTCTCATTAGTAGCTCGATCCAATTATTTGGGCCATCATCTGCTGCCTTCCCAGGAACTTTAGGTGGAAGCTGGATCATGAGTGGAGCATCCAGAAAAGAAGCCAGCACTCAAATATAGGATGTCAGGATTGCAAGTAGCAGTGTAACTCACTAGATCACAATGCCATCCTCATGTTTATTCCCACATTTAATAAAACACATATTCTAAATTATGAGTATGAGTCAACCCTTCACAGGAACTTATCTATTTTAATACAGGCTATAAACATTTTATTTTTTATGATTCAAGAGTCATAAAAAAGCTTCTCATAACCATGCTAAACCAAGGAATTTTGTCAGAATAAGTTATCCTGATATGTGCATATTATTATTTTCAATAATGTACAAGTTTATAGAATACCTTAATTTCTATCAGTTCCTGCGCATAAACTAAAATGTCATGGACATAGAATTGTACATATGCACATGTACTGTTATATCTAGAGTGATAAATTGACATAGGTCTACACTTTTTGTTCTAAATAAAACAATAAGTGTTATATAAGCTGAATAATAATAAATGTATTATAAATAATTATGATCAAATTTTTATCTAGCATTCTATTTCTGCAATTTTCTGTTGGAGAATAAAATATGTGGTGTTCTCTGTTAAAAATTGTATCCTAAAGACCTTGAAATTCTGATACAAGTTCTATATATTCAAAGAAAGGCACAGTTTCAGCTATACATATATATATACATATATTTCAATGTTATATCCCCACTTAGAACTTGGTATTTAATTGTTATTATTCCCTAAGAATAAATGTCATATAATTCCTGGAAAATCCTAACAAAGTTTGGCTTAATTTAGCCATTTCTGTTAATAAATTTTCAGTTAAAACATTACAGAACTTTCTCCCAGCAATGCACTATCATTGAAAAGCAAAATTTATTTTGAGAAATCACTGCTGTCTTCCAAAAGAGAACACATGGTAGGCCAGCTCCCAAAGTACACTCTCCGCTTCAGAACCTTGGGCTGGGCATGCTAAAACACAAACCTGACAATAGGTCCCCAGAGGACACTGCTCAGCAACACTGGACTTCGGGCTCTGGGAACCATGGTAGCCCAAGTGTTTTTAGATCATTAAGGGCACTATTTGAGGGATGAAATAGCTCAAAAGTTCTAGATTGTACATAGCTGTCCTCTGGAACATTGCTTTAAAATTTAGGAAAGTTTAGAGATATTTTATTCACTAATAAATGCTAAACAAAACAAAAATCTTATGAGAAAGCAGAATGGGAAAAAAACCTTTATATTTGTCTAAGTAATTTGATTAGTTTAGAACTCAGGTTGAGAAAAAAATAACTAATAAAACAATTAAAGGTACAGCTGCTTTGGTCATACAGTTCTTAGATTGAAGCAGTACCAACTGGATCGGGGAAATAACAACAACAATAGCAACAACAAAAACGAAACAAAACAAAACAAAAATTCAGTTTGACTAAGACTTTCCCTTTCTTATCCATTTCCATTTGACACTATTCCTTTTTTTCTACAGCTATTTTTTTATTTCCTCTTCCATCTCATCCAAATTTACTCCTAAATGATTTTATAGCTTATCAAATCGAACATGCTTCACTTTTTTTCCAATTTCAAACTCTTCCTGATCTTAATTCTTCCCAATACATTTATCTCTGTGGATCACGTTTTCATTTGTATTAACATTAATACTATCTTCATTGGACTGATTTCAATATTATTTGTGGTTTCTAAGATAGAAATTTCAAGAGAACACAACAAAGGAATTTTAAAGTTCATTCACCTTATTTATTTGTGCATCAGTTTAATAAATTAGCCTCCATGTATAAAGGTTTGAGCGATGTTAGGCATATAAACTCATGGAACACATGGTCTCTCACATCAGGGATTCAAATCACACAGGAGGGAAAAATTCTCACAGTCTACCAAAAGGCAACCAAAGAGAAGAGTTAGACAAGTGGAAAATACTCTTTTTTAAAAGCTGACATTAAAAAAACAAATGCAGTTGGGATGACTAAGATAACAGCTCAAAAAGAAATTAAATTTTAGCTCAGGCTATGAAGAAGGAATATACTCTCAAGAAAGTGAGACACCATTGCTGAGAAAGGTATAAACAAATCACCTATTTATTTGTCAAAAAAAAGAGTGGTCAATCCACAATGATGCAAAGTGAAATAATAAAAAGAGCAAACAAGATGAAGAAAATGGCAAATCTTCAAGCAAACAGACTTGATTTCCTATATGGGGAAAGTGCTCCAACATATCATGTTCACAATGCCCAAAAGAAGCTTGAAAGCTAGATATTCTTTTACGTATTATCAAACATCTAAAGTAGTCATAAAAAATTTAAATAGTTGCAAAAGATAAATTTCAAAAAACAAAATAGATTTATTTTTAAAATGAAGTCGTTAGATCCCTCTTTTAAGCAAACTCAGTGGAATTTACACTGATTAGTATCAACTATTGCCTATTTCAATTAGATGGTAGGCCTTCATTTAAGTTTCATATTATTAGTATATTGTCTACAACTTCTTTCAATTTCACTTCAACAGCATGATTTTACTTCATTTGTATGTACTCTTGAGTATCCGTTATTCCTATAAATTTCTCTAGCAAAAATGTGTATGTAAATACAAAGTAAAACAAATAAAAGCTTTTTTGTCAAGATGAGTTTGTGAAAATAGCACACATTATAAATTTTGTTCCTTTTTAAACATAAACATATATTTTCATAACTTGCTCTGTCAACAGAGTGGATGTATCATGCTTGTTTATTATTATTATGTAAGATAACATAATTTTTCTACACTTACACACATTTCCAAATGTAGAGCTAGGAAAATTTTTCATAAAATAAGGTGTTGATACAAAGGTCAGTTTTACAGAAATGTCACAAAATTCTTTGAACTATGTCAGCATATTATGCCAAAATTCATATGAAGATCCATAAGCAACTATACATTATTTTTAGTTATCTACCAGCTAACAACAAGATTAGGCTTTCCTAAGAATTTTTTCCTGTTTTCAACATGCTTTCTGAAGTTTATATGAGGTGAACAACACAGATTTTCAGAATAGTGATACGCCCCACCTACCCAGCTTCTTTCCCATGTTCCCTACCCACTCTCCTTATTTCTTTTTAAAAAATTCTTGGAGTGGCATATTTTCATTTCATGTCACAGTCATGTGCTCAACACTCCATTTGGTAGGGATTCCTTGAGCTTTTTATTCATGCAAAATACAAAATAAATAGAAACATTGATAATCAAATATAAACATACATGCATATATATTCTCAGAGACAAATTGAGTAATGGAGGCTAGCATACTGAGAGGTGGATATATCTTGCAATATGCATTTCTACCCTCAGTGAAACAGTTAAATACACCTCAATAATCTGATGTTAGATTGTCTGCCTTTGTCTACACCTACAATGCCATGGTGCACTTTGGTAGCAGATTATTGAATTTGCAACCTCTGCTAGAGGGCTATAGTGCTGTAATAATATGGAGGAAATAGTGGGAATGGAAGGTGGGAAGGGAGAAGAGGGGAAAGAAAAGCAAGAATCTCTATACCTGTATAGCTATATCATGGAAAACAATAAAAATAGTTACAAATTAATTTATTAATACTTTAAGATTCCATGACTTTAAAAAAAATAGGAAGCCACCTGCCTTAAAGAAAAAAAAATGAACTTTACCAATTACAGAATTACAGAGAAAGAACAAAAGGACATGCTCATTCAAACTCACAGCAAGATTCTCCTTCCCATTTACCCCCACAAGCATAACCTATCAGGAACATAACTGGTAACTCATAAACAACAGACTCGAATCAGCATTAGACAATAGTTAAACTACAAAGACATATGGGGAGAATCAGGAGCAATCCTGACAACCTCTTAACAGGAGGTCATATGCACAAAGCACGGTGGATGAGGGGAGACAGAGTGGAGCAGGTGAACAGGAGGAGGCTTGTATCCCAACCCTGAAGATTCCTAAATCCTCACCAAGGACTATCGGGCACCAAGGACTACATCCCAACTGTCAAGGAGACCACGGGGAATCAGAGTGCCTTTGGAGGCTGAGAACTCTGAGGTCACCCACCCCCATCTGGATTTCCCACATGGGATGGAAGAAGCCCAAATCCTTCTTTGCAGGATCCAAGGTCATCAGAACAAAAGCCAGGAGCCCTAAGCGGTCCACAGAAACAGAACAACAGTAAACTTCCTTTGGGACTAGGGAGAGGAGCTTCTCTGGTCCTTGCTTAGTTCCAATTTTGGTTTCCCATCCTCTCTTGCAATGACCATCAGGATCGCTCCAGAATCCCCTCAAAACAAACAAACAAAACTAGAATAGATAGAGAACAACAAGGAAAGCTTAGAAACAGACAGGAAATGGTCAGCGGGGATGCACTTATAACTCACTGGGTGGGACACAAAGATTAGTTACTCCTCACTGGGGTACTGAAGCTGTCTCTGCACACCCCTCCTAAACTGTTCTGCACCTCAACTGTTGACATATGCCTTTTTAGAGTTATAAGTCAGTTTAGACCACCCGAAAAACTGCCAGGTTCAGCAAAATTATACTCCAACACTATAAACTGCTAAATACTAAAATGAAAATAGACACAAGACAGCTGAATAGTACCCTATAGCCACTTTAAGGTGTATAGCAGCTGGTTCTGTGTATAAATTAAAATTGAAATCTCAATGAAGTAGTCACAGGATGTGGTTAAGAACATACATCTTTTTAACATATTGGTTACTCAATACCATGTCAATTAATTCCATAATGTTGTAAATTGTTGTTGATGTTGTGCTGGGGCTTTTAATTGATCAGGATGATATTCTGCCAGCTCTACCTTCAGACCAGAGATGATCTCCCCAAGAAACTGTTGAATTTACCTGGACAATGAGATGCTGGACTCTATGCTTGATATATGCTTGCAATGTAAGAATCTTGACTGAACTTGAACAATACTGCAACAAGATGGAGGAATCCACTATGGGGGGAGGGTACGGGGAGGGGATGGGGGAATCCCAGAGCCTATGAAACTGTGTCACATAATGCAATGTAATTAATAAAAAAAAAAGAATAAACTAGGGGTAGCTGCAGTAATAGTAGTAGCAGCACCTACACAGCCATATGCAAATATGAGTCCTAAAAACACGCATCTGATGTCTGAGTTACTGGCGACCTAACAGCATATTTAACCATCCTCATCATCCAATAAAAGATAAAATATCTGTTATAGTGAGGAATACAGGAAATAGCAAGTTTATAAAAGTATTAGCATTCACGAAAAAATGAAGTTGCTTAACTTTTTTTTTCTAATTTTCATCTATCTTTCATTTAGGCCTCTTCTTTTCTAGGAAAACTTAGATTGCGCCATTACATGCTTTTGTAGAAGCAAGTGGCTTACAATGAGCAAATAAGATTTCCTTGAAACTCATTCTTTTCTTCAGAATTACCATGGGAATTGAAAGTAAAAGCAAAGCAAAAGTTACATAGCTGAGTTAAGCCAAACTAATTCTGAGTTGTACTCCACACTTAGAGCTGATAACTTTGACTGACTTGTATTTTAAGGTTGGCAAAATCATTTCTCTCTTCTTCCAGAGAACAATGAAATCTGGCTTAGAACAGTAGACTTACACTCCCATTTTTTGACTAATTCAAAGTAGTGCCATATTAAGTCATTGTCAGAATTATTCATCTTACAAAGAATTAAAAGGTAGCCTCTTTTTTTATTTTTGCAGTTTATTATTTGGAGAGATAGAACGTGAGTTCACTAGAACAAAAGTAAATTTACACATTGCAAATATATTCTTCCCCAAAATTTAGCAAAATATTTAAGAAAAATGAAGCCTTGAAAAAACGGGGTAGCATGCAAACTGATTTACTTGCATGTCATTATGCTAAACTGCAAATTATGAACCTTCTGTGTTATTGTCTAAGAATTTACCAATCAGTGATGAAAATCAGGGATGACAAAGCATTCATTTACTATTAATTAATGTCTATAAATTCCATATGCTAGGAATTTAAAACTTTTCATCTATCAGAAATTAAGGCATAATTGATCATTTGGAGCAAAAGCAGTAGCAGCATGCAGAGAATAAACAGTAGCAGCATGTTTCTTACAGAGTTCTACGTACTTTTCCAAAACAGGTTAATGTTTCAAGGGGAATTTTAAAAGCCAAATACACAACAATACATTGCACTCTCAATACTTGCTCCTGTGTTACATAAAACACACACATATACTTCTAATCAACTGAAAATAATTTGTGAGGAAAAATAGAATATACTTACTCATACATTTATGCAGGTGGTAATAGATTGGACTTCATCAATTTTGAAATCTCCAGCAATCATTTTTAGATTTGTAACTGTCTATAAGTCCATTTTAAACACATTTTATGCGGTTCTTTCTATTGCACATGATGTAATATTTCAGATACACAAAAATTATTATCCCATGTTATATAAGAAGACATTACACAGATCAACCTATGGAAACCTGGGAGATATATCAGAATAATATACCACTGAAAAATTCCCTCTTTAATTAAGCAATCTCTTCACAGACTGAGGTCTGCATAGAAAAAGAGACGCAATTATTTGTCTGACTTAAGGAGAACTAAGAAAAATAAATTTGTCTAAAGCTAGCTTTGATTAACTTTGATTGCTGGAGAACATTCAGCATTAGAGTAGTCAGAGAAATGGAAAATGAATGATCAGTCATTAACATTATATTACTTCTAGAGATGTCTAATGCAAAAGTGTTAAGCATAATTGAATTAGATGAAATAAAAAAGAGCTGCATAAATATAACTAAGATTTAGGTTTGAATACAGTATAACTTCCAACAGATTATTCAATTTTATTTTCAAAACTCACAGCCTTTCTTTTGCTTTTAACATGCATAACCTACAATAGAAACAGATATAATTTGCGCTACAAAGAAGGAGGTAAAAAAAATCCCACACCACCAAAGAGCTCACCAGGGTCTTTGTGTGATTACTATATTTCAGAAGCCTTGAAAAGAGATATGGATTTAATTAAGCAAAGCAGCCCTATATATTGACTGGTTCCACTGTCCTCTCTAAGTAACCAGGCTTTTCTTAATAAATGTGCTCAGGGGAGGGAAAAGAAAAGAAAAGAAAAAAGAAAAGGTCTGTTTCAATCTCCATGAAAATACATTCAGTCCTCTGTGTGTGTGTATCTTGGTTAGCTCTCTGAAAATATTCAGTCTTGGTACCCTTCCAAATACTTTTTCAAGCCTTACTGCTCCATGACACTGATAGATTTAAACTTAGTAGCCTGGGAGCAAAAGAAACATGTAGTGATTGAATACTGGGCCCAGAGTTTTTTAAGGTAATCAAAATGAAAGCCTTAAAGTAACCAGTATGAGATAATTCAGTATTTCAGAATTATTGCCAATAGCAAGGTTTGATTTATTTTAATTATATTCATTTTGTTGTGGCTCATAGCTTTCACTAGACATAAGAGGAGGTGGGGGAAGAGCCTCTCATGTTTTATCACAGAGTCATATCATGTTATAATTCATGTCTTCAATAATCCAAGTCATGTGACAAAAACGCATGTGCTAATTGAAAAATAGTTATGGTGATTCCATTAAATTTTTATATGAAGTAATTTCTAGCTTATAAAACACACTTCATGTGTAAATCCAGACTTCCACCAAACCAAAGAGATGGCCCAGCAGGGGATGCTTGCTTAACAGAGAAAAGAATACTTTAACGACAGCATATAATGCATACCCCATGCACAGACCACAGGGAAGTCTGATTTCTTTTAACCTCTTTAGATAATATTGATTGTCAATGGGTTGGTTGTTCTTGTATGCCTGAATCCCAAAACCCTTAGTATTTTTTTATCCCCTTATTGGCCTCAATTTTGCAGATTTTTAATTATTTGTAACACATGACTCTGCAAAACTTCTGAGCAATTAAATGATGGAAACCTTTTTACTGGGAGATTTAATTCAAAAACAGTAATCGTTTCTATTTACTTTATACACATATGTAAGTGTAAATATATACACACCTGTATTTATAGTTTAACTGAATTACTGTTTTCTGTGACAGACATAGGACCACAACACTCAGTACACTGTCCTATTTAAGACTTAAATCAAATGTCTTGGGTAGGATTAGAGAAAGAAGGAAGATGGTGATTATACAGTGAGCAGAATTAAGACCACATTCAAAACTCCAGGTTGATAAATAACTGAAAGAAGTAATTTAAATGTCGTCTAAATAATTTTCTTTATGAGAATAATTATACCTCTTAGGCCGGCTCTGTTCTGGGACCTCCTTAAGACCAATTTCCTGATTTGTTAGGTCGTTAACTTAGAGATATGAATATTTGTTATACAAAGCAAAACCATTTATCTTCAGTGAAAACTGGCAAGCAGAGTAGCTTTGTATTTTGGTCCACCTTTGACACTCACACCACACTTTTTATCTCAGAATTTAAGCACTTGTAAAAATACATCATTGACACACCCCTGGTGTGAGGCTAACAGTAAAATCATTTGGCTGCTCTGTGAAACAGGGTTACATGAAAACTGGAAGGAACACATCCGTTGTATTTCTTTTCTTCTGAGGATTTTTAAAGGCTTTCTGTTCTGTTAATTCCAATAGTGTTTGTCATAACAGGGGACAAACATTATTTCAGTTGTGTAGTTTTGGCAGGCATACCTATTAATTCACTGTGGTCAACCTGAAACATCATATGGCATTATTAAGTCATCCCCTTCTCTTACTGCTGTGTAAGATGAGTTGAACAGACACATAGCCTTTGAAGGTTTGATTTGAATTCTTAAATTCTAGCATGTTGCCATGAATTTTTATTTTATCAAAGGTGTCTATAGTGTGTATCTCTGGAGATTTTTTTAGTGAGATTTGGCTAAATGTATATGGTGACCAGGCAAATAAACAGTACCACTATGATAAATATCCTATTTAGGTGACCTTTCCCAATGTTATTCCTCTTGCCAAATAATATCGCTTATCCTTTTTGAAAGTGTCAAAATGAATTGCTATATAATAAAAATGTATCAGAATACACTTTCTGTTCTAGGCATGATGGCTACACAGAACTGAATGAAATCCATCTGGTTCTGGGAGTCAGGTATGAGAACTTTCTAGGTGCAGTTTTATTCTATGGCCATCTTAGAAGTCCTCATTCTTCCAGCAGGGTTTTGTTTCTATTCTTCCTTTCAGCTCAGATAATCTGCCAGTCTCCTTTTCCAACTCCTCCTTCCAGCATGTCCACATGAAACAAGTGCACATATATATTTAGCATGAATAGAAAAAGTAATAGAACAGGATTTGCTGTTTTCTTTCACGACTGATATCAAGCGATTCCCAGATGTTCCCACAGATTTTCAGATTCACATACATTAGGGCTCAGCCAAAATATTGAACCATACTTCTGTTGACTCATCACTAACTTCCATGCTTTGTTGAATACCACACAGCTTGCTCTCCAATATTATCTTACAATACGTATGTTAATATAATAGATCAGTTCTGTCTTTCAGAGACTTTATTTTTAAAAATAAATACAGGAAACTATGGAAAACAGGATAAGAACCTGTAAGAAACAAGAGCCATGTATGGTTTCTTTTTAAGAAAGATGACTACTTGATATAAATCTTAAATTATGACAGTGGCCATCTAAAACTAATTAGGCTATGAGGGAGAAAAACTATGCAAAGTCACTGGCCACAAATAGCATGAGTAACTATACCGGGAAAGGGAAAAATTCCCATGGTATCAGAAGGGAAATATTAGTAGTTTGGTGTTATTTGCATAGTTCATAAATTGGTCATATTAAATCCACTTTATCCTGATGAGTTGTATTATTAGTCTAATACAAAAAGTTTAAAAATGGGGCTTGTATGCTGCAGGTTGTACAGTTCCTAGAACCCTCTTCTGCCCAGCACGTATCACTTGTTTAAATTAATTGACTCCATCTGAGGGTAAGTATTTGCAAACCAAAGACAAGAACTAGGAACGAGGCTGAAATGATCCACAACACCACATTATGGGAAGTCTTGAAACAGGGTGGATTGTTTAGGAGTACAGAAATCTTAGGAAAGCAAATGCTATGTGCAGAGAAAACGGGAAGCCTTCGCTGGTTTTGTATTACCCAGAATAAAGACAGGAATATAAGGGCCTGACTTTGCCTAGACCTGTTAAAGATGTGACTGGGACCTGAATGTGACTAGTTGCAACTGGAAAAGAGAATGGGAAAAGATCCAGAAAACAGAAGTATTGTACAGCCATTAGGAGGAAGAATGCAAATTCTTGTGTAACTGCTAAATGCACCAGGCAAAGGGTGAAGGAAACTGGAGGAAACTGGAGGAAAATGCCCATAAATATCACTCCATATACGGTTAATTATGTCCACTTCACTAAGTGATGCCCACTGAGCTGGTAAAATATTACTTCTATGTGTGCCTGTGGGGGATGTTTCTGGAAGAGACTAGGATTTGAATCAGTAGCCTGCTTAACAATTGTCCTTAAGAAAAAAAATAAGGGGGGGGGGGGTGGCATACAGAGCTGAAGCTATTGAGGGCATGAACATTAAAAAAAAAAGTGTAAGAAGAGCAAATTCTGTCTCTTACCTCTTTTGGACAGGAGAGCTCCTTGTTTCCTGCTTTTGGACCAGGCTGACTTACACCACCAGCTTTCCTGGATCTCCAACCTTGCAGATGGCATAATATGGAACTTTTGCCTGCATAACTTTGTGAGCCAATATTTACCATAAATCTCTTTACATAGCCAGCCGGCTAGCTATGTACCTTCCATCACCTATTGTTCACTAGAGAACCCTAACAAATTCCATTGATACATATAAAGCCAACTTCCTATAATTACACTAACTTCCCATTTTTATCTTTTTTAAAATAACAGTTACTGCACTTGAATCTCGAGCTTTGTGTTTTACTCACAGTCAGCTGCCAGCTAGAATTCTGACCAAACAATACATATTTCAGATTAACATAGGTGAACACATTAGCTTATTGAAAACATTCTTCTTCAGAACCTAACTAAAGATGACATCCCAGAGACTCACCAGATAACTGAAGCCAGCCTATTATTTGAGCTATGTTTTTCTTTAGACTTCTACAACTATCCTAAAATATTTTAATAGCTAAGGACCATGTAATAACCCAACCCAATGAAGCATTCTAAATGAAAACTTCTCCTTTAACTTGTAATGATAATAAATTGCCACACCCGATTCATATTGCCACTTCACCAAAGGACTTGTTTTATTAGGAAAGTCAAATAGTTTCTATTTTAACTTGAGATTTCAGTACAAGCCAAAAAAAGAAAAAAAATTAAAAGTATTCACAAGTTTGTGTTGAATACAGTTCAATTTAACCATTACAAAGTTCATGTAAAGTACAGGAAGTGAACAACTTATTGCTTACATTGAGAAGAACACTTGATGTACTCAACCCCTCCCAGAAAGATGTCTAAGCTACAGAGGAAAGGAAATAAAGCAGATATTTCTAATACTAATTAGTGTGAGGAATATAAACACTTCTTACTGAGAAATGCTTTTTTGTCATTTAAATTTAGGGACATTTCAAATCAATGATCTTTATGAAAGGGTATAACATTTGGCAAAAATCCATATTTTTTTCATTTGTCCTTTCGATGCGAATTTTCCTGCACTGAGCTTCATAACTATTAATTTATCCGCAACCTCAGAAAGTAAGTAGATTACTTATGCTATATATAAAATCAGATAGGACTATCATTAATATCCAGCTTTTTAAAAGATTCTAAAAGTGCATAACTAATGGCCTCAATAAAGTGGAAGAATCTTTCCTGCATGGCAAAATTGGTTAATTGTTCAGTTAAATGCAGTAAAATGTTGGTTGGTAAACCTAACAAGATCAAATTGCATAGCCACAAATTATTCTGAAAAGGAAAAGAAGGCCTTTTCAAGAGCAGAGCAGGCTTTTTCCTTTCACAGACAGTTCTAGCAACGCTGCGATAAATTCACATTTATTTATAAACTGCTGATACAACTTCATGTTTCTCTCAAAGCACTAGACATCTCTTGAGATAGTTGTTTGAGCTTATGTAAAGCTAATTTCAACTATTGCCCTTATCTAAATCTAAGCCAATGTCTGCATGAACTTGATCCTTAAATCTGTAACTCTGTGCAGTCCTTGTCTACTTAAATGACTTGCAGTTTCCAGGTCAAGTTAGAAAAGCTGACACGGAACAAGCGTCTCTGTGTTTTCATTTCTGGCAAGAATTTAAGGGGCAAAAAAAAAAAAAAAAAAAAAGAACAGGGTTAGATTAGAGTCCTTTGAACCCCCAAAATGATCTGGAATTCTGCTTGAGTCAAAGTAGCTTTTGGTGGCGATGTCATTTACACACCAGTTTCTGTCTCTCTGTTATCATTGTTCCACAGGGAATGTTTCTATTATAACTTCAAAAAGTCCTTTATGGCGTGTAAGTGCATGCAAGCTACGAAGACCCAGTTTCCTTATTTGGCCTTTTCCCCTTGGCTCTTTCTTCTTCTTGATTGTATTAACACAAACTGTGCTGTTCAGTTCCAATCATACTAGCACACTCTGCTGTACACTGGTAACATCACAATTTGCTCTACACTCTCCTTCACACTGTTCTGCATCACAACGTAGCTGTATGTCCCAACGAACCAACTTAGAACTGATATTCAATCTTCACTTGGCCTTGACAGCAGTTAAGTATCCTTTTTTATTTGTTTGCTTCTTACTGGCCAAAAGTTCATATTTTATAACTATTTCCAACATTTTGGGGAGACAATTTTCCCAGTGTGATTTTTCAGCCTTAGATAAATATGGCAGTTAAGATTTTTACATTATCTTATTTATTTTGTCTTCTTAATGAGATATGCTATGAAACAACTCACTTTAAAATTCAAAGTTCCTAATGTGTATGTATTCTGCCCAAATCATTAAAAGACTCATTACTAGAAGAATTCCACAGCGATTCCTTTAATAATCTAAAATAAAGTTCTCTCTTGACATTAAGAAGAGACTAGGCAGGCATTGAGCAGGTGGTGAAGATCCTGCAGTCTCACATCAGAGTACCTGAACTTCCTCCCCAGCTCTAATCACATGCCAGTGTAGACCTTGGGAGATGGCAGTCATGCCCAAAATAACTGGGTTCTTGTAACCAGTGTGGGAGACCCTGCCTCACCCTGGCTCAGGTCCTAGTGCAGCCCCATGTATCACAGGTAGTCAGAGAGTCTTTCTGTGTTTTTCTCTGCCTCTCCAATAAATAAGTTAAGATTTTAAAATATAATTAGGCATTTTAAATCCTCCTACTTAAAAAAAAGATTAAAAATTTTCTAGACACAAAGTAAGACCACTGAAGTTTTAACTGCTGCCACATGGTCCTCAGAACACTTGCTCTGCAATGGGTAGAAGTACGGCCATGGCTGAATGGGCTCACTCCATCACGTAACCCAGGACATCTAAAACTGCACAAAGGGCAGCCTGGAGCCATTCTTACTTTTTGGATCCAGACACAAGAACATTTGTTAGTTTCTCACATTTTCATAAGACCACACACCCTGGCAGGGTAGATCAAGCAATAAAGGTGTGGAAGTGCTATAACTTGTCATCTATACTGTAATGAGAAGTTTATCTTATCTAATGATAATCTTCTTTGTTGCAAAAAAAATCAACAAAGCTATTTAACCAATTCAATTTTTTCATATATCATCAATGAATTTCAGAAAACAAGAATGTAGATCCTTCAATTGAAATTACTGTAAATGATTGATTAAGTAGCTCGAAAATAGTCACTCAGAAATAGAGATAAGTGCTGTAGTTTTCCTCCCTGTACTTTCATAGAATGTGAGAGAGATAAGATGACATATAAGCTACGAGAGACAGCAAGGCAATGAAAACATTATTTTGCATTGCTGCAGCATTTTCTAGACTGAATACTGCCAGAGTTGCTTTATAAGGGACAAAGTTCTCTGTTTAAGGATTTGTTTTCAACAAATGAACTTCAATGAATAAATCTCAGACCACTTTTCTGCAAGATGTAAAACACATAGCAAAATGCAAAGTTTAAAAAATTATTGTTTCCAAAAACATCATACATAAACCACGGTGTTATTGCTGAGTGGGCTGAGGACTTCTGCTCTACCTATGCCAGGTGGCATCAATGTAAATAGGAGACAAAGATGTTCTACTTCCTCCGCCTGCAAATCCTCACAGCCCATCTGCTAAGTTTCTCATTTTTAATAGAAAATGTTAGTTCCAGTTTCCTAATTGCCCTATTACCAAAACACGCGTCATAAAAGAGTTGCTTTTGTTTCTGAAGTGCTCAGAACTTCAGAATTCCAGCATAGATATTGATAGAAGCAGGTGCTAAAAACGTTGATATCAATGACTCATAGTCACAAGAGGCAGTAAAACACTTCACAATACCCAGGCATAATCCCATCTGAGGTGATACATCTGACTAAATCCTGCCAGGCACTCTGACACAGTCCTCCTCACTTCTATTACACGACTGTGTGGTTTTTCTTTTATCCTGGTGATGAGATTCAATATATTTCATGTTCTTGATTTTTATACAAACACACAGCTTTTAAATAAGGCACTTATGTTAAATTAAACAACAGAAGTATAATCTGAATTATATCTGGGAACGCCTCAGACTCAAGACACTTAGATTACATTTACCTACATAAGAACTACTATAAACTTCTTAACTAACATGATTTATTCCTTATCTATGAACCTGTACTCCAGCGTGGATAGTCAGGAAAGCATAACAACTTTAGTAAAGCAGTTACTCTAAGAACGCTGCCTACATAAAGGGTAACAGGATAAAAATGAGAAAGTTTACTGAGAAGTTAGGTATTTCCTAAAAGTGTGGTGGCACTTCATATTAACAGAATACATTTTGATAAGAATCTTGGCCCCAGGCAAACTGAACCATGAAAAATCAGCTCCCTGAGTGTTCCTGTCAGAGGCCAGTGATGGAGGGATCCCTGTAAATTCTTAATCTGCCCCTTTTTCAAGGCAGGACAATATAGCACCGCTGAAAGAAAGGTTGAACTGCTGAACCTCCACAGTAGGTAACCCAGAAAGCAATCAAGTTGAGCTGGCAGGGAGTAGATTCCAACTGAACTCTGTCTTTTCTCTCCCTCTGCAGGTATCATACAGAGGGGAAGATTCCTAGGACTCGTGGCTTAATTTCTCTGGCTACCACACTAATCGCACGCATCTCATAATTACTGTCTTTCTTTCTCCCTGCAGACAGTCATTCTTCTGTCTCTTAGCTCCGTGCCACAGTCAGACAGTACCTACACAATGGCTGCACTAGTTAGCCAGCCACCTGAGGGAACTGCGACACCCCTCTGCGTTTCCTTCCCAGTGCCCCCTTTTCTTCCTTTTTCCCCTTCACTTGTCACCCCCCATCCTTCTTACTAAAGAATATTTAATTTGCATTCTTTCCCAGCTAAAGCAGAGTTAAGGTAATTGATTCATTAAGTAAGACGCCTGTGCAGAAAAGCCTCATGATTTGTGAGCCAAGTTTGAACTCCTATAGAAATAAGAGTGACATTGCAAGTACAGCCAGGCTCCCACAAAGGGAAGCAAGATGCAGGATGCATTATCCAAAGGCACTGAAGCTGTCACAACAACTGTGCTTTAGCATCTCTCCAGGTGTGTGGCACACAACCCGCCCTGGACTGAATGGTCAAGGTTTTCATATCAATATACAGTTTTTCTATTACAATGATTAAGATTGTTGACAAATTTTAGTCAAGCTGGCCGTGTAGTTGTAATAATATGCATACCTGATCGTAAACTTTGAAAGAAGCAGGCCTTGTGCTCTGTCTGCCAAGCATGGTTTGCCTTCATATGTGTCAGTGAGGACCCTTCTCAGTTCTTTTTAGTAGTATAAAAGGCAACAAAGGCATATGCAAAAGGTTCAGGCATAGCAAGCATGCACACCTCTGGACTGTCTTCCAAGGACCTTGCGGTAGGGTAGGTGTGCTAACCACTTCTGGGCAAGATTGATTGCTGAGCATCTGGAGGTATTGTGGAGACAGTTTATGGTTGCCCTGGAGCAGCAAAGCACCTCCTACCATGCTGAGGTGACCCCATTGGTGATGTGTTAATTGGCTCTGAAGGGAGCCTCATCTGGTCAATCCAGATGGAGATGCGGATTTATCTCCCTAGATTGAAAATACCACGAAAATGCCAAGCCACCTTCTGAGAAGAATGGAATTGATTCTAGGCTATAACAGATTGTCGATATAACGAAAGGTCGAAGAGCAATCAAATGACTTGTACTTCCCTTTTTGCTGTAATGAACAAAGCTGGAGCATTCACAGAACATAAAAAAGCAATTTATCTCATCTGTTTAATCTTGAGAAGTATTGTAATTACCCATATCAACAAACAAATGTGTGTATTACAGTCAAAATTCTAGAGCATGTGCAATAATTATAAACAAGCCTGAAGGAAAAACTTGTATACTGACACACTTCACATTAGAACCTGCCTGTATCTGTTAAGTCAATGCTGTAGACTTGTCAAGAACGTATGTGTCTCTCAGAAGGCCTACTGAAATGCATTCTAGCTCCCACTAAAGCCAAGGCTAAGAATTATCAAACAGCTGCTTCTCAGCTCTAAATATTACTATTTCCTTGTTAAACATCTAGATCCTTGAGAGTAGGAAATCGTAAGATGCCTACAACAATACCCTGAATATAAAGAGGTAACAAGAAAACAAATGAGGTAATGTGTAGTGTATGGAAGCTCTGATATGATTAATATCAATTATCATTTATTGTTCCTCAGTCACTATACTGATTTTTAAAGGTTTATGAAATCTCTAGCTATATAATCATCCTGATAAATAGCATTATTAACTAGTTTGGCTACCTAACTCTCAAATCCTGTAAGTGTGCAAAAATATAACAAAATGTCCCCAATATTGACTTCTCCAAATAATTTATTTATTATTCTGAATTATGAAGAAGCATTTATAACTGTGTTAATTCAAGTTTATGTTGGTTTTACATCTAAATGACAGACTGTGGGAAAGGAGCCACAAGTTTCACCTTTACATAGGTGGCTTGGGAACAATACTTGCAACAGAATAAGCTACTCTCAGCTCTCACACATGGGATCAGCCCCACCAAAAAAAAAAAAAAAAAAAAACAGACAAGTTGAGACACAGGACCTCTACTTGCCCTTCACCCCCTTTGATGTTCTCTGCACTCCAGCTTGGATTTACATCCTGAAAGGGCTGTTACTGCTACTTAGATATGTTTCAGGACAGATGGCAAGGAAATTTTCTTCACCTTGACTATCCTATTGAATCAAACCTGCTTACAAAAGTGTTATGAAAATGTGTTAGGCCCAGCTCAGATGTTTAATTATTTGATATCCTTATTTATAAGAAAAAATAAATGTATGTTATATTTTTTTAACTAGAGAAGTTCAAATGTAGATTGATGGCAACAATGCAAGACCACCAACACAGGCTATTTTCCTGTGATTGCTGCTCTCATCTTTTCAAACAGGAGTTCATGTTTATGATGCAGTCCTAACGTTCTGCACAAGTGGAATTTGGCTTCCATCAGTTGACCTAACCATCTCCAGGGAAGTATTTAACATCTGAACAGTGGATTCTTTTTAAGCAATCTGTAAGAACAGATAATTATCTGTAAGAACATAATTCTATATGTAACAATTCATATTCCTCATAATGAGTTTCTAAGTTCAGACTGTACATATTCCAATTAGATAAACATGCAACAAGTCCATTTTACTAAAGATCTGATGTTGAATGATATAGACTCAAAACCATTTTATTTAACCATCTCTGATCAATCAATACTATAAGTAAGGACATTCTCTATATTAAATAAAACATACACACACACAAACACACCCCACCACCACTATTACCACTGTAAAAAAGAAAAATAAATTTAGTGTTTACAACACTACACTTACAACAATATGTTAATGAATGGATATAAATAATCTACAGTTTTAGAATATGACTTATTGTTGCATCTGAAAAAGATAATTTGAGATGGAGCAATATCCTCATTTCTGATGAAAAGCCTTTGAAGGATGACATGTAAGTCATTGACAGATATTTACCAGGGACATGAAACTAGTGCAACAGTTAAAAACAATCTCTGGGGAGCAGAATTTAGACTGGAGCCTAAGACATCCAATTCCCAAAAGCAGGTGCTTGAGTTTAATTTTCAGCTCTAGCTTCTCACTCCAACTTATTGCCAATGCAAACTGAGGAAGGCATCAATGATACCTTAATAATTGGGTTTTTGACACCCATGTGAGAAACTCAGATTGTATTCCTCATCCCTGGCCTCGGCCTTGCAGGGTTAAATGAGATCCCTCTCTTTATTGTTCTCACTCTCACTTTTTCCCTCTCTGCACCACAGATAGATTTTTAAATCTTTAAAAACATTTACATCTTTTACAATGCTTTTTAAAAAGTAAAACCAAGCTTTGGAATTGAAAGATATCCCCTATTCGTGAATTGAAGTAATTAATATTATTAACGTATCACTCAAAGTAATGGATAGTTAGTGGATTCTTGCCAAAATCTCAAAAATATTATTCATTAAAGAAAAATAATCATAGATTACCTGGAAAATCACAAACCTTCAGTTAATAAAGGTAAATGAAACTAAAGCCATCACACTGACTTCAAAAATATACTTCAAACTCTATTAATCAAAACAGCATACTACTAGTAAAATGACAGACACTAACATGAGCAATACAGCATAGAAAACCTCAGGGAAAAAGCACACATTATTTGACACAACTGTCTAAAATACACAATGCAGATACATTGAATGTTGAAACAAATGAATAGCCACATGCAACAGAGAGAAATTGGACCCTTACCTGAAACCATGCACTAAAATCAACTCAAAATGAATTAAAGATTTGAACACAAGACCAGAAACTGTGAATCCTAGGTTGAAATTGAAGCTGAAAGTACATGACATAAGACTTGGAAATGATTCTTTTAGCTATGTACCCAAAGGCACAGGCAATAGTGGCAAAAAAAAAAAATGACAAGACAAAAACAACATACAATTTTTATTTTTAATTAGTCATTTCTTAAAATATCAACCAACTACTAAAACACATGCCTTTTGCCCTTTGGCAGTCTCCTTGCATGTTTCGCCATGTTAAGTATAGATAGTAAAGATAAAGGTCATCTCTATTTTACCTCAAAATTGAATGTACCCTTACCAATCCATCAATACAAACATTAGCATTTCATCTTCATGAAACTATATACTAGAGTAAAAAAAATCAGACTAGCATTGAATTTTTTAGAAGATTTATTTATCTTATTTTTATTGGAAAGAGTGATTTTTATTATTACAGAGAGAAGGAGAGACAGAGAGGAAGATCTTTCATGCACTGATTTACTCCCCAAGTGGCTGCAACAACTAGAGCTGAGCAGATCTGAAGCCAGGAGCCAGAAGTCTTTGGGTCTCCCATGAGGGTGCAAGGTGCCAAGACCTTGGCCAATTCTCTGCTGCTTTCCCAGGCCACAGAGAGCTGGAACAAAAGTGGAGCATCCTAGATACGAACCATTGCCATGTGGGATCCTGATGCATGCAAGATGAGGATGCTAGCCACTAGACTACCATTCCAGGCTCAGTAGCACTGAATTTTATATCACTTGATCATTGATTATTGCTTCCTTTTATGGCAACTTAATGGCATGTAATATTGAATTAAATCATGAATCCACCAAAATCAAGCATATGTCTTCTAGTCATACTTGTCTGAAGAGCAATCTGTGAAACACGTTTTAGAGTACTTAGAGCGTGTTATTCTAAAATGCTGAATTATATATATTCTACAATCAGATCAGCACCGCTAAATTTACCATGAGAAACATTAAGATTAAAAATTTTTTTATTATTTTTTTGACCTCCTAGTTCACTTTCCAGTATATTTTGTGATTGTGATATTATGACTTGAAGAAGACTCTGAACAGGAAACCAAGGAAAATGCCTGTGGTTAAAAAGTTTATGGAGATATACTGGATAAGGAAGAAAAAGATCAATTAATTTAAAATATATACTCCTGGGAAACCTTGATAAATCAAGTGCCCAACTACAAAGGTCAACAAGTCAAGTGATTCACTTACCTACCACAAATTGAGTATTTTCCAGAGGAATTGCAAAGATAATCTCTCATGGGACCATAGAAACTTTTAAATCAAGGTGTCTGTCACATTCACTTCATTCACATATTATTTCAATATCTACACAAGACTGCAGATAGAGTTTGTTCAATAATTAAACTCTATTTTGAAAAATGGTACATGGTTTCACAAACTTTCTTAGGCTTTGTTTTATTTGAGAGAAGAAAGCAATCTTAAATCCAGTGGGAAATATTATAAACTAAGAAAGAAGCCATGGAACAGAAAGAAGATTGAAAACAGTGAGTCAAAATATTTGAAAATGCAGAGATGTAAAACTTTTAACAAAGATCTTCAGCAAGTGAAGAAGAAAAATGAACATCAGAGAATCCCATCCTCTAGCTATTATAAAACAAAAGTTATAACCCAAAATTATCCTGCTAAAAAGGCACAGAAATTATCCAGCTTAAAAGATAGAAATACATAAAAGTGTTAAAAATGTGTTGCTGAGTTTTCAAAAAAAGGCAGGGTGGGGGGATATCTAGATAGCAGGGGGAAGAAAAAAAAGGGTTGGGGTTTAAAAGGGAATTAAACAAAAGAAAAATTCGCTAAATCTGCAGCCCTTTTAATACAAGATGGTGAGATGTGTGTTTAGAGGTTTCATTTTAGGAGTAGCAATTTTTATAACCAAGGACTATGATTTCAAAGACTGGGAACAAAAGGGGCATTGAACCCTTAGGAAGTGGTGGTTGGCATACTTTAACGAAGTCAAGACCCTCGAAAGAACACACCTTTGGTCCCTTGGTACAAGGTCAGAGAAATTCTCTCCAGCACTGAAGAGAGTTCTGGAGGTGATTTTTTTTTTTTTCCTATCAGGACTTCTAGAGGACCAAAAACAAACCAAAAAAGGGCAAAGACCAAAAAACTTCCCTAACAATTCTAAATTGTACATATCAATTTGAAGTTTGCAATATAATCTCTTAGTGATCTGGAAAAGCTCAAGCAAATAAATGAGTGTAAAAATCATCTTCAGGTGTTGATTCCACTGAGGCATCTGGCAGAAAGGGAAAACTCTTCAGAAAGGCAAGCCATGAACTTGGGTCACACAGAAGGTGAGTTATAACATGTATAAAGAAACAATACATAATGAGCCAGAGTCAACAGCAAAAATAGTTGTATACCCAAAAATTTAACACAAAAATCAGAAGTGTCAAATTCCTGGCACCAGCTTCTACTAGCAAAGACCAATCTAGTGTGAACAGTTATAGAGTAAGCCCTCAGATGTATAGTTCTGTCTCTCACTTCATCCTTTAAATCAATCAATCAATAAATAAATTTGTGTCCCTGTGTTTAATAATACCCAATATTATAAAGGTGGTATCTTTGTATTTGTGTAAATGTTTACTACTGTTTATTTTTTTTAATAATGTGAAGTTGACATTAGTTAATTCTACAAAATATGCATATTTATTTATTTACTTTTGGAAAATGTTTTCCCAGATTCATTCATTCAATAATTAATTGTCTTAACATTATTTTGTGATTTCTGATCAGTCATATGTCAACTTTCCTTTTGGAGTTTGTTTCTGGGATCTCTTTCCATTTCCACTGGTTTTACTACTTATTCTTGAGTCAACAGCTTATCGAGTTAATTATAAAATCCTTGGAAACTCTTGACATTTGATCACAAATTATCCTGGTCTATTTCTGTTTTTACAAAATTGCCTCAAGTACTCTTCATTTATAGCTCTACTGTAAGAATATTTGATAAGGAGGAGACTGAAAAAGATGGCCGACTGCAGAGAGCTGGTGTAGGGTGGAGTAGGGAAGGAGGGGAGCCGATCCAGCAGAGAAACAGGCCAGGAGGCGCGAAACTGTAGGGAGAAGAGCGAGAAGGTCACTGGAGTTCACTAAAGCAAGAAGATCTACACAGCGTGAAGGAACAGCCGCAAAAAGTAGGAAAGAAAATACAGCACGCCGCGAGAAACCTGGTGAGTCACGATCCCAGGCAGGGGGAAGGCGGCAGAGGCTCAACCGCCCCAGGGAAAACAGAGGCGGCTGGAAGGATAGGCGCCCACACCGACAGGGGCACCAGTCCCCTGGAAGGCAGGAGCCCCCAGAGGAGGCTACTGGACTGATCATTGGGTGCATTATCCCTGCAGAAGTGGAAGAAAAGCTGGGGAGATTTCCCAGAGGCTTGCCTACCCGCTGCTCAGCGGCTCTGGGAGAGTGCAGAGGGAACAGGAGCAGCACTGTGGGACTGGGGCTCAGAGATCCCCATATCGGCTCCGAGCTGTGGACTGGCTGCGGGAGAGTCAGTGGATCCTGTTGCTGGACTCGCCCTGAGCCCCAGAGGCTGGGCAACGCTCGACAGGGCCTCACGTCCTGGGCAGAGGAGCAGACTAGTGGGGGCACGTCTCACCTAAAGGGCTCTGTGCCTCTCAGAGATCCGCTTCCATCCTTGAGAGAGTGCAGCTGAGGAAGTGGCTTCCTCAGGGCGGAGTCCCCAGCTGGGCTCAGCTAGAGAGGCCAGACCGGAGCAGGCTCAGCTGAACTGGCCGGACAGGTTTTCCCAGCAGGAGCCCGCTCGGAAAGACCTGCCTGTGGTGTTGCAGCCCTCGGCGGAGCAGCCCTTCCGAGTTTGGCACTGGGGCTGCGGAGATCTCCAGCCCAGCACAGGCCGGGGTTGGGGATTTTAGGCTCCGAGCAGCAGGAGCCCTTGCTGTGCTAACCTCAAGCCCTGAAGGAGAGTCTCGGCTCAGCACTGAGGCAGAGACCCCCGCTGTATTAGCCTTGTGACCCAAAGCCCAGGCGCAGCTCGGCAGAGTGAATCTGTAGGGAACTGCCTTTGAGAGGGAGCCACAGGGGAAGGGGCCTGGCACTAGGGCTGGCCCACAAAGCCTCCTGACCCAACTCGGGGCTGTGATCTACAGACCCTGAAAGCAGCTGGTGACTCAGGCAGTAAGCCCTGCTGGGCTCAGCCGGAGACCCCAAACCAGAGCCGGCTCAGCTGAATCACCGCTAAAATCTCAAAACAACAGGAAGTAAAAACACAATGAGGAGAAGTATCAGAAAAAGCAATGACCCAGAGGAAAGATCAAGCACTCCCTCCCAATACAACCAAAAACTAATCCCAATATCTGAGATGCAAGATGAAGACATAGAGGAACTATCAGATAAGGACTTTAAGAAGCTAATGATGAAATTCGTCAGAGAGAGTGAAAAGCGCTGGGAAGAGTCTAAGGCATTCAAAAACCATATCACTGCAGAAATAAATCAAGTCAAAAAGGGAATCCTTGATATAGAGAACAAAATTGAAAGCCTAACCAACAGAATGAACACAGCAGAAGACAGAATATCAGAATTGGAAGACAATCAGAATGAAAGGCAGCAGCTCATCAAACAGTTGGAGACAAATCTAGAGAAAGCCAATAGGTCCATACAGGAAATGAAAGACAACCTCAAAAAATCAAATATTAGAATAATAGGCCTTCCCGAAGGAGTGGAAAAGGAGACAGGCTTGCAACGAGTGCTCAATGAGATAATACAGGAGAACTTCCAGAATACTGGAAATATAAATCTAGCACAAATCCAGGAAGGACAAAGAACCCCCAGTAGATACGACCCAAACAAATCGTCTCCCAGACATGTGGTCCTCAAGCTACCTTCAAGTGAATACAAGGAAACCATTCTAAGACAAGTAAGAAAAAAGGATAAGATTACTTTCAGGGGAAGGGAAATCAGGATCACAGCCGACCTATCAGAAGAAACGCTCCAAGCAAGGAGAGAATGGGGTAAAACCTATCAAATCCTGAAACAAAACAACTGCCAACCAAGAATAATGTACCCAGCAAAGCTCTCATTTATATTTGAGAATGAAATCAAATACTTCAACAGTAAAGAGAAACTCGAAGAATACATCAACACGAAACCAGCTCTGGAAAATCTCCTCAGGAAGGTGCTAAACCCAGAAAGAAAAAATACAAACCAAAATCAAAGATGGCAAATGGGAAGACCTCCCCACTAAAATCCATACAAGAAAAGTCAACCAATCAAAAACTCTAATAGTCGCAAATACACACTTGCACACTTACACTCATGGCAGCCCAAAACCAATTCCTCTCAATATTATCTCTAAACACAAATGGCTTAAACTCACCAATCAAAAGGCATAGATTAACGGAATGGATCATCAAACAGCACCCAACTATATGTTGCCTACAAGAGACACATCTAACCAGAAAATCCTGTAAGAAATTTAAAGTGAAAGGATGGAAAAAGACATTTCATGCCAATGGACGAGAAAAAAAGGCTGGTGTAGCTGTTCTAATCTCAGATGACCTAGACTTCAAGCTGACAGACATCAAAAAGGACAGAGAAGGACATTATATATTGGTGAAGGGACTGATCCATCAAGAAGTAATTACAATCGTGAACATATATGCACCTAATTCCAATGCGCCTAGCTTCGTGAAGCAACTACTTACAGACTTAAGGGGAGACATAGATACACACACAATAATAGTGGGCGATCTTAACACCCCGCTAACAACTATAGACAGATCAACAAAACAAAAACTCAACAAAGAAACAACAGAGCTCGTACAAACATTAGAACAACTGGACTTGGTAGACATTTATAGAATTTTTTATCCTAAGACCACAGATTATACATTTTTTTCAGCAGTACATGGCACCTTCTCCAGGATCGACCACATGATAGGACACAAAGCAAATCTAAATAACTTCAAAAAGATAGAAATCATACCATGTACCCTCTCAGACCACCACGGAATGAAACTGGAAATCAGCAATTCAAAATGCCCAAGGAAATATAGAAACTCTTGGAGGTTGAACAATATGCTATTGAACGAACAATGGGTCAGGGAAGAAATTAAAGATGAGATCAAAAAATTTATGGAAACCAATGAAAACTCTGATACAACATTCCAAAACTTGTGGGACACTGCCAAAGCAGTGCTACGGGGTAAACTCATCGCAATTGGAGCTCATGTCAAGGCCCAAGAGAGGCGCCAAATACAGGAACTAACCACACACCTCCAGGAATTGGAAAAGCAGCAGCAGATGAGCCCCACACACAACAGGAAACAAGAAATCATCAAAACAAGGGAGGAAATCAACCAGATAGAAATAAAAAAAACCATACACAAAATCAACAAATCAAAAAGCTGGTTTTTTGAAAAGATAAACAAAATAGACACCCCGCTGGCCCGACTGACAAAGAAAAAACAAGAGAAAGCAAGAATTAACAGCATCAAAGATGAAAAAGGCAACATAACAACAGACATTACAACCATTAAGAACATAATCAGAAATTACTACAAAGCACTGTACTCCAACAAATCAGAAGACCACCAAGAAATGGAAAAGTTCTTAGACTCACACAACCTGCCAAAACTTAGCCCAGAGGCAACAATCAACCTGAACAAACCCATAACTGAAGCAGAGATTGAAT
The DNA here is from genome assembly GCF_030435755.1 of Ochotona princeps. Classification (NCBI taxonomy): domain Eukaryota; kingdom Metazoa; phylum Chordata; class Mammalia; order Lagomorpha; family Ochotonidae; genus Ochotona; species Ochotona princeps. The sequence continues at coordinate 36,928,802 of NC_080832.1, forward strand.
CAGTGATTAAAGACCTCCCAACAAAGAAAAGCCCAGGCCCAGACGGCTTCACTCCAGAATTCTACAAAACATTCCGAACAGAACTAACCCCAATCCTCTACAAACTCTTCAAAACTATAGAAAAGGAAGCAACCCTTCCAAACTCATTCTATGAAGCCAACATTACCTTAATCCCAAAACCGGGCAGAGATCCTACAGAGAAGGAAAACTACAGACCTATCTCTTTGATGAACATTGATGCTAAGATTCTCAACAAAATCCTAGCCAACAGAATTCAAAAACACATCAGACAGATCATTCATCCAGATCAAGTAGGATTCATCCCTGGAATGCAGGGATGGTTCAACATTCGGAAATCCATAAATGTGATACACCACATCCAAAAACTGAAAAACAAGAATCACATGATAGTATCAATAGATGCAGAAAAAGCTTTCGACAAAATCCAGCACAACTTCCTGCTAAAGACCCTAACCAAGGTAGGCATAGATGGAAAAATCCACAACATAATCAAAGCAATATATGCAAAACCCAATGCCAGCATCATACTGAATGGAGAAAAACTGGAACCCTTCCCACTGAGATCTGGAACAAGACAGGGATGTCCGCTTTCTCCGCTGCTATTCAACATAGTTCTAGAGGTACTCGCTGAGGCCATAAGACAAGAAAAAGAAATCAAAGGAATCCAAATGGGAAATGAAGAAGTCAAGCTTTCACTATATGCAGATGACATGATTCTTTATATGGAAGAGCCAAAAGGCTCAACACAGAGACTACTAGAACTTATACGAGAGTTCGGTAGAGTGGCAGGGTACAAAATTAATGAACAAAAATCAACAGCCATAGTGTATGCGAACAGCCCCAAGTTGGAAAAAGATCTAACCAGCAAGATACCATTCAAAGTAACAAAGGAAAGCATGAAGTATCTGGGAATTAACCTAACCAAAAATGTTGGAGACCTATTTGAGGAAAACTACAAACTACTTAAAAAAGAAATTGAACAAGATCTAGAAAGATGGAGTAACATCCCATGCTCCTGGATAGGTAAAATCAATATCATTAAAATGTCTATACTGCCAAAGGCAATATATACATTCAACGCAATCCCAATCAAATTGCCCAAAACATTCTTCACAGATCTGGAAACAATGATTCAAAGGTTCATCTGGAAACACAAAAAACCACGAATAGCTAGAACCATCCTGAAGAACAGGAAGTTAGCAGGGGGAATCACAGTCCCAGACCTCTGGACATACTATAGGGCAGTGGTTATCAAAACAGCCTGGTACTGGCAAAAAAATAGAGAAGAAGATCAATGGAGCAGAATAGAAACACCAGATGGGAACCCACACAAATACAGCCAAATAATCTTTGACAAAAAGACAAACGACAACTCAGGCAAATGGGAAGGTCTGTTCAATAAATGCTGTTGGGACAACTGGTTGATAGCCTGCAGAAACAAAAAGATAGACCCACATCTGTCACCATATACTAAGATCAAATCCAAATGGATAAAAGATTTAAACCTACATACAGAAACCTTCAAACTTTTGGAAGAAAATGTTGGAAACACACTGGAACACTTAGGGGTAGGCCCTCACTTCCTAAAAAAGACTCCAAATGCAGTAGAAATCAAGACCAAAATAAACAAGTGGGACCTCATCAAACTAAGAAGCTTCTGTACAGCTAGAGAAACAATCAACAAAGTAAAAAGACAACCCACAGAATGGGAGAAGATCTTCGCACACGACTTAGGTGATAGAGGGCTGATCTCCAGAATATACAAAGAGCTACAAAACAACCAAAATGTCAAAACAAACAAGCCACTCAAGAAATGGGCACGGGAAATGGGCAAACACTTCACAAAGGAACAAACCCAAATGGCAAATAAACATATGAAAAAATGCTCAAGTTCCCTGGCAATAAGGGAAATCCAAATTAAAACATCAATGAGGTACCACCTAACGCCAGTAAGACTGGCCCACATGAATAAAAGCACCAACAACACTTGTTGGCGAGGTTGCGGGGAAAAGGGAACCCTACTCCACTGCTGGTGGGGCTGCAGGCTGGTACAGCCTCTATGGAAATCAGTATGGAGAACATTCAAACAACTCAAATACAACATACCGTATGACCCAGCAATAGCACTCCTAGGAATATATCCAGAACAATTGTTTTATGAGAAACCAACATGCACTCCTATGTTCATAGCAGCACAATCAGTAATTGCAAAAACATGGAAGCAGCCAAAATGCCCATCAACAGAGGATTGGATAAGAAAGCTATGGTTCATCTACTCCATGGAATACTACTCAGCTATTAAAAAAAACAAAATGCAGTTCTTTGTGGCCAAATGGGCCAAACTGGAAACCATAATGCTAAGGGAAATGAGCCAATCCCAAAAGGTTAAATACCACATGTTTGCCTTAATTTGATATGATGTTATGTATAACAAGTTATGTTATGAATGTTATATGTTGTGTATAAACTAAAATTGAAATGTAAGTGAGGTGGTCACAGAAGGTGGCTAGGAACTCGCATTTACTTTTAACATATTGGTTACTCATTACTATGTCAATTAATTCCATAATGATGTAAATTTTTGCTGATGGTATGTTGGAGCTTTTAATTGATCGGGATGATACTCTGCTGGCTCTGTCTTCAGACCAGAGAGGGTATACCTAAGAAGCCGTTGAACTTGACTAGACAATAAGATGCTGGACTCTATGTTTGGTATATGCTTGCAATGGGGGAATCTCAACTGAACTTGAACTGTGGTTATGCAACAAGGTGGAGGAATCCACCATGGTGGGAGGGTTTGGGGAGGGGTGGGGAGAATCCCAGTACCTATGAAACTGTGTCACATAATACAATGTAATTAATGAATTTAAAATAAAATTAAAAAAAAAAAAAAAAGAATATTTGATAAGCTATCAAATTTTCCCAAAAAGTCCCTTTGTGAAAAGGCTCAAACATCCTGCCATTGTAGACTGGAAAAAAAAAAAAAAAAAAAAAGGAAGGAGGCGGGTAGGTGGAAAATTTAGACAGGAGGGGGATCAGGGTGGGAAGTATCACCATGCTCCAAAACATGCATCATGAAACACATGAAATGTGTTCAGCTTATACAAATAAATACAAGACTGACTCAGAAACTACATCTTAAATTACTGAGATAATTTACAAATGTAGCTTCAGAGCACACTTACTAAAATTATTAGAAACTCTGGTTTATATAGAACAGTAGGACAATTGAGCAAGACAGCGATGAATGCGTTAATCCAAAAATACAAGGATATTTCAAAAATTCTTTGAAAGTGAAATAAAAAATAATTTATCTTAATGCATGAAAATTTAAATTCATGCACAGAATGATAGGCAAACAGTTCATGAATATGTGCATTTTGGGGAAAATATATGCATGAATTTGAAGGGTTTTTTGTATTAAAATCCTTACCTTTGATTCTATTTTCAAAGAATTTTATCAAGTATCATAGAATGTCAGAAAATTAGTAAAATGGAGAAAATCTATTGAAATGAAAGTGATACTGTCCTACAATTAAACTAAAAACAAGGTAAATGAAAAAAATACGCTTAACGAGATATGTGTTAACAATATTTCAAACCAAGATACTTTACTGAAATGTATAAATACACATATTAACATAAAAAGTTTGAAAATATACTCCATGAAAAAGGAAACCAAAAGAGAATGTGACTACAATATATATATAAAACAAAATAGACTTGAAGACAAAACTGTAAAAGAGACATAGAGGTCACTGAGTAATGTGCAAAGTCAATTCCATTCAACAACAAAATACAATGATTACAAAACACACAAAATGCTGGAACATCAAACTTTATAAAATAAGCATCGCAAATGTAAAGGTAGAGACAGGCTCAAATAATAAAAGAACTCCAACACTCCACTTCCATAAAGAGACTGGCCATTCAGGAAAAAATACCAGCAAAACCACATCAGAGTTAAACCACATGAATAGATCAAATGGGTCTATCAGACATTTGCACAGTGTTTCATTCATCAACTGAAGAATACACACTCCACATTCCCTTCATCATATCATGGATCATTCCCCAGCATAAACCATGTATTAGGCTGTAAAACAAGTTCCACTAAATTCAGGAAAATCAAAATTCTGTGATGTGTTTCTCCAATGGCAATGGATAAAGTCAATAACAAAAGAAATTTAGGAACTAAGAAAAATCAAATAACCTACAGAACATGGAAAGACAAGTGAAAACAGAATCCAAATCGATAGAAGACAATAAATAACAAGATCAGAGCATAAGAAAACAAATTCGAAACTAAATAAATAAGAAATATTCCTGAGAAGATAAAAAATCAGTAAACTTTAAACAAGAAAAAGAAAACAAATCACATTTAAGAAGGAGATATTATAACTGATCACAGAAGCATGAAGTCTCTTTAGGGATTATTATTAATCACCATGTGCCAACAGATTTCAGAACCTAGAAGAAATGGATACATTTTTTGGTCAAAAAGAGTCCGTCAAAATCAAACCTAAGTAAGCAAAAAACAAACAAACAAAAAATCACAGTAATGAGTAATGAGATTGAATCAGTATAAAGAGCAACAAAAGGAAAACAAAGAATAAATAGCTTCACTACTTTATTTGTGCTGAACTTTTAAGGAAGAATTTTTACTAACTCTTCTCAAACCATCAAAAAAATGAATGAAAGAAAGAAAGAGAAAGAAAGAAAAGAAGGAAGGAAAGAAAGAAACAGAATCTACTGTCTAAACTCATGCTATGAGGTCAAAATTAACTTACACCAAAACCGGAGGAACAAATCAAAAATTAAAACTATGGTGAAATCCCCTTGATAAACACAGACACAATAATTATCAACAGCATACAAGCAAATCAAACACAAATACATGAAAAAGACCCAACACGACAACAACTGGGAATTATCCCAAGGATGAAAAGATGGCTCTTTATATACAAATTAAATTAACAGAGTGAAAGATAAAAAGTTATAAAAGATCAACAGATAAGGCTAACCAAGGAAATAAAATGTTTTTCTAATAAAAAAACTGCAAAAAAGATTTTTTAATAAAAATTTTGTTTTTGCAATAAAAAACAAAATTTATGAAGACACAGAAAATTGGAATCATCTCCATGTTCATGTATTGGAAGAAATCATATTAAACTGGCCATGTTACAGAAATGAATTTTATAGATTCAATGTAATCCCCATTAAATTATCACTGATATTCTTCATAAACCTAGCAAAAAGAAATCCTGAAATTTATGTGGAAACACATAAGATCCTGGCTGGTCAAAGCAGTGTTCAACAAAAAGAACAAAGTTGGACTCACAATATCAAATATCAAGGCATACCATGGAGCTATTGAAACCCAAACAGCATGGTACTAGCATAAAAATTGACACATAAAGCAATGGGATAAAATGAGATCCAAGAAATAAACCCATACAACTTCAACAATTGATTTTTAACAAAGGTGGCAAAAAACATACACAAGAAAAAGGACAAGGTCCTTAATAACTGAGGCTGGGAAAACCATTTATTCACATGCAGAAGAGTGAAACTTGTTTCTCCCTTCTCTCGCCTTCTGTGCAAAATCACTTCAAAATGGCTCAAAGATCTAAATAATTGTAAAAACTTAATGAAACTGTGAAACTACTGGAAAAGCACATAGGGAAAATGCTTCAGGACACTGGTGTAGATCCCAAAAAGCCCAGGCAACAGAAGAGAAACTGAACAAATGGATTATGTCAAATTGAGAGGCTTCTGAACAGCAAGAGAAACAATCAGAATTGGAGAGACTCCCCAGAGAATGGGAAAACAGTATTTGCAAATATTCACATGACAAAATAGTGGCCTAACATGTTTAAGATTCAAAAAGCTTAATAAGTAATTAAGGATAGGAAGCAAAATGAAAGCAGTCAAAAAGAATGAAAAATGAGATATAGAAACAAGCAAAACATATCTGTCATAGCAGTTGGCATTAATGAAGAAGAAAGTAGCCATAAGGGAAAACAGAAGAAAACAAAAAATAAGAATACAGAAAGAAGAGTCTATAGGTTGAAATTATGCAAAACATTGGCATAATAGATGTGAAATACAGTGTATTTAAAACCTTTATTTACATGTCAGGAAAATCTATCATATTAATATCCTTGATATCATATTGTATGAAAATTAATTACAGTCAGGCACTGCCTCTTTCTTATTTTATCTTTCTACCTCAGCAAGCTAATTTCACTCAGCAAAATGTGTAGCAGAGACTGCATATTTCCTTAACATTTAGGTGATACACTATAACATTCTGTAAGTGTGGGTACTTTTAGAAGATTGGCAAATATTTCAGTTTCAGTTATACATTTTGACTGTACAAAACATGTACTATGTAATCATATATATTATATAATTAAGCAGTTATTACAGAGTGACTTGTATTACAGGGCCAAACCTCTAAGAGCAGTTAATCTTGCTACAATTTCACCTAAAAAGAGCAGAAATGGCAGCAAATATTACAGATACTGACAAAAAATGACTGAATAGTTGTCTTATATTGTTTCAAAATCCATCTCCATGTACAAACTCACATGTGGGCACACACATTCTCACACAGATGCACACATACACACACACGTACATTCATACACAGACATATATTATTTGTTCATTGAAATAAATTTGTCTATAGGCAGAAATACAGATTTATACATTAATATTGTTTTATATCCTATACATATCTATACTTTTCATAAATCAGGGCATAAATTGTCAGATTCAGCTTGCAAGTTCAATTTGCAAGCCTAGAAATTAGAAGTCAATGTAATAGTATCTAGAAAACACTTAAAAAAAAAGTTTGACCCAAGAAATTTACATACAACTATTGCCAAAATAAATAGATGAGGGTTTTGCAAATGCCGGACTATAGAGAATATAGCTTCTATAAGTTTCTAGTGTTCTACTATATGAAAAATTTCAGCCAACCAAAATTCACAGCAAAATAAAAAAGAAGCAAAATGAAAACATAAAAAACAAAGCTTAAAAATTGTAGTTGTCTGATACAATACACATATTGAGAAGTTAGGTGAAATTGTTATGAGACAAGTGAGATAATCACTATTGCATTTGACAGAATCTTTCATTTTTTTGTTTTAATATGAGACAAAACTTTTAAATCTGAAAATACAAGCAAGAGTAGCATAAGTACTGTTTTTCAATTACAGTTCATATTTATATTGCACATTGACTCATAGATGATTGATAAATGATATGATATGTGTGGGTAAATGTTCATTTTTGAAAAACAAAGAGAAATAGAATAGCATAATAAAAATGTCAGAAAAGAAAAACCTTAACTGATTTCAGCAGAAGCCCTTAGGCATATCTAAAGAAAATTAAGAATGAACATATTTCTACATCCTGAAATGTGCCCTGTACTTTAAGAACCTGTAACCTTGTGGCAGATTGCACTATTACTCATTAAAATAACAATGGCAGGCACACTGAATTAAGTTCCACTCCAAGTAGATTATCTCAGTATCCATAAGACCTGCTGGAATTGAAACGGTAACAGACCTTACACTTCAGTGCTTTTTTGTGTGGTTGTGTTTACTCACACATAGCTGCTTGGATCTATGTCCTAAGTTATTCCATCATAAACTAATTTTTGGTTTCATTAGCCCTTTTGCTTTCATTGATTTTGTGTTACATTCTTCTAACCCAATTTTTCTTCAGAAGTCTTATTCTTTCCAAAAGGTAGTTTTACAGAGCATTGTTTTCCACAATATTATTTTTTCTCAACTGAATTTGAAGTGTCATATTAGAAATTACTGTGTATTTATAAGTGTAAAGTTGAGCACCAAAAACAATAAGTTAGTCAACAGAAATTAAATGGTGTTACAGAGAATGAAAGAAGTTAAATTAAATCTATCCTTGATCATTATAGGTTAGAATTTCTTTCTTTTTTTAATTTATTTTTTTTTTTATTACAAATTCAGATATACAGAGAGGAGGAGAGACAGAGAGGAAGATTTTCCATCCGATGATTCACTCCCCACATGAGCCGCAACGGCCGGTGCTGCGCAGATCTAAAGCCAGGAACCTGGAACCTCTTCTGGGTGCAGGGTCCCAAAGAATTGGGCAGTCCTCGACTGCTTTCCCAGGCCACAAGCAGGGAGCTGGATGTGAAGTGGAGCTGCTGGGATTAGAACCGGCGCCCACATGGGATCCCGGGGCATTCAAGGTGAGGACTTTAGCCGCTAGGCCACGCCACCACCGGGCCCTAGAATTTATTTCTAAAGAAACATAAAATTTAGTGTGTTACATATATTGTAGTTACAACGATAGTCATTAAAGTTATAAACAATTCTGTGGCCTCCTGTTAGCGTATAAAGCTAATTCCTGTCAGTGGAACCAGAATTGCATACAGGTGCTGATTCATGTGCCAATTGCTCCACTTCTCATCCAGCTTGCAGCTTATGGCTTAGGAAAGTAGTGGAGGATGGCCAAAGTTCCTGGGCCCCTGCATTCACATGAAAGACCCAGAAGAAGCTCTTGTCTCCTGGTTTCTGATTGGCTCAGCTCTGGCTGTTAAGGCCATTTGGGAAGTAAACCAGTGGATGCAAGACCCGAATCTCTGTCCTTCTTTCTGTAAAATCTGCCTTTCCAATAAAATTCATAAATCTTTAAATATATACATATATATAATCCAAATTATCACAAGATAGGCACATAATTAAAACAGCAGAAACACAATACAGACAGCAAAAAAACCTAAGAAATCTCTTATATGAATATATGTAAAGGAGATAAATTGACAATAAAGAACTCCAGATCCCCTCTTGTTGTTGTCTCACAACTTGTAACACACCAAACATCCTACCAAGGAAATCTATTGAAAACATGGATAAACTAGAAAAAATACCCACTCAAAGGTAACAGTTACGGAAAACCATGTTTCAGAGCACAAAACTTCAAAAAGGAACAAAGCCATTAAATGAATCAATTACTAGGTGTCTCTTTTAAGAGAAGACATTTGTGTGTTCATAACTGAAACAAACCAAGAAATCAAGGAAGCAGCTGGGGAGCTGCCCAGAAGTCAGTAATTCAATGCAGCTTTTAGCAGTCTCTCAAAGGCTGAAAGGGGAGAAAACATTAGTTTACCCTGGATTGTACTGAGTCAATACTTTCTATTTCATCTCTTTAATGTGGCATCCATGAAAAAATATTACATAAAAGCATAAATAACTTGAATGAGCCATCATATTTGTGATTCAAAAGACTAGATAATGTGATATCAATTATTCTCACACTGGTTTATAGAAGCAATTCGAGCTCAATCAAAATTCTAGTAGTTTTGTTTTGGTGGCAAATGTTAAGTTGAATGAAAAATGCTTATTAAAATTCAAGAGAATTTTGGCTCAGCAGTTAAGATGAAGATGCTGGTAGAGACACAGGCAGTGTATCTTGGAGTTCCAGGATCAGGTCTGGATCCCAATTTCTTTCTGTTTTTCCTGGGGGCAGGGGGTGATGGATTGATTAGTTGGATCGCTGCCACCCATGTAGATTCATAGACTGAATTCTCAGCTCCTGGGCATTTGGATTCCTTTCTTTCCCACTTGCTCTCTCTACTTCTAAGGTAAATAAGTACATATTTTAAAAATTTCAAAAGGCTGATCAATGGAATAGGGTAGGAAAACCTCCAATTTAAATAGAAATAAGCCTTCATATAAATACTCAAATTATTTTGACAAAGGTCCCAAGATCATTTAATGAGGAAAGGAAAAGAAAGGAAACTAGATGACTTGTACTCAGGAAGGAATCATGCAAGATGAGCCTGGAGTATCAAGTGTCTTGAAGCTCTGAATATTCTCCCCCTCCAAACACACACACACATACACACACAGAATGGATAATTATGATGATCACATTGTAACCAAATAAAAGAATACTGAATCATTAAAGTTTGAATATTTGATTAGATTATAACTCAAATAAGAAGCTGTTTACATTGATTTAAACAGACACTTAGAACAGTCAAAAAACCCATAAAGAAAAACGTCAAATAATTTATGTAAATAATCCTTGCTCAAGAAAGTAGAGAATAACTCTCCATCCTTCAATTGTAGAATAAGCATAGTAACATCTTAGTAACATAATGGGAGTGATTAATGGAATAAAAACTTTACAGTGGAGAAATCTGATTTAAACCATATCAGTCAAGTGAGCAGGATTACCACCATCAGTCAAAAGCCATGCTAGTAGTATACCATTATTATAGGATAATACAAAACATACCTTATCCCTGTAGTCTTCTACACTACCTCCCCAAAAAAATCTATGATCAGACAAACCCTTATTTGATGGCATTCTATCAAAAACATTACCAGTGCGCCTCCAAACTAAGCCATCAAAGTCTAGAAACACCTGACATGATAAATACATGCAGAATGATGGGCTCCTTGAATAGAAAACTAAGTATTAGATAAAAGCTGATACTTGAATGATATAAACTTAAACAAAATAAAAACATAAGCATTCATGTCAACAAAATGGTGAAATAGTTAGAGACCACTATTCCAAAGAACATTTAAGTTGCAACTGTCCTTCTAGAAGACTATCTTTTTGAAATAACCTAAACAAACCTGAGACAATCACATGTTCAACAGAATGGAAACACAACTGAATTAGAAGGGTCAGATATCACCTTGACTAAATCATCCCTCCATTAAGCTAGCACACCATGCAGAGTCCCTCTGAGCACATAGTGTCTACAGGGGAAAGGAGAATTTAACAGTCCTTAAGTGTCCCTAGGATTGTGAGATGATTCCTAGTAAGCCCACTCCATCATTAAAAGTAACACTGGGAGTGCTGGCATCAAGTTGAAACAAAAGATGCAAGAGGGCACAGTACCCTGCATGTAATACTTTTGAGTTCCTTCTGCCTGTAGCATCTCATTGGAGATTGCAGCCAGCTACATACTCCACAGCAAAGGTAAGCTGGCCCCATTCAGAAACACTGTAAAAGTGTTTTTGATTTGAGTTTCTGAATGTCTGGACTCCACACTTAGCCTCAAAACCAAACCAATGAACTAATCCAGACAAGGAGACATCAAATAGTGTCAATGTAAGGAAAATACAAGGGCAGAAATACTCTACCAAGGAAGTCAAGCAGTGGCTTCACTCAGCTGAGAAGTCCACAAAATTATCCTTCCCAGACAGGAAAATATAATATATTTTAAGTTTTGGAGAATTGTAGTGATAAGAGCTATGAAGCTTGAAGGGCCAAAGTAATCTGAATCACCCAATAAGCCCACTCACTGACCTTAATCAAGAAGGCAGAGGCTTGCCTCTGGGAATTCCTTAAGAGTAAAGGCTGGAGCCACTTAATCCAGAAAGAGAAGCACAGGCTAATTCAGTCATAAGTCACATCCCACATTTGTACTGTATCAACGAGACAGTCCTCAATCACCCATTACAAGTACCATAGCCTCTGGTCTTATCTGCTCTCAACAACTATCCTTCCTCTCCTCAGAGCTCAGCCTGCAGCTCTGATTGTAGACATGGCAGCACTGTCCTATCAGGGAACAGAGCCTGTGACCAACCTGATAATAAGGAATTTCAGTATCCCGACAGCAATTCTGTCTGAAGGCAGAATCCGGCTGGTGATGTCACTGGAGAGTACAAACCAGCCACCAGACCAAAATACTCAGCATAATTTTGAATATTCTTTCTAAAACAAGGAGTCAAGGGGAAAAAAAGACAATTCAAAGAGATAAATAAAGAATTGTCATTGTATGGTGAAAGCAAAATCTTAAATTTAGAATACTCTAGAGAATCCATCAAAAACTTTTACAACTAACAAATTAGCAGACTGAAAATTCAGGATACAAAATCAATACACAAAAATGCTAGTGTTTATTTACATCAGAAATACAGTATCAAAAACATGAGAACAATCACATGCATGAATATAAAAATAATAAAATAAATAAAACTCTTGAGAATAAATTTAACTAAATAGGCAAAACAAGTATACACTGAAAATTGAATGGAGTACAAATAAACAGAAAACTATTACATGTGCATAAATAGGAAGAATTAATATTATAAAAATAACCATATGTGATCTAGGGGTCCAAAATAAAAATTCCAATGTATTTTTCATAGAAATAAAATAATTTGAAAGTTACATGAAACAACAAAAAAAAAGACAATGCAGTAACGAATTTAAAGAACAGAGCTAGAGATGGAACACTATCAGATGTAGAGCCGTATCTAAAAGCCATTATGTAATTACAGCATCATGACACTGATATAAAAATACAGATATTAAGAAATGGAATATTGTAGAGCTCAGAAACTAATGCACAAGTGGGGCTGGTTTGTTTTTGAAAGGTTATACAAAAGAAAGGAAAAAAAGAAAAGAAAATAAAAGAAAGAAAGGAAGGAAGGAAGGAAAGAAAAGAAAAGAGAGAAAGAAGAAGAGGGAGGGAGGGAGGGAGGGAGGGAGGAAGAGAGGAAGGAAGGAAGGGGAAAAAGAGAAAAATAAAAAAAAAAACAGAAATAAACTAAGCTAAAAAAATTTCCAAGGACGTACCTTCAGTGACTTAAGAACCTCCCCCTAGGTCTACCATCAGAACACTCTCATTACATAAAATCCCCATCCCATATTAATTTGCCACTTGAGGGCTAAATCTTCATCACATGTACTTTTGAGGGACACCAAAAATGACTGTCAAGAATCACAATACTCCATCCTTGGTCACCAAAGGATAATTTTCCCAAGTGATCTGATGAGTCAGAACTGACTCTCAAATCATATCAGGATGTTAAAAGATTGAAAAAACATGGCCCAGTATATTGCATGAATCTTGATGGAAATAGTTACTCCAAAACTTTACCAAATATCTAGTTTCACAGAAAAATAAGTGAAACTGAAGTTTATGTAAGAGTGCAGAATTGGTTTAGTGTTTTAAAATCCAGTTACCACAGTTTACCAAATAAAATAAGTAAAACAGGAAAGCATTCTGATAATTTTTACAGATGTAGGGAAAACAATCTGGTGAAATTGTACACTGATTTATGAAAGAGTAAAACACATATGATCTGATAAAAGCACAATTGTTTGAAATTTTTTTCTTAATGTATAAATTTTATTTTTGATAATTTTGAGGGCTAGAGGAAAGTGGGTGAGACCACTGTTTTCACATTCTCTTCTTTCCTTCCTGAATCTGGGGCAAGGGGACAGATAAGGGGAGAAGCCATATCCAGACTCACAACCATCCCAGGGTCCCCAATGTGAGGGTCCTGCTCGAGTGGTTTTGATAATTCTGAATTGCTGCCAATCTTGCCACTCCAAACATGATGAAATTTCTCCAGACACCACTGGCTACCATTATCCACCTTAGACTCTTCATTTGCCCAGTAACTCACTGCCAACACTCGACTTGGGTAGTTGATTTGTTCTGTGTTCCATCCTCTGTTATGGTACCAGTGTCCTCTATAGGATATAGTATTCTGCCATATCCTCCATGTGTTTCTGGATATGGTGTCCACTGCTCCGTTTAAGCTATTGAGGAGACCCAGCTCTGACACATGCATTGCATGGCCAGACAGTGGAACCTGCAATTCTCTTGATGGTTGGAGTTTTTAGTCCAGCAGTTCAGTTAGGTGAATTCCCATGGTTTCCGAGATGGGCTCACTCCCACTCCTGGATCTTGCACTCCCCAGGTGGTTCTGTAGTTTAGCTGAACAGAATTAGCCACCAGTGCCAGCATATGCCAGCTGATGCTGCAGCAAAACCCACCCACCCAAATCCACTTTGGCTTATGTATGCACCAGTAGGAACTGTCAACCCATCCTGACTTTCCTCTGATCCAGTTCACATGCAGGCCAGCAGGTGTTACAGCCCTGCCATACCTGTTCTGTCCACAGTCCCAACTCTTATGCTCACTGGTGGGAGTAGTGGTCCAGCAGAGGACACCCATGCATCCCCCTACCAAGTTCGCTAGCTACCCCCAGGGTCTCCTGTGTGCTGATTGAGCCCTGCGGCCCATTCTGACATGGCCCACCTCACCTCGACATTTGCCAGTGGGTGCTGTAGCCTATCCCAGCCTGGCTCCTGCCCCCAGTTCCAGCTCACACTAGTGGGGGCTAGAACCTAACCGGGCCCATGCCAGCAAGCCTCCAGTTCCAGCCCTAATGTAAACTGGATGTTATTGCAGCCCAACACAGTATCCCCCCCCACACTCCATTCTGGTTCTCAGATTTGCCAGCAGGTGATATGAACTAGTCTAGCCTGGCTAGCCCCAGACCTGAGCCAAATGTATGGAATGGGTACCATTAGCTGGCCTGGTCTGGGCTGCTCTCTGTCTTGGTTCTTCAAGCGCAGAGTCCTATCCCAGCCCTGGTTCTCATGAGTTCCAGTGGGTGCTGGTATCCAGTCCAATGTAGCACACACCAGACCCAGTCCACACCCATGCTGCAGGAGACTGCAACCATGTTCAGACCAGACTACAGCCCCGCACTCACCAGTGGGAACCACAACCCAGCAAGTGCATTCTTTTAACTCCCTAGCCCAGCCTGTTCCCAACTACAGATCTTGTGCATTCAAGTGGTTGCTCTGATTCAGCTTAGCATGACCCCTCCCCTGTGTTGGCATTTGCCTTTGGATGCTGCAGCCTGACCTGGCTCAGCTGGCCCCTAGTCCTAGCTGTCACTGGTTGGTGCTGGAACTATCCCTGCTCAGTCTGTTCCCATCCCTGGTTCATGCAACCTAGTAGGAGGTGTGACAGCCTAGCCCAGCATGACTTGTACTCCCTCCTGGTTTCTGCACTTGCCAGTGGGCTGTGGTTTGTTCAGCCCTGGCTTGTCTTCCCCCTTTCAAAGCCAACTCTCACACTTGCCAATGGATGGAGCTACCTTGCCCAGCCTGCCCAACACCCCAGCCTGGACCACATGCTCACCAGCGGGAGCTATGACCTACTAGAGTGGTTTCCCAGGCTCCCCTGCTCAAGCTTCTCCAAGAGCCAGATCTCATACATGCCAGCAGGTGCTTGGCCCTTACCCAACATGGCTGTTCCATCTGTCTAGCAATTGTATGAGCTGGTGCTGCCCATTGCACTCCATACCCAGTTTTATGTTGCTCATGCAGGTGCTACAGCCTGGACCTGCCCTGCTTATTCCCAGCCCCAGTACTGGTAAACACCAGTGAGTTCCTTTGTCACGCCTAGTTCAGCCCATCACCATCTCAACACTCAAGCTAACCAGCAGGATGTGTAGTTCCATAGGGTTGGACCTACATATCCTTATAGAATCCACCACTCACTGTCAGGTACTGGGATCTACCCTGCAAGACAGGCCTTCAGCCACAGCTTGTATGTGCTCTGGCGTGTGGTGGTCAGCCAAATTCCATGTTAACAAGCCCAACCCAGAATTCCCATGTGGGCCAGTGTATTAGTCTGACCCAAAAAAGATATTCATGTTTCTCCTTCCAAATCACCAGGCCTCAGTCCCATTGCTCACCTGCAAGTACAGAGGCCTGTCATTGGTGTCCCTCAGGATTCATTCCTCACCTACACATACAGTGGCCTTATCCATGAATGTCCTTAAGAAGCAATTCCATATCCCCCAAGACTCCAGAATTCACTGCCAGGTGGCCAGCGGGTAGATCCAGGCTCCAGTTGGCACTCTGGCCACCCACAAGCCCAGAGGGATACTCACTCTGCCTAGCAGCAGCAAATGGGGAACTAGGATCCCCAGCAAGAAGCCTGGCCCAGCAATAGGTTCTCCCAGCCACAGCCATGTGGGTGTACTCAGACTTAACTGAACTCTGCCCACATGCTGTTGCTCAGACTCACCTGGACTCCGCCCACCATGATGGCAGTGGTGGGCAGAGCCATGGTTTTGAGTATACCCAGAGCCGTCTGAGAACCGTCCCCAACATAGTTGCTGTGGACAGAGGGAATTCTCAGACCTCAGGCTTGGACAAGCCCAGGACCCTCTCCCCACCTAACAGCGGTAGATAGTAAGTCTGGCCCAGCATGGGTTCTCCCAGTCACAGCTGCGTGTCTGTGAGAGTAAGGTACCCACGCCACTGCTGAGACTGAACTCTGAAATTTTCAAAAACCAAATGAATTATGAACAGAAGGCAATTTTTAATGTGATATGGGAATCTACAAAAATATAACTAATAAATTTTGAATAAAACAAGAATAAGGAAGTAATATGCATTATCAACACTTCCTCTGAACATTTTAGTGAAATTTCGAACAAGTTAAACAAACATGTAATGATACACAAAGATATGGATGAAAGTCATTATTTGAGAAGGATGAATTGTCTTTTCAGAAGACTCAGAACAATCCAAAAATGGTTAAAACTGAGTTTAATGATAAATGCTTCCAGTGCAAAAACATTGAAGCAAGTCCCCAAGGACAACCAGCATTCTTACTATTAAACAAATTTGAATATGTAGAACTACACCATATTGAGGCTGGATCCATTTGTCCCTATGTTGTTACTACCAAAGTATGTGTGGTAGTTGAATTTTGCAATCTTTTGTTCTCTGGGGTAAGAGACTTTACAGCGTACCTTTAGTAAAATAGAATACATTGAATGCAAATGTACTTGCTAGAAGACATATTTCTGGCTTTTGAAAAATGTGCTTATTTTGTTAAGCAGACTACTTTTACCTTCAGAAATGCTAGGCTAGGAAAAATCAAATTTAATCATAAAAACCCAAGGAAACTGACAGGCAATAAAATTCAGGACAAAGGAAAAACAACACAAATCGGTGTTTTTTTTTTTTCTGAAATAAAATTTTTCTGCCACAAAAAAAGCTATTCTTTAATGTTAGAAAATTTCTGCAGAATTTTGGGCTGTTTTTAATGAACACTTGTATAGTATTCATCTTCCCATTCATTTTGTGGAATTTGAGGTAGCTTATTAATAACAAACAACACTCATATATTTATAATTCTAAAGAAATCTTTCTTAAAGTTTGAACTAAACCTGAGTGTATTATTTATTTAGCTGAATTGCCACTCAAATGAATGATTTCCACGTAGACAACAAGTAAGGAGGCAGTGAAATATAGGTATCAAGAAATTTGTCCATGACCACACACGCAGTTAATTTTCAGAGCCAGTATTAGTTTTAAAATGTTTCCCAATTCTCTATCACATGTTTGTAGACCACAAGACCATACCTCATAACCCAAAATGATGAAGTAATGTATTGTAAAGCAAAAAAAAAATGTGTTTTTTGTAACTTTTCCTTGCCACACTGGAATTTTCTATACCACTCCTACTTTATTTCTTTGGGTGTTTGCTAGGTAAAAGACTCAGAAAATAAAACAGAATAATCTGGGTATTTTCTCTATCTTATTCTATCCTATAAAATAAATAAAGTTTGGCAGAGGGTGATGGGAAAAGAACTACAATTACCACAGGCCCTCATACGCTTACAAGCAGTCACTGCTATAGACCCATGTCTTGTAGGCACACTGGGAGGTCAGTTTGGTCAGACTAGTACTTATTTTTAAGACACTGGAAGCCATATATTAAGTGGTTGTGTAAGCAATTGAGAAAAGCATGGGGAAAGTTTTCCCAGCATGTTAACGAGAAAAAAAAGAAAGATAAAAATAAAATTATGGAAACTGAAAGATACTTCTTAAAATTACAGTGTTCCCATGTAGCAAGTGAAAGATTACCCATGATAGAAATAACCTGAAAAGAATTAAAAATCAAAATATAATCCCTGGCTTGCTAAAAAGAAAATCAATCCAGAAAAGGGCTATGGGCTCCCTTTCCTCTCACATCACCTACCTTTCTCAATATACTGAATAAGCTTTGCTATGTGGACACACTTCAGGGACTGAACGACTATCAGTCAGGAACAACAGAAGAAATGCAGGATGTGCCTGTCAGTTTTACTGGGGTGAAGGAGTGACAGGATGAGTCATAAGCCCTTTTGGTGGACAGAAGACCTGGGAAATCATAAGCCCTGGGGAAAAACGGTTAAGATGTTGAGATCACCCCTCATGGGGTAGAAATCAAGAAACAGAGAAAGTCAGGAAGTGATTGGCAACAGGCAGGTTACCATGACGGCCTGGACTGCAGTGCAGAGATCTGAATGGAAGATGAAAAATGTGAAAGCTAGGACCTGGCACAGTAGCCTATTGGCTAAAGCCCGCACCTTGCATGTGCTAGGATACCACACAGGAACAGATTCATATGCCTAGTGCTCTACTTCCCATCCTATCCCTGCTTGTGGCTTGGGAAAGTAGTCAAGGATGGCCCAAAACCTTGGGGCCTTGAACCTGCATGGGAGACCTGGAAGAGTCTCTTGGCTCGTTGGCTTTGGATCAGCTCAACTCTGGTTGTTGCAGGCACTTGGAGAGTGAATCGGCGCATGGAAGAGCTTCCTCTCTGTCTCTCCTTCTCTCTGTAAATCTGACTTTCCAATAAAAAATAAATAAGTCTTTAAAAAAATGTGAAAGCTATTGTTCGTAGGTAGTATCAGAGGACAAGGGCCAGAGAGGAGACTAAACATGAATTTCTGGGACAACAAAAGAAAAAATAAAGAACAGACTATGGCTATCCAGGAAGAACTCTGAAAGTGCAGACATAAAAGCAAGTAAGTAAAACTGACACATAAAATGAGGGAAGATTGCTCCAAGAAGCAAAGAGTTAAGTGTGTGCAGCAAGGCCAGATTTCGTTGTGTATAGGACTTTGATAGTGCTAGTAGAAGATAACAAGACTTACATAAAGCTTTCTCTAAACAAGAGAAGCCTCTCTTCACATATGCACCCTATCAAGGGAAAGGCAGCAGCAGACATAAAAGCACTGTTTTCACTTAGGACCCTAAAGTGGGTTAAGGAAGAAGGCTGGGAGAGGACTGTATTTCTTTTCACATGCAGATAACACAGTCTGAAAAAGCCAGGAAGATTTTCCTGTTCCTCTTCCTCCTTCACATATTAAAGCATGGTTGTGAGATATCATTCAGCGAAGATTACCTCCTCACAAATGCCACAAGCATTATAAGGATTAAATGCTACGACAACCAAATGAAAAAAAAAGGAACAGTTATGACCCTTAATAATTAGGCAATTAATGATTGCCTTAGTCTGCTTTCTATTGTCATGACAAAATATGTAAGACCAATTAAATTATAAAGAAATCAAGGTGATTTAACCTGTAATTCCAAAGGCTGAGAAATCCTAAAGCACAGGGTTGTCAACCAATTTGATTCTGATGTGGGCCTCGCATGCCCATGCTTTACAATGACCCAATTGTGGTTACCAACCTACTCCTGTGAGAATGTCATTTATTCATGAAAGTGGTGGCTCCAAGACTTACCTCAAAAAGTCTTTCTAGCTCTCAAAATACTGTGACTTTGATGGTTAATTTCGCAACACAAGAATCCCAGGGGATAAATCGAAAGCCTAGCAATGGTCATTGCTCCTCTACGGAGAGAATATTTCAACCAATGGTGGAAGCAGAAGACATGGCAGTAACATGGGAAATAAACTGGAGGTGAAGTAAAATTGCGCTACAGAGGATACTTTTTACAGTGCAGAAGTTTTCACCATGAAGAAAAGAAAGCAAAAAAGACAATTTGGGGAAATTAATTGGGGGAGTATCTGAATGCTATTGTTGACAAGTTTCTTACAAAATTTGCCATTCAACTACACTTACTCCCTTCACTCATTTGTAATTTTTATGTCTCATGCTACAGAGTTCTTTAAACTTGGCTCATATGCTAGATGCACAAAATTGAGTAAATCCTTTAAAACCTTTGAAGCCATTTTCTTGTAAAATGCAATAGTGCTTATCAGAGAGTAGTATGTGCTAGTTAAATTAGAATACTTTACTATCATAACTCTTAAAATTATTTCCATAATCTTCCATAAGTTTACTCACACAAATGTAGCATGTTGTCAGCTCAAAGACTAACAGCAGGACATTAAAAACAACTTATTTATTTTGTCAATCACCCTCAGAGTATGTTTCACACCAACCTATTTTGATTATAATGATTTATACTTCTGCCATGTTATAAATCTACTTAAAAATTATAAAGATAGATTTAGAGAGGTAAGCTAATTTATGTTGATGTTTTATCTTTCTAGGGCAACTGATATTTGTCTAATAATACATTTTGCAGTTAATGTATACTAAGAAAATCTAAAAAATTGGGGAAACTGTGCTCCATACTATGAAAGTAGGTTTGCGTGTTTTCTAACTCCCAGTATGATGTTATTCTCAATTTTTCATGCGGTAATAGCAATCTCTTTAGCTTTTACTTCTCTGTAGATTTGGTTGTATTTATTTTTTCAATTCAGAATAGCTTCTTGTCTGATTTATTCTACATAAACACCTGAATTAGCATTGTCACCCATTTGAACAGAGAAGGTCCAGTTCATATTCTTTAAAGCCATATGACTTTTACACTAGCAGAATTCTGTCCTTTCTTGATTAACAGGCAGTCAGATATATAAGGAAATGCACAATCAGTGTTTCAGAGTGGCACTTTTTATCAATGGCAAAAATGGTCTAGTTTACAAAGGTCGGTTTCAGAAGAGGATCATGCATCTAAATCTTTCTCAAGTTGAGATGCTGTAATGCAGCAATGGGTTAACAAACAGGTGAAATGTCACACATAATTCCAACACAGAATTTCAACATCTTTGAGAATAAATACTTAAAGTAATGCATAATATTCCTATTGTTAAAAAACACAAAAACTATGTTTTAATGCACAATTAGCTTTGTGAAATCAAATATACAAAGTTGCCCCTGGATGTTTCACCCTAAAGGATGTGGACAAAAGTACTAATTTTTCTCATGATTTTGAGACAAAGTGGGGTCATAGAAAGTTAAGGGACATGCTGACCTTGATCAGGTTAGTTAAATTGTTTTCACATTAGTGCTTTTAAGAAAAAGTAATACTGGAAAAATCATCACAGAATGAAATCTTTTAGTTGCAACTGACTGTAACATGTAAGGCTATTAAACAGACTATTCTTCAGCTTATAATTAATTTTCCATGTCAGAAAGATAATCTAAATATAATTGTCTTTCAAAGAAAGTGGTGAGATCCAAGAGGGAAAATTTAATAACCTCTTTATTTTTCTTCAAAAAAGTTCTCGCAAGATGGTAGAAACAATGAAAAACTTAGAGCCATATATTTAATCCTTTTAATTTGGTTTGCATGGAATAAGGATTTACTGAAAATATTGAAGCGGTGTGGTAATCTGAATGAACAATTGATTTTCTTAAAATTTTAACTTATTTATATAATATGAAAAAATTTCAGATATTTTACAACACAGATTTAGGATCATAATGATACTTTCCAACCTCCCCTCCCTCCAACCTAACACAAGTTTTCTATTAAAACCTTCATATTCTTGGGTAGCTTTTAATTTGATGGTGACAATATTTCTATCCAAAAATTAGAAAGTTAGTAGTCAGCAGATGTTTATAAATTCTTTCAAGCTCTGATATTCCATAAGTAAAGACAGATATTTCAAGGCCAGGTATTTACTCCTACTCCTACCACTCCCCCACAAATAAACAGCACCCATCTCAGGGATTGTATGTAGACACATAAATAACAGCATTTTTCAGTGTGTGCAAAGGCTCAATGTTAAACGGCTTCATGCATGTTATTATAAATACCTAAACTTATCTTTTTAAATAATTAGTATCATTCACATTTACAAAAGAAGATACCAAAACATGAGAAATTCTAAGCAATTTATCAGAGACTGTGGATAAGCAGCAAAACCAGTTTTTAAATGAAAAGATCCTAGACACAAAGATCCTTGTGTTTTTTTGAAAACGCAAATGTTCTACCTTAGGTTATTGAATTCCAACTTCTTTAATTCCAACTTTTACACAGTAAGAAAAAGAAATTTCATAAATTTGTGAAACTTTTCATTTCTTAACAAAATCCCTGGTAATCAGGACTCATAGCTGGAGCATACATAATTGGTATTACTGTGGGAAACTACCCAGGTCTGAATTTCCAAAACAGATAGTAAGTATCTATCTAAGCAAATCCAGGTTAGACATTATAAGAATGAATTTAAAGGTCTTCAGATTCAGAACTTTTTGGTATTCCTAGCCAGCCACCCCCAGCAAAACACATGTTCAAAAGCAACGGTGGTAGCTGCCAAATATTTGCCTTCCATATGCCACATATAATGTGATTACGAGCCTTGTAAGATGTACAGGCTGGTGTAATACAACCTCTCCCTAAATACCTTACAGCTAAAATTTGCTTTTGTGTGTAGGAAAATAAAATTTATAGAACTGGATAATGTAGCAGTTTTATTTCACTCCGCTTTATTTTTACAAGCAAGTTCTAATAAAATCTTCAATAGGTTCCACATTTGCTTTTAGAAATACTTACATGCCACCCTAGGAAAGAGATCAGAGGTGAGCATACAGAAAAGGCAAATGCGCCAGAGAAAATAGATATCTGGTATGCTTAAGGGTAATGATATTATTTTCATACAATTTAGATTATATAGCATTTGCTTCTGAAGGTTATAAAACATTGTGGCCTATTAAAGAATGACAGCATTTATATATATATATATATATATATATATATATATATATATATATATATATATATATATATATATATAAACTAATTCTTGAAGAGATAGTAACTCCAAGATATAGAAGACAAGGAGACTTACTGCTCCTGCTGGTGAGCATGAGAGCTGGGCTGGGACTGGGGGCAGGCCAGGCTAGGCCAGGCTACAACATCTGTTGGCCTGCATGTGAACTGGGTTGGGGGAGAGCCAGGCTGGGCTAACCAACTATATCTACTGATTCAGGCATGTGTCAGATTAAGGGTAGCCTGGTCAGGCTTTGCCACAGCATCACCTGGCAAATGCTGGGATAGAGGCAAATCCTGTAGAGCTAGATTGCAGAACCACCTGGAATGTGCAAGATCTGGAGTAGGGATTGGGACCAATAGGGGAAATGTGGGCACTTCTCTGATAGGCTGCAGCATGAGAACCAGGACTTGGATTGGGCACTGCTAGATGAGCCAGTGGTATCTGTTGGTATACATGAGGGCCAGATCTGGTGACAGATCAGTCTGAGCTAAGCTGAAGCAGTAATGAATGTGCATGAGAGCCAGAAGGGATGTGAGTTGGGCTGGACTAGGCTACAGCAGAGGCTGGCACAAGCAAAAATCAGAGTTGGGGATGGATTTGGTGAGAGTTACTAGGCATCGCTGTGACTCAACAACCAACAAACCGCTGGTATGCAGGAGGACTGCATCTGTGACAGGCTGGCTGGGATGAGTCACAACACTGTAAGTTCATGAGAGATGGGATTGGGGGCTGAACTGACCAGACAGCTTCATCTACCATTAGTGTTGGTTGGTGCACATGACAGAATGAACGTGATCCTGCACTGGCTGGTACACACAAGAGTCAAGTCTAAATTCACCCCAGTGATGTTTCTTGTGAGATTCCCCAACTAGAACACTGGACTCAAACAATAATCACAGGGGAAAACACAAGATATGTGGCCTGACTTTGGAGTACATCTCTCAGGATTGGGCCTCCTCTGTTGCTGATGCTTGTGAAATGGACAAGATACCCAGAAGCAGACAAAGGACATGATACTAGCTCATCTGCCCTATCAAAGGACACTGAGTGCCTCTGCCTCACTGAAGGATAGAAAGCAGAAGTTGGATCACTTTTCTGAGCCTGGGGATGCATACTTAGATGGAGTTGGTCAGAAAATAGACCTTGGAAATATTTTCTCAACCCTGGTGCAATCAAGCAGACAATGTCTAAGAACTATCAAAACCACTCATGTCCCTTAGAACCACCTTAGAGCCTCTAAGGCATCATCAATGACTGTTCCTCCATCCTGGGATGCTAATGTAGTTTTATGGCAAGGAACAGCCCCCTGCCCCTGCTTTCCTGTGGGTACAGGAGAAAAAAAAAAAATTGAAACATTTGTCCCACATATCATCTTTTTCCATACCTGACAATCCCCACTGTAATCAGAGGCCCACAGGGAGATGCATCCCTCTCAACTATATGAACAATAATAAGAAAATAAAATAATTTTTAAAGATCCTCACATGTCATCCCAGTCCCTTCTGGTCTCTTCTCTCCTGAGAAGTTTGCCGTTAGTTCAATTCAGTTTCTTTTGTTAAAGTTGACCCATTTCTCTTATTTTTGTTGGGATTATCTCCTTGTACGTTTAACTACTATAGGTCTTGGAGATCTTTCTTGGTTGAATAAGCTTGGTGTCCTTTGAGCCTTTTTCTATATCTCTAACACCCATGTCTCTAACCAAGAGTTAGGAAGTTCTCAAAGATGATTACATTTAGCAAATTCTTAATATCCTTTTCCTTTTCTTTCAGAGATGCCTATCATATAAGGATTTAAGGTCTGGTGCAATAGCTCAGTGCCTAAATCCTTACTTTCCAACTGCCAGGATCCCATATGGGTACCAGTTCATGCCCTGTCTGCTCCACTTCTTTGGGGATCCCTCCAATCGAACTGCTGGACTCAGAACCCTAACCATGCAAAGACAGAGGACAGAACAAGTAAACCACCTCAGCTATATGTTGGCAGCGAAAAACTGGGCAAATGGAGACTCCAAGATGGACTATGACAATCAGTGGATTCTTCAACGACTTCATCGTGCTTGGAGTGGCCAGATGGGCGGCAATTCATAACTGTTGAACTATCAAAACCACTTGAAAAAGATCCTTGGAGCATGCCCCACATTGGGGAACTGGGGTGGGTAGGAGACTGGGTGGGGCTTCTCCCTTAAAATCCCCTTTTACATCAGATATATGGGCCCGGCGCCATGGCCTAGTGGCTAAATTCTCGCCTTGAATGCCCCGGGATCCCATATGGGCGCCGGTTTTAATTCCGGCAGTTCCACTTCCCATCCAGTTCCCTGCTTGAGGCCTGGGAAAGCAGTTGAGGACGGCCCAGTTCTTTGGGATCTTGCACCCCCGTGGGAGACCCGGAAGAGGTCCCTGGTTCCCAGCTTCGGATCGGGCACAGCACCGGCCTTTGCGCTCACTTGGGGAGTGAATCATCAGACGGAAGATCTTCCTCTCTGTCTCTCCTCCTCTCTGTATATCTGACTTTGTAATAAAAATAAATAAGTCTTTAAAAAAAATACATCAGATATATGAAGGAAACAATATGGAACTAATTGTCTTACCCATCTTCCTGTAGGATTTGAAGCTTTTTACCCTATGTAAAGATTGTCAAAAAATTAAAAAAAAGAAACCCAATATAACCTACATGAAATTACCCCTACTATTCATACATTTATTTTACCATGGCCTATAGTCTAATTTATGAAGTAATACTGACTGATACATAATTATAAACTAAAGGCCATAGATGACAGATATCCTTAGTTTTCCACTAATATTCTTTTTTATATTTTCACGAATCCATCCAAAACACTACATTATATCTGCTTTCTGTATGTCCTTATGTTCTGCATTACAATGAATTTTTTTCTGACATTCCTTATGGATGACATTAATATTTTAACATTTAAATATTGGTTAGGTATTTTGTGTAATGTCACTTAATTGAATTAGTAACTGACTTTCTTGAATTAATACTGAGGTTATGAGTTTTGGAGAGGAAGCACACAGGCAACATTAATTTTCATCACATAATGTCAATATCAAGGTTATATAAAACAAATTTACTTGTATTGGTTTTCAAAATGTAATTACTAGTATCTGTTATATTTAGCCACCATAAAATGACTTGTTTTGGCCCATTTTCAATTCTGTTCTGTATTGGAAGAGAGTGAATTTGTGTAGCAGATCTTATTATACTGCTTGCTATACTCCTTAAAGATGGAATATGTACATTAATTATTTGGATTTTTATGAACAAAAGATTTCTCTCATCTCCCACATTTACTTATTTACTAAACTCTTGTTATTCATGTAAATTTATGGATATTTTACTTTACCATATGACAATTTGTTCATTGTTCAAATTACAGGTGATTTAACAAGTACTTGTGCTTTCATGTCTCCTACAGAGCTGACTTCATTATGGAAATTAGAAATGGAGCTATCCTCTGGGGAGTGTCAACAGCAAGCTGCGCATATGCTAAGCCAGAAAAGAACTCACTTTTGGCTCAGCACATTGCACTGGTCCCCCTGGGAAAAAAATACCAAATTGTCATACTACAGGTTCCATCCAAAATAATCCCAAGTTGCCCACAGATCTAATTGCCATCAGGTTCCAGTAAGAATCTGCAATGGGCACCTCTGACAATACTGTAATCTAGATTAAAGTTACAACTCATGTCTTCCTAATTCCAAGTATTGATGGATCCTGGAGCACTTTGGACAGGCAACGGTGCTTCCACAATACAGAGTATCAGGTAGTAGAGAGTGGTGAATGGTGTGCCAGGGTATGCTTCATGGCAGAAGCTTAACATGGCAGTCCTGGACTGAATCTCATTGGAAGGAATGGCATAAATTATGGCAAAAGTATAACTGGGCACTGAGTGGGATCAGTAAAGTCTACATGTACACCTGTGGAAGACACGGCATAAAAACTGGCCACAACTGGGCTGCAACATGCAACAGTAAGAATGGGATAGGCATAGGCCAATTGTCAAAGCACACTGTCCTTGCCAGACCAAAAGTTGGACGAAGTCAGCATAGGCCAGGGAGCCACCAGTGTGCACAAGATTTGCCACTGAGAGGCGATCTGATAGAGGAACTCGGGGAACTCCTTTGTAGGATGCAGTCTCTGCAGGTGAGTGCAAAAACCAAGACAAGGAATAGGCCAAACCAGGCCAGATTAAAGTATCTGCGGGCATACATGTGGGTCAAGTCTGAGGGTGGGCCAGGCTGGGGAGTTCGTAACATTGAGTGGCAGCTCTAAGAACCAGGACAAAGTACAGGAGGGACTGGGTCAGGCCAGCATACCAGCCAGTTCATGCTGAGGCTAGGTATGGGGGCTGGCTGGGCTGCGCTGGGCTACAACACCCACCAGCAGGAGTTGGAACTGGGGACAGGCTGGACCAAGCCAGGCTGAAGCATCTGCTGGTGAATGCTAAGGTGAGAAGAACCATGCCCATCTGTGGGCAGTGGATGCCAAATCCATTGACCCCTGGGGTGGGAATCGGGCAGGGCCTGTGTCTCCTGGCCCAGGTTCTTAGGCCTGCCTGTGTGATGGATGCTGGATCCATGTGCCCTGGAGGTGGGGATCCAGCAGTTTCTGGGTCACCTGGCTCAAGTTGCTTAAGATGTGGTGCACAGAGAGAAAACAAATGGCACCTACCAAGTCCAAAGACAAATGTCAAGAAAAGCCTTGGATCATTTGGCTTCATACCGGAATTCTACCAACTATTTCAAGGTGAATATACACCAATAATCTACAAGCTATTTGAAACAATAGGAAGGGAGACAACATCACCTTAATACCAAAGACAGACAGACAACACAGAAAGAGAGCTACAGACCATACAGCACACCATGTGAGATTTATCCCTGGCATTCAGGGATGGTTTAACATATACAAATCAATAAGTGAGATATACCACATTAGCACACTGAAGAATAAAACTGAAATAATTATCTCAATAAATTCAGAAAAGGTATTGATACAAACCAATACCTCTTTGTGCTGAAAACCCTAAACAAGATAGGCACAGAAAGAATACTTATAACACAATCAAAAAAGACAGTAGAAGAGGAGAAATTTAACATGTTCCTGGATCATCAGGATCAAAATAATCAAAATGTCTGTGTTACCAAGAGTAATACAGAGATTCAATGCAATACCAATCAAAATCCCAACACTATTCTATGATATAGAAAAGATGATGGGAAAATTAATTTGCAAACACAGGAAACTACAGATAGAAAAACTATCATCAAGAATAAAAATAAATATGGAGGAACCACAATTGCAGACCTCAAAACATACTATAGGGCAAAAAGTCTAAGACCGGTACAGAAACAGCGAAGAAAATCAATGGAACTGAATATAAACCCCAGAAAAGAGCCCATATATGTACAGCCAACTAATCTTTGACAAAAGACCTGAAAAGAACTCAAGGAAAAAGATTAGTTTCTTCAGGAAATGCAGTTGGGACAACTGAATAGCAGCCTGCAGAAGTAAGAAGCAAGACTCCCACCTCTCACTCAGAAATCATCCGACAATTAGAGGAAAACATAGGATGCACTCTACATATACAGGCATTGGAAAAGACTTAGAAACGACCAAAAGAACAGGCAGCCAAAGCCAAAATAAACAAATAGGAATACAACAAACTAAAAATCTGAATAGCAAAGAAAACTATTAACAAAGTGAAGAAGCAAGCAACAGAATGGGAGAAAAAGTTTTACACACTACACAACTGATAAAGGACTAATATCCAAGATTTACAAACAGCTTCAGAAACCAAAAGACAGCAAAAGAAACAACCCAGTAAAGAAATGGGCAAAGAAAATGAACAGCATTTTTGGAAAGAACAAATTTAAATGGCTAATAGACATAGGAAAAATGCTCTGGCTCCCTAGCTAACAGGCTAATACAAATAGAAATAAAAACCACACGGAGATTCCACCTAACTCCAATGAGTTTGGATTACATTCAGAAATCTACTAAACAAAAGTTGCTGGCATGGATGTGGGAAAAAGATTGCCTACTCTACTGTTGCTCAGAGCATAGGATAGTACAACCACTATAAAAGTCAGTATGGAGAGTGTTAAAAGCAATTGAAAATTGGTCTTGGTCTTCTGTACGACCCAGATCTCCCATTTCTAAGTTATATACAAAGGAAATGAAATCTGCATATGAAGAAGTGATCTTCAATCCCATATTACACCAGCACAATTTACAATAGCGACGAAGTGAAAACATTCAGATGTCCATCTAAAAAGGAATGGATAAGGACCTGTGGTGCATCTACTCCATGGAAAACATCTCAGCCATCCAAAAAATGAAATTTTGCCATTTGCAACAAAATGTTCCCAACTAGAAATCATTATGCTTAGTTAGATAAACAAAACCCAAAAGGACAGATATTATATGTTGTTTTTGATATAAGGAAATTCTCATGAGAAATGCATGATCAGCAGATACCTATGTATGTACACTCTAACATGCATAATGTAGTCTAGCATGTCGAGAAGTGAAGATACATTTTGGTCTGTATCTCTACTCCCAAATAAAAGGAGGACTACCAACAAAACTTAAATATATCATAACAATTGGATGTTGGTCTTTCTACCATGTCTATATCTACAGTGTCATGATACATTTAAATAGAATGATCAACTTGTGACTGTTGCTGAAGGACTATACTAGTGTAATAATATTGGGGGAAACAGTTTGGGTAGGGAATGGGTAGATTGAAGAATAAATCCCTATCCATAGGGAATCATATCATGAAAAATAAAATGAAATCAAACCACCAACACTGTATTTTCATACAAGTGTTCCCATTCTTAGAAGTGTATATATGATTGATAGGCAGAGAAACAGAGACACACACACAGAAAGAATACACTGTCATTCATTGAATCTCTCCACCTTTGACAAAATCTTACCATCCTCAATATTTGCTCACATACATCATTTCCTATGCTTATTATCTAATTATTTAAGTCTTCCCTCGAGAAGAGCCACATCAGATTGATTAAAAGAATTCCCTCTTCATCAGATGGTTTTGTCTATCAACTTTCCACACACTGACCTCCTCCATTCTTATCCTTAGTTATAAAGCTCCATTTGTCCATGCTGTATTAGGAAATTGACTGAATTCTATATTGACATCTCTTATTCTCCACCACAATAATTTCCTCAAGAAATCTGTTTTTAGTATTGCATTACCCAACTTTGGTTTTCTTTTAACCCTAGCAGAAAGACAAACATTGAAACAAACCACATTTCAATAGTAACTTAAGACCAGAAGCAGAAGCATTTTTAACAGCAGTGTAGGGCCCGGTGCAGTGGCCTAGCAGCTAAAGTCCTTGCCTTGAACGCCCCGGGATCCCATATGGGTGCCGGTTCTAGTCCCAGCGGTTCCACTTCCCATCCAGCTCCTGCTTGTGGCCTGGGAAAGCACTTGAGGAAGGCCCAATTCTTTGGGACCCTGCACCTGCGTTGGAGACAGGGAAGAAGTCCCTGGTTCCCAGCTTCGAATCGGGTGCAGCAGCGGCTGTTGCAGCTCACTTGGGGAGTGAATCATCAGACAGATCATCTTCCCCTCTGTCTCTCCTCCTCTCTGTATATCTGACTTTGTAAAAAAAATAAATAAATAAAATAAATAATTTTTTTTAAAAAAAGAGCAGTGTAATAGATGAAAGGGTAAGATATTAAAACAAAATGTTGACACTTTAAGTTGGAAAGATAATTTCCCTTCCTTAAAGCACTTTCATTACAAAGGAAAGCAGTTGTGCAAACATGGATAACAAAACCAAGGTTCCAGGATTTTCATTCTAAATTCTCTGAAACATCAATTTAGATATTAAAAGGTTTTAGAGAGAGGAATAGTGATTACATTGGGACCCAACAGGCAAACTATTAAAATTTTAAATTAAGGGTTTCAATGTAATTCAGGATTCCCTTTTTAAGTAAATTTAAACAACTTCTCACCCCCAATCCAAAGTATTTCTTTTTTTTTTAATTTCTATTTTTTTAAATTATTTTGCATTATGTGACAGTTTCATAGGCTCTGGGAATCCCCCCACCCCTCCCCACACCCCTCCTTGATGCAGTATTACAGTTCAAATTCAATCAAGATTCTTTCCTTGCAAACATATACCAAGCATAGAGTCCAGCTACTTATTGTCCAGATGGGTTGAACAGTTTCTTGGGGAGACCATTTCTGGTCCGAAGTTAGAGCTGGTAGAATATCATCCCAGTCAACTAAGAGTATTTCAACATTAATGCATGTGGTTACAAGTTTTGTGTCTTTCCTGATAAACATAAATAATACAGGAAGTTACAGAAAATTTTGGTTTAAGCTTTAAACTCAAAATTGTCATCACTTGAATATATTTTCCTCTAGTTTCAATGTGAACAGCAGCACAGCATCATTGTTTATTGGAAACACAATTACCCACAAAATAGGAGTTTTGTCCAAACAAATAATTAAAATTCAACCACTAAAGCTTTCCTTACAATAACAAAAAAAAAAAAAATGGTTGGAAGAAAAGTACATGCTGGAATTGACTGAAATGTATTTTGAGGCATCTAACAGCGTTAGTGCTCAGAATTACTGTTGCAATCTGGAAAGATAACTGTCCTAAAATTTCAGGATTTCAAGCGAATTAGTGGGGAACACAAATTCAGCATGAAATCTATGGTGACCTCCTGAGTAATCCCTTCTAACACTATAATTTTTACATGAGTTGAATATGCTTTAAAATCCAGCTGTTTGACTTTCTCTTGAGATCATCAAGATTTCTCAAACAAGGAATGTGGCAGACAAATTGGAAATGCACAAGATATTTTTAATATACTATGATTTCTTTCACGTGTTACATACTTCAGAAATAATCTTAATTCTTGATAGTTTTCTGGAAATTCAGTGAATAATTATGTGAATTTTGTATTAGCAAATACTTTTCCAAGGTAATTTCCCATTCTTCTTTACCTATATTTCATCATATTTACATTACTTATCTAAAATGTAAAACCTATAGGGAAACTTTCTTATTCAATAAATGGAATCACAGTGAAAAAGATCAAGGTTGAGAAGATATAAAAAATCCATTAGAAATGGATGCATAGGAATCAGAACAGAGCTTGAGGATGAGATATGAAATAATTAAATAGCAATCAAAGTTAGCTTAATATCAACTGACAAAATCATGATGTAAATAATAAATGTCAAAAACCTTAGGACACAACTGATATCACTTTTTATTCAATTGTATAAGGGAAATGTGTACATTTGGAGATAAGTATACAGCATGCCTCTTTACACTCAAGTGAAAGTAAGATTTTCATTTTTATTTTAAATTACATTTTATGTTATATTACTTTATTTTCTTTTTCCTGTATTTGCTATCTCATAATATGTTTATATATCAGAATGTCAACCTTTTTTTTTAAGATTGATTCATTTTATTACAGCCAGATATACACAGAGGAGGAGAGACAGAGGAAGATCTTCCGTCCGATGATTCACTCCCCAAGTGAGCCGCAACGGGCCGATGCGTGCCAATCCAAAGCCGGGAACCTGGAACCTCTTCCGGGTCTCCCACGCGGGTGCAGTGTCCCAAATCTTTGGGCCGTCCTCAACTGCTTTCCCAGACCACAAGCAGGGAGCTGGATGGGAAGTGGAGCTGCCGGGATTAGAACCGGTGCCCATATGGGATCCTGGGGCTGTCAAGGCGAGGACTTTAGCCACTAGGCCATGCCGCCAGGCCCCAGAACGTCAACCTTGTAGCTGTGAAATGAATGACTGTTCCACTACAATAACTTGGGGACAAATAATAAATGGAGGATACAGGGAAGGAGTAGGAGGGGGATTCATCTCCTCTGATTCTAAATCTGTACCATAAAAAATAAGATATCTACTCATGTTACACACAAAAAAAATAAATACGCAGTTCTCTTTATCATTCCAAGTTGGTCACTAATACTACTCCTTTTGATCATGATTCAGGCAGTAATCTTAAAGACCAATGCATTATAGTCAACTTTATACCTTCATCAGTTGATTCTGCTAGGATTCTCACTGATTCAATGAAAAGCCATCACTTCTGGGGACTGGGTGCCATGCAAAATAGTGATATTACCCTAAGGTAGGGGCATGAATAGCTCATCAATGGTAAATACTGGTAGACAAACCAAATACAGATGCGGATATATGTATAAGAAATCAATCATCATTGAACACAAAATGTGAGTTAAGTAGAGGGAATAAAAGACAATGGTAGTGTAAATGGGCATTGATAATGAATTAAAAGTAAGCTGAGATAAGGATTAAATAAGAACAGCAGAGAAGAAGATGTAACAGAGAGGAGCATACATGTAATTAAGTAGTTGCTTCTATACTTTCATCTGAATGATCTGTTAAGTTAAAGTATATAGAAATATGGAAATAGAATGAGAAAGAACCCCATTCAATTGGTGACCAATGTTAGTCTTCAACAAGTCTTCAATAAGTCAATAGCTTTTCAGTGTGTAAGTGATAAGATCAGCTAATTTCATGGGCATCAGTCTATGAACATCATTCCTTACCTATAAAATGAGTTCCTTGATCAAACATGATAATACAAAAAATGTCATAACCCTGATAAGCCCTTGTCTGAGTTTACAGATGTAGTTACTGGTAGATGAGCTGCATGAAGGGAATGTAGAAAGAGAAGGATCACAGGAAGCGCAGCAAATCCAGAAACACATCTCCATTAAAGTCAGAACAAATATCTGCTTACTGCATGAAGAAGATGCTCAATATAGTTAACCTCCTAATGGATGATTAATCACTCGAAATGATCCTTGTCCAGAAACGGTGTCATACAGAGGATTCATTGTTGGTTTTCTCCACAGCGGTAACAATGCCTCCTCTAAGTCCCTTTTTGACCATTACCGTCTCAAGGCATTTCTCAACAGCTCTAATTAAACTGCACTCATCTGATTCCCCAAACTGCAAGATCCTTCTTTATACCTGGCTTTCATCATGTCATTTTAATTTTTTAAATTTTCTTATTTATTACATGTTATTGTTTCCATCTAGTAGAATATAAACTTAATGAAAATGTCATGATCTACTCATTTCTCAGTTCCTTCTATCAGTATATAGTACATGTTAGATGCTAGTTCCATATAATAAAAAATGAATGAATTAACTTTATATAAGCCTCATGTGCTAAGTAAAACATTAGAATATTAATCAAACCAAGATATCAGATGAGTATAGCCAATGTTACTGCACATGGAGAGAAGTAACCATACCTACAACTGTCACATTTACCTGAATATATTGCCTAATTTTATTACCAACTATCTTCCATCCCCTAACAACCATATCTGTTATGTATAGCCCAAATCATTGGTTTGTATACTTCACTCCATCAACATCACTAACAGAATTTTGTGAATATAATTTCATGAACATTAGTCCAAAACTTTGATCTCCATATGTGAAGCCTCAAATGCATATTTTTAAAAGGTTCTCCAGGCAAAATTAATAGCCAATTATGTTTGGAAACAACTGGGTTAAATAATTCGTAATTCAGGACTGGTACTGTAGCATAGCATGTAAACCTACCATCTGCAATGACAGCATCTCATACATGTACTGCCTCAAGTCCAGCTTCTCCACTTCCAAACCTGATTCCCACTAAAGTGTCCTGGACAGAAGTAGAAATGACTCAATTTCCTGAGTCGCTACACTAATAAAAAATACTTAGAAGAAGCTCCTGTCTCTTCAATTAGATGGCCCAGCTCCAGCCTCAGCCATTGTGGTAATCTGGAGAGTGAATCAACAGATAGGGGATTTCTCTTTTTGTCTCCTTTTCTCTTTGTAATTCTTTTGAATAAATACATAAATCCTTTTAAAAATTATTTGTTCCCCAATTTTAGCTAATTTAATTATTGGAAAAAATCAATTCATAGACTTTGTTGTATTAACACCTGTACAAATTATATGTGCAAAGTAACAATGACAATTCAACTGTCCTAGTATACTCGATGATGAGGATAATACCCATGCTTCCAATTATTCTTTGTCTAGATGTACAACATCTAATGGGGTTCTTTTGCAGTGCTTATTGCATGTTATTAAATAAAAACATTTAGTTAGAACCTCTATGAAATAAGAATGAATGAAAAAATGGCTTAGATATATAATCAACATTACATAACTGAAAATAAAATGGAGCAAAAAATAAGATGTATATTTAGAAAAAAAGCAACTTTGATCTTAAATAACGAAAAATTGTCTAGCATACTGGTTATCAATGGCATACAAAAGGCTAGTTTAAAAAGTTCAATTTTTCATTATTTAAGATCAAAGTTGCTTTTTTTCTTAATATACATCCAGGAAACTGATTGACCATAAAAATCAACTTACAGACTTGTAGGTAATACATGTTAGGAAAATGCACAAAGGATAAGAATCCACCAAACAGGATTGAAATGTCAAAAGTTAAAAGATGAGAGAAGCACATTGAATGTTACCGAAGACTCCTGGGTAAAAAAGCAAATGCCTCTACCTTCCTCATAGTTAACTGAGGAAGACATTGAGAAAACGGGGAACACAGAATTCAGAAAACTCATTAAAAAGATTCTGACCAACAATGAGAAGCACATAATACAGGAGTTCAAAGAATTCAAGGAATATGCCATTCAAGAAATGAATCAAATGAAAGCTGACACCTCCGAAGTTAAGAATAGAGTGGAGCAAATTAAAAGAACAGTGGAGAGTCTCAAAAATAGAAGGAATGAAGCAGAAGAAAGAATCTCAGAATTGAAAGATATTTCCTGTCACCAGGGAGAAACAAACATAAAGCTGGAAGCAGAGCTAGGCCAAGCTAAAAAAACATACCCAAGAGTTAAAAGATATGATTAAAAGGCCCAACACAAGAATTATGGGAGTTTCAGAAGGTGCAGAAAGAGAAAATGAGAGTAATGGTTTATTCAATGAAATAATAAATGAAAACTTCCCCAATCTGGAGAAAGAATTGGAAAACAATATATAGAAGGGTCACAGAACTCCCAACAGAGTTAATCAAAAGTGAACTTCACCATGACACATGATAATCAAGCTCTCTTCAGTGAAATATAAGGGGAAAAAATCCTTAAATGTGCATGACAGAAAAATCAATTGACCTATATAGGAACCCCAATCAAACTCCAGTTGACCTCTCAGAAGAAACACTACAGGCCAGGAAAGAATGGAGTGACATATTCTAGACTCTAAAAGGGAAAACTTTTCAGCCCAGAATATTGTATCCTGTAAAGCTTTCCTTTGTTTGTGAAAATGAAATAAAATACTTCCACAATAGAGAAAAACTCCAAGAATGTGCCTCCTCTAAACCTGCTCCACAAATAATGCTCAAAAATATTCTCATGAAAAAGAAAAAGAATAGCAGTTACCAAAACCAAGGGCAAATATGGAAAACATCCTACTAAAAAGCAAGAATAAAGAACAACTCAGTGCTAAAATGACAGGACCCAACTGCCACCTATACATATTAACTCTGAATGTAAATTGTTTAAACTCATCAAACACCATAGATTAGACTCTGTATCAAAAACAAAAACCGTCTATCTTCTGCTTGCAGGAGACATATCTCACCAACGAAGATCAGAGGAAACTTCAAGCAAATAATAAGGAAAAGCGTGCAGATTTAGCCATTCTTATATCATATAGACTTTGATGTGAGAAACACTAAAAGAGATGAAGAAGAACACCATATAATATCAAAAAATCCATTCGGCAAGAAGATATCGCCATAATAAATGTATATGTGCCACATGCCAAGGCATCTAGCTAAGTGAAACAAGCATTAATGGATTTAAAGGGAGAAATAGATTCCAATACAATCATAGTGGGTGACCTTAATACCCCATTAACATCAATGGACAGATAGAAAAGACAGAAACTCAGCAAAAAAAAAAAAAAAAAAAAAAAAAAAAGAATTCACCAAAATTCTAGATCAAATGAACTTAGCTGATATCTAGCAAAACTTTCTTACTACAGGTAGAAAATACACTTTTTTTTTTAAAAAGTAGTACACGGAACCTTCTCCAGAATTTACCATCTTGTTGGCCACAAAACAAACCTCAGCAAATTTTTAAAAATCAAAAATATACCATGCATCTTCTCTGAACATCATGGAGTGAAACAGAAAAGCATCAAGTAAACAAGCTAACCTTATAGCTGAATGAACTAGAAAAACAATAGCGAAGCAATCCCAAGATTAGTAGGAAAAAAGAAATAATCAAAATAAGGGAGGAGATAAACAAAATAGAGACCAAGAGAACTGTACATAAGATCAATGAATCAAAGAGCTGGTTCTTTGAGAAAAAAAAAAAAAAAACAGACTCCCCACTAAAAAAAAAGGATGGAGAAGATATGTATAAATAGCATCAGAGATGAAAAAGGAAATATAGCAACAGATGCTTCAGACATACAGAGAATTATCAGGAACTGTTACAAGAAACTATATGTGAACAAATCAAAAGAACTAGAAAAGATGGATAGATTTTTGGACACATACAATCTACCAAAATTGAATCAAAAAAACAATTAACAATCTAAATAGACCTATAATATTGACTGAGATTGAATCAGTAATTAAAGCCCTCCCAATCAAGAAAAGTCTTGGACTAGATGGCTTCACTGCTGAATTCTACCAAATGTTTCAAGAGGAACTTACACCAATCCTCCACAAGCTTTTCCAAACAATAGAAAGAGGGGCAATTTTTCAACCTTTTTCTATGAAGACAACATCACCTTAATACCAAAGCCAGACAGAGAAACAACACAAAAAGAGAACTACAGACTAATATCCTTCATGAACATAGACACAAAGATCCTCAGCAAAATACTAGCCAATAAGATTCAACAACAGATTCAACAACACATCAGGCAGATCATTCATCTGGTCCAGGCAGGATTCATCACAGGTATGTAGGGGTGGTTCCTCATTCGCAAATCAATAAATGTGATGTATCACATTAACAAAATGAAAAATAAAAACCATATGATCATCTCAATAGCTGTACAAATGGCATCTGATCAAATCCAATGGCACTTCATACTGAAAACCCTAAGCAAGACAGGCATAGAAGGAACATTCTAAAACACAATCAGAGCAATAAAAAAAAAAAAAAAAAAAAAAACAATGCCAAGCATCATACTAAATGGGGAAAGATTGGGAGACTTTTCACTAAAATTGGGAACAAGATGATGTCCACTGTCACCACTACTCTTCAATACAGTTCTGGAAGTCCTTGCCAGAGTTACTAGGCAAGAAAAACCAATTAAAGGAATTCAAATTGAAAACAAGGAACTGAAATTATCTCTATTTTCAGATGACATGATTCTCTACCTAGGAGAAAAAAATTCAGTCAAGAGACTACTGGAACTCATAAGACTTTGGAAATACAGCAGGATACAAAATTAATGACCACAAATTGATGACATTAATGTGCACAAATAATTCCATGGCTGGAAAAGAAATTTTAAATGTGGTCCCCTTTAAAATAGTGGAGAGGAATCTTAAATACCTAGGAAATAAGCTAACTAAATATGTGGAAGACCTCTATGATGAAAACTATAAAACATTTTAAAGGAAATAGAAGATATTGAATAATGAAGAAACTTACTATGTTCCTGGATTGGTAGGATGAACATCATCAAGATGTCCATATTACCAAAAGTAAGACATAGATTCAACGCAATCCCAATCAAAATCCAAACAACATTCTTCTCAGAAATATAAAAGAAAACATAAAAGTTCATATGGAAACACAGAGACCATGAATAACCAAAGCTAAACTGAAGAAAAAAAATCAAGCTGGAGGAATCACAATTTCACACCTCAAGACAAACTACAGAGCAGTGATCATCAAAACAGTCTGGTACTGGTACAGAAACAGAGAAGATCAGGGGGACAGAATAGAAACACCAGAAGGGAGCCCGCACATGTATAGCCAACTAATCTTTGACAAGAAAACTGAAAACAATCCAGGGAAACAGCCTGGTTTACTCAACAAATGCCGTTTGGACAACTGGATAGCAGCCTGCAGAATAAAGAAGCAAGACTCACAACTACCTGTCAAATTACACAAAAATCAGTTCGAAATGGCTCAAGGACCTAAATCTATACCCAGAAATCACAAAACTATTAAAGGAAAACATAGGAAATACTCTCCAAGAAATAGGAATGGAGAAAGACTTATTAGAAAAGATGCCAAACGCACAGGCAATGAAAGACAAAATAAACAAATGGAAATACAACAAGCTAAAAAGCTTCTGTACAACAAAGGAAACTATTAACAAAGTGAAGAAGCGACCAACAGAATGGGAGAAAAACTTTGCATACTACACAAGTTATAGGGGATTAATATCCAGAATTTACAAAGAGCTTCAGAAACCCAGGGACAGTATTTTAAAAATGAGCAGAGGAAATGAACAGACATTTTTTAAAAGAACAGATTCAAATGGCTAATAGACATATGAAAAGATGCTCAGGCTCCCTAGCCATCAGGGAGATACAAATTAAAACCACATTGAGGTATCACCTAACTCCAGTGAGATTGGCCTTCATTCAGAACTCAACTAACGACACCCGCTGGCATGGATATGGGGAGAAAGATACCCTCCTTCACAGCTGGTGGGAGTGCAGGCTAGTGCAACCATTGTGGAAATCAGTATGGATAGCACATAGAGAATTGCAAATAAACCTGTCATATGACCCAGTTATCCCACTCCTAGGAAAATACCCAAAGGAAATGAAATCTGCATATGAGAAGGGGGTCTGTAACCCTATATTTACAGCAGCACAATCTACAATAACAAAGACATGGAAACAATCCAGATGCCCATCCAAAGAGGAGTAGATAAAGAAACTGTGGTACATCTACTCCATGGAATACTACTCAGCCAATAAAAAGAATGAAATTATACCATTTGCAACTGGGTGGTTCCAACTAGAGACTATTATGCTCAGTGAAATAAGTCAATCCCAAAAAGACAAATACCATATGTTCTCTTTAATATAAGGAAACCATCATGCAAATTGGAATCTATAGTGATGGAGTAATGGAGACTACCATATCCACATGTGAAGACGCAATGCCATACGCATCCCTACTTCCAAATTAAAGATGAACTTCTAATGAAATTATTGGACATAACTTGACCATGGGATGATGGACTGTCTCACATTGTACAAGCAATGTTGGGGCACACTTAAATAGACTGATGAAATTGTAACCCCTAATGAAGAAATGTACTGCCGTGACAATATACGAAAATCAGTCACGTGGTGGGAATTGGGGGGAGGGGAATCCCAGTCTATACAGAATCATACCATAAAATTCAAAATTTTAAATAAGAAGCAAAAAAAGAGAAAACTCAGTTTGTGGGTGACCTGGGTGCAAGTTTTGTCTCCCATCAAACGAAAAGCCTTTTCCATTTTTTCCCAATCAAAAAGGTGTAACTACCCCAGTTCAGATTTAAGATTTTTAAAAATTTGTATTCGAATTCAGATTGCACACAGAATGAGAGACAAAGATTTTCTATCCATTATCCATTTTTCAGTTCACTACTCAAGTGGCCACAATGGTTGGAACTGAACTGATCCAAAGCCAGGAGCCAGGAGCTGCTTTTGGGTCTTGTACATGGTCCCAAGGATTTGGACCATCCTCTGCTGCTTTCTTAGGCCACAATCAGGGAGCTGGATTGAAAATGGAGCAGCAGACAAATGAACTTGCACAATGAGATCCCGGCACAAGTAAAGTAGGGATTTAGCCACTAGCTATCATGCTGGGCCTGCCCAGTTTAGATTTCTATGATGTTTTTCAGTGTGTATTCTGTTATTCATCAATCATCTTCAATTAGAATATTAATAAAAATTTTTATTGAAAATTGGTGATTGATCTGCCTATGTAGATTTATTTTTTTTAAAAGATTTATTTTATTTTTATTGGAAAGGATGATTTACACAGAGAATGAGAGACAGAGAAGAAGATCTCCCATCTGCTCATTTGTTGTCCAAGTGGCCACAACAGCCAGAGCTGAGCCAGTAAAAAGCCAGGTGCTAGGAGCTTTTTCCTGGTCTCCCACACTCTTGCAGGGTTCCAGGCTTTGGTTCACCCTCTACTGTCTTCCCAGGCCACATTCATGGAGCTGGATTGTGAAGTGGAGCAGCAAGGATACAAACTGGTGCCCATATGAGATCCCAGCAGATGTAAGGCAAGAATTTAACCTCTCAGCCATGGTGCCAGGCCACTGATGTGGATTTTAGCTTCAACGTCATCTCATCTTTTTTTTTTTTAATTACTTTATCCAGGTGTAAGCAAATAATTCCCTTGGAATATTTTCCATATAAACTTCTATGAGACCCCCAATAATTTCACTGTTTTTTCACCCCTGCCTTATTATAAATTTGATAGCCATCCTTACTTCAGTTTAAGCAAATTATCTAGCACTGTTAGGAACTCCTAAAGTAGTGTCTTTTTTTTAGTAGTGTCTCAAAGTGGATCCTGTTCAGATGCATAATAAAACACTAACACGATCCAAAAATTTGAAATCCACTCTTTTTTTTTTTTTAATTTTATTTTAAATTCATTAATTACATTGTATTATGTGACACAGTTTCATAGGTACTGGGATTCTCCCCACCCCTCCCCAAACCCTCCCACCATGGTGGATTCCTCCACCTTGTTGCATAACCACAGTTCAAGTTCAGTTGAGATTCCCCCATTGCAAGCATATACCAAACATAGAGTCCAGCATCTTATTGTCTAGTCAAGTTCAACGGCTTCTTAGGTATACCCTCTCTGGTCTGAAGACAGAGCCAGCAGAGTATCATCCCGATCAATTAAAAGCTCCAACATACCATCAGCAAAAATTTACCTCATTATGGAATTAATTGACTTAGTAATGAGTAACCAATATGGTAAAAGTAAATGCGATTTCTTATCCACCTTCTGTGACCACCTCATTGACATTTCAATTTTGGTTTATACACAACATATAACATTCATAACATAACTTGTTATACATAAC
Organism: Ochotona princeps; assembly: GCF_030435755.1. Classification (NCBI taxonomy): domain Eukaryota; kingdom Metazoa; phylum Chordata; class Mammalia; order Lagomorpha; family Ochotonidae; genus Ochotona; species Ochotona princeps. Next base: position 36,970,588 of record NC_080832.1, read on the forward strand.
ATCATATCATCTTAAATTAAGGCAAACATGTGGTATTTAACCTTTTGGGATTGGCTCATTTCCCTTAGCATTATGGTTTCCAGTTTGGCCCATTTGGCCACAAAGAACTGCATTTTGTTTTTTTTAATAGCTGAGTAGTATTCCATGGAGTAGATGAACCATAGCTTTCTTATCCAATCCTCTGTTGATGGGCATTTTGGCTGCTTCCATGTTTTTGCAATTACTGATTGTGCTGCTATGAACATAGGAGTGCATGTTGGTTTCTCATAAAACAAGTGTTCTGGATATATTCCTAGGAGTGCTATTGCTGGGTCATACGGTATGTTGTATTTGAGTTGTTTGAATGTTCTCCATACTGATTTCCATAGAGGCTGTACCAACCTGCAGCCCCACCAGCAGTGGAGTAGGGTTCCCTTTTCCCCGCAACCTCGCCAACAAGTGTTGTTGGTGCTTTTATTCATGTGGGCCAGTCTTACTGGCGTTAGGTGGTACCTCATTGATGTTTTAATTTGGATTTCCCTTATTGCCAGGGAACTTGAGCATTTTTCATGTTTATTTGCCATTTGGGTTTGTTCCTTTGTGAAGTGTTTGCCCATTTCCCGTGCCCATTTCTTGAGTGGCTTTTTTGTTTTGACATTTTGGTTGTTTTGTAGCTCTTTGTATATTCTGGAGATCAGCCCTCTATCACCTATGTCGTGTGCGAAGATCTTCTCCCATTCTGTGGGTTGCCTTTTTACTTTGTTGATTGTTTCTCTAGCTGTACAGAAGCTTCTTAGTTTGATGAGGTCCCACTTGTTTATTTTGGTCTTAATTTCTACTGCATTTGGAGTCTTTTTTAGGAAGTGAGGGCCTACCCCTAAGTGTTCCAGTGTGTTTCCAACATTTTCTTCCAAAAGTTTGAAGGTTTCTGGATGTAGGTTTAAATCTTTTATCCATTTGGATTTGATCTTAGTATATGGTGAGAGATGTGGGTCTATCTTTTTGTTTCTGCAGGCTATCAACCAGTTGTCCCAACAGCATTTATTGAACAGACCTTCCCATTTGCCTGGGTTGTCGTTTGTCTTTTTGTCAAAGATTATTTGGCTGTATTTGTGTGGGTTCCCATCTGGTGTTTCTATTCTGCTCCATTGATCTTCTTCTCTATTTTTTTGCCAGTACCAGGCTGTTTTGATAACCACTGCCCTATAGTATGTCCAGAGGTCTGGGACTGTGATTCCCCCTGCTAACTTCCTGTTCTTCAGGATGGTTCTAGCTATTCGTGGTTTTTTGTGTTTCCAGATGAACCTTTGAATCATTGTTTCCAGATCTGTGAAGAATGTTTTGGGCAATTTGATTGGGATTGCGTTGAATGTATATATTGCCTTTGGCAGTATAGACATTTTAATGATATTGATTTTACCTATCCAGGAGCATGGGATGTTACTCCATCTTTCTAGATCTTGTTCAATTTCTTTTTTAAGTAGTTTGTAGTTTTCCTCAAATAGGTCTCCAACATTTTTGGTTAGGTTAATTCCCAGATACTTCATGCTTTCCTTTGTTACTTTGAATGGTATCTTGCTGGTTAGATCTTTTTCCAACTTGGGGCTGTTCGCATACACTATGGCTGTTGATTTTTGTTCATTAATTTTGTACCCTGCCACTCTACCGAACTCTCGTATAAGTTCTAGTAGTCTCTGTGTTGAGCCTTTTGGCTCTTTCATATAAAGAGTCATGTCATCTGCATATAGTGAAAGCTTGACTTCTTCATTTCCCATTTGGATTCCTTTGATTTCTTTTTCTTGTCTTATGGCCTCAGCGAGTACCTCTAGAACTATGTTGAATAGCAGCGGAGAAAGCGGACATCCCTGTCTTGTTCCAGATCTCAGTGGGAAGGGTTCCAGTTTTTCTCCATTCAGTATGATGCTAGCATTGGGTTTTGCATATATTGCTTTGATTATGTTGTGGATTTTTCCATCTATGCCTACCTTGGTTAGGGTCTTTAGCAGGAAGTTGTGCTGGATTTTGTCGAAAGCTTTTTCTGCATCTATTGATACTATCATGTGATTCTTGTTTTTCAGTTTTTGGATGTGGTGTATCACATTTATGGATTTCCGAATGTTGAACCATCCCTGCATTCCAGGGATGAATCCTACTTGATCTGGATGAATGATCTGTCTGATGTGTTTTTGAATTCTGTTGGCTAGGATTTTGTTGAGAATCTTAGCATCAATGTTCATCAAAGAGATAGGTCTGTAGTTTTCCTTCTCTGTAGGATCTCTGCCCGGTTTTGGGATTAAGGTAATGTTGGCTTCATAGAATGAGTTTGGAAGGGTTGCTTCCTTTTCTATAGTTTTGAAGAGTTTGTAGAGGATTGGGGTCAGTTCTGTTCGGAATGTTTTGTAGAATTCTGGAGTGAAGCCGTCTGGGCCTGGGCTTTTCTTTGTTGGGAGGTCTTTAATCACTGATTCAATCTCTGCTTCAGTTATGGGTTTGTTCAGGTTGATTGTTGCCTCTGGGCTAAGTTTTGGCAGGTTGTGTGAGTCTAAGAACTTTTCCATTTCTTGGTGGTCTTCTGATTTGTTGGAGTACAGTGCTTTGTAGTAATTTCTGATTATGTTCTTAATGGTTGTAATGTCTGTTGTTATGTTGCCTTTTTCATCTTTGATGCTGTTAATTCTTGCTTTCTCTTGTTTTTTCTTTGTCAGTTGGGCCAGCGGGGTGTCTATTTTGTTTATCTTTTCAAAAAACCAGCTTTTTGATTTGTTGATTTTGTGTATGGTTTTTTTTATTTCTATCTGGTTGATTTCCTCCCTTGTTTTGATGATTTCTTGTTTCCTGTTGTGTGTGGGGCTCATCTGCTGCTGCTTTTCCAATTCCTGGAGGTGTGTGGTTAGTTCCTGTATTTGGCGCCTCTCTTGGGCCTTGACATGAGCTCCAATTGCGATGAGTTTACCCCGTAGCACTGCTTTGGCAGTGTCCCACAAGTTTTGGAATGTTGTATCAGAGTTTTCATTGGTTTCCATAAATTTTTTGATCTCATCTTTAATTTCTTCCCTGACCCATTGTTCGTTCAATAGCATATTGTTCAACCTCCAAGAGTTTCTATATTTCCTTGGGCATTTTGAATTGCTGATTTCCAGTTTCATTCCGTGGTGGTCTCAATGGGTACATGGTATGATTTCTATCTTTTTGAAGTTATTTAGATTTGCTTTGTGTCCTATCATGTGGTCGATCCTGGAGAAGGTGCCATGTACTGCTGAAAAAAATGTATAATCTGTGGTCTTAGGATAAAAAATTCTATAAATGTCTACCAAGTCCAGTTGTTCTAATGTTTGTACGAGCTCTGTTGTTTCTTTGTTGAGTTTTTGTTTTGTTGATCTGTCTATAGTTGTTAGCGGGGTGTTAAGATCGCCCACTATTATTGTGTGTGTATCTATGTCTCCCCTTAAGTCTGTAAGTAGTTGCTTCACAAAGCTAGGCGCATTGGAATTAGGTGCATATATGTTCACGATTGTAATTACTTCTTGATGGATCAGTCCCTTCACCAATATATAATGTCCTTCTCTGTCCTTTTTGATGTCTGTCAGCTTGAAGTCTAGGTCATCTGAGATTAGAACAGCTACACCAGCCTTTTTTTCTCGTCCATTGGCATGAAATGTCTTTTTCCATCCTTTCACTTTAAATTTCTTACAGGATTTTCTGGTTAGATGTGTCTCTTGTAGGCAACATATAGTTGGGTGCTGTTTGATGATCCATTCCGTTAATCTATGCCTTTTGATTGGTGAGTTTAAGCCATTTGTGTTTAGAGATAATATTGAGAGCAATTGGTTTTGGGCCGCCATGAGTGTAAGTGTGCAAGTGTGTATTTGCGACTATTAGAGTTTTTGATTGGTTGACTTTTCTTGTATGGATTTTAGTGGGGAGGTCTTCCCATTTGCCATCTTTGATTTTGGTTTGTATTTTTTCTTTCTGGGTTTAGCACCTTCCTGAGGAGATTTTCCAGAGCTGGTTTCGTGTTGATGTATTCTTCGAGTTTCTCTTTACTGTTGAAGTATTTGATTTCATTCTCAAATATAAATGAGAGCTTTGCTGGGTACATTATTCTTGGTTGGCAGTTGTTTTGTTTCAGGATTTGATAGGTTTTACCCCATTCTCTCCTTGCTTGGAGCGTTTCTTCTGATAGGTCGGCTGTGATCCTGATTTCCCTTCCCCTGAAAGTAATCTTATCCTTTTTTCTTACTTGTCTTAGAATGGTTTCCTTGTATTCACTTGAAGGTAGCTTGAGGACCACATGTCTGGGAGACGATTTGTTTGGGTCGTATCTACTGGGGGTTCTTTGTCCTTCCTGGATTTGTGCTAGATTTATATTTCCAGTATTCTGGAAGTTCTCCTGTATTATCTCATTGAGCACTCGTTGCAAGCCTGTCTCCTCTTCCACTCCTTCGGGAAGGCCTATTATTCTAATATTTGATTTTTTGAGGTTGTCTTTCATTTCCTGTATGGACCTATTGGCTTTCTCTAGATTTGTCTCCAACTGTTTGATGAGCTGCTGCCTTTCATTCTGATTGTCTTCCAATTCTGATATTCTGTCCTCTGCTGTGTTCATTCTATTGGTTAGGCTTTCAATTTTGTGCTCTATATCGAGGATTCCCTTTTTGACTTGATTTATTTCTGCAGTGATATGGTTTTCGAATGCCTTAGACTCTTCCCAGCGCTTTTCACTCTCTCTGACGAATTTCGTCATTAGCTTCTTAAAGTCCTTATCTGATAGTTCCTCTATGTCTTCATCTTGCATCTCAGATATTGGGATTAGTTTTTGGTTGTATTGGGAGGGAGTGCTTGATCTTTCCTCTGGGTCATTGCTTTTTCTGATACTTCTCCTCATTGTGTTTTTACTTCTTGTTGTTTTGAGATTTTAGAGGTGATTCAGCTGAGCCGGCTCTGGTTTGGGGTCTCCGGCTGAGCCCAGCAGGGCTTACTGCCTGAGTCACCAGCTGCTTTCAGGGTCTGTAGATCACAGCCCCGAGTTGGGTCAGGAGGCTTTGTGGGCCAGCCCTAGTGCCAGGCCCCTTCCCCTGTGGCTCCCTCTCAAAGGCAGTGCCCTACAGATTCACTCTGCGGAGCCGCGCCTGGGTTTTGGGTCACAAGGCTAATACAGCGGGGGTCTCTGCCTCAGTGCTGAGCCGAGACTCTCCTTCAGGGCTTGAGGTTAGCACAGCAAGGGCTCCTGCTGCTCGGAGCCTAAAATCCCCAACCCCGGCCTGTGCTGGGTTGGAAATCTCCGCGGCCCCAGTGCCAAACTCGGAAGCGCTGCTCCGCTGAGGGCTGCAACACCACAGGCAGGTCTTTCCGAGCGGGCTCCTGCTGGGAAAACCTGTCGGGCCAGTTCAGCTGAGCCCGCTCTGGTCTGGCCTCTCTAGCTGAGCCCAGCTGGGGACTCCGCCCTGAAGAAGCCACTTCCTCAGCTGCACTCTCTCAAGGATGGAAGCGGATCTCTGAGAGGCACAGAGCCCTTGAGGTGAGACGTGCCCCCACTAGTCTGCTCCTCTGCCCAGGACGTGAGGCCCTGTCGAGCGTTGCCCAGCCTCTGGGGCTCAGGGAGAGTCCAGCAACAGGATCCACTGACTCTCCCGCAGCCAGTCCACAGCTCGGAGCCGATATGGGGATCTCTGAGCCCCAGTCCCACAGTGCTGCTCCTGTTCCCTCTGCACTCTCCCAGAGCCGCTGAGCAGCGGGTAGGCAAGCCTCTGGGAAATCTCCCCTGCTTTTTCTCCACTTCTGCAGGGATAATGCACCCAATGATCAGTCCAGTAGCCTCCTCTGGGGGCTCCTGCCTTCCAGGGGACTGGTGCCCCTGTCGGTGTGGGCGCCTATCCTTCCAGCCGCCTCTGTTTTCCCTGGGGCGGTTGAGCCTCTGCCGCCTTTCCCCTGCCTGGGATCGTGACTAACCAGGTTTCTCGCGGTGTGCTGTATTTTCTTTCCTACTTTTTGCAGCTGTTCCTTCACGCTGTGTAGATCTTCTTGCTTTAGTGAACTCCAGTGACCTTCTCACTCTTCTCCCTACAGTTTCGCGCCTCCTGGCCTGTTTCTCTGCTGGATCGGCTCCCCTCGTTCCCTACTCCACCCTACACCAGCTCTCTGCAGTCTGCCATCTTTTTCAGTCTCCCCGAAATCCACTCTTAATTTTTTCATCATGCATATTTTCCTTGTACTTTTGAGGAGTACAACACATACTTGCTTTTCCATATGTTTGCATTCTCTTTGCTATGTAGCTAACCATTGCAAAAGTAGTAGCTAAAAAGAAAACATTCACCTATTTTGCTAACTACTCTATAGTTTCTTGTGAACCTTAGAGGCATACCAAATCTTTCTTCACTCCACATTTTGTTAGATGGCAGGCATGTTAGGAGACTAGAGGAGAAACACGTCCACTAGTTTACTTTCTTTGCTTGAAAGTTCTTATTTAACTGGTAGCTAGAAAATCCACCCAAGCTGCAGCTCTTAAGCTTTAGTCTCTGTTCATATGGGCTTCTCCTTAAGCTACTTGAGATTTTTCATGGTTTGGTGATCCAATTATAAGAGCAAACATCCCAAAGAACAGGAAGTTGTCATACTTTCAAATGTTAGTTGCATACAGACATCCACTTGTTCTAAATTAATTAAAATAATTATTATAAACAGCATGTATGTTATAGCAAATTATAAAGTGCAAATCAATGTGAAAATCGCAGAGCCTTGTGGGCCTATGACGGGATGGAGAGGTTCAGGGAGGGAAGGAGAGATGTCAGAGATGGGGCTAGAGAAGAGAAGAGCAAACTGCTCCTTGTTTCCAGATTTTATTAGTGGCAGGAAGTGGTCCATTGATGCTGGCTCAGAGGCCTCAGAGGTGACAAAATTTCCTGGAGTTGTTACCTGAGTCTTCATTGTGTACGAAGTAGCATAGGGCCTGGCACGATAGCATAATGGTTAAAGTCCTCACCTTGAACGCGCCGGGATCCCATATGGGCACCAGTTCTAATCCCAGCAGCTCCACTTCCCTTCCAGCTCCCTGCTTGTGGCCTGGGAAAGCAGCTGAAGACAGTCCAAAGCTTTGGGACCCTGCACCCACAGCTCCTGGTTCCCGGCTTTGGATCGGCACAGCACCGGCCGTTGCAGTCACTTGGGGAATGAATCATCAAATGGAAGATCTTCCTCTCTGTCTCTCCTCCTCTCTGTACATCTGCCTTTCCAATAAAATAAATAAATCTTTAAAAAAAAAAAAAGAGTAGCATAGCATGTCTGTCCTCACAGTGGCTCTTCCTTTTTTTTCTGTGAGATCTAAGGCTTGTTAGCTGTCCATATGTGTGCCTGGGAGTGTCCACTTGCTTTCTGTCCTCACAGTGGACATTTTAAATCAAAAGACTATGCTTAAGAATTGCAAAAGCCTACTGAATTGAACCATAAGAAATTACTAATTTTCAATCTTTTTTACCTGCAAAAGTAACTACTCTCTCTTACTGAATTCAGGTCATTTTCTTTTAGTTTTCCCTTTGCCTTAATTTAGCAGGCATAATTTAATTTAGCACTTCTATCTTTCTTCCTGACATTCATGAGTAAAACTATTTATAAGACTACACGGGCAGGAAATAATTTTGAGGTTTTTTTGGGAGGTCAGTATTTTTAAAAGTTGGGGAGGTTATGTTTATGCTTGCGATAAGATCACTTTTAGTAATACTTTCTTGAAACTGTTTAGTAGTTTCACCTAGTACACTATCTCTTCTGATAGAACAGAGAAAATGAAAATGATTGTGTTAGCTGGTCTCTACCGCATCAGGCAAATAGCCTCTCATGATTTGATCTCTGCGCTGTCTCACCAAACCTTGACTAGAGTTTGATTAGTAAAACACTAAAGAAACACCTAACCAAATTTTCTTCTATGGAAGCATGAGGATGGAATAAATAGACTATTCTTTTTTATTCTATAAACATTTATTAAGGTTTTCAAGGCATCACAAGGTGCTACAGGGATTCTAAATGTAAATAAGACCAGGCTTTGTTTTCTTGAAGCTAAAAATAGAGTAGAAAACAGACACACGCACAAGAAATTTATTACAGGTTAGAATGAATGAGTGATAAGGATTATAATTTTAATACCATCTTTATGAAATAAGTATGTCTCCTCTTTCAATGGCAGCCAGCTGAGGTACAATATACCTGCTCTCTTTATATTTCCGTTTTTTAAAAACATGTTTTTCTTTTGAAAGGCAGATTTACAGAGAGAAGGAGAGACAGGGACTCTTCTTTCATCTGCTGTTTCGCTCCCCAGATGGCTGCAATAACCAGAGTTGAGCCAATCTGAAGCCAGGAGCTTCTTCCCAGTCTTCGACATAGGTGCAAGATCCTAAGGATTTAGGCCATCTCGCGCTGCCTTCCCAGACCGCAAGCAGTGAGCTGAATCAGAAATGAGCAGACCAGTGCTTGCAGGCAAATGATTATCCTGTTCAGTCATGGTATCAGCCCCTCCCTATTATTAAAGAAAACTCAATAGTTTTATGATGTCTTCAAAATTGTCAGGTTTGTTTTTCACAGTTTTTGCATGTTAGATTTGGCAAGCTATATCTCAAGAGATAACATTGCGGTAGTGTGACTCATTATTCTGAAATTATAATTCTTGCTTAGAACTTTATGACAATGACAGATAAGACATTACAAACTTAACAAAATATTTACTTAGCAGGATAACATACTTTAAGTAAACATTTATTGGGAATAAATTATCAAACATACATATGGACTCTGCTGGTTTTTGTCCTACTTCTGGGGAAGAAAGTTGGTTGTAGGTTTACTACTATTTTGTTTATTTTTCCTTTCTTTTTTTCCCCCCCTCTCTTTTGTTTTATCTTACAATTTTATTTGAGAGGATATTTGTGGTTTCCAGGAAGTTTATGATTACCATGGTAAAATCTTCTACAGTACCAATAATGGCAGGGTCTCAAATATACAGAGGCTTCCTTGACCCTAGGATTTACCACAGGAACTCAACAGCTTTTATAGGTATTAAGTAGTCAAGCCTTACATCAGCTCTGAAACATGGATATTACACAGGGGTGATGCTATGAACCATAGAGGCACTACAAGAAATATATTTAAGAAGAAAATCCTTTGAGAAAACAACAGGCTGAAACTAAACAGTACTTCCCCTCACTTAATTTTGGGACATATATTACTGCAAATGTTCTCCAACATTACTATGCCTCAGAGTCATTAAGGCAACTTTTTCTGAACCACAATGATCAGGTGAGAACTTTTAAAATCTAGAGATTTTGTTAAATTCATGTCCTGATTTATCAGGTCTTAGATCAGACCATATCTAAGTTACCAAAGACCAGCACTGGTATCACCCATAATAAATAAGCCATGACAGAGTTTACATTCTTAAACACAGATTGCTGGGCTCTAAGCCCAGAGAGTCCGATTTGGTAGGTATGAATTGGAGCTCAAGGGCTTACATATCTAACTAGTTCACAGATGATAACGGATGCTGCTTGTCTGAGGATTACACTTTGGGTAAACATTCATCTTTATTGCTCCACAGAACTACTGGGTTCTGAGAAATTTTATCTTAAGCATATTCTTTTGATAATTATAGTGAACATAAAAATTTTAGCCATTAGAGACTGACCTGGTTATAGGGGCTCTTACCTCGTAATAGCGCAGGAAATGGTATGTATTCCTGAAAGCCAAGTGTTCGCCACAATCAACATCAGAACAGCACAAGAAGTGAAACAGTGAGCAGAGATTACAGGTGGTTTTGAGCCCACAAGATAAGGCCAATCTTTACTTTGTTCCAAGAAACCTGGTAGTTCATGACCTGACCTGGTTCAATGGTGAAAAATAGAGCAAGCATGGTCTGACAAAGTTAATACATTTTAACAAAGTCAATTGAAACTGTCATTAACAGAAGGAAAGTCAAAGGTCAGAGTCACTTCTGATGACTTCATAGAGAGACGAGCACTGGCATGGCAGCTGGGAAATCCAGCACAAGTCAAGACTCAAAGCATAAAGTAGTTAGAGAGAAGTGCCTCAGTCAGAGGCCCGATTTTACGTCGTGATGGCTGATCAGACATCCTATCTGGAAGAACTGGAAGAAGTAGGCATGGACACGTAACACTTAATGCATATTTAGACATTCATATGTATACATATAGACAGCCTTTCATTTTCACTTCAAGGTAGTGTAAGATCTTTTTAACTTAGAAAAACATTATTCCATTCTCTCGTCTTCTTTCTGTGATCATTAAACTAGCATTATTTTCGTACGTAGTACCAAAGTACTGTATAGATCGAGAGCACAATTTCCATTTTTTTAAAAAAAAACTCTATCCTGAAGTCAAAAGTTACAATTTCTTGCTAGATTTTGACAGCTGCTATCTAAAATTCTAACTAATCACCAAACTGAGACTTCAAAACAAGCTGCAGCATCAAATGTGCTAAAATGAAGATTTGTAGGCATTGCTCAAAACACTGGGGATCTTTGGAGCTGAGCTCTGGAAAGTGCATTTTAAAAGAAGCTTTCTTGAGGATTTCTATGTGCTCCGAATGTTGAGAGTGTCTGTGTTTGTTGCCCTTTCCAGTCTTTCAGTCCTCTGCATTGGCCTCAAATGCTGGTAAATGTTTTGTTTGGGTTATTCCTTCCAGGTGAAAAAGTCAGAGAAGCATCTAAAAGTTATAGGTTCTAAATCATTCCTGAATATTGTGAAACTAATCAAGAAAAAGAGAGAGAGAAGGAGGAAAACAAAACATTTACACATGATTATACAGTTTCCTTCATTTTAAATCTACAAACATTATGTAAAGATTGGACCTGGTCCTAACTAAACAGAGCTATACTGTTGAGTACATCAAGAGCTTACTGCCACTGTTACTTCTGAGGTAACTATCAATGCCAACATCTAAGATCATGGAAAATAAACAAAATCAGATATAAACTTGAATCACATCGTTTTCTACTTTATGGCCTAGAACATTGTGTTCCCATATTTATTTATTTATTTATTTTGGTTAGGTTGGAAGCATAAGCCCATCACAGTAGCCTTTGGGCACATTTACAACATTTTAGAAGAGACATTCTACAGTTTCTGTATAAATTCTGAACAGCTTAAAGGGAATACTAGCTCTGTTATTTAAAAGGATTTCTGGTTTGTTTCAACTTGAAAGTGATTTAATAGGAGGCCCACAGAGAAAATCGGTCTCAGTAATCAAATTATAACAAGTAAGGATTAAAAGTATTAAGAAGTTTAAGCAAAGATTTTTAGCTGCCCTGTTTTTTGCATGGGAGTCAGGAGGAGGGGGTCATTTGAAGTTGGTGGTGGGAATAAGTACAATGTAATTACAGGCAGGAAAAGCACAAAATCTGGAGAAATTTGGGGTTCATTATGGATATTCAGTAACAGGGTTTTTGAAACACTTGGATTGGGCCAATCCCTGGCAGTCTTTTCTGCAAGGACATTTATTTTGTCTCTATTACTCCCCTTTTGAATTTGTAAAGCAAACAGTATTTAACAGGTAAATTTAGCTTACATATACAGATTCATTTGTACTTAAGTTATCAAAGTGTTTTGTCATGTGAGCCACTGAGTTTGGGAGAACCACTCGTGATCTTTCTAATAAAGTTTTGAAATGTAACTTTTTCCTTTCTTAGAAACAGGAAGTTAATTTAGCCAAAAACAAACAAGGTTCAACTCTAGAAAGTTGGATTTGGGACTGACATTTAGTAACCACAGATCCAAATGGGTCTTGTGCCTGGCAAAACATTCCTTCCCTCCTTTATTAGGTGAGAAGAAAACATTTAGGATAAAACTTAAAAAAAAAGAAAAAAAAAAGATGGAATGAATTCCTTAGTCCTTTATAAGCAAATAAATTAACATATACCTTTGTAAACTAAAAGACCACACAACTCTTTTCAAACCATATAAGCCAATCTTTGATATATTTTATCACATACATGACATAAGGTACATAATATACATAGCAAATTCATGTGTATAAACATGTATAGATTTATAATGATGTATGTATACAAACATGTATATCTTTATGTGTATATATATATATATATACATACATCTGTATACAGGTAAACAGATCTAAAACATACTTTTTGTTAGTTAAGAAGCTATTTACTGCCTTTCTCAAGTGATAAAACTGTAATGTAATACGATATCAAATGATAGAAGACCTCAAGAGAACATAGAATCAACATTTTCTACAGAAATGATTATGTCCCATACAGATATTTCATTCCGTGCTACATATTATAGAAAAACATTTGCATATATTAATAAGAAAGTACATGTAGAAGTATTTTTAAAGTAATAAAATAATTAGAATGTAAAATCTAGAACTTTTGCCATTAATAGAAGTCATAAAAATTAAGATACCTATATCTTAAACACAAGATGTTGTGTGTTTAAGAAAACTTAGTAAAATGTAGTCACATAAAACTATTAGTACGAAATCAAGAACATAAATTTTAGTGAAAAAACAAGCTTAAGGCTGTCAAGATATAAAGCTATGAAGAAAAGCCAGAGAGTTATGAAAACGGAATTTAGGACTACGTTCCCTCTGAACAGGAGAAAACCAAGTAAAGTGAAAAATCACATGAGAATCAGCACTACCCAAGCCAGGCAGGTATTCTTCATTAAACTAGGCAGTGAGTAAGTGATAGCTGTTGGATCTGTTTTGATACACATATTTTTGTATATATATTACAAATATGTTCTTCCATGAGTATTTAGTAGTTCATTATAAAATAACAATGAAGAACTCAAGATGCAGAGTTCAAAATTCCTCAAAGGAAACTAGTAGGTGACATTTGGTCATCTAAAGACTTGACAGATCTCTTTAAGGTCAAAGCACACGCAGAGAACAAGTGGATGATGATTTTGTCCTGAAACTATTGAAAACGAAATTCCGTTTCCCCAAGACAACATCTGGGGAAGAAGTGGGGGCAGCTCCTTTTTTTGAGTTGATGATACAGCCCTAAAGGAGAGTTCAAGCTATAAATTACCAGAAGAGTTTCTTTTTAAAAAACTGTTTTCAAGGCCAATATTGTGGCAGAGCAAGTTAAGCCACTGCTGAGTGCCAGTTTGAGTCTGAGTGCTTCACATGGGATCCAGCTTCCTGCTAATCTGCCCAAAAAGGCTGAGGAAAAGAGTTCAAGTGCTTCAGGCCCTGCCAATCACGTGAGACTGCAGACCAAATTCTGGGTTCCTGGCTTCAGCCTGGCCAAATCTGACCACTGCAGTCATCTGGGGAGTGAATCAGGGGATAGAAGATTCTATTGCTCTCTCTCTTTCTCCCAGTTCTCTCTGTAATTCTGCCTTCCAAATAAATGTTTAAAATATTCTTTTAAAATACATTCATTCCTAGCAAATCAGTGTGCAAAATAAAGAACATAATACTCAGCTAACATAGATTTTTAAGCATTTCATGTATCCATTTTTATGTATTCAATAGGCAGAGAAACAAATATACATAGAGAGACAGAGATGTCTTACTTGCTGGTTCAGTTCCCAAATACTAGTAACAGCCCTAGCTGGGCAAGGTCAAACTGGGCAAGGTCATTCCAGGTCTCCCATGTGGGTTGCTGGAACTGAAACATTTGAGCTATGACGGCTGCCTGCCATAGTATACATTAACAGGAAGCTGCAATGAGGGAACAGAGGCAGGACTTCGGCCTATGCACATTCATGTGGGATGTAGAGGTCCAAAGTAGCATCTTGACAACTGCCACCAAATATCTGATTCAAGTTAATGTTATAACTCTTCAAGAGTTCAAATACCATAAGTCATGAAATAAGGCTAAGTTAAACTGACTATTGTTTCCAGCAAAAAAGTATAGGCAACATTGGTCTGATGGTAATCTTCCCAGCCCCTAGAAGGAAGTTTTAAAAGGAAGCTCAGGAAGGATAAAGGGGCAAAACAAAATTAAATAACCAACACCTGCAGCAAAATTTAAAATATGAATATAAGGACTACCAGAAAAAAACACAATGAATGCAAAAGCACTTCTCATGAATTCTGAATTCCAGAATTCAAATTTCTAAAAGATATTCACAACCAAAATAAGATATCCTATTTGTTGAAAGTTCAATGAGCCAATCTGACAATAGAAGTTACATCTGGAATGGTCCTGAGAGATGGTGGTTAAGTTCAAAGGACCAAGTGGAAAGATCAACATGGGAGTTTTTACACCAAGAACTCTCCAAATTAGCCAAACTAAGGAGGAGGGACAACCTAAACAGAAACAGGTTGGACACATAGCAATCACAGGCTCCTAGCATGTCAGGACTCCACATGTGCAATTTGATATTTTGTTAAGCAATTTTAAAAGTGTATTGTTTTATTTGAAAGGCAGAGAGAGAGAGTGAGAGACTGAGAGAGGGCTAACATATATGTTGGTTCCGTCTCCAAATGCAAATAGCCAGGGCTGGGCTAGGCTGGAACAAGGACTCAAAATCTATAGGGAAGCTCTAGAATAAGAATGCTGTAAAGTCCAGAGCCATGATACTAAGTCCACTTTTTCTTACTATCTTTGGATGTAGGGAAATTGTCTCACTTAAAAGCAGAAAGAAGAATGCATTGTGGAAAAATTTTATGTAGGTTTTTTTTGTTTGCTTGTTTGAGGAAAAAGAATAGTGAAAGAATACTATTTACATACACAATTATGTATGCCAGAAAACATCACACAATGCAGAAAAAGACAGTTCCTAATATTTCACAGTAAAAAGAATTTAAGAAAATAGTAGGAACTGTTAATGAATACAAGTATTAAAACCCAGAAATGAGTGTAGGAAAAAATGTGTACTGAAAAAAATGGGAAAAATGCAAGAAAGATTTAAACTTAAAAGTAAAAATCATTTAATACATGATGACCAAACTAAGAGAAAAATAAGAATAAGAAGAAATAAGAAAAATAAGAAATGAATTTGGATAATGGATAAAACATTTGTATGCACAAATAATGTCTTATGAAAACAAAATATGGAAAAGAGGAAATTAAAAGAAAATACAGCAGTTAAAAAATGATACAGCAATTTGGTAATACAAGGCCCCAGTGAACACATCTAAGACAACAGAATATAATCCATACTAAACCATACAATTCAGGATTTTTTTTCTAAAATAAACAAACATCGATATATATATATTCTATTATATATGTTCTATATAAAAGAAAATACATATATATAATAGAAGAAATTTCAGACAATCAGAAATGATTTTGGAGTAGAAAATAGGGAGGGAGGATGAGAAGTAACAATGAGAATTTAATATATACTTGTCTGTAGAACTAAGGCAAAGTGATAAACACAAGGAAAATACCACAGTACATCTCAGCTGTATTCTCTAATGATGTACATACCACTCAATTATAAGGAACTGCTAGGAGAATACTGAAAATAGAAATAATATACAGGAAATAGAGCAAATGTGCTTGTTGCCTAATAAATGCAGGCATCAGAGAATTAGACTATCAATAATCCTTAATTAGCTAATAGATTTCAAAAATAATTTTCGGGCCCAGCACGTAGAGTAGTGGCTAAAGTCATACCCTTGCATACCTGGGATCCCATATGGGTACCTATTGTAATCCTGGCAACTCCACTTTCCATCCAGCTTCCTGCTTGTGGCCTGGGAAAGCAGTGGAGGACAGCCCAAGGCCTTGGGACCCTGCACCCGCATGGGAGACTCAAAAGAGGCTCGGGCTCCTGGCTTCGGATCGGCTCAATTCCAGCCATTGTGGCCACTGAGGAGTGAATCAATGGATGGAAGGTCTCCTACTCTCTGTATATCTGCCTTTACAATAAAAATAAAATAAATCTTACAAAAAGAAAATATGTTTCAATGACAGTTAACACTATAAATAGAGAAGCAACTACAAAATGTGTGCCTCCTAATAAAATTGCAAATCACCATGTATGAATTATTTTGAAAAAAAAAATCTAAATTTCACTAGTGCATTGAAAAATACAGGGAAAAGAAATAAAATAGTTCTACCAGGGTACAATGAGTGAAACCCAGACTGTGAGAAATTCTTCAGGACATATTATTGTTTCTTCTACAAATAAATACAAAAAAGAATGAAGCATAAAGTGAATTTACAAGTCAGAAGAGATAAAGATTTTAAAAATTGCAATATATAACCTATATATAATGACATGAATGCAAATAAAATCTTTAAATATATTTATGCAAAAATTGGTACAAATTTAATATGATGATATTAAAGAATTACTAGGGAGTTTTAAGCATATGTAGTTCTGTTTCTTAGTAAAAAAAAATGGCTGACAAATGTTCCATCATTGTGGTAGTCACATTATGTAATCTACTAATACACAGGATTAAAATTATAAGATAAAAGTGCTGACTCACCTTATTTGATCAGCATCCACTGAATGAACACAAGCATGAATTTTCACACCATACCCATAAACATGTACAATGAAATAACAATTATTAGCAATAAGAATAAATTTTAATTAAGTATAACACAATGAAGATAGTGATACCAGTTCCTCGATCACATACAGATTTAGAAATACTGTGTAGAAATTGAGAACCAAAATGTCAAATGTTGTGTCAAATGAGACTTTATGTAACTCTATCATTTTAAGAATGTTCAGTCAGGCTTGGCATGCCATGTAAAAGTGCTGGTTCAGTTCCTATTTGCTCTACTTCCAATCCAGCATCAAGGAAGACAATGGATCGTGGGCCAAATGATTGGCATCCTGTTTCCTATGTGGGTTCCTGGCTAGTGACTTCAGTCTGGCCCAAATATAGCTGTTGCAGCTAGTTATGGAATGAACCAGTGCATGGGAAAACTGCGTGTGTGTCTTTTCACTTTCTTTGCCACTTCGCCTTTCAAACAAAAATAATAGTATTCTGAACCCCGCACAGCAGCCTAGTGGCTAAAGTTCTCACCTTGCACATGCCAGGATATTATATGGGTGCCAGTTCAGGTCCTGGTGGCCCCACTTCCCATCCAGCTCCCTGCCTGTGGCCTGGGAAAGCAGTAGCGGACGGCCCAAAGCCTTGGGAACCTTTACCCGCATGGTCTACCCGGAAGAGGCTACAGGTTCCTGGTTTTGGATTGGCTCAGCTCTGGACATTACAGTCACTTGGGGAGTGAATCAGCAGACGGAAGATCTTCTTTTGTCTCTCCTTCTCTCTGAATATCTGACTTTTCAATAAAAATAAATAAATAAATCTTTTAAAAATAAAATAATAGCATTTTGCAAAAAAAGAATATTCAGTAATGAAACTTCAGTTCCATCAATTAATCTACGCCATATGTACAATCAATATTCTATCAAGCTATTATCTAGTTTTAGAAAAATGGCTACTATTGTGATGAGGAAATGGAGAATTTGTTTATAGAACTTCCAGGAGAACAAAAATTTGAGTTTGGATGACACAGAACCAGCAACAGAGCATACAAGAACAATGCCTACATTTCCAAAAGCACTCACACAACAGCAAGACCCTCGTGATGCCAGAGAATGGCTCCCAGAAACTTAAACTCTGCTTACTTGAAAAGAATCAAATGCCTCACCAGCTAGTATTGCCAAATGATGAGACTTCATGAACAAAACCAGTACTGTTTGCTTCAGCCTCAGATTTCAATTGGGTGTCTCAGTGTTTGTGGAATGTAAGTTATGAATAGAATCGTACTGCAAAAACTTCTGAGAAATAAGGATATCAAATGCTTACTTTACTTGAACTAATGTAAATTTATTGTGTTTTCTAAACTGCTTAAAAATAAATCTGTTTTATTCTTTGCTATATGTACCACCAACACTTCCAACCCTTGAAATGAAACGTTCTTTCTGACTGTCCTTAATTACCTTTCCTAGGTTTGTCCAGTCTTTCCAAAAGCTCTGTTGAAATGTAATTAACACTGGCCTTATGTTCTAATGTATCTAATTAATACCTACTGCATCAGGATAAATTTTCAGAAGTCATGCATCTGTAAAAATATACCCTGTACAAGTTTTCTGACCTTTATGAAAATAAATTGACTTTGCAGATACATGTTCAACCTATCATATTTCTGAACCATCATACATGTGCTACATGCACATAATTGCAACCAGACAAAATACATTTATACATTTTTCTTTTATGCCCATTTCTTGATGAATATTGTTCATCTGTTCATTACTGTAAGCTCGTGCATTTTCTTTCATATATTTTAATGTTTGTGTTTACTAAAGTGCTCGTTATTATTGCCTATTTTGCTGTGTAGAGAGGCCTAAAGTGTGCTTAGTTATGTTTTTATTTCTCAAACAAATCTCTAATGTAAAAATTCAATATATTTTAAGGAATTTTTAACTTTCTTCCTCAGAATTATATTTTCTGGATTTTGACCTTTTGGAATTTCATTATTTGTGATTATGGTATTCAGATTATGTCTCTTGGGCTTATGACTCAAATCTAAAAAAAAAAAAAAAGAAGAAGGAGAATAAGGGACTTTGGTCTTCAATGGGTAAGTCAATGAGCGTATTAGATCGCCTAAATTTCCTTACCAGATGTGATTGGAGATATTTCATAATTCTGTTTGTAATATAAAATGGAAAGTAAACAAGTAAAGACAAAATTTGTTCAATACCATGAGCTAAGGAAATCCTCAGAAGAGATAAATATAGAAGGAATTGCTTTCAATTAATGAGGAATGTTTAGGCTACAAAACAGAAGGTGAGGAACAGAAAACAAGTACATGATAATCTTGGCTATAGAGTTCTAAAATGGCTTAAAATATAAAAAAGCAGAAGGAAGTAGTTACAAATTCTTTATTGCACTGGCCTAACACAGGAATATTTTCTATTTGTGATAAACCACATTTGTCTTGAAGTGTCCAAAATGACAATCAATTCAACACAAATGCTCACATACAAATACTATTGGTTAAATCGTTTAAGATGGTGACATCTGGTTGATGGATTGAAACCAAACTAGCAAAAATAAATGATAAAGGGAGAGAAAAAAAATGCAAGTCTGTAGTGTGGTATAAATGAAGTTCCCTGAGAACTCCCAGAGTCAAACTTTGGCATGCATAATCAAGAATCACAGGCCAGAGGAAGACATGATCAGTAGTTTTTCAGACTTCCTTCTGGGTCCATTTTTTGAGCCAAGATCAGAAGCAATGATCAACTTCATTCAAACTGGCCTAGAGGGATCTGGCAAGCAAAGATCAAATCTCTGGAGAATATGTTCATCCTTACAATGAACTATAGACACTGCTTGTGTTTACCATATGGGCTTCTTCTCCAGCCAATTAAAAGAAAAGCAATATAAGAAAACATATGGTATGTAATCCACAATACTTTGGCAAAGTTATTCATTGCATCTCCACAGAGTTCTCAGCTTAGAGAATATAAATTTTCAACAAGGTCTCAGGAAACCTGCCACTATTGGGCATAATATTTATTTTACCATTCTTAATGGGAACAAAACTGCAGCTTATTTGGTATAGTTGATAGTCTGCAATTTTTCTCCTATTAAGAATAACATTGATACATACCTTCCCTAGACATAACATGCTAGTGCGTGTGAATTCCTTTGAACTTATATAAGTCACCTTCTTCATGATTATGAGTTAGTTTAAATAGTTTTTGTTAATTATGCCTGGAAGAAACACAAGAACAATCTATTTATATTGCTATATTTTGTTTCACTGAAAGTTTATCAATGTGATTATATTTTGAATTAGGTCGCATATCATGCAACCATGATTTACTGTCACAAACTTTTCGTCTGAACAGATAATAAAGAACCATTGACAGAACATCTCTGAGTACCCTTACTTGCTCCCTGTCACTGAGGCTACATTTGGTTGCAGAATTACTGTGGCCTCAAAGTCAAAATGGTTGCTGGACTTGACCGACTCTTAGCTCCAGCTTGTTACAAAAAGCAGAAAGGATGTGCTGGGACACAAGTAGACTCCAAAAACAATCAGACCAAGTAAAGTAAAACAGCCTATTCTCATCAACAATTTCCAGTTTGGGGGAAATTTGAAATGCAGTATTATGCCATATTAGCCAAAATTAATATCCATCACTACAGTGGCACTAATATTGGAAGGCACACAGTGTGTGAAAAATTCTAAAGTATTCACACCAGATATGATTGAACCAGGTGATTCCGATATTATTAGGAGAATGCCAGACATGTGATAGGTAAATCATACACATTTTTTCTTTAATGAATCAGAGGAGAGACTTTTTCTAAAGCATCTCTGCATGGAAACTGGGGCAAAAGGATTATACATCTATTGCAGAAAGTGTTTTTTTACTCCCAAATGGGTGTCATGATCCCTTTAATTTATACGGCAGACTAATCATGCTATTTTACAGCAGGCAATTTTTTACTTTTCCCCTTGCCTTTATTTTTAGTTCCTATGATGTTTTGTTCCCAGATGTAGGAATGTAACTGAACAGGGACTGCTGCTAATTATTGAGCAAATATCCACATGAACTCCAGATGCTAATGTGTGATTTTTTTTTTTTCTATCAGCAAGTGGGTTTCTTTCTGCATCTTATTGAGATCAGGTAAGATCTCTCCTAAGACACAGAGAGTGAATGAATAACTACATTTTGCTGAGGTTTAACAATACACATTTTCCTCCATAGTAGTTATTCATAACAGGGAACCAGGATTAAACCCTCAGTTAATCATGTGGATTTTAAAGATCTATGTGATGAAAAAAAGTTTGTCTGCTATGATTTGCCTATACATCAATAAATATTTGTTATATAAAGTCTTTGTAATTTAATTTCAGTTTTGTTTACTGACTCAACACTCAGAATTACAACATTTTTAAAGACAATTATTGCAATATTTTCTACTAACTTCATACTATATATTTATTTCATCTTATTCTGAATCTTCTAGGAATACTATCATTATAAACTGAATATGCACCAGAAATACACATTCCAGCGTACAGCTCAAGTACAAGAGACTAGAATAAAACTAAAACTGACAATTTGAAAAAAATGTAAGATCAGTCAGTTTAAAATTGTTATGGTAACTGGCATATTTTTGTTCCTTGATTGTTCAAAACATTAAAAAAACATACTATTAAAGCATGCCTTACTCAGTAAATAAATAAATCTATTTCAATTTGTAGACATAATGGAGTGGAGAAATCCAGGAGAAACTGTAGTTTCAAGATGTATTTTTGCTCAACCCTAGGTTATAACATTACAAACCTTTCCACCAGGTAAGGAGCCAAATAGGCTGCTCCTTGTCTGATTTGGCTCAAGTTATGGAGTCCATGGCCTTGGACTTCAGCAAGCTGGTTAAAAACCAATTTCAACTGGGTCAAAGTATAAAATTAAACATGTGTACTGATTCAGCTTATTAATTCATGTATGAAGTTATGATATGGAAAGATTTAATTTCAGGGATATCTACACATAGGCTGGGTTATATTGTGTTTGAAACTTCTGACAAATTTGACAATGTAAGCCATACTCTAAATATTCTAATACATCTTCAATAATTTTTTCTTAAAAGAAAAGATATATTCTGTTACCCAGAGGAAACTTCCATTAAAATAAAAAGTAATTGTCAATACATTTATCTCTGTTACGCCTAATCAATAGAAACTTTTCAATGACTCATATTGATTAGATGCATTTTACCAATTAACCGTGAAAACCACAAAAAATCTAATATCTGTTATTCTTTTGTCATCATGTTGCTTTAGAACACTGATCTCCAACTAAACTATCACTTTTTAAATCTTAATAAATAACAATACTGTGAATCCATTATCTGTAGTCAAAAAGAAAGGAGTTCATGTGGCTAAAAGAAATCAGATAGAGTATCTCCGAAATCTATTTATCTTTTCTTTCTGATGAGCAAACTGAACATTTAATAGGAAGTTTTTAGCCTAATGGCACATCAAGAAAAGATTACTTAATATGAGAGAAATTTTAAGCACTTCAAGGAAAATATTTAGGAAACCATAGGTCTTATAAAATGTTTCTGAAAGTTGTCATCTTTGAAATTGTACTTCATTTTTAAGTAAGTTTGACCATCAACCTGTAGCCCAATATCCAGTAAGTAGTTGAAATACTGGATGGCTCTGCAACATCAATCAATGTCCAGATGACACAACTAGAATTTAGTTAACATTCTTCGCTAAACACACATACCTAAAAGATACTGTAAAATAGATTTGAAGTTAGATTTCAAATAACAGTATGATGAATATTTGTTAGCAATATCATTTGTAGCAACATCATTCAGGAAACAAACAGTACTGATGGATAAAAAGCATCTTGTTAAACCTGCCATTTCCTTGATTTATTCAGTTTTATAAAACCATAGACTAAAGTTTGTAAAGGGTGATTTGTATGCCTGCCTGATAGTAGACAAGATTACATCTAGGTTATCTAATTAAAGTTGTCAGGTGGGGGCAGGGAAAATATAAAAATATGGTTATGATCATTTCAAGGTCCAGAGATTTTATTTAAAAAACACATTAATAATTTAAAACTTATGGGCCTGGCGCAGTGGCCTAGCGGCTAAAGTCCTCACCTTGAATGCACCAGGATCTCATATGGGCACCAGTTCTAATCTTGACAGTTCCACTTCCTATCCAGCTCCCTGCTTGTGGCCTGGGAGAGCAGTCCAGGACAGCCCAAAACCTTGGGACCCTGCACCCGTGTGGGAGACCTGGAGGAAGTTCCTGGCTCCTAGCTTCGGATCTGCGCCGCACAGGCTGTTGCAGTCACTTGGGTAGTGAATCATCAGAAGGGAGATCTTCTTCACTGTCTCTCCTCTTTTCTCTACATGTGCCTTTCCAACAAAAATAAATAAATCTTAAAATAAAAATAATTTAAAACTTTCCTAACCACAGTCCAGGAATACAAAACTCAAAGCATTGAAGTTGATCTTGAAAAGAACCATTTAAATTGATTGTACATAATCAATTTATAGATCAAGTTTTTGATGATAACACTGAAATGTTACTAACCCACTAAAAATGTACTTTTTTCTCCAAATTTTCCACTGCATTAAGTTTTTTTCTCAAGAACAGAAAACTATGAATCTAAAATTTTATCTGCACAAATAAAATGAAATATTAGTATTGTGGTCTCATGGGAATAGGACAAGTCCAAAGTTTTTCAGATGACTTTGTCTAATAAGAAGCCACATTAGGCAAGTAACTCATTTAATATTTTCTAGCAGTAAAATTGGAACAATAATGGTAGTCTGGGAAAATTAATTATATGAATAATGTGAATTGCAGGAATTATAAATAAATAAAACAAAGCTACTCCTTTGTATCATAGCAGACTATAGGTCTTAAATTAGCTACTTAGTCCTCACAACAGATATGAGGTAAAATAAGTTATAATGCTTTACTACAGTATCTAGGATTTCTCTTCCTAAGTATATGAGAGATGACATTTAATAAAATACTAGAACATCTGAAACATAAATACATCTCAGTTGTAATGTCTGAGTAAATATCCTGCCCCTGCCAAGAAAAAAATTACAATATAAGAATATACAGACTTATATGAATAAAAAAATATAATGTTCTTGCCATTTTTTCACACTTTCATTCCAGTGCTGTATCAAGTTTTAGTTTGCCTTCTTTCAAAAGAGGTATTAATATTTACAGAGATAACGGCTAGCATTGTGGTAAAGCAGGTGAGGTTGCCACATGCAATGCCAGCATTCCATGGGGGTGCTGGTTCATATCCAATTGTTATGTTTCCTATGTAGCCCACCAGCTAATATCCAGGCAAAATCAGCAGAATCAGCAGATCTCCCATGTGGGAGATCTAAATAAAGCTCCCAGCTACAGGCTGGCTCAGCCCTGGCTATTGTAGCCACCTGGGGAATGAACCATAAATGGAAGATCTCTCAGTTTCTTCATCTCTCCATACTGCTGATTTTCAAATCAGGAAATGAATCTTTGATTGCCTATTTTCAAAGAGGAGGACTGAAATGAGGAGAAATATTTTAATTTTTATTTGTTTATTTTAAAAGGACTACTAGGGAGAGTTCCATCTACTGGTTCATTTTCAAATGCCCACAATTTGGGAAGGAGCTAAATCAAAGCTGAGAGCTGAGAACTCAACCCAATCCTCCCAATTACTTTATCCATCACCATCACTGCCTCCCATGATCTGTATCCATCAGAAGCCAGAGCTGGGTATCAAATTCAGGTATTCCAGTGTAGGACACAGTGCCCTAATCAGCATCTAAGCTACTACACCAAACATTAACTCCAAGAATGTGAACCAGTCTTTATATCCCATGAGATATTGAGCTTTAAAGCATTAGCAGAAATAAGTTTAATACTTACTAAGAGAGTTTGTAATTGGAATTATTGCATAAGATTTAATTTCATAGTTAGGCATTAAAACAGATGAGGGAGTAACATTGTGCATAGTGGGCAAAGCTGCTTCCTGCCACACTGACATCCCACATGTGTGCCAGTTTGTGTCCCAAATGTTTCACTCCTGATACAGATAATGGCCTTGTGAAAGCAGAGAAAGATGGTCCAAATGTCTGGGTCTCTTCTGCCCACTTGGAAAACCCAGGTGAAACTCCTGCTTCCAATCTGGCACTGCCCATTGCAGCCCTCTGGTAAGTGAACCAGAGAACAGAAGATCTTTTCTTTCTCTGCATCTCTCTCTCTCTCTTTCAAAGTAAAATTGAATATCTAATTAAAATAGATAAGAAACAAGGGTACGCAATCTGAATCTAAGAATCAATAGATAGGAAGCAAGAATTTAGACAGTTAAGATGGCCACATCTTGTGTCAGAGTACCTGGATTCATTTTCACTCTGACTTCTGACTCCACTTCGCTGATGTTGCAGGTCCTGGAAGGCAATGCTGATCAAGTCCCTGCCAACATCATGGAGGGTGTGGATTGTGTTCCTATCTCTTTTTTGGGGGGTGCTCTATCAGCCCAAGGATTTCTGGGCATTTGAGAAGTGAACCAGTGAATGAGATATAGTCTCACTCTCTCACTCTTTCTCCCTCTTTCTATCCCTTCCTCTCTCCTTCTCTCTCTTCATCCTCCTCTTCCTTCTATCCCTCTCTCCCTCTATCCTCTTTGTCTCTCAACTAAACAAATTAATTAATGTAAAACAGGTGAAAATTCATGTTGAAGGCTTTGCTTGGCTGTTTCTTTGGTATCTCTTCCAGAAACTGAATTTTATTTTTTACTACATGTGCTATCAATACACCACAAGAGAAACACTTCAGTTTTGAAAGATTAGATAGTATATTCAAAGTGACCTTCTAGACTATTAGGTAGAATCTGTTTCCTTAGAGAACTGAAAGCAATACAGCACTCATAATTCAACTGCTCATCTCTTGCTTCCCACATATTCCAGAACCAGGATTTGGCCTGCTGAGTTTTGGCAAGCCTTATGTTGGTATCAAGCAAGCTTCAGTCCAAAGAACTGTTGGATAGCACTGCCATAATTCTGAGTTGTACTGAAATCCAAATGTGAATTTCCTGGAACACATATGGGAACATGTAGTCAACAGATTTCTGAAATTGCATACCAACGCTTTGCTTTTCCTCTACAAGCGCTTGCCTATCTTGGACGAAAATGTATTAAAATTTTTTCTGATGAGTTCAGAGAGAAAGTGCTACAACTAAATCAGCCACTTCATTAGTCCGCTCCAGGATTTTATACTTTTGATTTCCATATAAATCTAGATGAAGATGTTTATTGTGTGTACATTAAGATATACTTCCAAAACAGAAAGTCTTAAAATCATAAATATCATCATCATTCTCGATGCATAATTCCTCCAATTCATCCTTTTGCCCATATAATCAATACAAGGTTGAGTCTGAACATTTGAAGATCTTTTGATTTTTCCCAAAACAGGTGTAGCTAAGGACTACTTTACACTGCATTTCTTAAACTACTAAAACTTTTATTTATTAAATTTCCCGCCCAAATTTCAATAATTATTTCTGAAGAAATTCTTTTATTCTCTCCCTGAATATATTCCTTACTCTATGCTTTCAGATACGTGACAAGTAATGCTAAGTTGAGGTGGCAACTCAGTCACTTTCAAATGCACTATCACAATCATCCGATAAAATTGGGTTAGCTTGGTAACATAGCTCATCACATAAGCAGATACTAACTATGGGAGGGCAGAAAGTGTGGAAAGCTCACACTACAACAGTGTGAAGTGGTCAGATGTAGCAAACAGTGTCTCAGATATAGTAAGTATCTCAGATTTAGACAGATGAGTCCTGACATGGAAATGTTAGGTAAGCCAGTATTTATCTCAACAAGAGGCAAAGGACATCTTTAGTGAAATTCATTCTAACAGACAGAGAATCATGTTCATTGTCTTGACCCAGTAAAATCAAGTGGGTAGGTCAGCAGGCTTGATACAATAAGGAGTCTTCTAGGAATCATATAAATCTTCCAAATCAGTCTGATATATGTTTTAGGAACATAGGTAGCAAAAACTAAGAAGAAAAACTAAACTGAAAAAAGAAAAACCTATTTGAAATACAAAGCAAGCTTTATTGTTGAGGCCAATGCTTTTGAGAGACATATAATCAGGAAAGCGTAGTACCAAAACAGCAAAGATTTAGATTTTCCAGTGGCCTTACAGCATTGTGAGGCTTTGGCAGCTGCACCTTAGAACCACAGGCATTGCAAATGCAGTCAGTACATAGCCAAGACTACTTGGAAAGACAACATTTGTTGGGAACACAGAGTAGACAGCATGGGTGGTCGGGTCCACGGGTGGTATCTGTGTATATCAAAAACCTGTTAGCGCATGAAAGTGAGCAAGAATTTGTAATTCTCAAGTATATTATATATTAGTATTATATATTATGTATTAAGTATTATACATATTATATAATATATACCTGAGAATTTACATATAGAGAATATATACATATATATTTATATAGAATCAAATCTTGGAAGAGCAGATGAAAGTTGAAGCCCAGGTAATGTTGTTTGGTCTAATAATCAATCTCTGTAACACTGTCATCAAGATTTTTGTGACCTGTAGCACCACGGTCTGCTTATTTCTCATATGTATCAGCCAGGACTGAAAGCACAAGAACTCAGGGAAAATCTGATTCTTTGACATTTCCACTGAGCAAATAATTTGTTAGAACTCCATAGAAATACATTGATAAACTCAACATCTTCACTTAGAAACAAGGAGTAAATAAAGAAATATTGGAAAAATAATGAATGTTTTGAGTATGACTGTTCCCATAGTATTAAATTCAATCCATGATTTCTCTACACCTGACTTTTATCCTAACTTTCCAGACATTCACTCATCTGTCTTAGACTTCACAATGCCTCCTTCTGTTTATCCCTTAAGTGGTCACATCTCTAAGACCCTATTTTTCATCCTCAGTCTTATCACCTACAGCTTGTGTGATGACACTCTGTTACAGAGTTGACATGGTTATGAAACTGTGAAATCTGTTAAATAGAAGTAAAAGCTGGACAGAGAGGAAATTTCAACTAGGGGATTAAATATGTTTCTAGCATAGAAGTTACAATAGCTTTCAGGGAACTGCTCTAATCAAAAGACTCTCTCCTCAAAACTGGTGCAACACGTAACCAAGAAGAAGTGTTTTAAGCACACTCAGCAAAAGAATCAGACCCAATGTACATGAAGAAGTCATTCCTGAATTTCTTACATTTTGTTTAATCAAGAAAAGTCACTGAAGGTTAAACAAACCTTTACCATTTCTGCTTCCCACCCCTGGTGGTGGAATTGTATGTACTTTTATAATGCAATACAATGGAAGGAAGGAAGGAAGGAAGGAAGGAAGGAAGGAAGGAAGGAAGGAAGGAAGGAAGGAAGGAAGGAAGGAAGGAAAGGAGGGAGGAAGGGAGGGTAGGAAGTGAGGGAGAGAGAAAGAAAAGAAAAGAAAAGAAAAGAAAAGAAAAGAAAAGAAAAGAAAAGAAAAGAAAAGAAAAGAAAAGAAAAGAACCTCACTTGGTTTAGAATACTTGGGAGGCAAAAGGAAAGTCAACTTTCAATGCACCAAATACAGAGCTACACTGGGTGATTATCTTCCATCTATTCCCCCAGTTGGTTAGGACAGTGTATACTGTTAAATCAACAGGTCTATATCGCATAAATTCAAATCATATACCATTAAACAACCTCCATGGCTAGCTTACAGATATTTAGGACAATATGCAAGAAAAACTATTCTTCCCATGAAGTAATAATTATAGCTAGCTCAACTATGGGAATATGTGTATGATATCAATGACCAAGACAAAGTGGAATATGGTTATTATTCCTTTAAAAATGCTCTCTAAGTGAATTGCAGAATTAGGTTTTCTTTGTTCACATTTTATTTTTCATATTCAGTTCCTTAGACTCAGGGATTTCCCTTTTCACTACCCAGCAGAATCCAAAAATATATCAGAAAGGTCATTCACCTGGACCCGGTGGGATTTATCCCTGGCTTGCAGGGATGGTTTGACATAAGCAAATCAATGAATGTGATATACCACATTAACAAATTGAAGAATAAAAGCCATATGATCATCTCAATAGATGCAGAGAAGGCATCTGATAAAATGCAACACTATTTCACACACACACACAAAAAATCCTGAACAACAGAGGCATCAAAGGAATTTCTACAACACAATCAAAGCAATTTACAAATAACCCAACATCAGCATTATACTAAACGCGGGAAAGACTGGAGGCTTTTCCACTAAGATCTGAAACTGGACAAGATTGTCCGCTTTCAGTGCTATTATTCAACATAGTATTGGAAGTCCTAGCTAGAGCTATTAAGCAAGAAAAAGAAATTAAAGGAGTTCAAATTAAAAACAAGGAATTAGAAATATCCTTGTTTGCAGATGGCATGATTCTCTACATAGAACTAAAAGACTAAATTAAGAGACTATTAAAACTAATTGCAGAATTTGTACAAGTAGCAGGGTATAAGATTCTGCTGCCTAATATTTTATTGATAAGTTTTGAGCTATAGCTCTCATTCTCCATTGTGTCTCTATCTGGCTTTGATATTAAGGTGATGTTGGCTTCACAAAAAGCATTGGAAGGATTGCTTCTTTTGTATTGTTTTGAATAGCCTGTGGAGTATTGGGGTAAACATTCGGTAGAATTCAGCAATAAAACCATCTGGTCTAGGACTTTTCTTCGTTTGGAGGGATTTATTACTGATTTAATCTCTATCCTGGTGATAGGTTTACTTATGTTATTAATTGCTGAATGATTTAATTCTAGTAGATTGTATGTGTCCAAAAATCTATCCATGACTTCTAGATCTTCTGATTTGCTGGCGTACAGTTGCTTGTTAATAGCTCCTGGTTATTTTTTGTATGTGTAAAGCATCCTTTGCTATATTTTGTTTTTCAGCTCTGATTCTCCTTCCTTTTTGTGAATACTTGTGCTAATGGAGAATATTTTCTGTTGATTTTCTCAAAGAACCAGCTGTTTGTTTTACTAATCTTTTACATTCTTCCTTTGGTCTCTATTTGATTTATTTCCTCCTTTATTTTGACTATTTGTTCCTGTTTTTCTTAGGATCATATTGCTGTTGTTTTCTGAGCTCCTTCAGACATGTGATTAGCCCACTTCTTTGCTGCTTTTCTGATTTCATGACATAAGTTTTCATTATAACGAAATTTCCTCTTAACACTGCCTTGATCATGTCCCATAAGTTTTGATATGTTTTGCTGATGCCTCCATTAATTTTAAAGTTTTTTTAATTTTCTGTTTCAATTTTTTGTAACCTATTATTTATTTAGCAGCATATTATTCAGTCTCCAAAAATTTGCTTATCTTCTGGGTTATACTGATTTGTTGGTCTTCAGTTTTACTCCATGATAATCTGAGATGGAGCATGGTATGATTTCTACATTTTAAAATTTGGTGAGGCTTGATTGGTGACTTTTGACTCCTGGAGGAGGTTCAATGTACTGATTTTAAAAAAGAGTGCATTCTGCATCTGTAGGATGAAAGAGTCTGTAGATTTAAATTAAGTCAATTTGACTTATTGTCTGGGTGATCTCTGTTGTTTCCTTATTTAGTTTCTCAGGAAGCTGTCCATTGAGGTTAGTGGGGGTATTAACCCCCCACACACTATCATTGTATTAGAGTAATTTCTCCCTCTAAATTCATTAATATTTGTTTCATGTAGCTAGCTGCCTTGGCATCTGGTACATATACAATTACTCTGCAGATTTCTTCTTGTTGAATGGATCCCTTGATCATTATGTGGTGTCCTTCTTTATCCATTTTAATGCTTTTTCTAAAGATCAATTTGTTTTTATTGAAAAGTCAGATATACAGAGAGGAGGAGACAGAGAGGAAGATCTTCCATCCATTGATTCACTCCCCAAGTGGCCTCAACAACTGGAGCTGAGCCAATCCAAAGCCAGATGCCAGGAGCTTCTTGCAGGTCTCCAAAGGCTTTGGCTTTGGATCATCCTCTATTACTTTCCCAAACCACAAGCTTGGAGCTGTATGAGAAGTGAAGCAGCCAGGATTAGAACCAACACTCATATGGGATCCCAGTGTGTCCAAGGCTAAGACTTTAGCCTCTAGGCTACAGTGCCAGGCCCTATTTTAATGCTTTTTACAATGATGTCAATATTGTCTGATGTAAAAATGGCTACACCAGCTTGTTTTTCCTTTTCAACAGCCAGGAATATCATTTTCCATCCTTTCGTTTTCAATTTCCATGTATCTTTGCTGGCAAGATGTTTCTCCTGTAGACAATAGATAGATGGGTTTTATTTTTTATCCAGTTTGCTTACCTATGACATTTGATTGATGAGTTTAAGCCACTTAATATTGATTAACTGGTTAATATTGATAGGTAGTGATTTGGTCCTGTCATTTTAGCACTGGGTTGTTCATTGTTTCATTAAATCTTCTTTTGTTATTTTATTGGAGCATTCTCGGTGTTTGTCTTTGGTTTTGGTAAATGTTATTCCTTTTCTCTATCAACAGAAAATCTTCAAGTCACATTTGTAGTGCAGGTCTAGTAGAGTTCTTTGCAGTTTTATTTGATGTGGAAGGATTTTTCTTTCATTTTCAAAAATAAAGGAAAGCTTTGCTAGGTAAGTTATTACAGGCTGACAGTATTTTCCTTTTAAGTTCTGGAATATGTCACTTCATTCTCTTCTGGCTTGTAGAGTTTCCTGTTACAGGTTAAGCTGTGAGTTTTATTGGGGTTCCCAATTAGTTAACTGATATTTTTTTCACATGCACATTTCAGTCTTTGCTTCATGTTTAATTGATGAGAACTTGATTATGACACCTCATTTTGGTGAGGATTGCCTTTGGTCGACTCTATTGGGAATTTTGTGGTCCTCCTATAGTTTGTTTCCCAATTATTGCTCCATAAAAAGGAAGTTCCCATTTATTATTTCATTGAATACTTCTTTGAACCCAACTTTTTTCCATATCTTCAGGAACTCTCATAACTTTTATATTTGGCCTCTTGATGGTGTCCCTTCCCTCTTGGATGCTTTTCTTAACATAACTCAGTTCCTCTTTCAGTTTTGTTTCAGTTATTGTAGAAAGTGTCTTCCAATTCTGATATTCTTCTGCCTCACTCATTCTATTTTTGAGGCCTTCCACTAAGTTTTCAATTTGCTATATCATATGCTTTATTTCTAATAATCCAACTTGATTTTTTTTTTTAAGGCATAAAGGTGGTTTATTCAGGTTAACCTAGGTCTCCCAGCCACCTCCCCCAGCCCAGCATGGCTGGGCAGGGGAGGGGCAGCTGCTGCAGGATCCACAGGAAAGGCAAAAAGCGAGCATGCCGAGCCAGAGAGAGCCCAACTTGATTTTGTATCAATGTTGCTATTTCCTGTGTAACATATTCTTTGAACTGTATGTGCTTCCCAACATTTTTAAATGGATTTATAAGAATTTTTCTTTGAAAAATGTTTATCCAGTGGTTCCTCTGTGTCTTTCTCAGTTGACATAGGATTTTGATCCTTTTTTTTTTTTTAAATATTCATTTATTCATTAATTACATTGCATTACATGATACAATTTCATAGGTACTGGGATTCCCCCCCCTTCACCCCAAACCCTTCCCCCATCATGAATTCCTTCACCTTGATGCATAACCACAGCTCAAGTTCCGTTGAGATTCCCTAATTAAAAGTTTACACCATACAGAGTCCAGCATCCCACTTGTCCAGTTCAAGTTCAACGGCCTCTTAGGGAGGCCCTCTCAGGTTTGTAGGCAGAGCCAGCAGAGCGTCACCTCGATCAATTAGAAGCACCAACATATCACAATAGGTGCCAGTAACTGTATTCACTTTGTCTCTATCTCATTCTTTACCCTTGGTCATTGCAACTCTGATTAGTGAATTCTCCTTGAAGCCAGTTTTTAAGCTGTAGTCTCTGCAGGCCTACCAATTGACTTCACTGATTCTGTTCAGGCCTTAGATCTTTGTTTAGTGTCGCTTGTATCACTCCCTCCAGCGAGGTGCAGTCCCAGGCTCCAAGCTACACTCCTGGCTTATCACTCTCCACCCCCTGTAATCTGAAGCTATGACCACACTGTTGCCAACTCAGCTGTTCTCCTGCTCCTTGTTTCACCAATACCCAGGATTATGGAGATAGCAGCTGTCCTAGGTCACAGGATTGTCAGCAGTGCCCATCGCACGATTTTTTTTTTCTGTTTTGGCCAGAACCTGCTGGCAATTACTTGTGGGGTTCTAAGTCAGTATTGTTTTCCTAGTAGGACCAGTGCAATGCATTGAGCTGGAAGTGAGGTCATTTCTGGCTTCGGGCATGCACAGCTCACTGCTATCCATCTTCCATAGCCCTTGCTCCATGTGCCCAATGTGGCATTAGTGGGAGTCTGGGCTATGAAACCCTCCCACACCTGACTACTCTGGGCTCTTCTACTCTGCTTCTGCTCATGGACGGATTCAACGAATCAGTAGGACCTGCAGTTCTATCATTGGGCTCACTTCCTGAGTTCCTGGTGAATACCCCTTCCCACCTGGCTGCTGGTGGAGTTCCAAAAAACTGGTGGAGTTTCAGTTGCTGCTGGAGTATCTTTTCACTACAGCACTGCTCTGCTTTATCTGCTGGTTCTCCACGTCGTTGCGCCTTCAGGTGTCCCTCTTCCATTAACCTGTCCTCTCCCATTTCCCAGGAGCACACTCTCTCTGCTTTACCTCAGATAACCCTTCTCTGTCTGTTTAAACCTGTCCTCCCCCTGTTCTACCATCTTGAATCTCATAATCAGTTTTGTACATGACAACTTCTAGACTCTGCCAGCACCTATTCCTCCAAAGAGAATTCAAACATCTCTCAAAGCAATGAGCATAGTTATTTCAAAAAGGACCCTCAGTGTGAAAATCTCAGTCAAATGCATGTACAAACAGTACTTGTCTGCTCCATGTGTTGAATGTCTAACACAGAGGCCATGAACAATGTATTATGTAAATTACATTGACATATGTCTTTCAGATTTTCTTTGAGTGGATCATGGGTAAGCAATCTCATAATAGTAAATTAAAGTTTAAATATATCCTAAACAAATAATTCTTCTCTATATTAAACACTGCCTCATTTATTTAAGAGAGCTATAAAATGCCAAATCGAGGTTTACTTGTGTCCCTTCATCAATTGTTTGAAGCATAATTTAATATATGACACACATCTGATATGTTCAAAACAAAATGCCAATAAATCAGAAGTGAAAAGACGCACATTTCTGCATGAAGCAGCTCAGAATTTGTTCCAGAGGCAGGCATGTGCCACAACACTGATGTCATAGCTTAGGATATCTGAATGCCCAATTCAAGTACAAATTATTCAACTTTTAATTCAGATGCCTAAAAGCATTGTATACAGCAGCAAGTGATGACCCAAGTACCTGGGTCCCTAACATCTCAGGAGAGACCTGGATTGAGTTCCAGGATCCTAGCTTACATCTGACCCAATCATGGATATTGTGGGCATCTGGGAATTCAATCAGAGTATAAAGAGTTCTGACACTGAACCCCATTCCACTGTCTTTGTCCGTCCTTCCTCCTCCTCCATGTGTATCCACTTTTGTAATGAAGAAATTTCTTTTTCACAAAGGAGTATATCACAGCTACAGGTATATGATCCCAATTGCTGCGGTTTGATATTCCATGACATGTAAATCAATAGAAGCCAAGGAGAATTAGGAGAGCACTACAGACAAAGGTACGCGAACATGATAAAATGTACAAATATTGACATATTTCTTGAACTGCTTGGAAGAGATTAAATAGCTTTGGGGGAGCAGTTGAAAGCATTTTAAGGTTTTTTTTATTCACAGCACTGAACTGAACCTAGGAAAAAAATAGTGTATCATTTTATCTGAATGTGTAATGTAATAACATAACTTTCTTTTTTGTTTATATCATGATCATTATTATCATTACTATTTCTCATGATACAGTCCTGTAGGAATAGGAATTCCTCCTTCTACACCTAGTCCCGCTTCCCATTTTCCCCTCCTGCTATTTTCTTCCCCACATTATTGCAGTAGTATGGTCCTTTGGTAACAGTTACAAGTGTAACTTTCACCTATTTAAGTATTTTATGGCATTGTAGATATAGAAAATGAGCCGGGACATTAAAGCAGTATGATGGAAAAAAGACTATGAGAGATATATTAGATATGCAGGTAAAGGAAAGACATACAAGGTTCTTGTTTGAATGATTAGGTCGATTTTGTTTTGGTTAATCACTGCAGAGAGTGTAGTATGAAGTCCTGGGGAGAGTGAGGCAGAGGAGGAACTGTGAGTCAGGAAACAGTCATTAAATCACAGATAACGTTAGGAAAATTGCAAATTAACTGAATTTGGTATTGCTCCCTTATTGTTGCTTTTCACTCCAATATTACTCTGAATTTAAACACAAGAAAGCTTGTGTCACTGGAAAGAAATTTCAATTGATAGTGAGCAGATGGTGGTGGCAGTGGGGTTAGATGATTTTTTTAAATTTAGAATTGATTTCCAAATTTGCATTTTTCCCACTGTTGTGTGGGAATTATTCCTAATAATCCATCATCTTTGATCGTTGTAACTGCAAGCTAACTTACCCGGCTGTTAATTCAACATATCAGTGTAAGGAAGATATGCTTTAGATTCCAAATATTCTTGTATTCAGCTTTGAACCTTTTTTGAAAGCAAAATGTAAATCCCCAGATATGGGGCTGGGGGACCTTCTATTCAGCGCAAGTGGGTTGTGTGCAACACTGAGGCGTGAACTTCCACAGGGCACAGATGCAGTCAGTTTACCTGCTTCTGAAGACAGGAAGAAATCCCCGTGGCACATCATCTGCAGATGGTTACCTGGCATTGGAAATCATGGTCTATACTCATAAATACAACTACTTGATATATACATGTAGAACAATGAGAAAGCTATGTTGTAATAATTGTCATGTATTTGCTATGATCCTGAGAATCAAATGTATAAATAAATTGATTCATAAAAGGTAATCTTTTGTAGGAAATCTATATAACTTTACTAATAAAATGTAACCAGTGTTGTTAAAATATTAATCATAAAAATTTGTTATACAGTCTGTGAAATGCTTATATTATCATAGAAACTAGCTGAATTTACAAAGAAAGAAATACAAATGACTGATGAAAATATTCTTCAAAATTGCTATAACTGGATAGTCAAAAACTCAAAGTAGAATATTTTGCACTTAATAAATTACAAAAAAATAATAGCAGAAGTGTGAAAAAGTAATTTTTTAATTTCTCGGGTTCTATCCCAAGGGATAATCATTAATTTACAAGAAGATACAATAATCTAGGGATTAGTCAAGGTATTATATATTACTTTAAAATGTTTCAAAATTTAATATTTTATAACAACAAATAATGTTTTATAGTAAAATAGTAATGCTTTATAATAAAAACTAAAATAAATTATTATACAACTCTATAGATAAATAGCTTCATTACTCAAAAAATTGTTTTTACTGGCTTAGGATCTGCTCAGCTCTAGCCATTGTGGCCACTTGAGAAGTGAATCAACAGACGGAAGATCTTTCTATCTGTCTCTCCTCCTCTCTGTATATCTGCCTTTCCAACAAAAATAAACAAATCCCTTAAAAACATTTTACGGGTCCGGCAGTGTGGCCTAGTGGCTAAAGTCCTCGCCTTGAATGCCCCGCAATCCCATGTGGGCGCCGGTTCTAATCCAGGCAGCTCTACTTCCCATCCAGCTCCCTGCTTGTGGCCTGGGAAAGCAGTCGAGGACGGCCCAAGGCTTTGGGACCCTGCACCCGCGTGGGAGACCTGGAAGAGGTTCCTGGTTCCCGGCATCAGATCGGGCACAGCACCGGCCCGTTGCGGCTCACTTGGGGAGTGAATCATCGGACGGAAGATCTTCCTCTCTGTCTCTCCTCCTCTCTGTATATCCGGCTTTCCAATAACAATAAAAAAACAAAAAAACAAAAAACATTTTACTCACTTTTCTGAGCCCATTTGCTTTTCAGCCAAGTTCATTTAAAGTCAACTACTTAATATACATATTTTTTTCTGGTGATTAAAAATATTCCAAATGTCTTACCTTTTTTTCATGTCAGTATTCTATGTTTTCTGTGCTGTTTGGAAAATGCTGTATTTTGAAAAAAGTATCTCATGTTATACATTGCTACTACTACCCACCACTCACAAAACCCATACAATCCATCTTCTATTAATATGATATTTTTCTGTTGTTTATTTTTTCTGCCGTTTATTTTAATGTAAATGGAAAGTATAGGCAACAACTTATCCAGTAAGCATTTGTTGTAGTGGCTGAGATGCCACTCAGAAAACCTGCATCTCTACAAAAATGCCAGGAGTTTGAGTCACAGTTCCTCTATTTCAGCTTCTTCAAATACGTAACTCGGTAGGCACCCCTATGGGAAAACTGAATTGAGTCACTACCTTCTCTTTGGTTGGACAAAGGCCTGACTTTTGTGACTATGTATGTAGTAAAAAACAGAAGAGTTCACTCTCTCTCCCTCAAAAAAGGTCAGCATTGATCTTGTTTTCTTACTTATGTGTCTAGCTCACATGGATATGGATTTTAGTGTGTGCGTGTGAGAGAGACAGAGAGAGATAGAGAGACAGAGAGAGAGAATGCTCACGTTTAATCTCAAAACTACTCAATTTGGTATCTGTCAACACTGTTGTTGATATTGTGTATGTTCAAGCAGGAGTTTCTGAAGTGTCACACTGATCATCAGTATGTCAGTTCTGATCAGCTGTCGAATTTTTCTGCATCCTTTCCCTATAGAAAATGTAACAAGTATAAATCATGGAGGGGAGCAAAAGGGTCAGTTTCAAAAACAACAGATTGGAAAAATAATGATTCATAAAATAGTCCATTCTATTTTCTTTTTCCATATTGGAGAGGACTTTGTAAAATTAAATATTATACTTCGTAGAGGTGAACAAAATCTCTACAGCCACTAGATGTCATTGTGATGTCATTAAAATACTGATAGGCAGTCATATATCTGACAGCATTCCAAAGAGTTTTATTTTATTATTTAATGTTTCTGAAGAAAAATATGAAATACTGTAATAGTTTTTAAAATGGTGACAGTGTCTCCCTTAATTAGCTCTCACTCTCTTGAAAGCATTTTTTTTTTTTTGCAGGAACCTTGGGAAATCAGTTGTGATGGATATCATTTTAGCTTTACTACTTCAGAAGCTTCTATTCATTCTACGTGTAATTTTTAAAGATTTATATTTATTTATTTTAAACATTTTATTCAAAAGGCAGATTTAAAGAGAGAAGGAGAGACAGAAAGATCTTCCATCCACTGGTTTACTTCCCACGTGGCTACAACAGCTGCAGTTGAGCCAATCCAAAACGAGGAACCAATAACTTTTTCCAGGTCTCCCATGAGGATGAAAGTTACCAAAGTTTTGAGCCATCCTCTACTGCTTTCCCATGCCCACAAGCAGAGAGCTGGATGGGAAATGGAAAAGCCAGGACACAAACTGGTGCCTTTATGACATCCTGGCACATGCAAGGCAAGGATTTAGACATTAAGCCCTCCACATGTGTTTCAATTCTTCAATTTTCAACTATAGCAGTTGCTACATGTCTTGCTTAACATTGTAGAAAACAGAGAATTTCTGAAAACTGTTAAAGGTAACTTCTCAACTGAAAAGAAAAGGGTTAACTGAAGAATCTGTCAATAGTTCCAATTTTCTAAAAAAGTATAGAACTGAATGGAGGTGAAGATTTCACATACCTTTAACACTGCCACAAATTGAACAGTATTCTCTCCCAAAAATCAATATTTCAACACCTGTCTTCACATGAGTATATGTGGAGATTGGAAGTTTAAAGATGTAATTTTAAAAATAATATCATACAAATGCAGCTCTAATCCAACAGGCACGATGTTCTGAAAACAAGAAAAGACATCATGGATACCAAGGGCCCATGAAAAGGCCATATTTGAGCACATCAAAAAGATGTCCACGTGGCATAGTGGATAAGCCTGCATCCTATATCAGGATTCAAGTCCTGGCTCTTCCAGTTCCTGTCTAACATTTCTGTTAATGCTTCCTGGCAGGAAGCCTTCATTGCTCCAATGCTACCCACGTGGGAGACCTGAATGGAGTTCTAGTCCCTCAGCTTCAGCATGACCTCACTACAGTTATTGTGGTGATTTGAGGAATGAACCACTGAATGGAAGCTCTCTCTGTCTCTCCATCTTTCAAATTAAATTAAAATAAATTTCAACCTGGCCATTGAGAAGGCAAAGAAAAATACCTTAAGAGAAACCAAGCATGTATACACTTAGACTTTCAGCCACCAGAATTGCAAAAAAAATAATAAAATATGAATAAATAAATCCTGTTTAAGCACCACACCAATATATGGTATTTTATTTTATTGTGGCATCCCTAACATATTAATACAAAGCGGTGTTTGACTAGGTTCTATTTTAACTACTGGAGTTAAAATAGAAAGCTTTCTTTAAAGAGATGTTGCAGCTAACACTCCTCAATATTTTTAATTTATTTATTCACATCGTTTTCCTTTCTGTAAAGCTGATTTTGTTCAAAGCATCCTAGACACACACAAATAAACAGAAATTGTATAAGACAACAAAAAAGCTAACTAAAATATTTCAATTTGGTACCATAATTTTTCCATGTTATTTCCTTTCTTTTGTCTTGATCAGTCTTTGAGTCTGAAGCCAAAGATGATAAAATATGCCTGACTTTGAAGTTGTATTGGAATAACATAAATTAAGGTCAAATGATAAGGATAGTGAATAAAAACATAAAAGCAACTCAAAGCACTAAAAATGTAAGAAGTCATTCATAATGTATTTTAATAAAACTGACTTTTAATATTTAATGATTGCTTATAGTCCTTGTATATAGTCCTCAGGAACAGTGGTTTTTCTCCTTACTTCTTATTTTTAAGTAATTATTTAATGGAAGAGTGAGCTTGAGATTATATAGTAAATTGAATGTATGTTATTGTAAAAATTAAAAGAAAAATAAGAAGGAAGAAAAGTGAGAGTAATGAAGACTTAGTAGGAAATATCATTATGCTCTTAAAACTGTATATGTTTGCTAAATGAAATTTGTTCTCTTTATGTAAGTAAAAGAGCAAAAAATAAACTTCTAATTTGACCAAGTCATTGAACATGAACGTCTGTTACATTTGCTCAACTGCAAACATTGGCTAACAATGCTGTCAACCCGCTCTGCTGGCTCTGCCTACAAACCTGAGAGGGCCTCCCTAAGAGGCCGTTGAACTTGAACTGGACAAGTGGGATGCTGGACTCTGTATGGTGTAAACTTTTAATTAGGGAATCTCAACGGAACTTGAGCTGTGGTTATGCATCAAGGTGAAGGAATTCATGATGGGGGAAGGGTTTGGGGTAAAGGGGGGGGAATCCCAGTACCTATGAAATTGTGTCATGTAATGCAATGTTATT
Source organism: Ochotona princeps (assembly GCF_030435755.1). Taxonomy (NCBI): domain Eukaryota; kingdom Metazoa; phylum Chordata; class Mammalia; order Lagomorpha; family Ochotonidae; genus Ochotona; species Ochotona princeps. Next base: position 37,010,589 of record NC_080832.1, read on the forward strand.
AATGAATAAATGAATATTAAAAAAAAACAATGCTGTCAACCTAGTAGATATATTTCTGAAGAATGAAGTGCAGAAGGATGAAGCAAAAGATATGAAAGCACTTGGACTGAAACTACTGGAGTCCTAACTGGATTATGTGGTACACAAAGAGGGAAGAGAAGAGAAGGGCAGGAGATAGGAAGGAAGGGAAAGGAAGGAGAGGGGAGGAGAGGGGAAGAGAGGAGAGGATGCTGCTCAGTGGGAAAAATAAGAAGGAAAAAAATCTTCAAAACAATTAGGAAATGTATATAGGGTAGAAAAAGTGAGTGAAGTGACACGAAAAGTTAAAGCAGTGATGAAAATAAAATATTTCAAAAGATGAGAGTTGTACATAGCTGAATGGGAAGAAGAAACACTGATTTTAGCTATAGGAAGAAACTAGATTTAAAAAAAAAATGAAAGAAGTAAGACATTCCCAGGAAATGCTTGGAGAAAATTTTTGTTAGAGAGTCTAAAATAGAACACAGACTCTATGGAGAACAAGGTAAAAAACGAACAGTAAGCAGCATGCTACCAGTAACTCTCACAGCAGGGGCCGGCAGGGAAATTCCATCTTCCAAGAGCAACATGAAAGGAGGCTGCAGTGCCCTGTACACCACTGGTGATTTTGTCTGAGAGTAAAATCCACAATTCCCATTGCTTTTGAGTTCAACCCTGGGCATCTGGCAGGGGACAGGACATCCTTTTAGCTCTACAAGAGACTGAAGTATATCCCTCTTCTATCCACTCAAATTGCCAATTCAGTATGTCAATGCAGAGCTTCACTTCAACTAACCTCTGTCAGGGATTCCCCACAAGATGGGTGGCTTGAAAGACTGTAAACGGATCCTCTGCACTGTGTCTATGGGAATACTATTACTGTGGAACTTTTGCACGGGCTGTAGAACTGAGAAGGGCAAGGGATGTGGCCAGGTGTCTTGGCACTCATCCAGTCCAACTCTGGAAGCTCAGAATTCCCTGAGTGATTGGGAGGAATTTGCCAAAAGGTCCTGCACCTATACTACAGGGCTATGTGTAGTTCATGGTCCTGAGTGGGTGGGGTGTGCAAATACTGTGAGCTAATTCTAGGCAGTAAGCAGAGAGAAAGGATGAAACTATGAATATGTCAGCAAGTGCAAGCATCCCTTTCCCTTACTTTCAATATGGGAAATCTACTACATTCAACTTGGGTGTTGCTCTGGACTCTTGCCCTAACCCAAAAACACTAGCCATGGCTCCTTGGCTTTACTCAGTAGACACCTCTAGATATCTGCTGTAAGCTGCAGGCATTTCTCCAAGCCATAGAGGAACATTTCTAAGAGCAAGCCAACAAATGACTCCACAAAAGTATAAAAATCAGTCAGAAATATAAGAAGCATGAGCAAGAAGGCAATATAAGCCTCCAAGGAGCACAATAATAATATGAGTATTGGAGTGTGAAGATGGAGAGATTGATGAAATACTTCAAATAGAGTTTAAAAATATATATTGCAGGATTACTCCAAATAGAGAATCATTTACATGAAACAAGGGAATCCACACATGACATGCATGAGAAATTCTGCAAGGAGTTAACAACAATGAAGAAAAATAAGACCAAAATATAAGAAATGAATAATCCAATATGTCAAATAAAAGTTTGGTAAAGAGTCCTAACAACAGACACAGAGTGACAGAAGGAAAAAATATAGAAGCTAGAAGAAAATTCTTTTGAGATATCTCAAACAGATGGAAAGAGAAATTAGAAAAACTGAAAAAGGAGTTATGGATCTATAGTATAACATCAAACAACTAAATACATGTGCCAGGAGTTGCTGAAGTGGATGAAAAAGTACGACTTAGAAAACCTACTCAGTTAAATGTAGCAGAAAATTTCCCTAATTTGAAGAAAGATACCTACAAACATACAAACAGAGTAAGTATGTAGAATTCCTAATACACATGATCAGAAGATCTTTACCATGACACAGTAAAATCAAACCTTCAAAGTTAGTACATTAAAAAAAATCCTAAAATGCGCAAGGGTAATGCCATATTACTTTTAAGGGATTGCCAGGTGGATTCACATCAATAAACACTCAAACGGTAAGACAGAATGCAGAGATACAGTCCAAGACGTAAGAAAAAAATGCCAAACAAGAATACTTTAGCCAGCAACGCTCTCTAAATGAAATTTAAGTGAAGACTTTTTAAGACAAGGAAAAATTGATTTTGTCACCATCTAGCCAATCCTACATGCAATATTTCAGGAAATATCATACAGAAACAAAGATAGCCAATGCATGAAAGAGTGTGAGGGCAAGACCTTCTAGTAAAAGAACAAAGGACATCTAAAACAATAGGAATATTTATGAGAAAATGGCAATACTAAGTCATTACTTATCAGCAATAACTTTGGATGTAAGTGGATTAAATTCTTGAATTAAAGAAATACAGCAGTTAAAAAGAAAAAATGCATATGCTGACTGCAAAAAAAACCCACAAATATACACTGAAGCTGAAAAACAATGAACAAATATACACTAAAATGGAAAAAAGATAGAAAAATATTCTATGCAAATAGAAATTGAAAATTAGTAAGAGCTAGTCCTAGACAAAATAAACTTTAAGGCAAAACCGCTAAAAGAGACAAATAAGGTAATCACATAGTACTTAAGTGATCAACTCAGCAGGAAGATATGATTAAAATAAATATACATGCATTCCATAGTAGGGCATCCAGATATTTAAAACAAGCATTAATAGACTTAAAGGGAGACATATGATCAAGTACAATAATAATGGACATATCACTTGGACAAAAATATTAACAAACAGAGCTAATCTATACTACTTACCAAATAGATATAATTGATGACTAAGACCATTTCATAACACGGTTGCAGAATACATATTCTTTTCATCAGTGCATGAAACATTCACTAGGATAGACCATGTATTAGACAATAAAACTACTTCTGAATAAATTGCAAAAATTAAATCATAGTATGCACCTTCTCTGAGCACAACAGAATAAAGCTAGAATTTAACAAATTAAGAAACATTAGAAAATATATAAATGTATAAAGACCAAAAATGTGCTGCTGAATGAACAGTGGGTCATAAAAATTCAAAAGATAAATCAAAAAATTCCTTGGAATAAACAAAAATGATAACACAACAATCAAAACCACGGATACATCAAACCCAGAGGATACATTAAATAGCAATGTTAGGAGGAAAGTGCATAGCCATCATTGCTTACATCAAATAATTAGAAAGTTATCAAATAAGTGTTCTATATGACCTAGTGGCTAATCCTCACCTTGCACATGCTAGAATCACATGTGGGTGCCATCACTGATGTAAAGCATCATTTCCAATATCAAATAATTATAAAAGCATCAAATACTTTATCTAAATGATCTAGTGGCTAAATCCTCTTGCTGCATATGCTGGAATCCCATAGGCATGCCAGTTAGCATGGGCATGGGAAGACAGTAGAGGACGGCCCAGGATATTGGGACCCAGCATCCATGTGGGAGACGAGGAACAAGGTCCTGGCTCCTGACTTCAGCTGGGCTCAGTTTGGGCGATTGCATCCACTTGGGGAGTGCAACAGTGGATGGAAGATCTTTCTCTCTGTATCTCCTTCTCTCTGTATATCTGCCTTTTTAATAAAAATAAATTATATTGAGGCCAGTGTGACAGCGTAGCAGCTAAAGTCCTCACCTTGCACACATCATACTGGGATCCCATATGGGTGCCAATTCTAATCCGGGATGCCCCGCTTCCCATCCAGTTCCCTTCCAACACCCTGCTTGTGGCCTGGGAAAGCAGAAGATGGCCGAAAGCCTTGGGACACTGAACCCATGTGGGAGACCCAGAAGAAGCTCCTGGCTTCGGATTGGATCAGCTCCAACCATTGCAGTCACTTGGGGAGTGAACTGTCAGACAGAAGGTCTTCCTCTCTGTCTCTCCTCCTCTCTGTATATCTGCTTTTCCAATAAAAATAAATAAATCTTTCAAAATAAATAAATACATAAAATTTTTAAAATAAATAAATAATCTAACAATGGATCTCAACTGCCTAGAAAAACAAGAATAAAACACACCATAGTTAGTAGAAGGAAATAAACAATAAAAATTAGGAAAGAAATAAACATTTAAATAAAACTCACAAAAACTTTGGTAAGATTGAACTTTTTGAAAAAATAAATAAAATTGATAAATTATTCCCCAACTAAGCAAAAAAAAAAAAAAGCAGAATAAAAAGAGCCAAATTAATAAAATTAGAGGTGAGAATGGAGATGTTACAGTTGACACCAGAGGAATAAAATGATCCAAAAGACATTACTATATGCTTGCAATGAGGGAATCTCAACTGAACTTGAACTGTGGTTATGCAACAAGGTGGAGGAATCCACCATGGTGGGAGGGTTTGGGGAGGGGTGGGGAGAATCCCAGTACCTATGAAACTGTGTCACATAATACAATGTAATTAATGAATTAAAAATAATAAATTAAAAAAAAAACAAAAGGCATTACTAGGACATCTAAATGTCAACAAATTGGAAAACCTAAAAGAAACTGGTATATGTTTGGACACATACCATTTGCCAAAGCTAAGACTGGAGATGTAAAAAAACCTGAATAGACCAATAAAGAATGCTGAGTTTGATTCAGTAATAGTTTCCCAATAAAGAAAAGACCAGGCCTAGATGACTTCATTACTGAACTGAATATTGCCATACTCTTAAAGAACTAAATCAGAATCCTCCTAACTACTAAATGACATAAACAATGTAAGCTATTATAATAATTTAAATAGAGGAAATGCTTTCAAACTCATTCACTGAGGCAAGCATTTTTCAATTCAATAACTGGAACAGATGCAATAAAACAGAACTATAAACTAATATCATTGATGTATAAAAATGAAGGAGTTCTCAACAAAATATTAGATAATCAAATCCAATCACAAATCAAAAATATCATTCACCTAAGTGGGATTTATCTTAGGAATGCAAGGATAGCTCAAAACATACAAATCAATAAATGTGTTACATCACATTAACAAAATGAAGAATAATGATTATTTCAATAGATGCAGAACAAAGCATTTGACAAAACACAATCCCCCATCATGATAAAAAGTCCTAAGCAAATTGGATATAGAAGGAACATGCTTAGCACATTCAATGCAATATATAACAACTGCATATCAGCATCACATTGAACAGGCAAAAACTGGAAGCATTTTTACAAACATCAAGGAACAGACAAGGATGAAAACTTTCACCATTTGTATTCATTATTTTTTGGAGGTTTTAAACAGAGGTTAGACAAGAACAATAAATCTGAGGGTAAAAAGTGGAAAGAACATCAAAATAATCTGGTTCACAGATGACATGGTCCTTTATATATAGGAACCAGAAGATGCCACTAAAAGAATATTGGATATCATAAAAGAAATCTGCAATGATGAAGGACATAAAATAAATGCACAAAAATTCATAGTAGTCATACCCCGCAACAAGGAACGGCTAAAAAAAGAACTTACAAGATCAGTCTAATTCACAATAGCTAAACATTGCTTAAATACCTTTTGGTGAATTTAATTAAGAATACGAAAGACTTCTATAATGAGAGTTATTTTAAAAATTAACAAACAATACAAGGAAACATGAAAAAATTGGATAAGCTTCCATGTTCACAGGTTGGAATGGTTAATAGTATCATCAAAAAAATCCATGCTACCCAAAAATTTCACAGATTCAATGCAGTCCCATCAAAATACTACATTCTTCTCAGACCTAGAAAAAATTATCCAAAGTATATATGAAAGCATGAGAGTCCTTGAATAGTTAAAGAAATCTTGAACAATAGAAATAAAGCCAAAGGCATCACAATAACATGTTTCAAAGTTCACTATGGAGTTGTTCTAATCAATCTAGTATTAATGCAAACATAGACATGTGAACCAACAAAACTGAATATAAATCCTAGATACTAACCAATGCATTTAGAAAAAGCTATATCTTCAAAAAATTAACTAAAATAATTCCCTGGTAAAAGCAGTGTCCCTTCAACAAATGGTGTTCAGAAAATCAGATTTCCAAATGCTTCAGAATTAAAAAGACTCTGAATTTACACCCTACTTTAAAAACTCACCATGGATGAAGGATCTAAGTCTAAGACCAGAAATCATAAAACTACATAGAACAACATGGGGAAAGGGGGATTTTACAAGATATTGTCATAGGCAAACACTTCTTGGATAAGACTCCAGAAGCACAAAAATAGACAAATGGGAATTCATTAAGTTAAGAAGGTTCTGTGCAGTAAACACTCAGTAAAATAAGAGGCAACCAACATAATGGAAGAAAACATTTTCAAACAGCATCTGACAAATTATTAATATTTGAAATATATAAGAAACCTAAGAAGTTCAAAAACAACAAAATGGATCATACATTAAGAAATTGGCAAAAGACATGAACAGGCATTTTGCAAACAATGAAATAGAAATGACAAACAGACATGTGAAGCAATGTTCAGAATCATTATCTATCAGGAAAATGCAAATAAAAACCACAGTGAATTATCATCTCATCAAAGTTAGAAATGCTATTATAAAAACAAAATATAAGAAACATTGACAAAGATGTCAGAAAAAAAATGTAAACTAACACAACCATTACAGAAGATAACATACAGATTCCTCAATCTAAAACAGCTCAACATACTACATTGCTACTTCACTCTTGATAATATATCCAAAAGAAATGAAATCAGCATCAAAGTTTATAATATCTCATAATAACTAAGAAATGGAATTTAGATGCCCATCAGTTGGTGATTAGATAAATATAAATATAACTGTGACATCCTGACTTCTGCAGCAAACTAGATGCAAATGGAGGTCATCATGCTAATTGAATAAGCCAGACCTGGAGCTGACACAGTGGTGTATCAAGTTATTCCTCTGTCTGCTAGTGCCAGCATCCCGTAAAGGTGCTGCTGGTTCAAGTCCCAGCTGTTCCATTTCCAATCCAGCTCTCTGCTTATAGACTGGAAAGGCAGGTCCATGGACCAACCAGTGAACCCAAATGGGAGACCTGGAGGAAGCTGCTGGTTCCCAGCTTTGGGTCAGCTCAGCTCCAGGTGTTGCAGCCACTTGGGGAGTGAACCAGAGGATGGAGGATCTTCCCATTTCTCCTTCTCTCAATAAAGCTATTGTTCAAACAAAAATAAATAAATATTCAAAACGGGAAAAATAGACTCAAAAGAAAAATCCCATGTGGTTATGGTTTGTGATAGTAAATATATAGAGTATGAAAACTTAAAAATATAGAAATGAAATTAAAATCTTGGAATTTAATTCTAGGTTACAGTCCTTATCTATATTCCTGCTTAATAGCAGTCACTCTATTTTTAACCACAATATCCTTTTTAAGTTCCATTAATACAAAGAGAACAGCTTTCATGTATTTCATAGACATAGTTCTAACTATTATCTATAACCATTGTCTATATTCCTGTGAAGTGGTAAACTTGTGACTTTTTGACTTTTTTAATATTATAATTAGTGGCACATTAAGCCTATAAATTCTTTAGCTAGTGGTACATTAACACATCAACTGTAATGTAAGATAAAAATGTTATTACAACTAAAAGAAAGGGGTATGTTAAAATGTATCTATGAATTATATAAAATTTATTATTTCCATATTAATATAAATAAACTTAAAATAAGCATGCTACAGGAGACATATCTCACCAACAAAGATAAGTAGAAACTCTATCTCTCGCACATTTGTTTTTTTTTTTTAGTTTCATCTCTTCAAAACACTTTCTCATTAAATTCTTCACTGAGTCATAGATCATACAGTAGCATCATTTTCTTCAAGAAGTTTCTTGATTTTCTTTTTCATTTCTTGAGTGACACATGTTATTTAACTTCATGGCATTTTTAATTTATTTTTCTCTTTCCACTGTTGATTTTGTTTTGTGGCTTTTCATTTAAGGGGATGTACAGTAACTGTGTAATGGAGACTGTCATATCCAATAGCATATTATTTAACCTCATGGCATTGTAAATTTCTATTTTGTTTTCTGTTGTTGATTTTGTATTGTGATTTCCATTTAAGGGGATGTATAGTAACTGTGTAATGAAAACTATCATATCCAGACATAGATGTGAGGATACAATGCAGTATGCATCTCTACTTCCAGATCAAAGATGGACTCCCAATGAAACTGTTAACTATATATTGACAATAGGATGCTGGACTTTCTGCCATTGTCATTGCCAGCAATGACCAACTATACTATAGTAATACTAAAGGGGAACCGAGTGGGGTGGAGCAGGAGGGGACTTGAACAGTCGGGAAGGGGAAATCCCAGGACCTATGGACCTGTATCATAAAATGACAATAATTTAAAAAAAGTAAAAGAAAAAAATTTTAAGTAAATAATGTTTAAAATAAAATAAGCATGAAACTTAAAGCATTAGTGTTACTTTATTCTCTTTGTTGGGCTAGTAAGAATTTTATTCTCCATGTTTTTAACATGATTGTCACTGAGTATACTATAATCTTTGCTTGGATTTTCATAACATTGACAAAAATGTCACTATTTAAAATTTTAAAGTCAAAATATTTCATCTGAAGTATGCAAGTAATCAATATCAGTCAATTCATTCTCTTTATATGGATTATCCAAAAACTTTAATATATCTCTTTCCCATATCAATTATATTAATGTCATTTGGCTTTTCTTCATCCATCTGGAAAATAAGGATAATGTCCTTCATTTGCAGTTTCTTAGGTTATAAATATAGGAAGGGAAAAGGGCCTCCTGAGTTAAAAGAAGCAAAGATTTTAGTATAATGTGTTCTAAAGGAATGATTTGATAAACATTTTATGGCTTCCTAAAATACACATAGTATGAAGTTCACTGGCTCTCAAGGGCTTGCGTCTTTTATGGAGTTACAGTATTATCTTCCTATTCCATCATTGTAAGCACAACACTGTTAATGCCAAGTGTAAACTATGGGTTTTGTTTTCAATTAACCATACAAAAGAAAACTGCTTTTCAATGTAAACAGCAAAAATGCAGTGTTAAACATAGATTCTGTCATACAGACATTGTAAGCATTTAATCATACTCAAGGTCGACTAAAACCTAACCCTAACCCACTGAAATTAGATGAAGTTACATTTTATTTTTAAAAACTTCACCAGTTCACTCCACAAATTTGGATATTTTAATTATGTCTCAATCTCCAATTTTTAAAAATGGTAACAATAATAGACCTTATTCAATTTAACAATATATTTAATCTACCATACTTGCAGCAGCCACCATTTAATCGATTTATACTATGTGTCAAGGACTGTAACACCATCAGAAAACTGAAGAAAAATAAAGTAGCTAAAAATCCCTGCCTTTATTAGAATGTATTCTAGTAAGTAAATAGAAGCAATAAATAATACAACACATACATATAAGACAATCTTCCAAGTTCTGAAACACAAATTACTCTATGAGTGTTAAGAAAATTGATACCTTGGATTGGCATTGTGGTGTAGTGAGAAAAACCACTGCTTGCAACAATGGCATCCCATATGTATTGAACTTGTGTCCTAGCTGCTCTACTTATGATTCATCTACCAGCTGATGGCCTGAGAAAGGAAGCTAAAGAAAAACCAAGTGTTTGGGCCCTGGCCACCAATGTGGGATATCGAAATAACATTCTTGGCTCTTGGTTTTGTCCTCCCCATCACTGATCATTGTATCCATCTGGTATGTGGTACTTGAACCATGACTGAGTGTCTCCCTTCAAAACTTCAGTGCAGTCTTGAACAAAATGGTAATCAAAAAGAAAAAATCATAAGAGAAACTCAGTCTGAGGAGGAAAGAGAAACATATCTTGAAGATACATCAATTAAGATTTAACAATCCAAAGGAGATAAGGAAACATTAAAATAAATCAAAGCTAAGAACACTTGTGTTATTTCATTCAAAGCATAGTAGCATTTTCTGAATCAAAAGAAAGAAAAAAGAAGACATTTAAAGCAATAATGGATTTTAAAAATTCCCCAGTTTGATTACACACAATAAAGCATCATCTCTACTTCTGATCCAGTTCCCTATTAATGGTCTAGGAAAGCACAGCGTTGTGGTGCATGAATGACCTAAATCCTTGGGTGCCTGCACCCATGCGGGAACCCTAGAAGAAGTTGTTGGTTTAGCTAGGCCAAGCTCCAGCAATTTTAGCCATCTGTTGAATAAATCAACAGATGGAATGTCTGTTTCTCTCTTTCTATAAATCTGACTTTCAAGTAAAAAAAACAAGTCTTTTTTAGAAAGATGATTATGTAATTATGAGAATATGTAGATTTGTATTTCCTCTTTATTTCCTTACAATACTTAAAAAAGAATAATATAGAACAACATGCTTGAAATTATGAATGGTATATGAAAACATAGTGTATTTTACAATATCATAAAAAGACAGAAATAAGCAAAGCTGTATTGATAAGGAAATAATAACAGTTGGTAATTTGAATTCGTAGAAAAAAGAAAAAATAAGAAATTATGTTTAATCAGTAAACAACACATTTCCTATGTTTCTCATATTCCTTAAAAATAATGACAAAGCAGTATTATTTTTTATTTTTTAATGGCACTTTCTTTTTTTAAGAGTTAATGCATTTTTTATTTGAAAGGCAGATTTACAGAGAAAAGTGAGACAGAAACATCTGCCATCCACTGGTTCACTCCCCAAATGAATCCAATCACCAGAGCTGAGCCAAGAAGCCAGGAGCCTCTTCTGAATCTCCCATGTGGTTACATGGCCCCAAGGTTTTGGGCCATCCATTACTGCTTCCCCAGGTTTCAAGCAGTGAGCTAGATGGGAAGTGGAACCAGTGCCCAAATGGGATCCCAGCACATGCAAGGCAAGGCTTTAGTCAGTAAACCATCACGCCAAGCCCTATTATTGAGATTTTAACACATGGGTACACTATATAGCAATTATGGCACATTAAAGTAAAAGAGATATTAGAGTCATATAGTAAAATTTCTGTACATCACTGTAAATAAGTAATATCAATTTGACTGAATCTGCTGAATTGAGATAAATGCAATAAGTGCTGTTGAAAAAATAGTATAGGTTAAAATACAATGCAAATTCATTGAAATAATTAAAATTTTACACTAGGATTTATCTACTTAATGCCAAAAAAAGAAAAATGAACAAAAACTATATGAAACATTTGTGTAATAAAAAGTACTCTGGCATACCTAAATTTAATTGTATAATGTTAGACTGAATGTATTAAATAATCAAAATACAGAAAGTGTTAACTGAATTTAACTCCTGACTCAGGGGTCAGCATCATAACACAGCAGGCAGGCCTCCGCTGTGGTGCAAGCTTACCATATGAGTGCTGGCTCAAGTTCCAGATGATCCACTTCTGATACAAGTTTTTGGTAATGGCCTGGAAGGACTTCCAAGAGGGGTTTAAGTTGTTACATCCCTGCACCCACCAGGAGACTTGGTAGTAGCTCCTGGTTCCTGGCTTCAGACTGACCCATCTCTGACTGTTGCAGCCATACGGGAAGCAAACCAGCGGATGGTATTTCTCTCTCTTCCTCTCTTTGTGTAACTCTACCTTTCAAGTAAAAATAAACTGATCTTAATAAAAACATCCAGATGTATACTCCCTGCAAGAAATATAAATTAGTTTAACTGGTTGCAAATAAACTGAAAGTAAGTTATCAATTAGAAAATATATATCTTGTAAACATGAACTATGTTTGCAGAGACTAAAGTAATACCAGAAAAAATAGGTTTAAAGATGTTGCAAGAGATAAAAAAGGAATTGTTTATAATGATTAAAGGGTTATTCCATCAAAATTATAAAATTGGGAACAGACTTATACTGAAACACAGAAACCCAACATAAATAGAAAATATTCAACATAGCTGAAGGGAGAAACGAACAGCTCAACTAAAATAAATGGAGAAACTTTAGCACTCACTTTTTGCTATTGATAAGCTGACAAAAATCTAATGAGTAAATTAAATATTTGAACCATACCGAAGGCAATTATCTAATAATTCATATAAACAACTTTTCTGAACAATAGCAGATATTATGTTTGTGTAAGTACACCGTGAGCACTTTCAGAGAATGTTAACTGATGAGAAACCAGCCATTTAAAAGTTTTGGGAAAAATGATAAACTTGAAAAAATCTTAAATGTGTGAAAATTTATTCTCACAATTAAATAATTACCAAGTCAAGAAGATATCACAGGGCCCGGCACAGTGGCCTTGCAGCTAAAGTCCTCGCCTTGGATGCTCCGGGATCCCATATGGGCGCCGGTTCTAATCCCGGCAGCTCCACTTCCCATCCAGCTCCCTGCTTGTGGCCTGGGAAAGCAGTCGAGGACGGCCCAATGCATTGGGACCCTGCACCTGCGTGGGAGACCTGGAGGAGGTTCCTGGTTCCCGGCTTCGGCTCGGCACGCATCGGCCGTTGCGGCTCACTTGGGGAGCAAGGCAAATTTGAGGTAAGTACATATCAGGGTTACAGAAAGAGAGACAAAACAAAGGGTTACAGAAAGAGAGAGAAAACGAAGGGAGTAAAGGTAAAGAGAGAAGACATGCACAAAGAATATAGTGAAAATGGACTAGCAAGGAGGACAGTAACAACAAGATGGTGGAAAAGAAGATTCAGGTAATCATGCTCTCACAGAAACAATCATTTACAAATGAAAATAATTCCATACATTAAAGAAATCTATATGAGATATTACAACAGTTGAAGGAAATGCACTTTAACATTATTCATAACATTCTTTCCAAAATCCCTCACAGTGTCACACAGAAAATAATCTTCATGTGAGGAAAAGAGAGTACCAAAAGTATCTGACATTGCTACAGACTACAATATAAGGCCTGATCCAGGGAACCCCAAACCCAGACCAGTCCCCACAGAGCAAGACTCCACTAGTGCCCCAGAATAAGGCTGGTTCCCACTCAGGCTGCATGCCCACTCAATATGAGAAGGGTCCATACAACCAGGAGGGTCCCTACAGGATGGTTTCCACAACCTAGGCTCTAGGCCCTACCTACGCCTGAACAGCTCTTGTGAATCCCACCTTAGGCTGGTCATCACATATAAAAGAAAAGGTTGATGCTTGGAGATACAACTCCATATGACCAGTGTATTCAGGGCCATGTCCACACCAATGGGTAAAAACATAAAATCTGCTACAGCACAAGTCAAGCCAATACTCCCTGAAAAGACTCATCCTGGAACAAGGTTAGTCTCCAAGTATTCAAGATCAAGGTTCAAGTCCAGCTTTTCCTGACCAGGCACACAAGCATTACCAACACACCCCAGCACTCCAATAGCAAGCCTAGCTAGGCCCCAACATCTAAGCCAGTAGAAGGGCTTTCCTTTCCAGAGTCAGCTTATAAAGACTGGAAGAGGTGCCTGCATTTTCAAATGAACAGACAGCATTGAGGCCAAAGGATTATAAATAATCACAGAAAAAAGGCAACACTTAAGGAACAAAGAACAGTAATCAATACAAAAATAATAATAATAATCTATGAACTGTTTGACAATAATTCAAAAAATAATCGTGGGTCAACACGATGGATAAACTGACTAACCCCCTACTGGTAAACACCAGGATCTCATCTGTGTGCCGGTTTATGTCCCAGCTGCTCCATCCCAATCCAGCTCTCTGCTTACTACCTGGGACAGTAGTGGAGAATGGCCCAAAGCATTGGGACTCTGCACTTGTGTGAAACCCAGAATAAGCTCCTGGCTTCTGGCCATTTGGGGAGTCAAACACCAAATAGAAGATCTTTGTCTCTCCTTCTCCCTGTAAATCTATCTCTCAAGCAAGAATAAATAAGCCTTGAAAAGAATAGTCATAATATTAAAGTTCATTGACGCATATAAGAAATAAGCAGTTAAATGATATCAGAAAAACAATGCATACACAAAGCTGACCAAAAAGAATCAAGCAGAAGAGTCAGTATGGAGAGGTCACCTGAAATCATCTAGAATAACAGAAAAACAAATAACTAAAAAATGGATGAATGAATAGGTAGAAAATCTGCAGTAATTAAGAGAAACTATCAGGCCTGCCATGATTTCTCAGCTGGCTAATCGTGGTGCCAGGATATCATATGGGCACTGGCTCATGTCCCAGCTGTTCCACTTCTCATCCAGCTCTCTGCTTGTGGTCTGGGAAAGCAGTAGAGGTTGACCCAACGCCTTGGTACCCTGCATGCATGTGGGAAACCCAGAGGAAGAACCTAGTTCCTAGCTTCACATTGGTTCAGCAGCAGCCATTGCAGCCACTTGGGGAATAAACAAACATATGGAAAATTCTCTCTCTGTCTCTCTTCTCTAAAAATCTGTCTTTGCAGTAAAAATAAATCAGGGCCTGGTGTAATGACTCAGTAGCTAAAATTTAATTAAAATAAATATATCTTATGTTTAAAAAGAGAAACTATAAAGTGAACATCTTACACAATGAATTGATCAACAAATAAGTCAAAGGTAAATCGGAAAATATTAAAATACAAATTAAAATGTAAATAAAATATACTGAAGCACATGAGACCTAGAAAAAATAATTCTTAAAAGAGAATTTTATAGTAATAATATCTGTATGAATAAAACAGAAAGACCTCAAATGAACAACCTAAACTTATACCTTAATCATCAAAATATAAATTCAGCAATCAAGGAAAAAATAAAAGTTAAAATAGAAATAAATGAAACAAAAAATTATAAAAAGATCAAGGGAACTTGGGATTTTTTTTTCAATTAATGATTCTTCAGCTACAAAGAAGGTTAAGATTAAAAAAATCAAATCAGAAGCTACAGAGAATACATTGTAAGTAATCGCACAGAAATACACAAGATCTTAACACGATACTAAGAGCCATTATACCCAATAATTTGGACAACCTAAAAGAAAACAGATGAATTACTAGCAACACACAACACAGCAAGACAAAACCACACAAAAAAATTAAGGAGTGAAAAAAAAAAATTAAGACATCTCAGAACTTCAGCTATCACTTGGGATACCCACATGTCATTAAGAGAACCTAGTACAGATTCCAGATTTTCTGTTGTCAATTGAGCTTGCTGCTCATGTGTGAAGTAGCAGGTAATACATCAACCACTTCAGTATCTGTCTCCCACATGGAATACCTGGGTTATTAAATTCCATATTCCTGGCTTTGTCCAAGTCCAGTATTTGTTCTTGCAGGGATTTGGAGAGCGAATCAATAAAAGAAAGAACTATGTCTGAATGTCTACAGCTCTATATCTCTGTCTCTTTCACTTTCACCTTCCAATGAAGTACAAATGAACAGTAAAAACTTTTAAGAACTTAACTAAAATTAGTAAGGTGTTTAAATCGATAATTAAAAATATCGGACAAATATTGTTCAACGTGTGCTGATAAGTGAAAGTTACTGAATACTTAAAGAATTTATGCCAACCCATGCTTCTGAAGTTATCATTATTTTGATAATAAGCCACACAACTTTGAGAACAGAATATGATAGGCCAAAATCCTTGATGACACCCAGTTATACCAAAAAGTATTAACAAACTAAAGTTTTTAGCAGTTAAAAGAACCATGCACCATCAAATAGAATTGATCTCTATGATACAATGGTGAAACAAAAATTAACAAATACATTACATCAGAAGGAAGATACATAAAACATGCATTTCCATAGATAAACATTTTACATTTTTTATCCTTTCATGATTTTCATGTGACATGATAGGAAATTTGTATACACTATGACCCAGTTATCCCACTCCTGAAAATATATCCAAAGAAAGTAAAATCTGCATATGAAAAAAATGATCTGCAAGCACATATTTATAGCAGCACAATCTACAGTAGTGAAGACATGAAAACAACCCAGATATACATTGCAAAAGGAATGCATAAAGAAATTATGGTACCTCAACTCTATGGAATACCATGTAGCCATTAGAAACAATTATTCAGGGAGAATCAAGATGGCAGAATAGGGTAAGGACACGTTTAAACAGATGGAGAAACTTTAGCCAGTGTGAAGCAAAGAGAGCACATTCCAGGAAATAGGAGAGGACAGAACAACAGCAGAGGGGTACCCGGAGACTGACAGACACAGGAAAGCAGTGGACACAACGGTGTGGTGTTGCAGAGACTGATATCCCAGTGACATTCAGCAAGTGGTGATCCCGATTACAACAACAGCCAGAACTAAATCAACAACCAGGTGGGAAGGGACTTTCATAGGGATTCAGAAGGTTAACCCAGACAAAGAACTGCCCATCCTGCTGGTCTGTTTGATTTAACGAGGAGCAGAGACAGAGCAGCAGATCCCAGACAGGCAGTGAGGGAACAGGGTGGATTTCACAACCCAGTCAGCTCCCTACAGCCATATCAGGTGGCGTTTTATTTAAGGAGGCAAGGGCTATGGACAGTACTGCACATACACTGAGCCTGGACTGAACTCCTTACTGGCTTAGCGAACTACAACAACATGGCATCCTTCAGGTTCCACCCAAGATAGGTCCAGGTAGCCTTCAGACCTAATGGCCGGGAGCTCAAGAACTCTAGTAGTGGCACATCAGGTTACATTTTGTACAGTGTGAAAAAACTTTAAGACTGCAGGGGATAATAGTGAGCTGTGCATGTGATAAGCTTGGTGAGAATTCACTGAGCTCATTCCATTGCACTGATCCCACAGGAAAATAATACTGACTATGGCAGTGTATCGGTCAAAATAGGTCCATGTGGTACCCAGACCTAACAGCCAACAGGTTCCAGCAAGATCACCACCAAAAACAACCTAGCTATATAGGACACCTGGTGTTTCCCTAATCCTGGGACCTGCTCCAACCAGAAGTGGGAGAAGGGTTATACAGACAATGGTGCAGCCTCAGCATGGGATCACAGGAGGTGGAGAGTGGTGAGCCAGGAGCTGGGGCTACGGAGACCATGATGGAAATAAGAACCCAGACCTGGAACTTGCTGGAGGGAGTAGCATAAGTGATTGCAAACAAAGAGCTGTGTACCAATGGGAATAAGTAAAATCAAACTGTAGACCTGTGGGTGACACAGCTTAGAATCCTGCCCCAAGAAGACTCTGCTAACCAGAAGTACAAAGACCAAGAGCAAAAGAAGAGACAGAGACACAATGAATATTACTAAAGACTCCCTTATAAAAGAGCAAAACTCTTTGCTCAAAGTTAACTGAGGATGACATTGAGAAAATGGGGGACACAGAATTCAAAGCACTTGTTATAAAACTTACCAACAATGAGAAGCACATAAAGCAGGCATTTAAGGAATTCAAGGAATATGTCACACTGGAATTGAATCAAATGAAAGCTGATATATCAGACATGAAAAATACAGCAGTGCAAATTAAAAGTACAGTGGAGAGTCTCCAAAATAGAATGAAGGAGGCAGAAGAAATAATCTCAAAATTAGAAGATATTTCTTGTCACCAGGGGGAAACAAACAAAGCTGGAAGCAGAGTTGGATTGAAAGATACTATTAAAAAGCCAAACATAAGAGTTATGGGACTCCCAGAAAGTGCAGAAAGAGAAGGTGGGATTTTAAAATGTATTTAATAAAATGAAAAGGGAAAATTTTCCTAATCTAGACAAAGAATTGTGAAACAACATCCAAAGGGGCACAGAACTCCCAATACGCTTTACCAAAAGTGATCTTCACCACAACATATGATCATCAAATTCTGTTCAATCAAACATAAAAAAAAGATCCTTAAATGTGCATCTGAAAAAATCAATTGACAATTAAAGTAATGCCAATTAAACTCACAGCTGACCCCTCACAGGAAACTCTGCAAGCCAGAAGAGAATGGAGCAACATATTCCAGATTCTAAAAGAAAAACATTGTCGGCCCAGGATAATGTACCCAGCAAATGATACTTAAAGATATTCTCTTGACAGAGAAAAGAAATAGTGCCCACCAAAACCAAAGGCAAATGTGAAGAACACCCCAGTAAAATAACAACAGAAGACTAAGTCAATAAACAACCCATTGCTAAAATGACAGGACCAAATCACCACCCATCCATATTAACCCTGAATGTAAATGGCTTCAACTCATCAATAAAATGTCATAGGTTAGTGGATTGGATCAAGAAACAAAACCCATTTATTCTTTACCTACAGGAGACACATCTGACCAACAAATATCAGTTAAAAAAATCTCATGGATTTTGATGTTTTTGTTAGTTTCATTTCTCCAAAACAGTTTTTTTCTAATATTAAATTCTTCACTGACTCATATATCATACAGTAGCATCATTTTCTTCAAGAAGGTTCTTGATTTTTTCTTCAGCGACACATTAGTCATTCAGTAGCATGCTATTTAACTTCATGGTGTTGTAAATTTGTATTTTTCATCCTCTTGTTGATTTTGTTTTGTGGCTTTTCTTTTTTCTTTTTTTTTTTTCTTTTTTTTTACTTTTTGCAGCAATGGCTGGTAATATATTTTTTTCTTTTTATTTTTTATTCATTAATTACATTGTATTATGTGTAACAGTTTCATAGGTACTGGGATTCTCCCCACCCCTCCCCAAACCCTCCCACCATGGTGGATTCCTCCACCTTGTTGCATAACCACAGTTCAGTAACTGTGTAATGGAGACTATCATATCTAGCAGCATGCTATTTAACTTTATGGCTTTGTAAATTTCCATTTTTCTTCCTATTGTTGATTTTGTATATTGTGACTTTTTATTTAAGGGGATATATAGATACTGTGTAATGGAGACTATTCTATCCGGATGTGAGTATACAATGCAGTATGTATCTCCACTTCCAGATAAAGATGGACTCCCAATGAAACTGTTAACTATATATTGACAATAGGATGCTGGACTTTCTGCCATTCTCTATGTCCACAATGATGGACATATGACTGTGTATGAAGAACTATACTATAATAATGACATAAGGGAACTCAGTGAAGGGGGAGGGAGTTGAGAAGGGAATAAGGGAAATCCCATGGCCTATGGAACTGTATCATGAAATGACAGTAATAAAAAGAAGTAAAGCTTTAAAAAAATTAAATTCTACCATTTGCAACAACATGGCCCCATCTAGAGACCATTATGCTCAGTGAAACAAGTCAATCCCAAAAAGACAAATACAATATGTTCTTTATGACATAAGGCAACATTCATGCAAAATACAAAATAAATAGATATATATATGAGACTATACACACATAAATATAAACTGTATGATGAATTGCATAAGCTAGCATATTGAGAAGTGAAAATATGTTGCTAAATGAATCTCTACTCCTGAATATAGAACTCCCATTGAAATTGTTGAATATATCTGGAAAATATTATACTAGATTTTTCACCATTGCCTGTAACTCTACATATATAGCAGAATGCTGACCCTGTGACTATTGCTGCAGTAATAATCAGGGGCAAAACTAGTGGGGACAGGAAAATGGGGAGGGAAGAAGCATCTCGCTGATATAGCCTGGGAAAGCATTGGTGGATGACTCAAAGCTTTGGGATCCTGCACCTATATGGGAAGCAAGAAGAAACTCCTGCTCCTAACTCCGCATTAGCTCAGCTCTGACCATTACGGCCATTTGGGTCTGAAGCAACAGATGAAAGAATTTTTCCTCTCTTTTGCCTTCTCTCTGTAAATTTGCCATAAATAAATAAATAAATAAATAAATAAATAAATAAATAAATAGATAAATCACTTTTTAAAGTTTTAAAAAAAGAAATTGAGCACAAAAACTAATAAAAAATGTTTCCTTTACTCATAGATCAGAGTGAATAACTTGTTTAAATTTTCTTACTACAAAAATGGACTTACAGATTCAAGGAAACCCATATTCAAACTAGAATGATATTCTACTTAGAAACTGAAAATGTATTCCAAAAACTTAAAAAAAAAACACAAATGACACTTAATATACCCAAAACATTTTGAGCAAAAGTGAACAAAATATAGGCATATCTTATTTTAAAATCTATAACAAAAATACAATAATTAACATAGTGTGGCATAGGCATAAACACACATAGACCAATGAATTAGAATAGAATTAAGAAATGAATCAAGTATTTGTACTCAACTAATATTCAATAAATTGTTAAGAATCCACAAGGGGAAAAGAAAGATCTATTCAATAAGCACAAGTTGGAACACTGTAAATTCTAATGCATCATAATAGATTGCATCCCTTTCTCACAACACATACAAAGATCAACTCAAAATTTTTAAGAGATTTAAAAGAATTAAGATGCTGGGATACCAAAGATGGCTGAATAAGATGTATCCACACTAACTTCAGCAGCTCTGGGGGAGGCAAGAAACAATGAAATGACCACCTTTTCAGCAGCCCGACTGATAGAAATAGCCATGGAAGAAATGGGAAAAAGAGAAAAAAGATTCCATGGACCAGAACACAGGGAGTGAAGGCAGACATTGCTGAGCTAGATACACATGATGCCATACTAGACAGGGTAGGAATAGCTCCACATGCTGATATGGGCAAATCTCACTGAGAAAGAATCCCACAGCCACTCACTGACTTCTATTTCCGCATTGAACTAATTTGAGTCAGAGCAATTCCCAGCTTTGGGGCATACAGCCTGCTTTGATTCCTTCCAATCCTCTCAGAGTGCCAACTAGGCAGTAAAAAGCTGGGCAGCACTCATCTGATCCATTCCTATCAGTATCATAATCAGTACTGAGATGAGACCGCAACATTTTCTGTCACTGTTGATATTGCCTGAGTGATTTTTTTGGTGATAGCCATTCTGAGTGAGACAAAATCACATTGTAGGTTTTATTTGCATTTCTCTGATGACAAGAGATGCTAAGAATGTTTGCATGTGTCTGTCTGCTGTTTGTATTTCAGCCACTGAAAATTACCTATTGGTATCCTTTGCCATTATTTTTTGTTCTTTAGTTTCTTGAATTCTTTATATATTCTGTATATTAATCCTTTTGTCATTTATATAACGTGTAAATTATTTTCTTTTGCTCTGCCATCTACATTTTCATTTTGTTTAATGTTTCCTTTGTAGTTCAGAAGCTTGCTAGCTTGATGTAATCCCACTTACTTAATTTTGCTTTAATTGCTCGTGATCCTGGGGTCTTTTCCAAGATGTCTTTGCCTAGGCATATGTCCTACAGAATACTCCGATGTTTCCCTCTAGTAGTTTCATGGTATCAGATCCCAGATTTTAAACTGATTTTGTAGGTGTCTTGTTTCATAATCCTGCATATGTATGCTACATTTTACATTTGGCATATTTGATTATTTCTAGTATTTCTGATTTGTCTTCAAAATTTCAATGTGTTTGCAGAACATTTTATACATTCCATGTATGGAATTTTTTTACCTCGATTCTTTGTTTCTCTATGCTACTGAGTAACCCTGCAAACATTTTTTAATGTCAGAGATTTCATCAATCTCTTCATCTTTATATTCTATTGTGGAGTTCTTATTTTCCTTTTGGGGAGTCAAAATGTATTCCTGGTCTTTTGTCTTGTGCTTCTGCATTTATTTTAGGAATTTGTGGATACACTTGTTGATTTTCTTCTCTAATGATATTTACCTTTGAACTATACACCTCTGTGGCTTGGTTGAGTGACCATTCCTGTAATCGAAATCCAGAGGTGGATTCAGGGAGATGCCATGGTACTTTGGCAAATGCTCAAGTGTGGGGTTAAAGTTCAGGGTGATATGCAAGTTGGATCTGGTAGATTTCCTCCTTTTACAGCTGAGGACATAGAGAGGTCATTATTGTTAGCAATAATCACTATCTCAACTCTCGTCTTTCATGGCAACCAAAACATGGGATTAGCCCACCATAGCTACAATCCTCACTCATGCTGACACATGAACTACACTGAAGATCTCTGTGATGTCAGTGTGGGCACAGATTCCTGCCAAAAATCCCCCCTTGCCAATCTAAATCCCCTTTGTCTATGATATCGGACACGTTGAATGCTCAGACACATCTACACATCATGTTCTATCATGCAGTCATAGAAGTCCCAGTCTTTGAGCTCAACACTCCCATAATCATTAGGCACTGAGGATCCACTGAGCCAGTGAGTCTGTCCCACCCATGGAAAGAACAGAAATTACCCAAGTGCAAGCAATTATGGGTGCTGAGACTTGGGAATGTGTTCCCCAGAGGCTACAGCAGAGTGACAGGGTATGTACACCTACACCCCAATAGGTGCACAACCCCTTGTCAAACTACTAGTATAGACTCAGTCAGTGGGGAATACAGAATCATTCCCTTCTTTTGACGTCCCCTAGTCTGAAGCACATGTTAAAATGTTAACAAGAGCTAGCTACAGCTTCTACCTGCACTCACTGTCCTTTAGCTGGCATTATGCACTGTTGATCCATGTATCCCTGTAGATGAATTCAGGTGCAAGAGAGAAATAAGTACTTCCCCCACAATATTTTGTGGACACCTAGTCTTAGTCCTAGCTCCAATTTCAGCCCAGAGTATCTTGGTCTGCAAAATTCTGTACCTAGCAATGTTTTGGAGGAATAGGCATTTGAGGCAAACACATGTCAAAGATGTTGAAAATCCCCCACTTCAAAATGGCACTAATATCTCACTGGTCCAGATGCCTGGTGTGGGACACAAGGAGAAACAGATGTGACCATCCCCAACAACTACCTTGAGCCACCACACTCCCTATCACAGCACTAGCCCAAGCTTGAAGTCAGGATTGTCCACAATATATTCAGTTAGCCAACAGCATCAGCAACCCTGCCTACCACAGTCTGTCCCCACCTCACTAAGCAAGCTTTGGACCTAATGTCAACAAGTGAGGAAAAGAAGCCTGCAGGGGCAACATAGCAGATAGTAGAGACACCCTGGGGAAGCACGTGCACAGCTGGCATCTTGCTGAGGATCTCTGCATCTATGTTCATCAGCAGTATTCGTCTATCTTTCTCTTTTAAGTTTCTTTTTCTGGTTTTAGAATTGTGGTGACAATTGACCTCACAGAAGAACCTTGGGAAGATTCCCCAATATCAGTTGTTTTGAGTAGTTTAAGAAGTGTAATTCGTTTTTCTAAAGTGTGACAGATTTCAGCAGCGAATCCACCTGATCCTGGGTGTTTCTTTGCTGGGGTGGTCTTTATTACTGAATCCATCTCTGTCTTGGTCATTGATCCATTTAGATATTTTATGTATTCATTCCTCAACTCTGATAAATCATATGTGTCCAGAAATCAATTCATTTCTTCTGAATTTTTCAATTTGTTGGAATAAAGCTATTTACAACAATTCTTTTTATTTCAGTGGTCTTTGTTGTAACATCTCCTTTTTCATCTCAGATTTCAGTGATGTGTGTCCTCTCACTTTTTGGGGGTAGTTGAATCAATGATTTATTAATTATTTATCAAAAGAAGCTGTACATTTCAGTGCTCTCTTGTATGATTTTTTGTTTTATTTTTGTTTATTCTCCAATTTTCATACTTTCTTTCCTCCTATGAATTGGGTGTTTGGTTTGTTGTTATATTCAGAGGTTTTCGGAGACTTGGATTTGGTATTTGATTTTTCCAAGTACTCAATGTAAAGACTGATGGTTATCAGCTCTCCTCTTAACACTGCTGTCTTTGTATACCATAAGTCTTAATATGCCATGTTTTCATCTTCTTTTGTTTGAAAAAAATTTAATTATCATTTTGACTCATTCTGCTCCACTGTTCATTCAGGAGCATATTATTCAATTTCCATGTGTTTGTATATTTTTTAGAATTTCTTATGTTGTGAATTTCCAGCTTAATTTCATTGTGGTCAAAAAAGATACATGCTATGACTTCATTTTTTTTTAATTTGTTGAGAATTGTTTTATGGCCTACCATATGGTCTATCCTTGAAATTGTTCCATGCACTGATGAAAAGAATGTGTATACTGTGTCTGTGGGACAAATATCCCTACAAAAAATTATAAAATATTAAGGAAAGAAATAGACAAAAAATGGAATACAAGAACAGACAAAAAAGGGAAAAATAATCCATGTTTGTGCATTAAAGGAAATCATGTCATTGAAATGTCCATACTACCCAAAGCAATTTAATGATTCAATGTGATTCAAATAAAAAAAAAAAAACAAGCACATTTATCTCAGGTCTAGATGAAACACTGATAACATTCATGTGGAAACACAACAGACGTTGGAGAGCTAGAGCAGTCTCAAACAACAAAAACAAAGCCAGGGGAACAGCACATGATACATTAGAAACATTACAGGCCACTCCTAATTGAAACAGCCTGGTACTACATAAAAATTGACATGTAAAACAATGAAATATAACAGAAACTCCAGAAACTGATCTACGTAGTTAAAACTATCTGATCTTTGACATGGGCCAAAGAAATCAACGCTTGGGCAAAGGACAGTCTTCAACAAATGTTGCTCTGAAAGGCAAGAACTCCTTCCTGACACCTTATATAAAAATGAAATGAAAGGCCCAGCACAGTGGCCTAATGGCTAAAGTCCTCGCCTTGAATGCATCAGGATCCCATATGGGCACCAGTTCTAATCCCGGCAGCTCCACTTCCTATCCAGCTCCCTGCTTGTCGCCTGGGAAAGCAGTCGAGGATGGCCCAAAGCTTTGGAACCCTGCACCCGCGTGGGAGACCCGGAAGAGGTTTCTGGCTCCTGGCTTCGGATCAGCCCAGCACCGGCTGTTGCGGTCACTTGGGGAGTGAATCATTGGACAGAAGATCTTCCTCTCTGTCTCTCCTCCTCTCTGTACATCTGCCTCTCCAATAAAAATAAATAAATCTTTTTTAAAAATTCAAATGACAAATGGATCAAGGACCTAAATCAATAAATGATATGACAACATTACCAGATTAAAACAGTGGAAAAACTCTGGCATAAAAAGAAAGACATTGGTATAAGCAAAGATTTCTTGCATAAAACATTAGAAACACAAGCAATAAAGGCAAAAATAGGGCCAGGCGCAGTAGCCTAGCCACTAGAATCCTCATCTTGCATACTCTGGGATCCTATGTGGGTGTTGATTCTAATCCTGGCATCCCCACTTCCCACCAAGCTCCCTGCTTATGGCCTAAGAAAAGCCCAAAGCCTTGGGATCCTGCACCCACGTGGGAGACCCAGAAGAAGCTTCTGGTTCCTAGTTTTGGATCAGCTTAGCTCCAGCTGTTGCAGCCACTTGGGGAGTGAATCAGAGAAGGGAAGATCTTTCTCTCTGTCTCTCCTCCTCTATTTATATTTGAATAGTAACATAAATAATCTGAATAATAAAAAAACTTTTTTAAAAAGCAAAAATAAATATACAGTATTACTAGCTAAAAAGCAACAAAAACACTAAACAAAGTGAACACAGCAGTGTTAAAATGAAATAAAGTATTTGAAAACCATCCACCTAATAAAGCACTGATACAAAGAGTTCAGAAACTGAACAACAGCAGGACAACAATCCAATCAATAAATAGACAGAGAATAAACATTTTTCAAAGGATAAAATAAACAGCCCAAAACACTTAAAACAATGGTCAGGACAACTAGCTGTGTAACTACAATGCAAGCAACTACAATGAAATTTAAACACTCTAGTTAGAATGGCTAAAATATGAAAATCATCATATTAAGTAATAATAAACTAGAAAGGATGTGGAGAAAAGTACACCATACTCCTCTGTTAGTGAGAATAAACTTGCATAATTATTCTTATGAAAGACAGTATGAAGCTTCCTCAGAAATCCTAAAATAGATCCAGGATTTGACCCAGCCCTTGCATTCCTGGGAATTTACGCAAAGGAAATTAAGTCATCAGATGAAAGAATTATATGTATTCTCATGCTTGCAACAGGTCAGCTTACAATAGCAAAGACATAGAATAAGCCCTAATCTGCAGCAAATAATGACTAAATACAATGTGATACACAAGTGCATATATGTATATGTATAAACATATAATGGAATATTATTTAACCATAAAAAGAATGAAATCTTGTCTTTTACAGCTAAATGGATACAATGGGAGATATTTATGCTTAGTGAAATACAGTAACCTCTAAATGACAAATAGCACAGGTTTTCTCTGGTATGTGCAAGGCAGCATAAAATACAAAAAAAAGAACTATAACAATGAAATAGACACTTTCTGATTTCATTCTTGTGTTCATCCCTTATCTATTCTCCCATGGAACAGTGATATTTCTACATTTTATTTATCGAGTGTTATGAATGTGGTCCATTAATCCTGTGGTCATAAAATTAATTTAAAATATGAACTTCAACAATTAATGGGAAAAAAAGAAATAGAGGAAGTTGTAAGAACTTATGGCAGGAGATAGGAAAATATGGTTTTCTTCCTAGAACTGTACCCATGAACACATGAAAACAATTCTCTTTACATTAATAAATAATTTTAAACATAAAGTTCGCAGAATACATCATGTGAAATTAACTGTACTTTTATATAACTTAGAATAAACAGAATTTTGGATAATGACAGCAACTAGATTTATGATAACTTCTTTACTTTGTAGTAATTACAAATTCTTAAAACTACAGAAATGTGTAGCCTCATAGCTTGGAAACCTATAAATACTGGCTCAGGGGTCATCCTAATGATCACAACGGTATTTCCAAATAATATCACATTCACAATTACCAGACCTTATGACTTCACTGTATATTTTTGAAGCACATAAATTAACCATAAATTTATTTGAAAAACTGAAAAATATACACTCTGAAAGCTGCAAATAATATTGAAAATTAGCAAAATGAAAAGGTAAAAATAGTTCAATGTGGGAATCAGGCCCTGGGGTCTCTGACTGCTACCTGGTGGATGTAACCTAGAACTTATCTGCCCTAATGGGTAACTCACCACCCTGTTTACAGAACGTGACCTCTGACATGATTGGAAGGTCAACAGAATTAAGTGTGCCTTTTATCCCTTTCCAGTGTCATTTTTGGGTGAAAGGACTACCTGAAAATGCCCTCCTAACTCTTTTTTAAGCCTTTATAAACCTGGAACTTGAGTTGAATGAACAAACATTCCTCACCAACTTGTCTCCGATGGTTCTTACAGCTGAAGAACACTGTTGCCTCACCTTTGGTGACCTCAGGGCCAGCTGGTGGATTTAAACTCCTACAGTTCAGTTTTTTTTTTTTTTTTTAACAGGTTTCGCCAGATTTACAGAGAAAAGGAGAGACAGAAACATTTCCATCCACTGGTTCACTCCCCAGTTGGCTGCAATGACCAGAGCTGACCTCATCCAAATGCAGGAGGCAGGAGCTTCCTCTGGGTCTCCCATGCAGATGCAGGAACCCAAAGCCTTGGGCCATACTCTACAATTTTCCCAGGCCACAAGCAGGGAGCAGGATGTGAAGTGGAACAGCCAGGACACAAATTGGTGCCCAAATGGGGTCCCAGTGTTTGCAAGAAGAGAATTTAGCCACTGAGCCATCACCATGGGCTCAATAACTGTTCATTATTTAGAAGACGAAATAGTCTTTAAGATGGCAGCTATTTTCAAACTTACAGATTTAACAGAATTCTCATCAAAGCACCAAATTCTTTCTTTGTATTTTTTGACAAGCTGAGTCTAAAAGTCACACAGAAATCTTATATCGGAATTGCAAATTCATTCTTCAAAAACAAAAGCAAAGTTTTAAATTCATATTATGATTTCCATACTTACTAGAAAGTATTAGCAATAGGACAGTGTAGCAGTAGTAGTAGCAGATGAGTGGACAAATAAGTCACTAGAATATGTTCAGAAACAAACCCATTTATAGATGATACAGTTAATTTAAAACGATCTGCTAACCCCTATGTTCATAGCAGCACAATCAGTAATTGCAAAAACATGGAAGCAACCAAAATGCCCATCAGCAGAGGAATGGATAAGAAAGCTATGGTTCATCTACTCCATGGAATACTACTCAGCTATTAAAAAAAAACAAAATGCAGTTTTTTGTGGCCAAATGGGCCAAACTGGAAACCATAATGCTAAGGGAAATGAGCCAATCCCAAAAGGTTAGATACCACATGTTTGCCTTAATTTAAGATGATATGATGTTATGTAAAACATGTTATTTTATGTATGTTATGTTATATGTTGTGTATAAACTAAAATTGAAATGTCAATGAGGTGACCACAGAATGTGGTTAATAAATCCCATTTGTTTTCAACATATTGGTTACTCAATACTATGTCAATTAATTCCACAATGAAGTTAATTGTTGCTGAGGGTATGCTGGAGCTTTTAATTGATCGGGATGATACTCTGCTGGTTCTGCCCTCGGACAAGACAGGGTCTCCCCAAGAAGCCGAGGAACTTGACTGGACTATAACATGTTGGACTCTATGTTTAGTTTATGCTTTCAAAGAGGGAATCTCAACTGAACTTGAGCTGTGGTTATGCAACAAGGTAGAGTAATCCACCATGGTGGGAGGGTTTGGGGAGGGGTGGGGAGAATCCCAGTACCCATGAAACTGTATCACATAATACAATGTAATCAATGAATAAAATAAATAACTAAATAAATAAAATGATGTGCTAAGACAAATGAAAAAGGAAATGAAGAGTAGAAACATTTCAAATGTCCAAGAATAAATAAATAAATATGGTCAATCAATTCCAGATGATATTTATACATAAAAAGGAATTCAGTTTTAATTCAACCTACAACAAAGAACCTTACAAATACACTAGATGAAAGAAAGATAACATATTGGATATTTCAATTTTATAAATTGTCCAGCATAGGAAAATTATAAAAAGAAGATTAGATCAGTGATTTCTTACTCCTATGAGTATGAGGGATGAGGTGAGAAAAGGCATAGCAAAGTTAATGGGAACTGTACATATGTGCATGTGTGTAGGAGTTTCTTATAAGTAATGAGAATGTTCTAAAGCTTATTGTGTAGAGCCCAAATTTAGCTCCAACAGAAAAAGGGTCAATAGGATGCCTGCAGGCAGAAGACCTTGTGAGATAAGGAGCAGCAGAAGACCTTGCAAGATAGAGAGCTAGGAGCCGTTAGGTGCTTTCCAAGAGCTAGGAACAATAAGCTTCAGTTTCCCAAGTTTCTATTTTACAAAAGAAAGATAAGTTTCCATTTCTCAGACATTGAGTCATTCTTGAAGACTGCTTTGAGCAAGGGCAGCTCCTGTACCAATCATAGCCTTGTGTGACTTAAAGGTGCCAATGGGATCCCTGTAACTATGCATCTGCTTCTGTAACCCCGCTTCCTGCTTCCCATATCCTATAAAAAGACCCAGCTTGTGCGGCTCGGCGCGACTCCTTACTAGATCAAGCGGGAGCGCCCACGAGCCCGTGTGAAATAAACCTTGCCTCATGCTTGATTGCATCTCTTGGTCTCCTGTCTCGTGTCTGCCGGAGGGCTCCGTTCGTCGTGGGGCGAGGGGCCCCTGGCCCCTGCCCACTCGGGTTTAACAATTGTAGTGATGTTTACAAAAATAAACTGGAATATAACACAGTTTCTCACTGAAGATTGAATAAGGGCAGAATATCATGCAAAAAAGTAACAAAAGTTAATATTTATTTCCGATGAATTACTAAATGTGTGTAGCAGTCAATAGTACCAAAGACTCATGAAACACAAACATGAACACAAATTTGCTCTGACAATAAGCTTCTTCTCCACAGACCTAAATTCCTTCCTGGTGAAGGCCTTGGAGAGGTTATAGCAGCTCTTACAGGGAAAAGGAAAATCCAGTCTCAGACCTTTCTTCCCAGTTTCCATGCAAAACAAAGACAGAAGCCATTGCGGGGAGGGGGAATGGCAGCAAGCCCTCAGGGCAAAATGAAAAATCCATTCAATCTCAGAGAAATCTCTTGTAGGAGAGAAAAGTTTTTATTCTAAACCAAATTAGTAGGTATTCCCTGATAGGTGAGAGGAAGGGTTATTGAGATGTCTCCACCTCTGAGACTAAAACAAACTGAAACAGAAAAGCAGAGAGCAACTCCAACTACTAACCATTCATAACCAACCAGTTTAGCAATCATGAAATAATACCAATACCAATAATAATAATAATAATAAAAAGAGTAAGAATCTCAGACAGACACCTCTCCTAAGGTCCAGCTATTTAAAAAAACAAAATTTTGGCAAGCAAGACTGCCTTCTAGGTATAAAATAATGCTAGAGGAACTTGAACAACAAGAAAACACAGAGCTGTTTCAGTTGCTGGTTAGATTAATTCAGTGTGTACATGAAGACACACACACACAAACACACACTCCTATTTTCTCTCATAGATTTTTTTTTCTGTCTTTTCTGCACAGGTTGGCTGGCTTTTGAACAAAAACTGTGGTAGTAAAATATACATATTTTATACACATACACATGCACACATATATAAATAAAACAAAAAAATGACACAAAGACAAATGGCAATGAACAAAAACAAACTCAAACGTGACTCATATGTTTGGAACTAGAAGACAGGGAATTTAAAATAACCATGCAGAACAAACTAAAGGTTTTGGAGGAAATGTTTGAAAATAGGCTCCATAAAATCAAAAATTTAACAGAGAAATGAAAAAAATAAAATAGTCAAATGAAGGTGGTAGAAGTGAGAAATGTGACAAGAAAAGCCTTTCACAGGCACATCAGTAGACTTGACACAGTTGAGGAAAGAATTAGTCCTACAGATAGGTCAACAAAAATTACCAAAAGTGAAGCAAAAAGAGAAAAAACGCATGATATAAAAAAAGAAAATGCAGTTGTAGGTCAAAAACAAACGGTTTACTATATGTGTGTAACCAGAATGCCAAAACACTAGTAAGAACAGAGCAAAAGAAATGCTTTAAAAAGATAATCTCTGAAAGCTTTCCAAATTTATATGGGGCAGACAAGTGATGTAATGGCAAAGTTGCCGCTTAGGATAGTCATATCCCATACTGGGGTACTTGGTTTGAGTCCCAGTTCCTCCAATTCTGAGGCAGCTTCCAGCTATTGCACAAGCTGGAAGGCAGCAGAGGGCTGCTGCTCAGGTAGAGTCCCTGACAGTGCTCACACTGGAGATTGACACTGAGTTCACAGCTCTTGGCTTTGGTCTGGTCCTACTGCAAATTATTTGGAGGATTAACCAGCAGATGAAAGATCTTTTTTCTTCTTTCTGTCTCTCTGCTATTTAGATCAAATAAATAAGTAAATATATAAATAAATTTAAAAATTCAAATTATAGACAATATGCCACAGATTCAAGTAGCCAGTGATAACATACAGGAAGAAATAGGTGTCACCTCATCAACTTAACTACAGTAATAAACAAAAATATGTATTTCATCAAGCAATGATATCCTGGATGTAAAAGAACTTCTACAAATAATATTTTAAAAATATAAACAATCTAGAATAAAAAATGCATAGAATACTTGAACAAGCACCTCACAAATGATATATAATAACCGATAGTACACAAAAAGGAACATTAGTTATGATAACAATTGGAGGGAATTCTCCCAAACTCCTTCTGTGATGTTAGCATCACAATAATTCCAAAGCCAGAAACACTACAAGGAAGAGAGCATTAGTCCAACATCCCCGATGAATACAGATGCAAAAACCCTCTACAAAATATTAGTTTGCGGGGAAATCCCAGCCTATACGAAAACTCTGACTCCAAAAGCTAGTACAAATCTAGGAATGATGCATAAAGACATTCTAAACTGTATTTGTAATAACATAATTTTTATTTAGACAACAGAACTAAAATAGAAAAAGAATGAATCCAAGCAAATCATAATTTGATATTTCTCTTCCATCACCCAGGATAATAATATCAAGGATATTATTTCAGATCTCTGAATTAAACTTTCACAATATGTACTTATGTAAATTAAATTAGATAATGTATATATGGAAGAAATAAAATTTAGTAATCTTAACTGGATTTTGCATAGTTACTCACCCTGTATCCCAAGATTTTTATCTCCTTTTAAAAAAAGAAATGGGAAAGAGTGGGAGGAGGGACAAAAACAAAAAAAAAAATTAATATATTGGATAATGAGTCATTCAAATGTTCAAAGAAGAATGGAATTAAAAGATAATACACCACTTTCCATTAATCTGTGCAAATGGTTTTGAATTCTAAAACTGGTTCTTAAAGCCCATGATATAGATAAATGTCTTAAATTTGCTACAGGTGGTTATTATGAAAGTTAAATGTTAACCCATGCAGATAACTAGACATGCATATGTAGACTTCTACCGCTTGATTGCTCTGAAAAAGTAAGCTGCTTTAACAAGCCTGAATGAATTAAAACTTCAGAGAGGGAAAATATATGTATCTTCTTCAAGGGTATAAGAGGGAGCAGTTGCAGAAAAAAATAATTCCTAAAAATTGTGGAAAGCCCATGTCTGATTTCCTAGGTGAAGCATGAAAACTTTGATTATTCTCATCTACAACTGTGGAGAGCAACAATTTTCCATCTTAATATCATGGCTTCAGTAGAGATGGATAGAAATTATCCCATGTGAGTGGTGGAAGTTTGAGGGGGAATCCCAGTCTATACGAAATTGTACCACATAATTCAAAATTCAAAATAAAAATATATAAAAAATAAAATAAAATAAAAAGAAATTATCCCATGTCAGAAACTAGTTGAAGGCTATCTTGTCAACAATCAATCAAAATGTGAGTTAAAATATAGCAAATACATATAAGAGTATTATACTACAGTTAGAAAAATCTTTCAAAAAATAAACAC
This sequence comes from Ochotona princeps, assembly GCF_030435755.1. Classification (NCBI taxonomy): domain Eukaryota; kingdom Metazoa; phylum Chordata; class Mammalia; order Lagomorpha; family Ochotonidae; genus Ochotona; species Ochotona princeps. The sequence continues at coordinate 37,043,427 of NC_080832.1, forward strand.
AAATATTTAAAGATAGTTGGCCTTAGGATAAATAAGGAAGCAATGAGATCCACAATGTTTTTATAGTCTACTCATTTGCATGTTCATAATTATCAAATCATATAAACCCTTTGAATTCATGAATTCATCTTTATTCATTCAGTGATAATTTACCCTCCATTATGCTTGAGCTGCATGGGCTTGTTTGATTAGGTTATTTGATCAGTAGAAGAAGCAAAAAATAGGTAATCACAATGCAATGTGACAATTACTAGCATTTCTCCATTTTCCATATTATATTTTTTATCTTTCCAGGTGGTAAGATAGCTTAGTAACTGATAGAAAGAAAGGACACACTTGGGAAGCACCATATTAGTACCTAGAAATCCAAATTACTATAATGGCCTCCAAGTATGTCAACAAATTGAACAATGTCTTATACATTATCTCTCAGACAGCTGAAAATCATTAGTTTCCTTGGGCAGTCTCATGAAATATGTCCTCCACCCCAAAATGAACAACAGTAGGTCCTGACCTTAGTCAGAAAACAGACAACCAAATGTCCTGTATGTTATCCATCTGTGGTATTCACAACGACAACAAGAACCACTTCAAAAAACAATATGTGGCGTCTGATAAAATAGAAGGTGCTAGAGGGAAGAGACCATCAGTTCAGTGAAATTAGATCCAGCTGTGAAGCACTCAGGCCAGGGCTATCTGTAAATCGTCTCTCCCCTCCCCCAGCCCTGCGCATTATAGCAATCTACTACAGATCACAAGAACACGGCCAAAAGCCATATGTTTGGCATCATGTGGACAGCATCTGGTATTTTTTAAGATACAACTAAAAACGTTGAGAACACAATAAAACAACTGTCATTCACTTAATACTTATGCTTATATGTTAGCTCATGGATGATTTTATGACAAATAAACAGTTATATAAAGTCTCAGTCTAGTTACCTTGCTTTATAACATTTCTTTCCTTGGTGAATTACACTTTAGTCTCTTCGTTTGGCTTAGTCCAAATGTCCTTTAGTATACGTGCATGTGCTACTGTAAAGAATGAAACATTGCTGTTTAACGGAATAAAACTGTCCTTTAAGGTGAATGCAGCCAAGTAGTCCACAAGGTCATAAACAGTATTTATATGGTTTTATTTACTAAAAAGTCATTAGGAGTCTGGAGAATGTGTTTCATAATGTCTAAACGTCAGGCTTACACTAGAGCAGGTAGGGAGAGACACACATGATTGGCACTTGGAAAGAGACATGGGCAGTTACAGTTGGCCCTTCTGAATTTTATGTTAACTATCACTCTAGATAAATTCGACTTTCTGACTTGGAAACCTATTTGGATATTGTGAAAAGTGTGTTTGTTAATAATTGCTAGCCCCAAAGCATCTTGTATTAGCCCAGGAATAATTAGAAATCTATTAGCTATTGGCATCATGGAAATTTTTTTCATCCATACCAAGTATCTGAGGAGTTTTTTGTTTTGTTTTTTTTTTTTTTGTAATTGGAAGACAGTAGAAGAATCTGTCTCCTGTCTGGATATATGGATTTGAACTCTCATTCCTAGATGGAAAATCAAAAAGTTTTAATGTAAATCATGTGAATACTTTTTAAAGTAAAATTGCAAAAATAATTATTTAAAAGGCTAGCATTTTGGTGCAATAGGTTGTTGGCTGTGTTGACATGCAGGTGTCAATTCAAGTGTTGCAAGTGTTGGATGTTCTACCGCAGATCCAGTTCCCTACTAATGTGCCTAGGAAAGCAAAGGAAGTAAGCACTTGAGCCCCTTCACCCATTTGGGAGACCCAGAAGAATCTTTCATCCAGACTTCAACCAGGCCAACAGTCGCTGGTCAGTGTGGTCATTTGGAATGTAAACCAACACAGGGAAGTTCTCTTTCTCCCTTTCTCTCTCTCTCTCAGACCCTTTCCATGTCCCTCTTCCTATCTCCCTCCCTCTTTGCTTAGCTCTAACTTTCAAATCAGTCATTTAAAACTACAAATAGCTCTATGAATCTGTTACTTTTACCTTCAAGTTTCATATTTCAAAATAATACATTTACACGGCCATCTCTTGTTTTATTCATTTTAGGCATTACCAATTAAATTTTGATTATATAAAAGGCAGTTCACTGCAGAAATTCTTTTTCATTCTTTTTCTCATATGAATCAGCAATGTTTTAATTCTCTTTCAGTAATATTTTAGTTTGTTCACATAGTTGAAAACCAGTGTGACAGAAAGGGATCTTCCTTCTGCTGGTTCAATTTTCACATGTTCAGAAGAGCTAGGAAATCAATTACATCACCCAGATGGGTAATCAGGGGCCAAATGCTAGGGCCATTTTCCACTAACTTCCTGGGTGATTTAGCCAAAAGCTGGATTGGAAGCAGAGCAGCAATTGAACATACATTCTAATATTGGATGCTAGCACTGTGTCACCACTGTGACAAATGATAGTCCCTTCGTTAATATATTTTAACTAATATACATCTTAACAAGCAAATATAATATAGATGGTCTTCAAAAGTTAATGAAAACTGTGTATTAAAAAAAAAACTGCAAGAATTTCAACTTTTTTGCACCAAAATAAACTGCTCTTTAATTCTATTTTCCATAGCAATTTAAAAATCCTTTATACTTCTTCATTTATTTCTTCGTGTGTCAACCAAAGAAACAATATCTCACATCTCATTATGATAAAATACTATCATCCCTGAACTTTTTTTCACCTCTCCTTTTTCTATCTCAAAATATTTATCATCTGTATTTTTACGGTTTCAAATTTAAAAACATTTATTCTTACTTCTTAATTCATTCATGATTTGCCTATAAAATTATTGTTTAAAAGTTGAAGCTAATTTTACATCGTATGATTAAATGACAGAGCCCAATGAGTTGTACAGAGTATTTTATTGTGTATGTGGTGGGAAGTGGGGGAAGGATTGCATCATTTTTTATTTACCTGATATTTCTTCAAAATGTCTTTATATTTTCTTACGTTTTTGTTCCCACTACGCAATATTTTTTCCACCTGTCCAATCCCCTTTCAAGATGCTTGAAAATATTTATATGAATATTATAACATGATTACCTATAAATTATAAATTACCCATAATTTATATATGATTAATTTTTTATTTGTGAAAAGCAGAACATTTAAAAAATCACATTTTGGTATTAATGCTCTTTTTGGATTCAAATTCCAGAGCCACTGGTTTCTTGATTACTCTATGCATCAGTTTCCTCATATGTGAAATTGAGATATAAATAATATTTATCTCAGAAGGCTGTTGTAAAAATTAATATAAACTAAGCTTATATAAATCATTTAGATTGTGTGGCACATATTCAGTGAAATTATCATTTTCAGAGCCCAGAGTGCTCACCATTACGACGGAACCTGTAAAATTATCATTTTCAAAATGACGTGTCATAAACAAATAATTTAAAATATATGAGTTTCCACCATTAAAAGTCTACTATGTGACATAAGAACATAATAAATGTGATAGTATTGATGGCACTATTATTACCATTAATATTTTATCTTACCTAGCTTAACTTTGTAGCAAATAATTTGATTTTTCTTTTCAAGGGCGATGTTGCATCCCAGAGAGACATCAGTCTGCTTTGAGGATGGGCTCTTACCTAAGTCCATTATTGGGAGAAGCAGGAAGCTGGAGAATGCATGGAATAGCCTCTGGTGAGCAATGAAGGAGGTGGCAGGATCAGAGTCTGAGTGGAGGAGTAGGTGTTATTAAAGGCAACATTTTGAAGAGTCTGAATTTAAAATTTGGCAAGCTGTGAAAAGAAATCTAACATATTGAATTATATATATTTAACTTTATTTAGTTCTATTTATTTGAAAGTCAGAATGGCATAGAATCACATAGGTACGTTGGTACCAATTAAACTGTATCAAAAAACAACTTAAAAAATTACTTATGCATGGTGAAAATAAAAAATTTTATTCACTTAAAAAAAAGAATTACATAGGTAGAGATCATAGAGACAGACAGAAACTCACAAACAAAGAGAGATCCACTGATTCACTTCCCAAATGTCCACAACAGTCAGGACTGGGCCAAATGAAAGCCCAAATATGGAATTCAATATAGGCCTCCCACACTGGCAGTAGGAACCTAAGTGCCTGAGCCATAACCTGCTGCCTACTAGCGGTACATTAGCAGAAAATTGGGTTACAAGCAGCAGTGTTATTACATGGGATACAGGCATCCCAAACATATAAGATATTCAAAATATCCATGGAAAATATTTACTATGAAATAACTTCTAACTGACCTCCAAAATTTTTGCTTCACCAAGATAAATGAAACTTTTAAGTCAACTTCCAATGTTTTTTCCCAATTGATATAGTGGTGTAAGCATTTCCTCTGGCAATGAGTCACTTCAATCAAGAATTTATGTGCTGATACCACCAGCAACGAGTTCAATATGGATGATGGATTATTTGGAACTGGTCATAAAACTAGGTACAGTTCATCTACCACCAAATATGAATTGAAATATTTAAATACATCTAAACTTCAGAAAATGTATACATATGTCATAAAAACAGATTGAGAAAAAGAAACACTGTTGCAATAAAGTAGAACATATCTTTTGAAAAACACCTACTTTTATAACTGTCGAACATCATAGTTTTCATGAAATTACTTTTAAATCTTTTTCTTTTTCTAAATTAAACACACTTAGACAGTCAGTCCAGGTTAATCATGTTAGAATGCCAACTCATTCAATGTGTGTAGCTTTTATAAGTTATGCATTAACAATATATTTGTACAACTGGAAATGATCTGCAACAGATTTGGCTTATCAAAAATACACTAGCTAGCATTGATAAATATTAGTAAAATGTTGGATGGGATTCAGACCACACAATAAACCAATATATGTTTCAGAGGAAGCAGACAGTAGCATAATAAAAATCAAGAGCATTAAATTCACCTTAAGGGTTTGTGTGACAGCACTGAAAGCCAACATCTTTCGTTTATTCCCAAAGCACATATAATGTAGGCTTCACGCTCAGGAATTAGTAAACTTTCTTCTGAAGTTCTTCCAACAAACTTAATCATATTCCACAAATGAAGACCATATAAAAAGAAAAAGGTATAATGCAGCTCATAGTTTAAAACTTAGTTTCAGAACTTATCAATGGAACAAACAATCATTTCCCAGAATTAATGACACCTCAATGTAAGTTTCATGCATTCGGGCATCCTAGGAGAGTCTTGTCTCTCATCTGTATAACCCGTGCTCCTCATAGAAAAGGCTTGGTCAAAGGATAGTACCCCACCCATAGTTATTGGGTGGATTTATTCACTAACACAACATTCATTTTCAAAATCGTTTTAAAATTTCTCACTCTCAATAAATAAAAGCTAGCATGTTTAATAACTGGCATAAAAAGACCAGGTACTAAAGCCCAATTATTTATCAATTGAACAAAAAAGAATGTTGACAGACATAAAAATAGTTCCAACATAAAATGTTTATTTCTTCTACATATAATCACACAAGGTTAAATCCTTTAACTTTCCATATGCAGTGTATTTCTATTTACACTGCTAGTAGCTAACCTTTTCTTCTGTTTCATTATGTAGACTTGCTTATATATGACCTCTTCCCAAAAATATGAGGCAGATTCCCTTTTTCTGTAAATAGTGCAGCTAGAGGAATCAAGAATAATATTTTCAAATTGTTAAACATATCTGACATTCTGCATTCTATGGATATCACGGTTTCTAAATAACTCGTATCCTCCCCTTCTGGATTCTAGGTCTATACCTTCAACCTAACATAAATTATAATTCCCTGTTTTATGTTTTCAGTATGCACTGAGCAATATATCACAGCAAGAATGAGTCCTAAAACAGTATGGCAAAAATATCTCACTATCATAGCTTTACTTTACTCATGAATAGAATGTTTAAGACCAGTACATTCATTTGTGTTTTGTTTCTATCTACAATGGTTGAAAGAAACTTAACATAAGAAACTTAATACAAGGGACATTTTAAATTTAATTGGCCTTGTATATGACATTACAATCAAGTGTAAAACTAATAGAATGAAATTATACCATGGTTTTGTGACACAGTAACATTTACTGCGGAACTATGTCCATATTAGGAAATGACACAAGCAGGCAATAATTTTGGCCTCTTAAAAGTACTAAATGAGCATATAAATAATATGTATATATTTCATCATTTGGAGTTGCTTGACAAATGTTTGAATTACAAAACAGTATAGAAAAAAAAAGAATACTAACCATCGATGCATAGTCACTCCTACCTTCATTCTAGCAGGTCAATAATCAGAAATATATTGGAGGAAAGCTTAAACTTCCGCTTTCTTTAAATGAAAGGATGAGATGATTTGTAGCACGCAGATTCTGCGGATGCTGGAGAAGGCCAAACTATAGCTAATTTAAGGTTTGAAAGATGGGACAGCTTCCCCTGGTTGTTTGAAACCATTTCTCCCTTTGCATCAGTTCTTAAGCAAACATTTGCCTTGTCATCATGTGTAACTTGGGCAGTATGTTCTGAATATTACGAGGTTATGTGTTCCCTACCGTTTGTTATTCACAGAATTCCCTCTAGTTGTTTTGCAAAGAAAGTTGCTGTGAAGGTTCTCCAAGGTTCTAGTTCACTTGTGTTTGGAATAAGCCTTTTGTTGTTCTTTGTTCAAACTGAAATGTTTGGATAGCACTGTCAATGTGAGTCATAAGTTAACATGTGTTTACTTATGCAAAATAAGTTAAAAAAAAGTGGTTTTAAAATAAATTTCTTTTTTTTTTAAAGATTTATTTTATTTTTTTTTTTACAAAGTCAGATATACTGAGAGGAGGAGACAGAGAGGAAGTGGAGCTGCCAGGACTAGAACCAGCGGCCACATGAGATCAAGGCGAGGACCTTAGCCACCAGGCCACGCCGCCAAGCCCTAAAGTAAATTTCTTAAACTCCGAATATTGGTGAGAGTAGTTCCAAGCAGTCAACAGACTGATGCTGGCTAAATAAATAAATAAAGCAAAGGGCAAGGCATTTGGTACTGCAGGTAAATCCATACTTGGGTTGCCTATATCCCATGTTAGAGTGATTAGGTTCAAATTGTAGGCCCACTAGCTCCAGCTACCTCTTAATGCACACGGCAAAATAGCAAGGACCCAAGAGCTTCAGCTGTACTTAACACAATTTTGAGGACCCATGTTGAATTTCTGACTCTCGTCTGTCCCAGTCTTGCTTGGCTACTGTGGACACTGGGGAGGCAACTAGAGAATGGGTTTCTTTCCCTTTTCTCTCATTCTCTACCCCTTCTCTGTCTCTCTGTCTCTGTGTGTGTGTGTGTGTGTGTGTGTGTGTGTGTGTGTGAGAGAGAGAGAGAGAGAGAGAGAGAGAGAGAAATGAATAATTAGCACTGTATCACTTCTTGGCCTTTTGGCTAAGATTAAGTGTAAAATTGGCAATGTATTTAACTATAATTTTCTGCATCATGCATCTGTTAGCAATGCTATAGAAACTCTCCATCTCCTCCCATATGTATACAGGTCTCACAGACAGCTTATGTAATAATTATATCACAAAGATTAATTATACAGTGATGTCCATTTCTCTGCTAATATATTGCACCTATGTTTAAAATTAGATTTTAAATAGCAGTGACACAAAGCCAGCTTAATTTCAAAGTTAATAAATCTGGATTCTTCTCTTAAAATGGGCTATTGAGGAGTAAACAGCTGAAAATGTATTATAATAAACAGTAATAAGAGGACATACATTTTCCAAAATGATCTTTTTCATTAGATTGTATCACTGTAAATATCCATATAAATCCAGTTGAAATACATTACAAATCTGACACCCTTCCTAAATAGTCTGGTCAAAGGGACCACCAACTTCTTCAGTTTACATATCCCTGCTAACTATACACCACTAGTGAAACGAAATGCTTTAAATAACAACTCGCTTCCTAAACCACAAAATTAAAAACTAAAATAAATTTCATTAAATAAATTACTTGATATACTGCTAATCCTTCACCTATGAAGATGGAATATCGCCTTCACCTACTATGTACACATAAGCATATCATAATCAATCTCATGATAACTCCATCAAGACAAGAACCAAAGCACCAACTCCAGTCCTCTTCCAGACATGCTAAAGTATCAGACTGCCACACCCATACAAGCTCATTCTGTGCTTCATTTTTATCAATCAGTGGCACATTATTCACTATGTGGGATATTTCTGCAGTCAAACCCTGTGATTAAAGAAAATCATTAGATGCGATTCAGTTTGCCATGAGAATATTCAAGTATTTTAATGATAGAGTTATTTAGTCATGGAATTTTTGACAGATATGTATTCTTTGGAAATGCTCAGGTTCAGGACCTGAGTTGCGGTAGCAACTCTACCAATTCTTGACTGTCCCAAACTCTGCCCCATAAACCCTATAAATATTACTAAGGGGACCTAATTGGATCCAGAATTATTCTTTTAAACATTCATGATTAGAATAAGAGACTCTTACTAACGTAGTAACATTGATAGTTTTTGTTTTGGGTGTCTCTCTAGAACAGTACAAGATTAAAGATTATTTGGAATGCTAAGTCAGGATCACATTAACCTTGAAAAAACATGTTTCCTACTTTCAATTTCATTAGCTTTTTTACAAATACATTATGCATTTTCATTTATCCTTTGGCATTAAAATTAGTAATACTGATGATAATTGCTTTAGATCAAATTTTTAGAATCTTAATAATCCTTTCACATGGTTTCCTATTTGTATATTTTTACAAATATTAAACTATGCTGTTTTCCATTTTCTTCAAAATGTAAGTTTATTAAAGTAATTTAATACTTTTTAAAAATTATTCACTCTTATTAGAGGGGCAGATTTCCAGAGAGGAAAAACTGAAAGATCTTCCATCTGCTGGTTCACTCCCCAAATGACCACAAGCTAAGAGCCTCTTCCTGGTCTCACTTGCGAGTGCAGTCCCAAGGCTTTGGGCCATCCTCTTCTGCTCCTTATCCCCAGCCCCAGGGCACAGAGAGGGAGCTGGATGGGAAGTGGAGCAGTCCAAACATGAACCAATATCCACATGGGATCCTGATGTTTGAAGGTGGCAACACCATAATGAGCAATCACACTGGGTCCTGTTTTGATGCTTTTGTGTCCCTTCCTGTTAAGTATAATCCCTTAAAGAAGTAAGTTGTAAAATAATGATTATTATCTCATCCAAAGACTACTACAGAGGACCCATTAATTATTTTTGGCTTATGAGAACTTGAAAACAAAGTCAATTTTGTTATAAAATCATACTCTTCTATGTGAAAGCTTTCACAACCATATCATTAGGGTTTTAAAATATAAACTGTGTTTTTACATCACGTATCTTCTGTCTTCACTGTTTTTCATATGTAAAGAAACACTGCTCCATGATTATTCATCTTCTTGCTATAAGAAAACATAATTACTGTGAGGCTTCCTTTAGAAAGTTAAATAGAAAAATGATTTCACTGCACCCAGAAACAAATTCATATTTAAAATTCCAAATAACTAAGAGTAGCACTTTTTTTTAACTCAAGAGTATAGAATCCATATTACTGGTAATATTACAAAGCACTTCAGAAGACATATGTGAGTAAAAATGAAATGATTGCATTTCCAGAAGACACTTAGCAAGTTTATTGCTGTCCTTTCTGTACATCTTCAGTGAGTCAAAATTTTGGCTAGACATTACAACTTCGGCATCACTAGAGAATTGTCTAAAAGATATTTCAAATAACCATGTACAACGAGGGGCTCTTTCTTAAAACCTTTGGGAGCAATTTGCCAATTCAGTGACCTCACTGGCTAAATATCTTTAACTACACAATTTTCCACCTACATCACATGTCATCTGGAGCAAAAAGTGTAGTTAGCTTATCAAATAATCTATCTAGCTATATTTAATTCCTATTACAGAATTGCTGAAGTAGTCTGTCTACTTAATTTGAGGACTTACTTTCACCAGACATCCCAGATAGTAATAAAAGCAATGGACTATAATAAGCAATTTTGAAAACATAATTCACAAAATTATGAGTATGGAAAATTTCTTAATTTAAAATTAAGATATTTAGAACATATTTATGTAGCACTCATATTTGTCACTTGCTCCTAAGAATGTGTGTATTTTAGACATGTAATCCAGTTCATGCAATCAGTATCCGCTGAACACACAGTCTGAGGAAGCTGCAGTATCAGAATTGTAGAAACAATGTTTAGACAGTATGCAATCAAAAAAAAAAAAAAATACTCTGTTCAAAGTTAAGTTCCCAGTACAATCCATTCACAAAGCAACCTTTTTTGAAAATCAAAGAGAAGATATCATCCCACTATCTGTTTCTCCTTTCTTTAAAGAAGCTTGATTGTTCTCAGAGATAAAGTGACTAGCTGAAAAAAATTCACCTTTTCCAGACCCCACAGAGCTAGAGGTGGCTTTAATCCAAAGTCTTATGAATAGGATGAAAAACTCCTTCTCCTCATATGCAAGCAGGACACATTCCTTTACTTTTTTGTTCATTCTAGTATAGGACACAAGGATGCTACTGAAGATGCAACAGATACACTATCTTTAAAATATGGGTATGTGCATGTAGAGACAGACAGAACATGTCAAAGATCAAAGAGAAAAGGCCTGTGATGGAATAACTGCAATAATCCTAAATTGCTCACACCCCATTTCTGCCTAGGCTGCTCTACTTTGGGTTAATATCATAAATTAATGCAAGTCCTCTAGACCATGATATGAATCAAAATAATAATTTATCAATGTCTACATGCAACTAAAATGAATTAGATACTTATTAATATGCCTTTACACTGATACCATGTTTTCTGCCTTTCTTATACTTAGCATGTCATAATACATTAATACATCAGAAAGTTAAGCTTGGGTTTCAGGCAGTGGTCCATTGGCTATCCCCTTGCACACCCCAGGATACCATACGGGCACCTGATCCACTTCCCATCCAGTTCCCTGCCTATGGCCTGGAAAAGCAGCAGCAGATGGCCTGAAAAAAGCCTTAGGGCCATCTGCACCTGCATGGGAGGCCCAGAGAAGCTCCTGGATCCTGGTTTCAGATCTGTTTGGCTCCAGCCATTGTGATCAATTGGGAAGTAAAGAGGATGGAAGATGTTTCTCTCTCTCCTTCTCTCTGTAAATTTGCCTTTCTGATAAAAATAAATAAATCTTTAAAAACAAACAAACAAGTTAAGCTTGCAATGGCGAGCTGAGTAACTGTACTTTTATGATACCTTGGGGACAAATAGTGGGAGGGAAGCACAGGGACAGAGGGAGGAAGTTATAAGGATGACGGCTTATGGCAACAATATTAGATTGTGGAAAATAATATATATATAAATATTTTTAAAAACAAGTGGAAATAACTACACACTAAAACAAAATTTTATGTAAATGTACTTCCTTTGTGACTTCTCTCCAGACTTACCTCCTTCATTTCAGAACTTCAAGACTTTTATGTAATTACTTTATACATGATCCATTGGAGTCGTTTCCAAATTAATTTTGCTATCTCAACTATATCTTAGGCCAAAATTGTCTATTAGGACAATATTGATAAAACCTCACTGTCACCTGTCACTGCGTCTTGCCCCTTTCCTAAGCTAAACACAAACACCTGGTGTTATAACCCTGTAACATTTGTAACTCTTCCTTACAACCACTTCAATTTTATCTTCATTCAAATCTTTAATTACTGTTATGGTTTATTCCTTCTTTATCAAACTCTACTACTTCCTGAGTTTTCTTCCAATTTTTAATGGTGCTATACTTTTCCACCAGCACTGAATTTGAGAATTATAAAAAGACTGTCTTGATCCAAATTATCTGATTATATCACTGACTGATAGGATCTTGATTTGTTAAATGTAATTTGCAACATCAAAAAAATTCTATAAGTAAAAACAGATGTTAAATTCAGAGGTGGAGAAATATCATATTCTTCATTTTAAGTTCTCAGCTCGTAACACAAGCTAATCATGCTCAACAAGATTAAGCATATATTTACAAATTCAGAAAGGATTTACAGAATAGCACACATTATTAGATCTCAAACCTATGCCAGAGTAGTTCATGACTACTTTATATTTAAAATACGAATTGGCCACAAATGAGTATGAGTATATATATGTGTGTATATGTAATTTGCTTCTAGTTATGTTAAATAGAAGTTAGTTATATATTTTAAAATACATATTTAAAATAAAAAATTCTACAATTTAATTCACAACTAAAATTTCAGTATATTTTTTGTAAAATAACTAATACATAGCATTAAAAACTGCCACTATTTTAACAACCAAAATCTTTATGTAAGAGAGTAAAAGGCCCATATAATTATAAATAATTATCTAAAAACAGCCACAGAACAAAATTTTATAAATGAACAAAACTATTTCTAGGACTCTAACTTGAATTTAAAATACAAAACAAATATCTCTACTAAGCATATATAAATCCAATGTTCTTCTGTGCAAAGAAATTATAATGAAAACTGTAAAACACTAAATTCCAACTTTATTTTCAAAGCTGAAACATTTTTAGGAATTGTTTTGCAACTGCAAATCTGTAAACTTTATGCCAGTAGGGATAAAAATGAGTGTTTTCCTCCTCATTTAAACCTTGGCTCTCAAAGCAGAGATAAAATTTGATTTAAAAGTCTACTAAGAACAAATTGCTTAATCAGAAATCTGGACTTTCCAGTTAAGAAGTTTCATCACACTCAAAATATGAGGGGAAAACTCATACTGTCAAAAACATAAAAATGTTCATTTTCAATTAATGCTGTGAGTCAGAGGTATGGAGAACAAAAACAGATGTGTTTTTCCTGCTTTATTCATTATTAAAATCTCTAAACCATAGCTTTAGAATACCCCCTTTACATTATATACACACATCCGAGCATTTTCATATAGAGAACATTACCTTTATACCATGACTTCCTAATCATTAATCTTTCATAAAAATTCAAGAATATTTTAAAATGAGATCACAGTTCTATTTTACTTAGCTCTGGCCACCATCCTTACAATATTTAAAGTAAGGATAATGCAACATGATCTGAGACCATCCGTCCAAAGAATCTGTAGTTATATGTGAGAATTAAGAAATGTCTGTTCTAATTTCATATCACCTAAATTATCAAGACTCATCAGGACTACTACCTTCAATTTTTTCTCTACATGAAAACTGACACAGGTAATTTTGAGTGTGATTTGAAAATCAAATTACTTCTCTCTGAAAACTGGTTTCCAGATTAATGGCAAAGTGAATAATTATGAGTAGTATCATTCAGTTTTTAATGAACACTAAATAGCTCAACCATTTTTGCAAAAACAGTATTTTCTGAGGTACTTTTATTCCACTATATAATCCTGCTTATTAAATTTGTTCTATGCTTCCCACACAACTTCAGTAATTCTTCTGCTTTGAAGCTTCCAATACTGGCTGGGTAGGTAAAAGATATTTGGAGGGAAGCAAGATAAGAAAAAGACTAAATTTACTTATTCAAATTTGACTGGTACATCTAATAAAGTGAAGTTTATTCACTCACACACAAGGAGTATTCTCATAAGAATTGCAACTGGAAACCATTATGGTTAGCAAAATAAACCAGTATCAAAGGGACAAATACTATGTTTTTTTCTTCTACGTGATAGCTAATATAGGACACACAAAAACACTATAGGAATGAAATGTTCCAGTTGGGATAAATTATCATTTGTAGCCCATGTTTATACTCCAGTAGAAATGTGGTCTTCTGATCTTTTATTTGTGGAATACTATTACTAATGGCACATTAAGTCTTTGAATATAGATTAGATTAAAATTATGATTCTGTAAATACTGTCGAAGAGAGGGAAGAGTGGGAAGACAGAAGGGATGAAGGAGCACTGGAGGGTGTAGCAGGTGAGTGATTATCTTCTTGGATCCATACCCATGGCATACATGAGATATATTTTTTATACTGATAAAACCAAATCTAAAAGAATCATATCTACAAATCACATTGGCTCCATTTAAAAAAGCAATTAAAATTTAAGAAACTATTAAAAAAAATTTCATCTGAAGAAACTAGATTCAACTTACGAATGTATTATTGACATGTCATCCAATTTTTCTGAAGCTAAAAATTAAATTTGAATAATTTTGAAATATAGTCAAGTGACTCAGTAAGAAATTATGAGGTCTAAATAATAATTAGCTATAATATAAATATAATACCAGGGCTTCAAGTTTTTGGCTCCTTTGTCTTCCATCCCATTACAGATAACTGCCTGATGAAATCTTCCTATCCAAATACAAATGATTTCTCCAGCTGTCCTCAGGCTTTTATGAACTCAACATACAAATTCCAGACACTCTGTACTTGCCAATATGCTGTCTCGAGGTAGTGCTGCTGTTCGGTCTAGAAACAGACATCTTGGTGGCTGTGAACTTAAAAATATTCTCAAACTACAACTTAACAGTTTTAATACATTAATATTGTCTACTTGGTAACAAATTGTTGGATCATATGGCAGTTCCAGTTGCAGTTTTATAAGGAACTTCCATATTGTTTTCCATTGTGACTGTAATAATTCAAATTTCCATAAGCAGTGTGTAAGTTTTCCTTCCTCCAAATCCCTCTCAGTATGTTTGTTTTTCATAAAAATCACTCTAACAGGTGGTTTTGATTTGCATTGCCCTGGTGACAAATTCTATTGAGCGTTTTTCAAATTTGTTTGGTTATTTAGATTTCTATTTGAGAAATGTTTATTTAGGTCCTTGTTCATTTCTTAACTAAATTTATATTACTCGAATTTTTTTCATTCCTTATGTATTCTTTTTTTTTTTTTAAAGATTTATTCATTTTATTACAGCCAGATATACACAGAGGAGGAGAGACAGAGAGGAAGATCTTCCATCCGATGATTCACTCCCCAAGTGAGCCGCAATGGGCCGGTGCGCGCCGATCCGATGCCGGGAACCTGGAACCTCTTCTGGGTCTCCCACGCGGGTGCAGTGTCCCAATGCATTGGGCCGTCCTCAACTGCTTTCCCAGGCCACAAGCAGGGAGCTGGATGGGAAGTGGAGCTGCCGGGATTAGAACCGGCACCCATATGGGATCCCGGGGCTTTCAAGGTGAGGACTTTAGCCGCTAGGCCACACCGCCGGGCCCTTATGTATTCTTGATGTTAATCCTTTGTTAGTATCTTGCAAATATTTTCTCCTACTCCATTGGATGTTATTTTACTATGTTGATGAAATCACTGTATCAAAGAGATTCTTGCTCCATTATGTTTACAGAAACACTGCTCAAAACATCCAGGATATGTAATCAACAGAAGTGTGCAACATTAGAAGGAAGGATAAAGAAAATAGGGTATATACCCAAAATTAAATATTATTCAGCCATAGCCATTAGGTCATTTGCAACAAAAAAGAACTGATGTTAAATGAAATATGGCATACACAAATACCATATTCTCTCATACAGGAAAGAAAAAAAACCAAAAACCTCAATCTAAACAGTAATTACTAGGGTTTAAAAGGGTGGAGGAACATGGAGAAAATATAGATACCTGCTATCAAATCAGAGCTAAATTAAGTAAATAAGTTTCTATCATGACTCAGAACAGTGGAATGACTACAGTTTGCAGTGAATTATTACACATTTCTGGAGCAAACAGAACAGATCCAAAGGTCCAGCTACAAACTGTCAAAGGAGAAATTGTTATTACCCTGATTGTATTAATGCACACTGTAAACTAGTAAGGTGTGATATTACACAACATAAATATTTATACTGTTAAAAAATGTTTAAATGAGTTTTTATAACTAAAAACTTTTTATAAAGATAAAACATAGTTTGATAAGAGGATGTATCACAAGCACTTGAGAATGTGTATTCTCTGGGTACAGGGTAGAAAGTTCTATATAATAGCATTCCACAAAAATGTTTATGGGGGGCCAGCTTGGTAGCCTAGTGGCTAAAGTCCTCACCTTGAATGTGCTGGAATCCCATATACATGCCAGTTTGTATCCTGGCTGCTCTACTTCTCATCCAGATTCCTGCCTGTGACCAGGGAAGCAGTAGAGGATTGCAAAAGCTTTGGGACCCTGCACCCACATGGAAGATCAAGAAGAAGCTCCTGGCTCCTGGATTCAGATCAGCTCAGCTCCAGCTACTGTGGCCATTTGGGGAGTGAACCAGCAGACAGAAGATCTTTTTCTCTGTAAACCTGACTTCCTAAATAAATAAATATTTTTAAAAACATATGTAGAAAGTCAAGTAATTAAAAGTAAAAAAAAATCTGAATCAAGATTCATTCTATTACATAGCTCTCATACCTGTCCTGCCAGGACAGAATAAAACATACAAATCAATGGAAAAGAGCAAAGAATTCTAGAATGACCCACACAAGAATGCCCACCTGACCTTTGATAAAGCTGCAACAGAAAATCAATGAAAATTGGCTTTTCAACAAATGGTGCTGAAATTATTGAATATTCACAAATACACAAACATACCTTGACCTAAATGTCGTATCATATGCTTAGTTAAGTCCTCATACGTGTACTACAAGGATGGGCTCACAATGAATTGATTGGTAATCTCCCACATTATTGGGAGACACCTCAGTGGCAGCATGATGGACTTATTAAAATTCACAAGACACCCACTGTAGCACTAGAGGGGAGAACAGAGAGGAGGGGATGGAACTAGGGGAAGGAAGAGGAGATCCCAGTGCCTATTAAATTGTATCATAAAACAACTAAAATAACACAAAGCAAATCAGAGATTAAAGGCATTCACACAATCACAGAAGGAAAGTTCCTTCAGGATCTACTAGGACCTGATGAAACTTTTAAATGCTACCAACAACACAATCCAACAAATAGATAAAAGTTTTACTTTCTTTAAATTTTGAAACTTATGATCTGGCTGGCACCAGGGCACCAAAAGCCACTGTGCATATCGAGTGTGGGCAGGCGGTAGACTTGGGGGAGATGGAAAACTGGGAAGGGAATCTGGAGATGTACTGGAGTGTCTGACAAATAATTTCTCATGACTTCTACGGACCAATCACAAGATAACGTGGTCTGACCTGGGAGTGCATGTTATCCTTAGTTGCTGATGACTGTGCAATGCAGAGCTAACTCAGATGTACATGGCGGACATGACAGCCAAGCCAGCTCATCTAGGCCAGAAGACGTTGAGTACCTCATCAAATGGGAAAGAGAAGAGGGTAGACAAGTGTCCTGACCAAGCTTTGCAGCACGTGTTTGGTCTATGAGCACACACTGAGGTGGACTCAGTGAACAGACCTTAGAAAGATTTTCTCAAACCTGATACCATAAAGCCAATGTCTCAGAACAATCAAAAGCACTTGAGTAATAACTTTAGAACATTCTTCCCCACATTGGGATCTCCAAGGTGTCATCAAATGGCTGTGTCCCATTCCCAGGTGTTGATGTAGTTTGACAGCAAGTATGCCCTCCCCGTCCCCCTTTATGTTCACAGAACAAAAACGGAAACATTTATCCCATACAACTTCCTCTATACCTTGACCCTCCAGTTTTTTCTTTTAAAATTTATTTTACATATGTTATTTTTGATGATGTTTATAGTTGACTAGGGTGAGAAGGCAAGGGATTAGGGGAAAGTGGATGAGCCCATTACTTCCACGTTTCTGGTGGAAGAGGGGAAATGGGAGGGGGAAGCTCAACCAGCCTCCCAACAGCACTGACGCTCACTATTTTAATCAGAGGTCCACATGGGACACTCAATTATAATTTTTCATATATAATATTAAAAACTTTAGGAGAAACAACATGGCAGAATAGGGCAAAACACATCTAAACAGATGGAGAATCATCAGCCAGGGTGAATCAGGAAATAAGAGGACAGGTCAACAGCAGAGGGGCAACTGGAGACTGACGGGCATGGGAAAGTGGTGGAGACAACGGCGTGGTGTTTCAGTGACTAAATACTCCAGTGGCAGTCAGCGAGCAGAGATCTGAGCTCCACTCCCCGGTGGCTGGAGCTCCATCAGCAGTTAGATGAGAAGGAGAGTTCACCAGGAGCTCAGCAGGTGAACCCAGGCAAAGAACTGCCCATCTTGATTGGTTTGATTTGACTAGGAGCAGAAGAGCAGAAGATCCCAAACAAGCCATGCAGGAACAGGGTGGATTTCACAGCCCACCCCCACAAGAACCACATCAGATATCATTTTCTCTGGCAGGCAAAGGCTTTGAAACGGGACTGTGCATGCACTAAGATGCGAGCAAACGCATTTCTGGCTCAGCAAATTGCACGAATATGGCATCTCCCAGATCTAATTGCCAGCAGATCCAAATCACCACCAGTGACATCAGGGGACATTTTGTACAGTGTGGCAAAGCTATCAGATTGCAGACACAACAAGCTGTGCGTGCACTGAACTGAGAGCAAACTCACTTCCAGTCCAGGGAATTGTACTCATCCTACAGAGAAAATAATACCAATTTTATGTCAAAACAGTTCAAGGTGGCCCTCAGACCTAACAGGCAGTTCCAACAAGATCAGCAGCATGAACAACCTAGCTATTTAGGATACCTAGTGTCTCCCTAATCCTGGGAACTGCTCAAACCAGAAGTGGAACAAATGTTGTACAGACAACAGTGCAGCCACAGCACAGGGACACATGAGCTTGAAAGTGGTGAGCCAGGAGCTGAGGTTCCGAAGATCGTGGTAGAAGTCTAACACAAGAGCCCAGACCTTAAACTCACTGCACGGAGTGACACAAGTGACTGCAAACAAAGAATCGGGTAGCATTAAGTAAAACTGAACTGTAGACCTGTGGGTGACACAACTTAGAGACCTATCCTAAGGGGAAGAATCTGCTAACCACTACAATGACCAAGAGCAAAAGAAAAGACAGAGGCACAATGAATATTGCTAAAGATTTCCCTGCAAAAGACCAAAAGCCCTTGACAACCTCAGAGTTAACAGAGGTATACATCAAGGAAATGAAGGACTCAAAATTCAGAAAACTCATTATAAAACTTCTTACAACTAAACAGAAGCACATACGGGAGTTCAATGAGTTTAAGGACTATATCACACAGGAAATAGCAACACGGAAACAAAATCAAGCAGAATTATTGGAAATGAAGGACAGGATACAGCAAATTAAAAGTTCTGTGCAAAGTTGCCATAATTGAATGAATGAGGCAGAAGAAAGACTATCAGAATTGGAAGATATGTCTTGTCACCATGAGAAAACAATTAAAAAGCTGGAAGCAGAGCTGGGTCAAGCTAAAACAAATGTATTCAAGAATTAAGAGATTATTAAACGACCAAATATAAGAGTTACGTCGGGCCCGGCGGCGTGGCCTAGCGGCTAAAGTCCTCGCCTTGAAAGTCCCGGGATCCCATATGAGCGCCGGTTCTAATCCAGGCAGCTCCACTTCCCATCCAGCTCCCTGCTTGTGGCCTGGGAAAGCAGTTGAGGACGGCCCAATGCCCAATGCATTGGGACACTGCACCCGGGTGGGAGACCCGGAAGAGGTTCCTGGTCCCGGCATCGGATCGGCGCGTACCGGCCCGTTGCGGCGCACTTGGGGAGTAAAACATCGGATGGAAGATCTTCCTCTCTGTCTCTCCTCCTCTCTGTATATCTGGCTTTCCAATAATAATAAAATCTTTAAAAAAAAAAAAAAAAAAGAGTTACGTGAGTTCCAAAAGGTGCAGAAATAGAAGCTGGGTTTAAAAATGTATCAATGAAATAATAAAGGAAAATTTCCCTAATCTGGAGAAAGAATTGGGAAACAGAATACAGGAGGGGCACAGAATTCATAATAGGACTAACCCACAGCTATTTTACCACCACACATAATAATCAGCTCTCTTTAACTGAACATAAAGAAAAGATCTTAAATGTGCACATGAAAAAAAATCAAACAACCAGTAGAGGAATGGTAACCAGACTCACAGTTGATCTCTCACAGGAAACTCTACAGGCCAGAAGAGAATGGAGTGTCACATTTTAGATTCTAAAAGCAAAAAATTGTCGGCCCAGAATAACGTACCCAGCAAAGCCCTTTGTCTTTGAAAATAAAATTCTTCCACAATAAAGAAAAGTTAAAATACGCCTCTTCCAGACCTGCCCCATGATACTTAAAGATATTCTCTTGACAGAGAAAAGGAATAGTACTCACCAAAGGCTAAAGCAGAGAACTTTCCAGTAAAATAACAGACTAATCCCAGAGCATATGGAACTGTATCATAAAATAATAATAAAATAAAGCACTGGGGGAATTAGCAACAAATAGGTAACTACTTAATTTCATATTAACTCTAATATAAAGTGCATAAAGGGATCCTCAGGATTTACCTACTGCTCCCAGGACGGTATCATGGTCGATGATATAAGGAACTGGTTTAGAAATCCCAGGAATCACAAAGAATAGACACTTCAATGAATTGATTCTTGAGCTATACAGATACTGAATAAAAAAAATTTTTTTAAAGAAGTCATTTCAAGTAATTAAAAAAAAGTATGATCTGTAGATCTTAAGACAAGGTACAGACTAGAAGAAAACCTTTGCGAACATATTTGACAAAAATTTACACCTAGAACTCTCAAACATCAAAAATGAAAAAGTAAGCCACTCAAGCAGAAAATGGTAAGAGATATCAAGAATCAGCTTACCAAAGCAAACACAGAAGTCAAATAAGCATACGCAAAAAGTTCCACATCATTAGCTATAATGGTCAGAATATTTACGGCCTCCTATTTACATATAAAGTCCTAATCCTATTATGATTATTAGAACATTTGGGAGGCAATTGTCATAACTGGCAAAATTGGGATTTGTGCCTTCCTAAGAAAAATCTAAAGGGCTCTCTTTGCTTCTATGTGAGGGTACTAATCAGCAGGCGACAACCCAGAAGAGCTTCTGCATTTCAATCTATTCTGTTGGCACCAGGACCTCAGACTTCCAGCTACTACAACTTCGAGAAATAAACTTAATGTTAATTTTTAAGGAGATTCATTTTCTTATAGAAGCTTTAATTAAGCCTAGTCATTAGGAAAATGCACAAGAAAAAGATGAAACTCAGAAATGTAAAATAAATTATACAGCTACTCTGGAAAGCAGTTTGGCTATTTCTTTTTTTAAGACTTATTTATTTGAAAAGAGAGAAAAAGAAAAGAGAAAAGGAGAGCGCCTCCATCTGTTTCCCTCCCCAAGTGGCTATAATGCCTGAAGCTACGCCTGACAGAAGCAAAGAGCTTGGAATTGTCTAGTCCTCCCACTTGTGAGGCAGGAACGCAGGTACTTGGGCCATTTCTATCACCTTCTCAGGCAACAGTAGGAAGCTGGATCAGAAACGGAACAGCTGGGACTCAAACCAGCTATAATACGGGATGCCAAAACTGCAAGAGGCAACTTGATACTTCGTGCCAAAGCACCAGATCCTAGCTGTGCTTTTAAAACTTAATGTACACTTACCATTTAACTCAGTAGACAAATAACCAGGCAATTATACCAGAGTGAAAACGTGTATATAAAAATCTGTACAAATTCTTCATTATAATTTTATTTATAATACATCAAAATTGGAAATAACAAAAATGTGCAATGTGATTAAGCAAACTGTGCTACACACATAATATATATACCGTGAAACGTGTTCTTAGTAAAACAATGAACTACTGATACTTGAAATAGTTTGACAGATATGCAGGAAAATAGCAAGCTTCCAAGGATCTTTTCTTACATGATTTCATTCATATGCCGTAACTACAGAGAGAGAAAAGTTGGTGTTCGCCAAGGAACGTGGGCAGCAGACATGTTGGGTGAGTTGTAACTAAGAAACTGAGATATCTGTGGTAATAAAACAGTTACATACACATTGAGTGTAATACTGGTCACCTGAATCTACATGTGATAAAATGTGTAACTACAAACATACTAAACGTATGTCAAATTCCTATATTTGATATTATGCTATAATATTGCAAGATGCAACCATTGCAAGAAACAGAATGTATCACCTCTGTATGCTGCCTTTGTAACTCCAATTTGCAATCTATAATTATTTCTAAATTAAAACTAATAACTTGGATAATACGCAATACACTTTTAAATCACTTTTCAAAAGGAAAACACCTATTAAAATTATAGTACTTGAAAAAAAAATAAGTAAGTCATTTGCTCTGTAATTTCTATTAGGGCACATTTTGGAAAACGTGGTTGATGTTTATAAAACAAAAGTAGACTGAATTAAAAAGTAGAAACTAGCATTTAAATTACACCTACATTTAACTTTATTTTATTCTTTAAAGAGCAAATTAATTCTATAATCATAGCTAAACTGAAATACATATAGCTACTAAGAAGTGCATCTCTTCAAGCTACTTTATGCTTAAATTTTAATTTTGGCATGTAAAACATTTGCAATCTTAATAAAACAGAACTAACTAGAGAGCACCTAAAAGAATGAATAAAACAAAAAATGTAAAAAATGAAACAAAAAAGACTTAAGCATTTACTTGAAATATTGAAACCCCAGCAAAATACACAAATCAAGTTCTGTTGTACTACCCAGTATTTCAGTAATCCATATTATAAACTGATCCAGAGGAAATGCTCTTATGACCTGTTACCACCCAGACTAACACATGGTATTTCAAGACACTGTTCTGTGACTTCTAGCCTCTGCTCTTCTTCAGAATTACCTGTAAGGGGAGAAAAAAAACGAGGATTATACTATGCCTACGGAAAATAAAATAATTCCTCAATGAAAAGTAAGTAGTTCCACATTCATAGTTTGAAGAAAGCTGTTTGTAAACAAGTTGAAAAGTCCAATTTAGAAGATGATTAGAAAACTTTAGCCTTATCAGTAGAGTGAGATTTCTCTCCATGTCTCAATGAACATGAAAAATGCTTACACTCTCAAAACCCGATTCATTGCAGATGTTAATTTCTTTAAGCAAAAAGGAATTCAGATCAGTCACTTCATATTGAGGGTTTTTGGATAATTTATCCAGAGATCAATGTTTTAAGACCCAAAAATCTATTACAGTTCAGGAATTTCACAAATGATAAAATAAAATTCAGCGCAATGCCAAAAATTTTATATTTGAGGTAGAATTTTAATTTGGAGACCAAAATTGCTTATCTTATACTGAACAGCTTCATCAAGTAGACAATTTTCAAAATACATACATAGCCTGTGCAAAAACAAGGAGGAAAATGAAAGCTTCAATTATAAAAAGGCTAAGAATATTAAGGACAGCATCTCTCCAACATTTTAGATTAATTTATTTTTAGGTAAGTACAATCTGGCTTACTAACTAGACAAAAAAAAACCTTAAATTTAAAATGATGACATAGTCTTCAAGCTTCTAATCCATGTATTATCTGCAGACAGTAGTTTTAGTTTAAACATCTACAAACTTGTTGCAATGTTCCTATGTGCAAAAGGAGTCAAACCCCTGAAGGAACGCCAGAAAATGCACAGGGAGCCTTTTACAGAAGCCATCCACAGGTCTATCACCTAGACCTGCAATTCTCAATTCTACAAGATGTTACCTTGGATACTGAAAAAGGCCAGTTCACATAATCTTAAAGCAGCTTCTCATAATCTTTCATAACTGTGTATAACTTGAGTGATATAATACCACCATGTGAAACTGAATAAAAGGTACACTGGACTTCTGAACTATGACTGCACTTTCTGGTGAGTCTGTAAATATTCCTCTTCTCCTTTGGTATTCTTCAGTTTCATAATTAAATGTGTGCTTAAAGAAAAAAGGTTCTCTCCATCATTCTATCAATCATGGTGGCCACTTTCTTGTTCATTTTTATTCATAAACAATACCACTGTGACTGAAGAAGACATACAAACAAAACACTACGACTAACCAGGAGGTAAAGTATATTAGTTATCCACATCTATCTGAGCACAGAGGCTGTTGAGGTAACATTTAGTAATTCTTTTGTTCTCCAGCACATATTTGGAAAACTCTCTCCTGAGCAACATATTTTTACAAAAAATAGAAATAAGAATAAAATGCAAGTTCTCACCTTATAAAAGATTTCATTCATAAGGCACTTAAATCTCAAGAGTTAGAAAACTAAATAATTAGGTAATTGGAATAAGTATAAACTACCAAGAAGATCTAATAAAATTTAAAATGATAAACTGTCTTTGCCTAAATATTAGTGGTCAAACATTCATTTTTCCCTAAATGATGGTATGAAAACAGCCATTAATCTTACGAGCCGGAACCCAATAGATGCATCTATGGGGAAAAATAGCTCATTGCATCTATGGGGAAAAATAACTCTGTAATTAAATTCTATTGTCATGAAAAGCCCAACTCTTTCAACGAAGCTGAATAAGTTACCTAAACCAGTCAAAAGTTAAGAATCAGGTGGTTATTTGTTAATTACTGAACAAAGTAAATTTGTATTTCACCTTTGCAGCAGCCAGTACATGATCCTTGTTAATGACTCCACATTTATTCTCACAAGCATTTGTCCTGGACTCCTCTGCTAATCGATGAACAAAGAGTAAACAGTTCAGATGAACCTTCAAAAGAAAAAAAAAAATTCAAATGGATTTTTAGACTCCAATACTGATGCTTTGAATGATGCATTGTAAAAACTGAAAATCCCAAAATACTTCTAATTTTTTAGAAGACTGATTTATTTATTTTGAAAGCATTAGAGACAGGCAGACAGAAAATTTTCCATTCTTGCTACAATCCCCAGATGGTTCCAACAGTCAAGACTGGAACAGACTGAAGACAGTGTATCATCAGGATCTCCCACATAGGTGACAAGGGCCCAAACACTTGGTCATCTTTTGCCGTTTGTCCTAGGCCAGGAGCAGCGAGGTGAATTCTGGTGGAGCAACCATTGCCACAAACCAGCCTACAGGATGCCATATGCTGTAATTTACCCACTATGCCAATCTCTAATTTTTTTTAAAGTTATTTAGGATCTGATCCAGTTTAACTTATATAATCATAGGTTCCAAAGACTGAATCGTTGCAATAAACGAAATAAAGCTACATACAGAAGACCAAAGACCATAAACAAAAACAGTATCGGAAAGCATCCCAGGGCCCACTGCCATAGCCTAGTGGCTAAAGTCCTAGCCTTGCTAATGCCAGAATGCCATAAAGACTCTGGTTCCTGTCTTATGTCCCAGCTGCTCCACTTTCCACCCATCTCCCTGCCTGTGGCCTGGGAAAGCAGTAGAAGACAAGCCCAAAGCCTCGGGATCCTGCACCAAAGTGGGAGACCTGGCAGGAGCTCATGACTCCTGGCTTCAGATTGGCTGGGCTCCGGCCAATGCATCTACTTGGAGTAAACCAGAAGATAGAAGATCTTTCTGTATTTCCTTTTCTCTATAAATCTGACTTTCCAAATAAAAAAAAAAAGCATTCCTATGTATTAAAGTTTATGTAGGACTCTATTAATAACAATAACCCTGTTTTTGATGTCATGTATTTAAATCAGTCATCTAAATTTTAAAATCAAAAGACGTCAGCAACTTAGGCTCTCATCCTAAGAGATTTCAACCACAAGTTTTAAAGTGTTCAAGATGTTATTTTTACATTTGCTGAATTGCAAAATACATAGAAAAGTCAAGTTACTTGTCCTGCAAAAACTACCACAAAACAAACATATACGCTTTTAATGATACATAAACCTACAAAGAAGTATAGCTAGATATTAGCACTGTGGAGAGCTGAGTGAAACGCACATAGAAACCACAATTTTGTAGCTTCTTGAGAATCTATTATTTCAAAATAAAAATACAAAATAAGGGTAGGCATTTGGCTCAACATTTAAAATACTGCCTTGGAGATTAATATCCCGTAGTTGAAAATCTTTGAGGCCCAGCTCCACTCCCAATTCCCAACTGCTAATGTGCACTGTGAGGAGCATCAGATTTAGTAGCAAAAACATTTCCTCATGTAGCACAATTCCATCAATGAACCTATATTCTACTTTAAAAGACAGCTTCTAAGTGCTCTGAGATTATATTCCTAATTTCTTAACTTTAAATCTCGATTGGCTAAGCCTTTCCTATTTCAGCTCTTAAACTTCCTAAGTTTCTAGTTCCACACTTCAGTCTTCTTTTAGTTCTCCCACAATTCAAAAGCAGCCCTCCTGCAGGCATTCCACTGATTTGGAGAGTTCCCTGATGCGCCTATAACTTCCTCTGGATATAAGGTTACATTAGTTAACAGCATCCTACATTTCCTAACTTTGCAATTTGATGCTATGATTTCTCATTTGACATAGCCTAAAGACAAGAACACTGCGCAGCCTTTTTCTGTTTCACCAGCACCCTTTCAGTCCACATGCAGCACAAAGGAGGCTGCTGATCATTACTGAAGAGCGGATTCTTCCATACCTCTTATACAGAGGGGGAAATTTAAATAAATGCTAGGCAATCCACACAGTTCTGAGACTTGATTCACACTACATGGGGATACCCTTCCCTCTTCCTCTCCATGGGTAGCAAATTAATACTTATTAGCTATTATAATAATTGTTTTAAGTGACCTATACCTGTCTGAGTGATGTCACTCAAACATTCTAAGGTTTAAAGTAAAACGATCAGAAAACTAGTTCCAGGCATTTATCCAGGCACTCAAACATGAAAAACATAAGCCATTTCATCAAGAATTTTGCTACCAAAAAAAAGGTGAGGGGAACCCAAAGATAATTTACAAAGAAATGTCTATCTGACAGTCTCAGCTAAACTACAGCCCGGTCACTGACTTCTTCCTTCCAAAGTCATAGCACTTCCAGATTTAATATAACCACAAGCAACTAGGTATTTACAACAAAAATTCATGTGACAAAGAAGAAAGTAAACTGAGCCACAAGATAATTGGACAACTTATTAAAACTCAATAAATGTTCCATCTTTCTACAATACTGACTCTGGAGACAGATAAACGGTACTTCAAAAGTCTGTTGAAAAAAAAATGGACTAATGATGCAAAGAAAAATTTGAAGAGCATACATTTTGACAGAAGGGTCAAGACACATCCCAACCACAAAACTGGGGTTCAATTCCTAGCCGTTTCCAATTCTAATTTCCTGTTAATGCACACTGTAGGAACAAGCAGATTATGGCTCAAGTAATTGGATTGCTACCACCCATGGACTCCTGGTTCCTGATTCTGGCCTGGCCCAAGCTGGCTGTTGCAGCTACTTCGGAAGTAAATCAGCAGAAGGAAGATACCTATTTATCTCTGCCTTTGAAATAAAATGAAAACCTTTGTTGTTTAATAAAACAAGTCAGAAATCCATAGTTTCATAATACACATTTTTCAACAGTTTAAGATCCCCTCATATGCACTGATTTCAATTTTTTGCAGCAAAATGAACCTAAATTTTAATCCCATTCCCATGAACTTTTCGAAGCAGGCACATAAAACAAAATAAAACAAGCAATAAAAAGGAAACCAAAAAGTTGATGCAAAACCATAAAATAACAAATGTATTATGAATTAAGGACTAGAAATTTTATCACTCCACATTGAGCTACCATACATATCCAACAACGCTTAAATTTCAACATATTACACTCAACACTAAAAACATAAACAGTCCCCAAGTATGCAACCCAGTAGGGGAAATGAAGAAATTAAAGGCAAACAGATGACAGCTTCTGAGTTTAATTTTGAAAGAATTGCAATTGGTCAAAGATCATATTCATGCAAAAGAAATGCCATGAAAAAAGGACAGCTAAAAATATCAGGACACAGAAAGCAAATTGGTTCCTTCCCCTGGACAAGCTGTACAGTACACTGGACGGCATCAAAACAAACTTGTAAAGAACACTAAGAACAGCTATAAGTATGACATATATATTCTTTAAAAAATATTTATTTGAGAGGCAGTGTTAGAGGGAAAGACAGATCTTCTAGCCACTAGTTCAACGCCCAAATGGCTGCAGTGGCCAAACTGAAGCTTTACCAAGTGCATCAAAAGGTAGTTGAATTGGAATTGGAACAGCTGGGACTTCAACCTGCACCCCCAAGGTATTCCAGAGTCACAGGCAGTGACTAAACCTGCTGTACTATGTCACCACCATGATAAACATTCTTCTTGTGGATCAAGTTCTGAGACAAAATCAAAATGTCCTGCTTTAAGTGTAGCAACATTGTGAGCACAAGGCAAGCAGAAAATCATAAGCACAGAATACAAAGACAGTAAAGGTCACACAAGCAAAACCAAACACACCAGGTAGAAACAGTTGGTGGTCTGGAGAACTTCCACTCCCCAACTCCACAGGCCCAGCTGCCTGAAATCCCAACTCCTCTCTCTGCCATCCAGCTATAGAGTTTGCCTGTCCACAGGTCACTTTAGTGCAGAAATAAGTGGACATGAGACACAAACAATTATTTGAAAAAGGTCTGCTCGACCATCCACACAAACCAACAGTCTTGGGGCTATCCTTATTCAAGCATTTTCTTTTCCCCTATTTAGAATTTCCAATGAAAACTTCAAAATAAACTAACCAGGAATGTTTTGCAAATGAACTTCACGTTAATTCAGCTAATCTGCAGTACCACCATCACTGTCAGCTTAGGATACAAAACAGCATTACCTTCTCTAATGGGAGAGTCAATGGGGAAGAAAAGGCAGATGTTAGAGGTGCTCCTTTGAGGGGCTAGGCGGGGCTGTTGTGCTTTGTCTTCTTAGGAAATCGGGGGTGGGGTGGGGAAGAGATCATTACAACCTAGTAAACAGAGAAATGCTGCAAGTGGGCAACAAATGGGGAGGCAGCAGAGAATTTCGAGAAGCTGTAGAGAAAAGATGATGTAAAGATATTTAAGAACTTGAACAATGCATGCTCAAGACTATCATGAAGTATGGCTTTGACATCACCCACATCTAGAACTATGCCCTTAACATCTGAGATTCTTATCCCTATCTCACGGAAAAGCAGGTGCCCACTTACACTGGCCGTTTCACTCAAACGGTCTCATGACAAGTCACAGGAAGTGTTTCCTATGGTGTAAACCTAGAGAAATGATCTTAATGCTACATTCCAAAAGAGAATAGTGCTCTTTTGGGCTACTTATTAGTAGAGCTTCAGGTATCAAGAGTCTGGTGAACA
The DNA here is from genome assembly GCF_030435755.1 of Ochotona princeps. Taxonomy (NCBI): domain Eukaryota; kingdom Metazoa; phylum Chordata; class Mammalia; order Lagomorpha; family Ochotonidae; genus Ochotona; species Ochotona princeps. Next base: position 37,072,648 of record NC_080832.1, read on the forward strand.
GGCTTTAGTGTCTGGCTTAAAACTGAACTAAACAGGGCCCAGTGTGGTGGATTAGTGGTTAAATTCTCCCGCTGCATGCCCAGGATCCCATATAGGCACCGGCTCATGCCCCAGTTGCTCCACTTCCCTCCCAACTTCCTGCCTGTGGCCTTGGAGAACAATGGAGAACGGCCCAAAGTGTTGACACCCTGCACCTGCATGGGAGATTCAGAGAAGTTCCCTGCTCCTGGCTTGAGAACAGCTCTGCTCCAGCTGTTTTGGCCACCTGGGGAATGAACCAGTGGATGGAAAATCTTTGTTTCCTTCTGTAATGGGGTGCAGCCAATGATAGCCAGCACTCCTTGACACTGGGCAAATGGAATGTGGTTATGCCCCCACCCTCTGTTCATGGCTTGGTGGAGTCTGTGAAGCTAATTGTGTACTCCCAAAGAGTTCCTGAAGGTGGGGCCTAACAGCACTGAAATGTTAATTATATCCTTCCTGGGAAGTACTTGGTGCCTCCAGACCTTCCCTTCCTCCTTCCTGATAAAAGGCTGTACTGTGTACCTTTCAAACTAATTGCAAGGTGAGGGCTTAAAAACCCCTGGCTTCGGCCACGCAGGGTGCAGTAGTTCCTGGAGTGTAGCGGGACCTGCTGTCCCCAGACTTGGGCAATGAAGACTCCTCCTGAATATCTTACAGCTGAGTCCGGTGTGATCTCTCTCGCACTCTGTAACACTTCTCTCCATATATATCTGCCTTTCCAAACAAACTGAACTAAACAGATGCTCTACTATGCATCTCGGCAAATGAAGTTACACCTGAGAGAATGCTTTGCTCAAGATTCTTTTCTACATGGCCTATTAAAAGGAAACAGGGCAGTGTGTTTGATAAACAGCCTGCAATATAAAAAGAGAAAGGCACTTCAAAGGCATGTGACTTCTGCATGCTGGACAACTAAATCTATTTTTTTTACAGACTATATCTTTCAAACCCTTCTCAAGAACCAAATGTGCGATGTTTACAAACTAAAAGCGGGAATCCAATGCTAATCTTCAACCGTTTTGGACTCACAAGCACCACACACCCTACACCCCCAATCCCTACCACACTAGACATCCTCTCCCCTCCCCTCACTCTCCCCGTACACCTCACAGCCCACACGCCTACCCCCACCACACACTCCATGTACCCTCGCACCTTACATCCCTGCCCCTCTCCTCCCCTCCCCTCCACCACTCACACCCCACATCCCCTCCCCTCCCCTACTCCACCACACACCCCACACTCCCCGTGCATCTCACAGTCCACACACGTACCCCCACCACGTACACCCCATAGGCCCTCCTCACCTCACGCCCCACATCCCCTCCCCTCCCTCACCACCCCCACACTACCCATCCCTACTCTACCACATACACCCCACTCACACACCCAGTGCACTCCCAGCCCCAGAACTGGAATCTCACCAGCAGGTCGCCACGCGCCTCCAGTCGAAGGTGTGGTTTCTGTCGCTTAAAAACCCTCTTGAGAAAACTGCGGGGAGCCTTCCGCTTTAATTTCGCCTTCTGGGAGACTGTGTTTGAGAGTGCCATCCTCTAGCTCAGGAAGCGGTCTCCTCAGAAACCCAGGGCCACTCAGCCCCGACTGAGAGGCCGAGAACCAACCCACACGGGAATCCGGGAGCAAAAATCTCCCAGGAACTTTTGAACGCGCCGCCGACAGAGCGCCCGGCGCTCGGCAGTGACGTACACCTCGCGCTAGCCCCGCCCCTAGAGGCGCCAGACGCGGGATTGGAACGCGCCCAAGGTGGGCGGGCCCCTCGCCCGTGACGTTGGGAAGGGCCGACTCCTGCTCTAATTGCTGGTGTGTTCCCTTCTGAACCTGGAACTACGTAGAGATTGTATACTGAGACGGCCGCTATTGCTCTCTACGTTGTCATTTTGTTTTGAGCTTAGTAACAATGAACGGAGAAGATAACTACGAAGTTGGTGATGTTTTCTCAGTGTTCTTTAAGTTCCTTCCTAACAAGGCATGATTTTCTGATGTTGATAGCTAACAGTTTACACTTTCACATAGTTTCATTCGCGCGTAGTCTTCCTGATTGTTATTTCCTCAAAATACTGGTCCCTTTCCACTTAACCAAGCAGTAGCATTAACAAGTAATTCAAATGCTAACTCACTTTACCCTTTGCTACTGTTTGTAAAACATTTCTGGGTGCCGACAAAAGAGCTTCTGATTCACCACATCTGAGTAGGACTGAAGAATTCACAATTTGCGGGCCCTGCGTGGTGGTCTAGCAGCTAAACTCCTCACTTTGGGCACACCGGGATCCCAAATGGTCACCGGTTCTAATCCCGGCAGCTTCACTTCCCATCTAGCTCCCTGCTTGTGGCCTGGGAAAGCAGTCGAGGACAGCCCAAAGCCTTGGAACCCTGCACCCGTGTGGGAGACCTGGAAGAAGTTCCTGGCTCCTGGCTTCGGATTGGCTCAGCACCAGCCGTTGTGGTCACTTGGGGAGTGAATCATCAGACGGAAGATCTTCTTCTCTGTCTCTCCTCCTCTCTATATATCTGTCTTTGCAATAAAAATAAATCCTTTAAAAAATTATAAAAGAATTGACAATTTGCATGAAGTATTTGGACTGTGATAATAGGACTAGTCTGAGGACCTCCTTTCCCCACCCCTTGGGATTCACTGTGATCACCTCCAGAACAGTGCTGTACAAATTATCTGGCTTCCCTTTGTCAACATCTGCCAAGAATCATGTGTTATATCCAAGAGCCACTGAGGCTCGTTGTTACTCCTGGACATTGTCCCGTGCTACTCTTCCTGTTAAAGCATTTCTCTCACTCTGCCACACCATCTTATAGCTTTTGAACCTACTTCCTCCAGGGTCCCAGCTCCAGGGCTTAGATGCTTTTGGGATCACTGTCTTCTCGAAGTTTCTTCCATACCGCTAACACACGCACATTCTGTGCCTTCTCCTCTAGTCCAATGGCATCATTACAACGCTCCTTAAAACATCTCCTCACCCATTTAGCCACTCCTTTTATCTCATGCGTATTTTACTAAATTCACATCCTGCGTACGTGAATAACTCAAATCAAAGCTTGAATCTATGCATTAGTACTGGTAAAGAAAGTCACACATACAGACTTGAGTCTGGTCTCAAATGTCCCAACCTGCACAAATGATTTCTAAGGATTGCTGCCGGCTTTCAATACTTTGTAAGGTCATTCATTCATTCACTCATTCATTCTCTTAAGTAACTGTCCTGCATTTTCTTTTATCCTCAAACTTCCCCACACCCCCTAAATCACTTTTACAGTGCATTAATGATACTAACAAAATTGAGACAGCCTAAATACACTTTCTGCATGCCCAAATTTCTCCACATACCGCCCCCCCATTTTCATGTGCTCCAGGGATGAGATGCCAGCTAGTCTACTATGTCACTGTCTTCTTTTTTTTTTTTTTTTTTTTTTTTAAAGATTTATTTATTTTTATTACCAAGTCAGATATACAGAGAGGAGGAGAGACAGAGAGGAAGATCTTCCGTCCGATGATTCACTCCCCAAGTGAGTCGCAACGGCCGGTGCTGCGCCGATCCGAAGCCAGGAACCTGGAACCTCTCCCTGGTCTCCCACGCGGGTGCAGTGTCCCAATGCATTGGGCCGTCCTCGACTGCTTTCCCAGGCCACAAACAGGGAGCTGGATGGGAAGTGGAGCTGCCGGGATTAGAACCGGCGCCCATATGGGATCCCGGTGCGTTCAAGGCGAGGACTTTAGCCGTTAGGCCACGCCGCCGGGCCCCACGTCACTGTCTTCTTAAAGACAGTTGAAAAATTTCCTTCTCTTATCTGCATCACGAATTTTCTTTCTTCTCTAATTTTTCATTAACATATTCATGTGCTCCAACAAGCAGAGCCAGTAACATGGACACGAAAAGGGTCTGGGGATGAAGCGTCAACAGGAGACCAGTGATGGTAGAAGTCTCTGAGAAGCCTCTTTTTATTGCTCCTTCACCTTTGCTTATATACTCTTCCCCTCACATTCTCATTTAGCAGGATATTGGATACAGATGAGTCCAATTAGCCTAGGTGTTTTTAGCCACAAGCCCAGTTCCTGTTCCTGCCCAGCTCAGTGAGTGCTAACCAACTCCTTAGCCCACAACAGGTCCCACTTTTTTGTTTTAAAGCACACTTGAATGCGCGTGTCTCAGGTTGTGAACTCTCAGATGATCAGCCTTACCCATTATCGGGAATCTCCATAGCATGAAGGAACCCCTTAGTTGGTCAGTGCTCGGTCCATCTTACCCATCACTGGCTCCCATTCAATGTGTTGTCTGCTGCAGCTGTACAAACCATACTTGGGGAGGCTGGTAATCCTGTTCCATGGCTAGGAGTATCTTTGGCGTGGTAGCAATGAGCAGACAGCAGTTCCTGGGCTTGGGAAACATTTTGCACTTCCACAGGTGTTACATAAAGACATATGAAAAAAAGAGGGGTGTTAATATTATACTAAAATACTTATATAATATATAAAGACCTAATACACTTGTTTTTCCCGTCGATCTTCCAACTCAAATGCCATCACCATGGCCAGTACGCGAACTTTCACGAGACTCAGCTGCAGGAACTTTCCGGACAAGCCTCTCAGGAATCCACCAGGGACCATTTTCGTTTTCTAGGAAAACAGACCTATCCTCGCCCCCATATGAGGACAGAATCTGGGTCTTGCCACTGACCAGTCAAGGTATCCTTCCACATCATGTAACCCTTCTGCTTCTGAGATGGATTCCAATGATGATCTGCAGCAGACCATCCTTCAGCATCCAATGTTAGGAAATTCAAGATAAATAATACAAGGTTCAAACGGGGAGCATAGCACTCCTTAATACCCTTTTTTGTTTTAATAAAGTAATCCTTAATAGCATGCCTGGCGCGTTCCACAATACCTTGTCCTTCAGGATTATAAGGAATGCCTGTAATTAGTTGTATATGGTGGGAGGCGGCAAAATCAGAAAATTTACTGCTGATATATGCAAGGACCATTAGCAGTTTTAATAACTTTGGAAGTTCCCTATTAGGAAAAACATTGGAAAACATGCATAGCAATGGGTTAGAGCATGCTTGACTTGTTCCCTTGTCTGAGGAGTAGCTAGAATAAATCCAGAGCAAGAATTGACAGTAACATGCACTTAGTTATCCCAAACTCTGGGATGTGTGTCATGTCCATTTGGCAAGAATCTTAATATAACTTCAATCAACCAGATTAACAACAGTCTCTACAAAATGGGAGATTAATCTGTCTGCAATCTTGAGGGTTCATAAGAATACCATGGGAAGTCCTAGAATTTGAAACCTGAATTCTTGGATGCCTTTTTAAAGATGGTTAAAAACATCTGAAACAAGATTTTTTGTTGTTGAAGTTAGCATAACACATATAGATTAGACTCAAGTTATTGACATGAAATCACTCAAATACCTTTAAAACAAATTCAAAATCTTTACCAATTTAAAGCAGTGAGATATTTGATAACCAGTCGAAAACACCAGAATCACGTTAACATATAAAAATGCTTTGTATACAATGAACACGATATTAATTTAACTTGTACATTGAAATAATTTAATAGTGCATTAGAGTTTAAATCTATGCCAAGTTATTTGTGATAAAATTTCACATTCTTGAAAATATCACGAATGAAACCTGAAGAGTTACAAGACACAAAAATCTTCTTTGTGCAATTTCTCCAGACTTTGGCCTGGGGTTCCTTCTCCTTGTCACTCTGGTTTGGGATCCTTGTGACTCCCTGCCCCTTCTTGCGGATAATTTTCCAAGAAAAGGTTGCACCACCGCTTGAGAAGATGGCAAAGCATTTTTTACCAAGCGCCAGAGGTAAAAGGTGGCTACAAGGACAGCAAACCATGGGAATATGTCACAGACAGTTTCAACAAACTTCTGCGAGGCCTTAAGCATAGTGTCTGTGCCTTGTTTCTGGAGCAGATCTCTGATTCCCTTAATCATCTGCACTTTAGCGAGTTCTTGCTCCATGATAAGTTTTACTTATGCCCCTGCAAAATAGTTAATTCTAAGCTTACCTTCAGATTTCCAGGGTCCCTCAGATTATCCCTTGTGCCCCATGACAGGGAGAAGATCTGGGGGATGAAATCACTTATGCCCCTGCAAAATTTTTAATTCTAAACTTACCTTCATAGGTCCAGGGGTCCCTCAGATTGTCCCTTGTGCCATGCCCCACGTTGGAGGCCATTTGCTGCAACAAGCAGAGCCAATAACATGGACATGGAGAGGGTCTGGGGATGAAGCACCAACAGGAGACCAGTGATGGTAGAAGTCTCTGAGAAACCTCACTTTATTGCTCCTTTACGTCTCCTTATATACTCTTCCCCTCAAGTCCTAATTTAGCAGGATATTGGATACAGATGAGTCCAATTAACCTAGGTGTTTTTAGCCACAAGCCCAGTTCCTGTTTCTGCCCAGCTCAATGAGCGCTAATCAACTCCTTAGTCCATAACACTCATGCTGTAACATCTCTAATCCTTTGAAGACTCACTCGACCCTACCCAGAGCTACTACCTTTCTACAGATAAACTAGATGGCTGAATTCAATTTCTCCCATTATTTTTCTCCCATCCTTTCTCAAAGCTAGTGCAGATTTTTGTACCTATCAATCCATCAAAGTTGATTCGGTCTACATGATAAATAACACTGCTAAATCACTGGTTAATTCTCAGACTTTGGGGTTTTGGAGCAATGATGGGAGTAACTATTGGGGTTTATAATTATTTGCTCAAAAATAACATTTTATTTAATTATATGTGATTCCTTTTTGATTGCCCTTCAAGTGCTACTTATGGTTCCTGCCTGTCACCTTGATATCTACATCACAGAATACCTCATGGTTCAGTCTCAATATTTCTTTTCTACATCTATTTTCCATGGAATCACATCCAATATTATGATTTTCAGTGCCAAATTTATACTTCCAGCTGATTTTGTCCCCTAGACTCCAGACACACCTATTCAATTCAATTCTTCTTTGGAAGAGAACTCTAAGCCATATTAAATGTAACATGTCTAAAATTAGCTCTGGGTCTTTCCTGGCACCCTAAATCTGTTCCTCCCACCCTCCTTCATGATACAGTGGTGGCACTTCCATCTTGCCAATAACTTAAGCCAAATGTTAGAATCAGCCTTGGTTCCTCTCTCACTTCATATTGAATCGTTCAGCAAATTGTGTTGGCCCTACTTGGAGTGTCTGATCACATTTCACCACTTTCACTGCTACCACTCTTGGCTGAGCCACCACCATTTCTCACTTGGATCATTGCAACATACTCTTGACTGTCTCCCAGCCGGTTTCTTGATATTTTTAAGAGAAGAGCCAGATTTAACTCAGATTATGTCATTCTTTTCCTCAACCCCCTCAGTGGTTTCCTATCTCCCTCAAAATTTAGAGTATCTATAGCAACCTAAGAGAACTTCTCTGCTCCCAGCCTCTAAGTGCTCTCCATAAATCACCAATGTGATGGAGGTGAGGCCATTGGGATCACATTAGGTACTGAGCACACAGACTCCAGGAATAACATTAATTTTTTAAAAAGGAACCAGCATGTTATCTTCCTCTTTTCCACTAGGTGAGGACACAGCTAAAGGACATCATTTCTGAATCACCCAATCATGTTGCCACCAGGCTATATATATATATATATATATATATATAAAATCCACCAGGATATATATTTCAGCCTCCAGAACTTTCGGGATATTTTTCTGTTGCTTTCAAACCATCCAGTGCTTACTTTTTTTTAACCAGCTCCAAAAGACAGGCAGTCCCAAAAGACTAAGACAATAGCATTCACATACACACACACCTACATTACATCAAACACAAAAGACTCCACTTCGGTGTTTGCACTCATTATTCCACTTCAAATATTTTTTTCTTCCCTTTATCTGCAGACACGGTTCCTTCACTTCCCTTAAGTTTCTGCTATGAAAAATAGCAGAGAGACATTCTATTTAAAATAAACTCCATACAAGCCCAATCATGTTTTTGAAAACACATGTGCATATCCACATCCAGTCACATGCAGAAACTGCTGACTTTTCCTAATTGGTCAGTGACATTATACCAGGTTGGTAGCTATAAGATATAAGCTGGTAGCACTATCTTCTCCTCAGAAACCTGAAATGCTACAGATCAGGTGTCATTGCTTTTATTTTTAAACAATTATTGACACAAGTTGTAAATGCTGCTACTGACCTAATGTCAGTAACCTCTTTCTCTACTCTTCATCATGTAATATCTGCTTCTTCACATACAAGCATTTTATCTTAGCTTTCTCATAATAGCGAGATTGTAGACAAATGCTACTAATTAAGAATCATGTGTGTTAATATTCTATTGCTTTTGTAACTAATTAGCATAAAACTTAATTGCTTAAAACAAAACAAATAGCATTATACAATCCTGAAAGTCAGAAGGTGCTGGCAGGAGCATTCTTTCTGTGGGGTCTAGGGAAAAATCTGTTTCCTTGCCTTTTTAAATATCTAGGATCCACCTACGTTAGTTGTGTCATGACATTTATTCATTTATGTTTGAAGGGTAAATTTACAGACAGAAAGAGAGATAGAGAGGAAAACAATCTTCCATCTACTGGTTCACTCCCCAATGACCACAAGGGCCACAGTTAAGCCAATCCCAAGCCAGGAGTCAGGAGCTAGGAGCCAGGAGCTAGGAGCCAGGAGCTTCCTCCAGGTCTCCCACAGGAGTGCAGGGGATTGGGCCATCCTGTGCTACTTTCCCAGGCTATAAGTGGGAAGCTGAATCAGAAATGAAGCGGACCAGGACACAAACCAGTGCCCGTAGAAAAGGTTGGCACTTGAAGGTAGAGGATTAGTTTATTGAGCCACAGCATTAACCCCATCTTCCTCTGTTTTTCAGTTCATTAGTCTAATTTGGTCTCCATCATGACATCTTTTGTTTTTGTTTTTGTTTTTGTTTTTTACTCTGACTCTTAACCCCCGTTCAGAAACCCCTGTTAGGTGGGTCCATCCAGATAATCCAAGACAATTTTCCAACCTCAAAACCTGCAAAATTCATTTTTCTGTGCATGACAGTATTTTCAGGGTCTGATGATTATGTTAATAACATTTTGGGGTGCTGGCAATCTTCTACCGACATGCTTTCCTGGACTGCAGCCCAGGGCAGGAAGCACTGTTCACTTGCCTTTCTTCAGTGAAGGATCTAGGCCATGTCTACTGTAACCAGCACAATAGCAGCATGTAACAACTTCAAATATGTAGGCCATTTTAATAATATTTGTTTTACCTAAATATTATTAATACACATTTGCATTTAATAGGTGCATTTAGCTACTGGCTACAAAAGTGGACAGTGTGGTTATGGTAACCTAACAGGTGATTCTAACAAGTAGTTTCTGCAGAAATTTTGGAAATAGAAAGCAGGAGGCAAAATTCAATAGTTTTCTTTTTTTATGTTTCTGGACTTTTCATGCCATTTACAGTTAAAATAGATTTATGGTGTTTTAAAGTTTTTATTTACTTGCAATAACACTTAGATCGGTTATGAAGCTAATACTTTTTATTTATCACTGTAATGTAATCTCTCCCCTGCTGCCTTTTAGGGTCACATTAGCAGCAAGCAGGAATCAGGAGCTTGAGTGTTGAAGCTGGCACTCCTAGGTGGGGCTAGAGCTTCTTAATTAGTATCTTAACTGCTAGGCTAAATACCCACTCACTACTACTTTCTTTTATCTTTTTAAAATATTTATTCATTTCTTTTTATTGGAAAGGCATATATACAGAGAGAAAGATCTTTCAGCTGGAGCTGAGTCAATTCAAATTCAAGAGCCTCCTGTAGGTCTCTCTCACCGGTGCTGAGTGCCAAGGCTTTAAGCTGTCCTCAACTGCTCTCCCAGGCCACAAGCAGGGAGCTGGAAGGGAAGGGAAGCAGCTGGGACACAAGACAAGAACCTCATGGGATTCTGGTGCATGCAAGGTGAGGGCTTTATCCTCTAGGCTACTGCACCAGGACCAATCTATATTATCTTTGCAAAATTATATGATTAAGACTGCTGTGAAGGTTACTATTTCTATTTTGCAGAATGCTCCAACAAGCAGAGCCAGCAACATGGACATGGAGAGGGTCTGGGGATGAAGCACCAACAGGAGACCAGTGATGGTAGAAGTCTCTATGAAGTCTCTCTTTATTGCTCCTTTAGTCTCCTTATATACTCTTCCCCTCAAGTCCTAATTTAGCCAGGATATTGGATACAAATGAGTCCAATTAGCCTAGGTGTTTTTAGCCACAAGCCCAGTTCCTGTTTCTGCCCAGCTCAAGGAGGACTAAATAACTACTTAGTCCACAACAGCAGAAAATTAAATGTCCAGAGAAATTAAATGGCCATTTTAGATTGTCCAGAATTTCATACTGCCTTTAAGTGGACCAAAGGACACAACTACAGCAGTTTGCTTAAGAGGATGTCTTTGTCTTCCATTTAGAATCAGACAGCACCTTATTCCTGACAACAGAATTAAATAACCCAGTGGGCCAACAGAGGATTTAAAAGGAGCAGAAACAAAGGAAAAAAAGTAGATGAGTCATTTCAATGTTACTCTCTTTGTAAGAAAAGACAGGAAGACAGAACAATAGAAAAATAACGGTTGATTAATAGTAAGACACTTTACATTATTTTTCTTGGTAAAGATAGAAGGATGCAAGTTTTAAAGCAGAGGGAAAACTGTTGTTACCAAGCCAGTTGGAACTGGCCTGTTTAGAAATTTTGGCTGTTACTTCCCCCTGAATTTGGAGGCTAGAGGACATCTTCAGTTTAGTGTTGTAGCACAAGATCTCAGCATGAGAGACTCCAGTGTGGTTTATGGTTTGGTTTCTCAGAGCCTAGTGTAACAGCCTTGCTCAAAACAATGACCTTTTAACAAGTATAGAAACATCTAAATCCTGCTGAGTGGGGCTTCTTTTTAATAGCATTATAGACTTTCATCCTTACTTATTAAAAAGTCAGAATAAAGTGTTGGAAAAATTTCTTTCCAACCCAAATTTTTTAACCTTTCTATTTTTTCTTTTATCATTGTTCTATGATTTAGGTTCCTTTGATTCAAAGGATTGAAAATCCTAAGGCAGCTCCTGAGCCTTAGGCCACAAAGGCAGAATCTTTTCTTCCACACTAAAAGTACCTTTGAGGATATGATAACCCTTAACCGGCTGGGAGCGGTAGCACTAACCAAAGATGAAAGTGGACTGGCCAGGAGCAGTGGTACTAACCAAGGGTAAGAGTTTCCCTCTGCCCATGGCTTCTCCTCTGACGCAAAATGCTGCTTTGCCTCTGAAAGGGCAAGGTCCTTTTGATCATGCTATTTACTAGGAAAATGCAAAAATTAAATCTGCACAAGAAAAGTTATTGAAGAATTACTTTTTCCACAAGCAGACTGTTCTAAGGAGTTGCTATACATGAACAAATATCAATATATAAGCTACTGAGAATGCACGCTTTTGCACTCTATTTGTTACTATGGTGTTTTTAACACTGTTATATATTTATTTTTTCTTAATTCAATAAGGACGTTTTCCTAAACGAAAGACACATTCTATGCATTGAGACTTTAAAGCAATGACTTTTTGATGGGAAAATATCTAATATATAGATCTTAGTTCTTGTAATGTGTAAATCTAGCCACATTAAAAAAGTTTAGTAACAAATTACAAGATTAACAGCAAATCAATAGCAAATTAATATCTGTTTTGCAACATTAGCCACATTTTTTTCAAAGATTTATTTTTATTTGAAAGGCTATGTTGCAGAGAAAAGAAAGAGAAAGAGAGAGAGCAAGCTTCCATCTGCTGGTTCACTACCCAAATGACTGGAACAGCCAGGCTGAACTGATTCAAAGCCCAAATTCAGGAGCTTAATATTAAAATTTAAAATTTGTTAAAATTTGAATTTAAAATTTTAAGTTTAAAAATTAAAATTTTAAGTTTAAAAATTAATTAAATTTTAATTAAAATTAAATAATATATTAAATATATGCATTCATCAACATTTTAAGCGATATATAGTATCAATTTAAATATGGAATATATCACCATTTCTTTTTTGACGTATGTTTACTGCAGAATATATGGATAATAGGGCCCAGGATTGTGGAATGTTATCTTGCAGACACCCCATGTGAGTGCAGATTCGAGTCCCAGACACATTGTTTTGATAGATCCTTTACAATATTGATTATAGAGACTGGTGTTCCGGCATAATGGGTTAAACCACTGTTTGTAACATCACCATCATGCCTTGCAGGTGCCAATTTTCACCCCACATTCTCTACTTCTGATCAAGCTCCCTATTTTTCTGCCTGGAGAGCAGAGAAAGATGGCCCAAATTCTTGGGCCCTACTCCCACATGGTAGACATAGAACACCTAGCTCTTGCTTTGGCCTGGCCCAGCCCTGGACAGTAAGACTTTTGGTGGGAAGGGGATCGGGGAAACAGCAGATAGAAAATTCTCTCTTTCTCCCCGCCCCCCATTTCTTTCTCTCTCTCTCTGCTTCTCTCTAACTCCGACTTTCAGATAAATAAATCTTTTTTTTTTGAAAATTGATTATAGTACTGGTTTAAATAAAACTTTTATTCTTCCAAATGAAACACAGTTGCCAAAAATGTTTGTAGCTCTCAATGTCACTATCATGGCCTCATTCATCATTTGTGAGAGACAGAATTCCACAAACTTTTGGAACCTACACTATTTTAGTTTTTCAGAAGTTCAGTTGTTTATAAGACAAATTACACAGAAGCTTTGGAAAATTTTACCTTTACTTGTGTGGCCTCTTAGTTAATATGCATATTTCAATCTTTCCTTTAGCCAAGTGCAGCAATCCTCATCCCCCGCCATTCCCCATGTATTCCATTTTTCAGATTGAACACAGAGTGGTTACAGGAACACAGATCTATTTTCCAATGTTGATGAAAGATACTGGCTTTGAAACAAATCCTTGTTAAGAATGCCAGAAGCATTAGAGGTTTTGATGTGTTTTCCATGATCAAACATGCCTTTGAAATAGGAAATAATAACCCAAGAGAAATGGACCATGGAAGGAAATAATCAAATAGGAATAAAAAATCATAGCTTAGAGTAGAGATACATGGCTGGCAATTTTTCTGTAACATCTTATTATCACTTTGTACATTTTAAGAACATCTGCTACTAGAGCATTTTTTTGGAACAGAAAGGGCACCAGAGAAATACTGCAATTTTAAACTTCTGTTCAGTGATGATGGGCACCAAAACTTGAGTGACTCCAGTGATCGGCAAACAGATATTGCTTTTTGTGGACCATTATGAAGCCTTCTATAAGAAAATGCAAATACTTTTGTCGGCTGATAATAAAAAAGCAAACAAACAAAACAAAAAACAAACAAGAAACTGTTTTTTGCCAAAAAAATTTCTTCTCCTATCTCTAAAACAGTCAAAATATTTTTCTGGATGAAGAAGAATTTTTAAGCAAATCAGAAAAACATATGTATATGTATAATAGAGAGTACAAGGCTGGCATGATGGCCTAGCAGGCTAATCCTCTCCCTATGGTAATGGCATCCTGTCTGCGCAACAATTCTAGTCCTGGTTGCTCCACTTCCAATCCAGCTTCCTGCTATTGACCTGTGAAAGCAGTGGGGGATGACCCAAAGCCTTAGGCAATTATAGCCACATGATAGATGCAGAAGAGGCGTCTGGCTCTTGGCTTTAGACGGACCCATCTCTTGCTATAGTGGCCATTTGGCAAATGAACAGTCAATGAAAAAAATCTCTCTCTCTCTCTCCCTCTCATGTGTGTGTGTCTCTCTCTGATTCTGGTTTTCAAGTAAAAGAAATAATGATTTACCAAAAAATAAATAAAAGGAGAGTAAAAGGTGAGGACAAACTAGAATTCAGTGAAGACAAAGCATATCACCATTCTCCTATTCTGGGTCAAGCACAAGTCCAGAAAAATACAAGCTTTAAATTTGGAAAGAGTTTATAGTATTGATTCTCTGGACTGAGGAACTGAATTTGCAGCAGAGTGGATTAAGCCTCTACCTGTGCCACCAATAAGCCATATGGGTGTTGATTCAAGCCATGACTGCTTCACTTTCAATCCAGCTTCTTGTTAATGAGCCTGGGAAATCAGCATATATACTTGGGACCCTGCACCCATATGAGAGACCCAGAAAAAGCCCAGTGCTGCTAGCACTGACCTGACCAAGGCCTGATCGATGGAACCATTTTGAGAGTGAACTGTTGTGGAAGATCATTCTCTCTCTGCCTCTGTAACACCACCTTTCAAATAAATAAAAACCAATTTTAAAAATGTTCTCTGGACTTCACTGTGATGATAGGTTCATTGCTGACTATACTATGCATTTTATCAGCAAAATACATCCAATTTATTTCATCAAACAGACATAAGAGTCAGAGATTTCAATCTAACAGACAGGAAAAAAAAGGTTTGAAGGCAGAAAAAGAAGGAAAAATTAATTTAGCTTGTGTTAACACATCGTCAGTTCTGGCTTCTTCAAGAAACTATAAGCATTGTTCATTACACATTGTACATATACATTGAAATGTCACACTGTAGCTTGTAACTACGCTTAATTGCTAAGTGCTGCTTATATATAGTGAATGAGTAAATGAGAAAATCAGAATGCTCAATTTGGAAAATTTTTGTGCAGAATTGTGTTCATAATAAAGCCTACAAACAGTGGCTGAAAGTAAAGTTGACAATGTAAATGAAATAGTGCTAATTTAAATTTTTTTCTAGTATCTTCTTTTTTATTTACTGTGGCAACATGACTTCTTTAGCAGAAAATAAATTTAAGGGGAAAATGAGAAAAGATATCCACTTTGGAGAGTTTTGATAAAATCTAATCTAATCAGAACTGATAAAAAATCTACATTTAGTAAGTTTTTAGTATTGTAAGATAAGCAAAGCCAAAAATGCCTAAATTGACTTGGTCTTTGCTGAACACTAATTATTTACTCCCGACCTATTAAATTTTCTCTTCTGTAAGTACACCTGTGTTCCAGTGAGCACAAAGCATGAAGTCCAAGAGAAATACAAGTCTCCTTCTGCACAGTTTCTGGTTGTTGTACAAACCATATCATTTCTCCATTAGACAGAACACTGACATACTATCACACCAAGATGTAAAGTGAGGTAGAAAATGCTTTGTTTATGCTGAGTTGTTGGGTGTCTGCAGGATAGTCAAAGAATATGGAATAATTGACAATCTCTGTTGGAATAATTTTATTATATCAGTTCAGGCAGAGACAAAAACATATTCTTAATTCAAGTAAACTGGAATATGATTACAACTCTATCACTTTATCAGTTCTGAGACCCTGGATATGTAGTTTAATCTCTCTAAGCCAGAGCTAAAGATCTGAAAAAGGGAAAACACTTCATATCATACTAGTATACAAGTTCCATGTCTCACTTGTCCAAAACGTACACCTCCTTCATGTCCTGGCAAAGAATGGTTAGTCTGGACTCTCCTGAAGCCATCACGCCAAATGGCAAGTACACGATTGTCTAGTTGTATCAAATATACCCATTAGGATTTACTAGGAAGATCATTAAGGCATTTTCCAACTTACATTAACGTTAAGTTTGCAAATTAATTCAGTAATCATAATCACACAAACATAGACAGGTTTTTCATGAAAAGCATCTTGACTGCGATTCCACAGCAGATAACTGTATTCTTGTAATAGCATCCCAAATCTAAACCTTTATCTCACCACCTATATATGCCTCTGAACATAAATTTATAGTGCAAAAATTAAAGAACAGAAATAATACTCACTGAAATAAATCCACAAAATGTCATAAAAAAACAGCTCAGAGAAGAATATAAAATGCACATGATTAAAATTTGAACAAATGAACAAGTAGCATGTCATTACCAAGAAAATGAAGCAAGCCACATTTTTTTAAAAAACACAAATGACACTTCAATAAATTTAAAAAGAGTATTTGAAATTAGTTACTTAATTAAGCAACATTTTAGAAACAACAAACTAGAGTAGCACTGACTTTTATATTAAGGAAATTACAAAATTATGTTAAAGATGAAAGAATTTTTTAATGGAGAAAACAATAGGCAGTTCTAAGCACAAAATGAAATGAGACAGAAGGAATATTCAAAAAGATATGACTAGACCTTTCCAAGATTAAATTCTAATATTCAAGAAACATGATGCATAAGTAAGTTTAACAAAATTCTCTCGTACAACTTCGTTATAAAAGCTGCTAAATACCAGCAAAAAGGAAAGATCATAAAAACATTTAGAAAGAATAAACTGAGAACATAATTCTCCACTTAACAACAGAAGCTGAAAGACTGGATAGAAACAGAAATGTGTCAAAACCAGATTATCATGAAGACAATAAAAATATTCTAATAAAACAAAAATATTACTTACCATAAAAATAACTTAAGAGAAAAAAAATGTCTAAAACATATCATATAAGAAGAAAGAAGCAAGAACCAGAAAAAAAAATTGTTGTACATTGTAATACACATTGAGAAAATATGAACACGGGTTGATTCCATGAAACAATAGTAATGTTCAATGTGGAAGAGTCAAGTAGCAGGTAACAATGATATGTGAGCAAGGAGGAAAGATTATGATTTTCAAAAAATGTGACAGTTCTCTTTCTGGAAGTAAACTACAAATTTTAAACTAGATTCTATTAATGGTAATAATACAATAATAAACCAATAATATCATATAAATATATATACATTACATAGACTATGATACCATAATTCTACATATGGTAAAATACTATCATTCAAAAATGAATAGAAATAAAAGTTGCAGCTTCCAATGAAAATCCAAAACTAAGCAGAATTAGCCTGTCAGAATATAAGGCAGCAGCATATGTTCACAAATGTGATGTAATCATACAACAAAATTTGAAGAACTGAAAAACAAATTATTAAAATGAATAATTAAATAAAAGATCAAGGATTATTGAACTGGAAAGTAATTTTAATAATCTTGAATGCAGCACAGAGATGCTAAGTTCCATATAACCTAAACAGGAAATTAGGAGATTTAAAGAGTAGAATGAGCGTCTATAACGTGAACCAATGATGGGTTCCAAATGAAAGGAGCAGAGAGCATACCTGCTTTCAACTTTTCGGAGTTTACTGAAAATATGAGCATCTTAAATTCCTAAAGTACATTCAGGGAAAACAAATTTAACTACAGTAAATACATTATAGGAAATTTTCAAAAAAGGGGAAAAATTCAGCTTTTCATTAAGATTAATACATTAATAAAAAACTGTATGTGGGAAGCTAAACTAGACAAAATCATAAATTATAAGCAATCTCCTACTTCAGGAGCACACAATACAGCCAATCACTCCTTCTGACCCACACTACACTAACAGGAGTTCCCAAGTGCCAAAAGAGACCTATAAAGATGAGGAAACAAAGAAAACAAGCACTGGAAATTTTAAATTGTCATTATTTGTTGAAAAAATACATGAAAAATTAATTTTTGAATAATTTCAGTGAATAAATGAGATTTTGAAAGACTGTTTGATAGGAGCATTGTGTATAAAACCAAGAGTAGTCACATATTTTAGCAGCAGACTTTAAAAAGGAAAAGTACTTCTTACCCAGCCTTTGTATCTTCAGCCACAGTATGATCTAAACCTGCCCCTCCATCCCCCACTCCAAAGTAGGAGTCATCTTGGAAGAAAAGAATGACCAAACCAGACAACAAATTTGCTGGTATTTTTTTTTATTAATTATTTTGCATTATGTGACAGTTTCATAGGCTCTGGGAATCCCCCCACCCCTCTCCCTCCCCTCCCCCTAGTGGATTCCTCCACCTTGATGCAGTATTACAGTTCAAATTCAATCAAGATTCTTTCCTTGCAAACGTATACCAAGCATAGAGTCCAGCTACTTATTGTCCAGATGGGTTGAACAGTTTCTTGGGGAGACCATTTCTGGTCCGAAGTTAGAGCTGGTAGAATATCATCCCAGTCAATTAAGAGTACCAATATAACATCAACAGCAATTTGCAACATTATGGAATTGACATGGTTTTGAGTAACCAGTATGTTAAAAAAAAAAAAAAAAAGCAAGTTCCTAACCACAACCTCTGATTAGCTCATTGACATTTCAATTTTAGTTTATATACAGGACCGGCTGCTATATACCTTAAAATGGCTATAAGGTACCATTCAGCTGTCTCGTGTCTATTTCATTTTAGTATTTAGCCATTTGTTGTGTTGAAGTATAATTTTGCTGATCTTGGCAGATTTTAGGATAATCTAGACTGGCTTGGAACTCTAACAAGACATTTGTCGACAATTAAGGTGCAGAACATTTTTTGGGGGGTGGGTGTGCAGGAAAATCCTCAACACCATGGTGAGGAGTAACTAATCTTTGTGTCCCACCCAGCGAGGCATGAGCCAATCCACGCCAGCTCTTTCCTGTCAGATTCCAAGCTCTACTTTTTGTTGTTTGTCTATTTATTTTAGGTTTTTTTAGTTTGTATGATTGTTTGCTATGAGGGGTTTTCGGAGCGATCCCGATGGTCATTGCGAGGGAGGGCAGGGGTCCAGAGGTGGAGCCAGGCTTGGACCAGAGAAAGCTCTCCTCCCTGGTCCCGAAGGACATTTATTGTTCTTCTGTTTCTGCGGACCTCTCAGGGCTTCTGGTTGTCTTTCCAATGACATTGGTTTCTACACGGTAGTGTTTGGACTTCTTCCATTCCCTGCGGAAGCTCCGGTTGGGGGTGGGTGGTATTTTAACCTTAGGCTTCCCAATGTCTAGAACTTTGAGGAAATCCATTTCTGCTGCTTGTAAATTCTTTTAATAAATATCGCCTGTAATAATAACAATACAATTTTTGTTGAGAAAATAATGTGTATCAAGTGATACACGGTAAGTTTATGAAGTATACAGTAAGATATTATTCAGAAGCATAGAAAAACTCTAAAGTCTACTTCTATTTATGGACAATAAATAACAAAATATAACGTTTTCTCCCAAAATAACCCATAGGTCAATGCAGTTTTAATTTATGAAAAGTTAATCGAATTTAACAAACTTGAAGGAAAGATGCATACAGAACAATAAAGGCACAAAAAATGGAAATTAAGCATATAAAATGTGCTAAAATCAAGGTAATATAAATTTAAATACGAAGGAGAAATTATTTCAGTCATTAGATTGTCAGATTACTAGAGCCTATAATTAACTACTGTGAAATATGCAGAAAGAAAAGTTGCTCATAGTTTGCTGGAATAACTTCAAAAAAATAAAACAAGACAAAAATACTCTGCTAAACAGACATTATTACTATGGATTTTTTGCCCCTGACAATCTTTCACATACATATACAAAGAAGTATGTACAATTGATCACTCTTTACAAAAGCAAAACATTGGAAAAATACAACTCCTATCCATTAACTGGTTTGTTCACATACTGGAATAAAGCTATTTAACTGTTCAAATGGTTACAATTAATCTATGTGCATTGATGTGTATAAAACTCCAAAACAATTTTGGATAAAAATGTCATCTGCAAAAACTTATATGCAGTGTAACAAAACTTGCTTCAAATACAAAATGCTGTTCAAATATAAAATAGTACTCTGATTTTAGTGATAATAAACACAAATATAACACATCTGAAATGATATATTCCAAAAAAAGGTTATAGATTGCCTCTGGAAGGGGCCAAAATGATAAATGATAGGGCTGCAGAGAAATATGATTCCTAAAACAAATGGAAGAATACTTTGAAAGATTGAAACAACTGTGAAAAATGTATGAAAAGCTACATATCAGTGCTAAGGGTACATTTTGATGTTTAAAATATTAATATATATGCATAAAGCTGTATGTATATGTGTTTTATTGCAGCATTGATTATAATTGTATAAAGAAATAGAATGAACTAGAATATCCTTACATTGAATAATAAGTTACAGTACATGCTGCTTAGGCATGCTGCTAAAGAATAGTTCATTCCATATGGATGTGTATTCTATCAGTTGTATTAAATATCTTAATGCTTTTCTCCTTCCATCAAGGACAGATCATTTACTCAAATGCTTTGATTTATGCAACTTGCAACAGCCCGTGTAACACTGCCAAACCTGATGGAACCAAAAACTCAAAAGGTATAAAAGAGGAAGCACCAAAGCTCCAGTTTACTATGACAGATACGTGAGAGAGCCCAGCCAAGGTCAGCAGAGCTGAACACACATCAACAAAAACTGCCTAGAAAAGAATAGACTTATGAAATAAATTGTTTCAGGCTTTTGTATAAAAATAATAAACTACCAAAGAGAATTCTGCTTGGAAAATGATTATATGGAGTGTTTACAGTGTTATTGTCCAAACAATTTTTTTTCTGATAACTTATTTTTATGGTACAAGACTTGAGACAGAACTTTTGTCCATTGTTTCCCCTTGAATGTTTCCTCAACTAGCTAGAACAACAACTAAATTTGCATCCAGTACTCGAGTTACAATCAGGATCTATAAACTACTCCTGCTAGAGTTAGACTGCTCCAGTCTGTAACAGAAGCACATTTCTCTAAGGATCAGTGGCAGCTAGAAAAATCAGCAGTGAAAGAGACTCATTAACAGGAGTTTAAATAAGTCTAAAAAGCAATTTCTTCATATTAAAAATGCAAATAAATTTTACAATAGTAGAAACACAAAATTGAAGGAACCCATAAAAAATGCTAGGTTCTAAACATGTGACAAAGATATAAAGTAGCCAATTGGGTTTTCATTTTGATACGTAACTAATCTGTGCATGTCTTTTTTTATCTGTGTTCTCTGTTTTATTAAAATACTATGTTTGTAGAGCAATAGGACTAAAAAATTTGCTGGCTAAACTTCTGAGCAACAGGTACTTTCTAACTGAACAAATAGCAGACATATTTTTCTGTTTAGGTAAATGCTAATAATCACAGCTGCTTTGGCAATTCAGTTCTTCAGCAAAGACATTGTAAACTACTTGAAAGGAAACCATCTGGTTTGCAGTTGTAAAACTGAAACCAATTAAAAATTTAAATGACTTTTTGTTTTTTTGTTTTAATCTGTAAGAGTATATTTTGCAAGTTACAATTAGTGGTTGATTTTTGTCTCTATTGCTTTTATAATATGAGTCTGACTGAAATAATTATTAAGTTCAGTGAGCTGTTCCTATAATTGATACTTTATTGGGATACCAGTTGATTTAAACAATAAGGAATACAAAATACCCATTCAGGAATATACACAAATGGCATGTTACCAACACATTTGCATATATTAAAGTGATAAAAAGCTGATAATAGAGTTAATGGATTCTCTACGTCAAAAACCACAGAACTTGAAGTTTGTAAATGAAAGGTATACACATTGTATTCTTTTCACCTAATTCTCCTTTAACATGTTCAGCAGTCTGAACCTTCCCCTTCAACTCCAGCTGCTACTAAAGTACAAGCAGCCTCAGAATTCCTTTCATTTAACAAGTTCTGTGATCACCCTATATTTTTAAGTCCCAACTTCCCGGACTCAACTGATAGCTAACATTTCCAATTGTGTTCAACATTTGAGCTACTCCTAGTCCCCAGATGGAGCTCGTGAACCATTGCAGGTAAGAAGCCAGGGAAAAATGGAAGGGCATTCTCTTGGTGTTTTTCTCTCATCTTTGCACTCAGTCTTTCGCTCCTTCTTGCCAACTGTAGTTCTGCACCTTCCTTCCAGGGACAAGGTGGAAGGGAGAAAGGATGAAGCTAGGGGCAGAAAAGTCCCTACCTGACCTCTTCTGTATTACATTACTTCTATCACTTAGAACTCTAAGAGAGTGGTTGAAAACTAATACTTGGTCTTCTGAAGAATTTATTTTCTTGGCTTGCTCCCCCCTGCTCCTATTCCATGTGGTCTACTTGCGGCCCCTCTGCAGGAGGGCAAGTGCCCTCAGCGGTTGCTCACTTTTCTTTCTGCTACAAGGATCCAGTAACCCATTCTGACTTCCTTCTTCTCTTGAGGGTTGTTTGCCCTCTCGTGGCCCTACTGGCAGTGACAAAGCACCCACGCAACCATATGTTACGCCCATGCCACCCTTGACCCACCATACTTAGGCTAGCAGGGCAATTTCAACAGAGCAGCTTCATTCCAGTTCCATCCCAGAAAAGTACTCCCTTAACTGGTTCCTTAGGGACTCCTCATTTTGGGGCCTGGCTCTGTCTCTGAGTAATCCTGCTATCTATTGATTTCAGATGAAGAGCAAATCATAACTTTGTTCACAAAGTTCACAAAGATTTCCCCTCACCATCTCCTCTCTTTACTCTTTGTTTTTCAAGAGAGTTAAGGAGTTCATAGAGTTAAGAGGTCCACTCGCAGACATTTTCTTTGAAAATTTTCTTTTTGGTCTACCATCTCACTTGAGAATTTCATAACCCATTACATTCTAATGTATCATTTAAATTTTGATTTTGCCATCTGGCCTTAATAGTGAGGTTTTCTTCATAATAATTCCTAGCCAGAGCAAATATTTAAATACTATGCCAAGAAAATATTTCTACCTTTAAAACATAGTGGCCTTATAAATATTGGAGACTTGACATAAATTATCTTTCTATATTCTTTATAACATTACATTATTTCTATATTTTATATTACATTTCTATATTCTTTTTTTTGTATTTTCTTTTTTTTATTTATTGATTACATTGTATTATGTGATACAGTTTCGTTGGGTCATTTATTCTTTTTTTTTTTCATTAATTACATTGTATTATGTGACACAGTCATTTCTATATTCTTTACATTATAAATGATCTATATTCTCTGTAACATTAAAAACATTACAAACATGCATCATTAATAAAACAATTGGTTTCCTTTATAACGGCTATTGCCATCTTTGTCCCAGCCTTCTGTCACCTCCTCTACAAATCAGTACCACACCTTCAACCATAGTTATGATAATGTGACACAGGCCACTCATCACATGCTTTGTTTATGTTCACAGAGGTTGGTCCAGGAATGGGTATGTGCTTCCAGGGGATTCAATTAAACCTCTAGGATTTTTCTGCCAGAGTCAAGGCTTTCTTTCATGATCAGAAAGTTCAAAGTATGAACCAGAACTGCCAACAGCATCTCCTTGACCATAGAAAAATGCATAGATTGAAAGCCAAAAGTCTTACGTTCTGAGACTGACCGAGTTTCTTTTGCATTTCTTTATGTGGTCCTTGCCAGCGTCTGTTTTAGACAATCTGTTTTATCACTGTGAATCATTCACAAAAAGAATTTCCATTATCTAACTCTCAAAATGCAAGTAATGTTTGGGAATTTTTAATCTTTCAAAACCAAATAAAAGTAAAGTCGACTTCAGGGTGACTATAAAACCAATAATAATAGTAGCAGCTACAGTAATACTAAGGGCATGGACAAGGAGCAAAAGAAGAAATTGCACTTTTCAACGTTCAGGGGGATGAACTGACCATAGCAATGTAATCACCAAACATGTATATAATGACTCATGTTCCTGCTGTTTTAATGTGGTCTCAGGTGACTAGTGGTTAATGTCACAAATTAGAATAAGGATTTTGTTTTCAATTATAAAGCATACATAAATGGAAGCAGAAAATAACAATTTCTCAATGAAAACAAAACATGAGACACAAAAGGATGAATTTTAAAGAAAAACAAATTTCATAAAAACATACTTATATCCACACATTTCAAGATACACATATGTAACTGTTTGTTTCTCTTGTCATTCAAGAATGACTAAGAATAACAAGAAAGTACATGGATTCCAAATCCAACAATTTAAAGTTCCTTTTTACTTGTTTCCAAAATCCTTGAGACACAATGTTCTTGTGGAATAAACTCATATGTAATTTTTGCATTATTATTTATTTCTGGTCTCAGATACTTTTTGGAGAAGTATAATGGTAAATCCAATTAGTGCCTTCAGAAATATTTAACTCATAAGTATTCTAGGTTTGTATTTGAAAAGCAAACCGACTTGAATTATATTCCTAATTAAACTATTCAATGCATTTGAGATAATGGCATATTAACAGATTCACGTTAAGTTTAAAAAAAATAGTTCACCAAATGAGTATCTTAACTGTTTTCCTGAGTTTCAAAATAAATTTTCTCTTAACTACTTTTAATTAATGCATTTACTTAATCACTCATCACATATAATTTTTTTTAAATTTAACAAGTGTATAAAAAGAAGATATTTTCCATGTCTTGAAGGAGTCCTTTGACCAAATAGAAGTGATGATCAGACATACAGACACTAAAATGTGATCACAGCTCTAACAGAAATGTGTCTATGTGCATGTCTAAAAGGAACACCTAAATTTACTATGATGAAATGGAATTAGGAAACTGAATGTGTTTCATAGAAGAGCCAGTGCCAAGACTTGAAAATGGAAGAATAAGCTGCAGTTTCAGCAGTGGTCCTCAGACTCTAAGGCAGTACGAAGCATGTAGATGTGAGAATGTGCAACCAGTAGTTCTGTATGGCTAAGCCCAAAGCATACGGTGCGTGTATATGGATAGGCAAGAGCCAAAGGATTCAGGGCAATATGTTTGCATTTTTATTCTACAATTTATTGTGTGCATGTGAAAGACCTTGAAAGTCTTCTGAAGAGGTAAACAATACAGGGAACCAAATTTTCAATTTAGAGCTCAAAATTTTATCCTGTTACAAAAGCGACTTTCAAGATGATCCCACTTTTTAGGCTATTAATACTTAACATTTATATAGGTTATGTACTGGATCTACATTGTAAGGGGAGAGCTATTATAAGAAGTACAAAATACAGACAGGGTGGAAAGAAGTTGCCAGCTGAAGCCTATCAGAACTTTGCAAAACACACAGAGCTACTTAAATGGGCCTTGTATTTCCCAATTCATTGTTTAATTTTAAAAATTGCATTTAAATGTTAACTACATATAGATATTCTTGAAGTAATTACCCTAAATTATTGATATAATAACAAAAGCATTGTTTTTTGTTCATTTTAAATTTGCTAAGTTTTTAAAAGAAGGAAATATTTTGACAGCATCTCATTATGAAATAATTTTTCTCTTTAAGAGGGAAAAAGGCCATAAATTAAATTAATGATTTATATTTTAAATTCATATTCTGCTTGTATATTAGAACATTCAGATAAGAAGTAACTTTTGAACTCTGTCTATGACCTTTCACGTTTTCATAACCCTCTAACTCTCCCAGACAATCGCCAGAGCTATTTATATTTAATAAGAATCTTATTTCTTCCCAGCTTGTGTTCTCCTAAACTAAATTTGAAATGGTGAATTTATGGTATCAATATTCAACCTAGGACAGCCACTGGTTACTGTACTCAATCATGGTTTGTTCTAGTTAATGATGGTCTCACCAAAATGAGAACATTCACAGTAAAATAATATTTATGTGAACTATTAAATCAATAAAATTTAATCTCATAGCAATAGACAAAATAGGAAGAATAGCTCCTTTCTTCTGAAAGCTTTGTCTCTTCATCTATAAAAATGTAAGTTATCTTCATTTTTTAAAAAAAAATTTTGGTGCCACTACTTCTTTAAAGTCCATATCTTTTTTTTTTTATTCATTAATTACATTGTATTATGTGACACAGTTTCATAGGTACTGGGATTCTCCCCACCCCTCCCCAAACCCTCCAACCATGGTGGATTCCTCCACCTTCTTGCATAACCACAGTTCAAGTTCAGTTGAGATTCCCCCATTGCAAGCGTATACCAAACATAGAGTCCAGCATCTTATTGTCCAGTCAAGTTCAACGACTTCTTAGGTATACCCTCTCTGGTCTGAAGACAGAGCCAGCAGAGTATCATCCAGATCAATTAAAAGCTCCAACATACCATCAGCAAAAATTTACATCATTATGGAATTAATTGACATAGTAATGAGTAACCAATATGTTAAAAGTAAATGCGAGATCTTAACCACCTTCTGTGACCACCTCATTGACATTTCAATTTTAGTTTATGCACAACATATAACATACATAACATAACATGTTATACATAACATCGTGTCATCTTAAGTTAAGGCAAACATGTGGTATTTAACCTTTTGGGATTGGCTCATTTCCCTTAGCATTATGGTTTCCAGTTGGGCCCATTTGGCCACAAAGAACTGCATATCTTAAATGCATACTATACATGATTTGTATGGAAATCACTATATACAATGTTCATTTGATCAGATCAGTTATTAAATATTTGGAGATATGCAGCAGAAGACCAGAAAGGAGGTGAGTTGGCCACGTCTCCTAGGGTTTGAGCCACATTTTGCATTAAAAAAAAAAAAAAAGACAACTGCATTATTTGTTGCTGTACCTCTTTGGTACAAACACTTTATGCACAGGGCCATATATTTGTATTTTTCTCTATTACATTGAATTAAGATTGAGTCCCATGGCACCAGAATATTTATATTTACAAATAGAAACCATATTTATTCTGAATACATTTATAACTAAGTATACAATTCACAACTTTATCACTTGTTTTATGAGTCCACTTGGCTTGGCACAGAAAAAAAATAATCAAGTCTGTAGATTTCAGTGCCTGGTCTTTATTTATGTTGAAACTGCTTATTTATTAACATTAAACATCTCCCATTTGGTCTCAAAGAGACATACAGTTACATGGAAACAGAGCAGTTTGCAGTTGACAATTACACAACTACAGATGCTTTGTTCTGACACGGTCACAGCTGAGGAGATCCAACCAAATGAAAACCAGTTCTGATGAAGTGAGAAACAGAAAAGCGGTACCATGCAAACATTATTACATAATAAAATGCAGGCCAGCACACATATTTTTAAACTCTCTTTATTAAATTTATGTGAATCAAGAGGAAAGGGTGAAAAGTATATTTACTGATGATAAACATTTTCTCTGGATAATTTCAGTCATCTCATTTAAAACGAGTATTACAAGTTTCAAGGTTTCCCTACACCATTTCTTAACTTGCTGTCATCTACTCAAAAGTTAAACCTTTTTGATTTAATGAAGGAATAGAATTTGCAGGTGGTATGTTCCCTACCAGACAGTGTAACATCAAATGATGTAACAAAGCACTTAAATGAAAATTAGCAGGCTGTCTTCACTAATCCCACTCTTAAAATATTTTCACATGATTCATCATAACCTGTTAGGACAGCCATGATAGTGAGCATGTCTATCCTGCTCCACCGGGAACAGTGCCAGTCAGGCAATGCGTAAAATCACGGACTGTGTTACGATGCTATCCCTGAAAGATTTTCAGCCCAACTTACACTCCCAGCATTATTCTACAGGGAGGCTAGTACCCAATGGATTGCTAAAGTACATACAGATGTGTTTTCCTGAATATACAGTGCTAGGAATATTACTTGTTCTCCCAGAAAGCACTAGTATGAAGATAGATACAAATATTAGTGTAACATTAAAGCATAAATTAAATGAATTAAGAAAATTATTTCTGATTACCAAAAACATTGCTCTTCTTTTTATTTATGTGTGCATGCTTTTCTGTATGTATGCATGCTAATATATATATATATATTTCACATACCCACACACACCTATGTGTGCTAACAGAAATCACAGAAATTTATACAATTTTAGTTAAAACAATTATCTGTAAGTATATTTTCTGATATTCAGTTACTGCAGTTATACTAGAAAGAAAATTGCTTTCACACTCTATCATTCACTAACCATATATTGTTAGCAAACTATGCCGAATGCTTAACATACATTGTCTCATTTAACCTATACAATTACTTTACACAGTAGATAGTTTTATGTCTGACTCACCTAAGAGGAAATCATGCCTCTGAGAAATTGTAGTTTATGTGAAGAAAAACCAGTTAGTGTGTGGAGAAGCCAAAATTCAAATTCAGGCTCTAGCCCCAAATTAAATTCTCTTGACAAGTACTTCTTTCAACTTAACTAACCAATAAATTAACTCAATATATTAGCACAAAATGGATATAAAAGTGATTCCAATTAAGTTTCTTAATTAAAGAGATCATAATAAATGAATAAAACATGAATCTTAACCAAGCACAGCAGGAAGGAATTTATTGCTCTATTGAGTCTCCAATCCTAAATGTCTTTCTACTCACTCATACCAACATCCGAAATTATTTGAGAAGAATATAAATCTGTCATAGAGCCAGAGATATTTCACACTTCACATTTATACATCATTTCTTTAAATACTGTTGATGATTTCTATTTCCACAGCACTGCCATTTGCTTGGATTAAAATCAGCCAACACTGCTCAGCATCAAGTTCCTTCCCTTTCCAAAGTTTGCATCACATGTTTAATTTCTGTGCGGTAAGTTGTTCTTCATCTGGAATATATTTCTCTTTATGCTTTGCTTACTTTCTCCAAATGTTGGCCCAAAGATAGAAATGCTATCTATGGAGCAAAAAGGCTCCAAGGCATAACCTTCAGAGAATGTGTGCTAGTAAACTATCAATGTTTGCTATTTCATTTATATTGACTGGTCATCAGAAATATTCCTTCCTACATAACTATTTCTGGTTCATTTTCAGAAGCAGTAAAAAGAAGGGGTAGCTTGCATTTAAATCCAAAGTCAGTTCTGCACATAAGCAAACCCCAATCTATTGGACCTGCGAAAATTCTTACCTTTTTTTCAACTAGACATCAAGAGCAAATGTGGCCTGTACCCAGTGAATGTAAAACAGTTAAATAAAATTCATCTTAATACTAGAGCAAATGAAACTGTTTTCTGATAGAGTTTCTGATAGCATTGATTCAATTCATTTTAAAACCGTAGAATTAAATTCACTAAATCTGTAATTTACTCTCTGCCCCCTCCCGCCTCCAACAAGGGAATCCAATAGCTACTTTCTCAAAGACAAAGAAGAAACAATAGAAAGCAAACACGGATTGGAAAGAATCAAAGAAGCCTGGAGCAGGTGTTTGGTGCGGCAATTAAGACCTGGATTGAGTTCCTGGCTCCTAGCTTCTACCTGGACAAGCCATGACAGTTGTGCGTATTTGAAAAGTAAACAGAAGGAGGAAGAGTCTGTCTCTCTCAAATAAAAAAGTCAGTTTTTCTAAAGAAACAAATCCTTCTAAGAACTGAATTATAAAGCAGATATTTTCCTACTCAAGTATTGCAGAATCTTACACATTTCTTTTCCCCCCACATTTGCTCTTTCTTCTTGTTCCTGGGGCAATGGGAGAGTCATAGAGGGAAACCACTCATGACATTCCACATGTCCCAGTACCCAGGGTTGAGGAACCACCACCTCGTATCAACCCAGAGTCTCAATGTGGACATGTTCCAAGGGTTCTGTCCAAGTGGTTTGGATAGTTCTGAAATGCTGCCAATTTCACTGATCCAAGAATGATGTCACCCTCCCAATATTCATTGGCTCCATTCACTGAGCTTTTTTGCTGTCCTCTTTTGTTTGGGGTAGTAGCCCACTTTGTTCTGTTCTCCTTCTGCTACAGCACCAAAAGTGCTGCCGTATTCTCCTTTTAAAACAGGGCCTGCATCCACTGCTCCACCTTTTTCATTAAGTAGGACATGTTCTTGCAGGCGAGTCCTAGTACCTGGACCAGTGTCCCAGCCATCACCAGATCCCCCACCCCCGGGGCTCATGAACCCGGCACCCACCTAGTAGACAGACCATGAGACCCAGGCCAGGAAACCTGAGCCCTACAGGTACATATTATATATATATAATTATTATTATTATTATTAATTACGTTGCATTATGTGACACAGTTTCATAGGCTCTGGGATTCCCCCAACCCCTCCCCATGCCCTCCCCCCATGGTGGATTCCTCCACTTTGTTGCTGTATTACAGTTCAAATTAAGTCAAGATTCTTTCGCTGAAAACATACATCAAGCATAGAGTCTGGCATCTTGTTGTCCAGATAAGTTCAACGGCTTGTTGGGGAGACCTTCTCTGGTCTGAAGGTAGAGCTGGCAGAATATCATCCCAATCAATTAGAAGCCCCAGCACAACATCAACAACAATTTACAACATTATGGAATTAATTGACATGGTATTAAGTATCAATATGTTAAAACAATGCAAGTTCTTAACCACATCCTGTGACTACTTCATTGAGATTTCAATTTTAATTTATACACAGAACCAGCTGCTATACACCTTAAAGTGGCTATAGGGTACTGTTCAGCTGTCTCGTGTCTGTTTCATTTTAGTATTTAGCAGTTTATTGTGTTGACGCATAATTTTGCTGAACTTGGTAGATTTTAGGATAGTCTAAACAGGCGTATAGCTCTAACAAGGCGTTCCTTTGTCAACAGTTGAGGTGCAGAACAGTTTTAGGAGGGGTGTGCAGAAAAATCTTCAATACCCTAGTGAGGAGTAACTAATCTTTGTATCCTATCTAGTAAGGTATATGTGGATCCAGACTGATCATTTCCTGTTTGGTTCTAAGCTTTCTTTGTATTTCTCTGACTCTCTATTCTATTTTTTTTTGGAGGGGGGGCGTCCGGAGCGACTCTGATGGTCATTTGAGTGTCTTCGGAAGCTGAGAACTCTGAGGTCACCCAGCCCAGTTTAGAACTACCACATGGGATGGAAGAAGCCCAAATCCTTCCTCGCAGCATCCAAGGTCATCGAAACAATAAATATTAAAATTTCACATGGGTTTTTAATGTTGTTGTTATAACCTAGGCAACATTTTAGATTTAGTCACAAAAAAAGCCCAACTGAATATGACTTATATTTAACTTCAAAGAAACCACAATATAAATATGATTTACCTATAGTCATTATAAAATAAGTATTAAAAAGGTAATTTAACCTTACCTCATAACAGCCATGAAGTTCATTGCAATGCTTCTTAGAATTAAATATGAGAGCTGAATAGATGTAACTTTTAATTAAAAAAAAAAAGAAAATCTTGCTATACTGAGATAGGCAAATTTTCTTGGCCTGCCAACAGAAGATAAGATTATAAGATTTAAAAATTAACAAATTAAACTTCATCCAAATTTAAAACTATTGCTTTTTTGAAAGACATTACTAATTACAAATGAAAAGATAAAACTACAAATGAGAAAGTAACATATATCTGATTAGAGATTGCTACCCAGAATATAAAAAAATTGCATCTTATAATTCAATAATAAAATGACAAATAACTGCAGTAAAATGGAAAAGATATTTGAACAATATTTTTTAAAAAACTGTTGCTTTATCCTGAAAACAATCCATGATGTCCTTATTTGTCAGTATTTGGCTGCACAGGGCTAGAGGGTCTTGATTAATAAGTTGCAAAAGAAAATTTGGGGGTAGATGCATTTGTTTTATGCCTTTAATTGGGGTGAAGACTACACAGCAAGCAGCCTAAATTTGTAAAAAAAAAAAAAAAAAAAAAAAAAAAAAAGAAGAAAAGAAAAAAGCCAACTATGGATTAAATATGGGTGTGCTTTAAAATTTCATTTTTTAAAAACAAATATTATAAAACAAGGAAATCAAATGAGAGGATGGGCAGAAATTGTGATCAAAGAGATAAAGAAAACCCAAGGGAATATGTGCTCGGACAACCCTGGACGATCACAAGAAATACATGTATCCTTGGCCACAACAATTAACACAACCACTGAAGCTTCTGTGCCGTCTTTTTCCAGCCTTTCCCAGTTCTGATGTGATAGCTATTTGCTGTAATCTGCCCTCTGTCACTTCTTGCCATCTCTGCCAAACTGAGCCAACTTGGCACTAATAATTTCTCAGTTGTAGATGTAGCAGAACTGCTGTCCTTGAGAGGCAATGAACCAATTCGGTCACCACAAAATAAAATACATAAGCTCCCATAGAGATGGCCCATCTAACAACGCACCTTTGTGTTGGTTTCTTCACCTTCCTAGGTTTGCTTCTCTGATTCCTTTTGTTTAGGATCAGTTGACTGTGGACTACCTTCAAGAAATCTGTGATTTCAGGCTTTACTTACAGGAATATGTAGGCCAGGATACAGTTGCGAAGCCAGTAATAACACAATCATGACAATGGTAGAAAGTATTATGTGCCTAATATGTTAGACATTAAGATATCCACACATGTTAACTTACAGAACTCTGACAACTTCATTTTACAGATGAGAATGCAGAGGTAGAAAAAGCATTGGGATGAATAGAAAAGCAGTGAGAATGTCAATGTCATTTAAAAAGTCATGAAATTCAACAGTTTAAGCCAGAAGAACAGTATTGATAAACATTGTACAGGGAATTTCGTTGGTGTAGTTGCAGTATAATTTACATTTAAAGAGACTTATCTTAAAATATTAAATGAAAATTAGTTACACCTATGGAGAAACAGTAATGTTACAATACTTAGAGAAATAGCAAGTAGGATCATAGCATCCTTGCATAGTCGGTTAAGTCACTACACGAAACGCTGGCATTTTCTATAAGCACAAATTTGACTTCCAGATGCTGTGCTTCCAACCCAGGTTCCAACTAATGGGCTTTGGAAAGCAGCAGCTGGCCAGGCTGCTTGATCCTCTGACATCCCTGAGGAATACCTGGATGGAGATCTTGACTCCTAGATTTGTCTTGGCCCTGCTCTGGCCTTTGCAACCATTTAGGGGAGTGAACCAGCCAATGAAAGATCTCTTTCTCTGTGTATCACAAATAAACTCTAAGACTCCCAGCTGTTGGTAAGCTACCATGTGACATGTCTATTAATGAGCTTGGTGAATATAACCTTGTATGCTTTTCTGTTGTGTGGCTAAACATAATGATGTTGCAAGGTTCAAAATGTAACAAGTTCTAAACACCCAGATTCAAAATCTTGGCTTCTTGTTTTAAATCTAATCAATACAAGGTTCAGATTTTAAAATTAGCCAGTGTATTCAAGTATAAATCTCAACAAGTAAGACAGCAGTTGATAGCTGACTTGTGGCAAGTGGTGTCTGTCTACTGATTATATTGACACATCATTTCGGTCAATATCCTTGTCATTATAATAAGTGCTATGTATTGTCAGATACCCCTCACTTTGAAAAGAAACAAAAATTGAAAAAAAGAGAGAACTTCACAAAGTGTCTTTAAGCAAGTGTCTTTAAGAAGTAAAATGATCATTGGCAGAAATAAATACAGGGTAGCAACATACCTCTTCTCATATTTTAAGAACAAAATTGAAACCATATTGCCATGGGTGCAAACATTGATTGCTATGTGTTCTTATAAACAGAGAACTACAAACAGTATTGCTTGACAATCCTTCACTTTAATGTGAAGTCCAAAAATGCATCAGATAAAGGTGGCTTCTGAGTTCCACTCAAAAAATAAACAGATTCTTGTTAAAAGTAAAAGAAGGGCACACTTTAGGTAAAAGTAAAAGCAAAGCTAAACTGTATTCAAGTTGAAAGATTCAATATTATTATACACTAATGCGTACAAAATGAGTAAGCATTAAAACCAATCATCTCATAACTTCATGAAATCCTGTATTTGTGGTTTTTTTCAGATTTATTTTTATTGCAAAGGCAGATATACAGAGAGGAGGAGAAACAGAGAGGAAGATATTCCATCCCATGATCCACTCTCCAAGCGGCTGCAAATGCTGGAGCTGAGCCAATCCAAAGCCAGGAACCAGGAGCTTCTTCTGGGTCTCCCATGAAGGTACAGGGTCCCAAGGCTTTGGGCCATCCTTGACTGCTTTCCCAGGGAGCTGGATGGGAAGTGGGACCACTGAGACATGAACTGGCGCCCACAATGCACTGCATCTTTTAGTGCCTATCCTCCACTGAAGAACCTCATGTCTTTCTCTATAAACCCAGAGCCACACTGAATGCCCTGCAGCTCACCAAGTACTGGTTGTTTCTTTCAAACTATAAGCTTAGTATGTTACTTTTTCTACCTGAAAAACCATGTTACACCAGCAATTACCTAGCTAACTC
This sequence comes from Ochotona princeps, assembly GCF_030435755.1. Classification (NCBI taxonomy): domain Eukaryota; kingdom Metazoa; phylum Chordata; class Mammalia; order Lagomorpha; family Ochotonidae; genus Ochotona; species Ochotona princeps. The sequence continues at coordinate 37,106,669 of NC_080832.1, forward strand.
ATGTGCATTTTTCAGTTACTTACTTTTTTAAGTACCTCAGTGCAGGAAGTTGGGCTTCTTCTTCCTTCACATTCTTTACTTTATCACAGAATTATTTTTAGAAACAATTCACTGATCTTGATATCATTTAATATTTGAGTGTATAATTATTAAAGGCTGAGATCTCTGTGCTGATGATCAGAAAATAAGGGAGGCTAGTAGAGAAGGCAGAAGAGAACAGAGAAAGGATGAGAAAAGGGAGAAAAGGAAAGAAGTTGGGAAGGAAAAAGAATGAGGGTAAGACTGAACATTTACTAATAAGGTTCAGTTATATAAGTCATGTATATGCATTAAATGGCCAAATGGAAAGTTATTTTTAAGACCTTTGTCAAGCAGGTGTCAAGGATCAAGAAAGAAAAACTAAACTCAAATAGCAATAGGTGGGAACACATAGATAGAACACAGAGATGTGGAGATGAAGGAGCCAGAAAATCTATCTTTTCATCTTCTCTGGTTCTGCATATATTTTAAAGATTTATTTTATTATTTCTTTATTGAAAAGGCAGATACAAGAGAGAAGGACAGAGATCCTCTGTCCACTGCTTCACTCCCCAATTGGCTGCAAAGCCAGAGCTGAGCCCATCCGAAGCCAGGGGCCAGGAGCCTCTTTCAGGTCTCCCATGTGGGTGCAAAGTCCCACGGCTTTGGACCGTCCTCCACTGCTTTCCCAGACCACAAGTAAGGATATAGATGAGAAGTATTGCATCAGGGACACAAACTGGCAGCCATATGGAATCCTGGCTCATGCAAGGCAAGTACTTCCGCCACTAGTCTTTCGCGCAGGGCCCATCATGTAGGCACGTCCCTTTCAGATCACTGCAGAAGACTTTTCTCACCAAGGGTGGGCTGCATCCCATCAACCCCGCATGTACCTCTCTTACCAGGCAAAGGAGGCCATCAAGGGAGCAGCACCCAACCCGGGGCAACCTTGATCAATGAAAAGACCTGGATGAAATTGTTTCCATCTAGATTTTTTATTCCATCCAACCTGAAAAATTTTGCCTCCACATAGAAGGGTATTTTGAAATATTCGTAGAAAAATGGAATTCAAAGCAAAGCAAAAAAAAAAAAAAAATCCATGCACTGTTTTTCACAATGCACCCTTCTGTGAACTCTTTGAGATTTCCTCATCTTTTTCTGTTCTGAAATATTAAACATGAATCTAACTTCTAATAAGAAAAAATTAAATTTTCTGGGAGACCCAGATAAATTTTCATTGATGCTTTATTCCATTTATTTATAACATGTGTTTAAAAAACTTTCGAACATGATTTTTAAAGATTTGTTATATTTATTTGAAAGGCAGAGTTACAGAAGAGACAGCAGGAGATACAGAAAGCTATACTTACTGATCCACTCCCCAAATAACTGTAACAATTAGAGCTGGGCCAGGCCAAAGTTACAGTCTTTATCTGTGTCCTGCATGGATGCAGGGGCCCAGGGATTTGTGCAATTTTCTGCTGCTTCCCCAGGCACATTAGCAGGAAGCTGTATTGGAAGTGCAGTGGCAAAGATATAAGCTGGTGCCCAAATGCGATACTGGCACTACAGGTAGTGGCTCCAACTGTACAACAGCACCTGTTGAGAATGATTTTTTGAAAGGTTAATTTTCTTGAAATGTAATACAATTTTTTTATTTCTTTTCATAGAACTAACATGCATATATTTGACTTACATCTACCAATGTTTTAAAAGATTTACTCCTTTTTCAATAGGGGAATTGCTATTCAGTCCTCATAAGAAAGATTTAAATAGGAAGACCCAATCTGTGTTATGGTTCCTATACTTATGTCCTCCCAAAATTCATATGTTGACATATGACCGGGTGACAACATTAAGGGATGGCAGCTGAGACATCCAGTCAAGGGTTTAAGAGCCCTGTTCTTACATCAGACAACCTGCATTCAATAAGAAAACATGAACATGTTCTGAAAACAAAACTACATAAAAATAAACAAGGATCCTTGAGAGTGATTGTGTTCTCTGACTTCTGGTTTCCAAAGATGGATGTCATCAATTCTTTTCTTCCTGAGTACGCATATGTGTTACACCTGAAAGATAGGGTTTATTTCCTCTTTGAATGTAGGCTACTAAGTACTACTTTGATCAATAGAATCCAGTAGAAGTGGTACTCTGAAATTAGTGAGTTAAAGCTTTAAGAAGACAGGCTGTGGTTAATAAATCATTACAAGGATACCAGTACAAGATGGTAATAGTGGAAATAGGTTAACGATATATAACTGTGTTACTACCACGCAATTTTTGCAAGTAAATATCATGCCATCTTTATTGATTGGTATCTTAAGATATCTAGCTAGAATTAAAGACATCTAAGCTTCCCTTTTAAAGCTAGAACTCATTTTTCTTTTATAAACAGAAGGGGAACTGGATGGAGCCAGATGCCACAAAAACTCATCAATATAGCATGAAGATAGAGACAAGACCTCATTTGTTTTTAAATAATTGTTATTCAGCAGGGATAAGCAGGGCCTGCTAAATTGAGTTCAGGGAATGTGCCACTTCTCTTGTTTTAAGGTGTTACTTGAAAATGTTCCTGAAAAGATAACCCAATTACTATAAAATGTCTTTACCAGACATCTGCCAGGCCAAGAATACTCTGAGTTGATAAAGAACTGGCAGTTCATTACCATATAAACTTGAATGAAATGTATCTTTCTTAGGAAAATGAATCTCTTAATTTCTAAAATAACTTTATAACCTTGTTATGCAACTTTGATTTTAGGATGCAGATTGGAATATTTTACTTAAAAAACAAACAATGCCAAAAACTCTAAATGTTCCAGGATGGGAAGGCCTTATCATAAACCAAGCATTCAACAAGTGTAATGTGTTTCTTATCTGGTCCAACATTTCATCTTGAATCTTAAAATAATATCTGTGTTCTGCATGATTTCAGAACATTATAGCCTTAGAACAATCCCAGATTATGTCACTGATAAATTGGAATATATATGGATGAGTCACCCAACTTCCAAGTTCACAGATTATTGTTCTCTGAAAATCCCGTGAAGCTCCCCTACATATCATTTCTACTACTCACATCCATAGTCATTCTCTGGATCTTGTCACTACACAAAACTACTCTATTTGCCACATTTAAATTTACTTAATTGTCTCAACCAGAGTTCAGTGAGCATAAGGTCTGTAGCTAACTTATTTATTATTGAACAAGTTCAAAAGCTGTATTTCCCCATTTTTAATGCTATATACATATCAACGATTTTGTATTTCATTTTTTCTTATCATTTAAGATACTTAAAAGTTTGTTTTGGGGTTCAGCACAGCAGCCTAGTCACTGCCTTGCATGCACCGGAATCCCATGACATGGGCGCTGGTTCATGTCCTGGATGCCCCGCTTCCCATACAGCTCTCTGCTTATGACCTGGGAAAGCAGTAGAGGATGGCCCAAAGCCTTGGGAACCTGAATCCACGTGGGAGACCCAGGGGATGCTCCTGTGTCCTGGCTCTAGTTTAGCTCAGTTCTGGCTGTTGTGGCCAGTTGGGGAGTAAACCAATGAATAGATGATCTTTCTCTGTCTCTCCTTTTCTCTGTAAATCTGACATTTCAATAAAAATAAATAACTTTAGAAAAAAACCTTAGTTTTGTACCATGTTTGTCCACAGAATCTTGAACAATACACTACTCATTTTATGTACTTAATAAATGTTATTCAAGTGAATAAATGACCACCTTATTAGCACAATACTCTGAACATAACTGGTGCTTAATAGTGAAGCATTCTATAAAAATCAAATTAATAATTATAATTAATATTTATTGGGTATTTAATCTCTTCGATATATTGGAATCCATATAAATGGACTGATATATTTATTATTTTCAGTGCCATATTAGCTATGTGGAATTATTATTTTAAGCTTCAAACAAATCAATTGCAAATGAAATAAATAAAATAAATATATTTGAAAATAGAAAAGCAAGTCAAAATCAACCATGCATACTATGCAATTTTAATAAATGCACAAAAGGAGGAAACAAACTTGAAGCTATCTCATGTTTCCCATGATGTAGCAGTGGTTGTGACTACTATGGGCAGTGAATATGCGTAAATTAATTCTACCATCAGCAAAATTGTCTCCACCTTTTAAAAACAATCACTTCCTTAAGATAAGCAGGTTTTGGGGGGAATAGTCAGAAGGATAAATAGAGTTGGTCTCCATGTCCAAATACAGCTAATATGATAATATGACATAATGCACATATGAAGATTTACCGTCCTCAGGGACTTGTTTTTAAGGACTCTCTCTCTCTCTCTCTTAATCCATTCCTTGTTCCCAAAGCAAAAGTGCATTTAATTCTTCAGCCTATCAGAACATAGTCAACCAAGGAAATCTCTAGGTAGTGCTCTGTTTCCAAAAAGTTTGGGCCCTGTCTCTTAGTCCTTCAAAGATTATAGGATTACATTTACTCTTTCCTTTCTAAATTATGTTATACTTATTAAGAATAGAACAATCATCATCCATCTTACTATAATTTTTTCCATCCTGAGTACATTTCTGGTATTTTCAGCTGAATATGTTGGATGTAGATAATTCATATTAACGATAAAAAAGATGAAGTGGTCCCTGTCTGCACTCCCACTGAAAAAGTAATTCCTGACATTCAATAGCTTGTAGGGAAATTAACCTCACCACTGAATTAAACTTTATGATCTGTGAATTTTAATTAGGTGAGTTTTTCAATTGCTCCTAGGATGAGTCTAAATTGTCAAATAAAAAAGCCACTGATTCATGAAGAAAGAAATTGCTGTCAAACATCTAACTAAAAAAAAAAAAAGCAAGCTATGCTCTGGCTGGAATGATGGAGCTTGAATAGGGACAACACAGAAGTGACAATGCATTTTGAAACTTTTATAGCTTAGCTTATGACAGCCATACAGACACGTTTGTAGAGAAAATAGGTTAGAAAAAATATAATGCCAATGAGTTTAGTCAAATTTTGTTTGTCCAACACCACCCATCATCGAGGAAAGAAATAAGTCATAAGCCATAAAAAGACAAAAGCAAGATTGACTTAGGCATCTTGGAAAGAACACACAAAAATATCTTTTGCATTTTAACTTCATAGAAATCTAAATGATCTATTCAACAAATTATAAAACAGTTTTTCTGGTCCCATCCTAGTGACTTCTAGAGAGAAAGACAAGCTAAAAGAGAGGCGCTGGTTGACTAAAATTAATCTTTCTCCTGTGCTATAAGAAGCAACTTACCATCCTTAGTTCCACGCCTCCCCAATTTTATTGTTTATTGATTTCTTTGCATTTTTAACTGTCTTCATAGCTTCTAGATCACATCCTTCCAAGTGCAAAACATGAATCTTCCCTTGATTAGATGCCCCCACCCTAGTTTTCTTTTTTACTTAAGCAACTTTAAAATAATAAAAGAATCTCATTCTTTTCTGTCCAGCTTTTCCCTACAAATTCACCTGAGTACTTTTAAAATTTCTAGCTTAAATTCCTGAGAATTTTAGTGCCTACCTATTCATTTTGTTTTGCAATATTTGCAATCATCTTCTCTTTACCCTATAGCATTCTAATAGACTGGTTCCCTTAACATTTCTATCCACTTATCCATCTTTTACAACAACTCCTCTTCTGTAATATATACTGAAACATTGTAAAATAAATCACTGTATTTTCTCCTCTTAACTTTCCTTGATTCGAAAATCTTGATATCTCACGTCCTAAAACCTATATCCCAATCAAATGAACATGGCTCATCCTTTTTCAGAAATTCTCAAGCTTAGCTTGTGTCAAAAGAAACTTCAGCTCTCCTCACAAGTCTTCACTCCTCCATATTCCCATGTGTTTGAAATTGTAGTCAGCCTAGAAAGAGACGGCTAGCTTACTACCAATTTTCATCCTCCCCTAGTTTGGTATTGGCTTTCTTTTTTTACTGCATCTAATAGTATTACCCAATATTTTCCCTTCCAGCTGTACCCACTACCTTAGTCTCAACCCTTTTGACTTCTCTGAATTATATTTAAAAAGATATATAAAAAGATACCTTTTTGTCACCAGCTTGATCTTTCTCTTATTAAGCTTTTCTGCTGTTTCCAAATTACTATTTTCCAAAATACAGATCTAAGTATTTTTTTCCCTCATTGGAAATCTGATAACATTCCAACATCTATCTGACCAATATGCAACGATTTTACCAACAGTCTTGCAAGCCAAAAACAAGCAGTTGAATTGCATTTTACGCACAATGAAATTCACTGAAATATTTTATTCAGATACATTAAATAATCTGATCAAGTCACTGTGACAATGGATAACGGATTTTAAGCTGGCAACATTGAAAGCAAGGACACCATTACAGATACTAGCATTCCAAAAATGGTGGCACAAAAGTAGTAACTACAGAGAGGCAAGAGACCAAATTCAAGAAAATCTATGGAATTAGAGACCAGAACAGATCTTGATTTCAGAATTGATAATTCAACATTATGGAATGAGAAAACCAAAGGATATTTTTTTCCAAATTATATATGTAAACAAGTGAGTTGGTGGATAATTGTGCTATCTTAATTTAACAGAAATATTGTGATAGAAATTTTTAGTGGATAAAATTGTGGGTACTGGAGAGAATCAAGTACTCTGTTTTAGATATGTCTAAATGTGATTTTCATTTTAGATATGGCTTTGGATTCAATTATGATTCCTTCAAATTCACATGCTGAAATGTTAGTCCTGCCACCCGTATGATAATATTGAAAAATTTAATGAATCAGATTAAATTAGGTCATCGAGATGTTGCTCTAATCCAGTGGAATTAGCTTCTTTATAAAAGAGGACAAGACACTAGATCTCTCTTTTTCATGTGAAGGAATAATGAGAAAGTAGCCATCTGAAGCCAGAGATAGGGCCCTCAGCAGACATTAAACTCAGGTCATAATATGGAGTTTACAGCCTATAAAATCAAGAGGAAATGAATATTCTTTTGTTTTTAAAATATTTATTTATTTATTTGGAGGATCAGATTTACAGAGAGGACGAGACACAGAAAGGAGTATCTTCCCATCTGTTGGCTCACTCCGCAAGTGTCCACAATGGCCACAGCTGAGCCAATATGAAGCCAGGAGCTTCTTCCACACAAGTGCAGGGTCCCAAGGCTTTGGGTGGCTCTCAGCTGCTTTCCCGGGCCACAAGCAGGGAGCTGGATGGGAAATGGGGCCACTGGGATAAGAACCAGTGCCCATATGAGATCCTAACAGATGGAAGGCGAGGACTTAAGCCACTACACTGCACCAGGCCCAAATTTGCTTTTTAATCTATCTGACCTATGGTATTTTTTATGGCAGTTTGAGCTAACAGAATTATCTGATTAAACTAATAGTTTGATATATTATCTGTTAATTAATATTCTCTGCAACTCCAATTTAAATAACTATGCCATTCTGTACTCAGTTGAATTAAAGTAAGGGTCTGAGAATCTAGAGAAAAGAGGGCTATTTCATAATTTTGTATCTCTTTTTGGTTAGATAGGGCTCAATATATTGGGATGGGCAGATGGTCAATGGCTCAGATTCCCAAATCTCATACGATTTGGGATATAAACCAGCCTAGGTCTAATACCCAATCCCTGACATCAGTTTTTTACTACTGCAGTACCTGGGAGAAAGTGATTATAACCTAACTGACTAAATACCATCCACCCATGAAGCAAAACAAAGTCAGTTCCAGCTCCAGGCTTCAGCCTGACCAGCCCTGGTTGTTGCAGGTATTGAAGAGTAAATCGGATGATGGGAGCTAATTTTCTCTCTCTCTCTCTCTCTCTCTCTCTCTCTCTCTCTCTCTTCATATCCTCAAATATGTTCGAGAGATGTTATTAGGTAGATCACAGCCTTGCTCCAGCCATCGCCCATTCCATTCCCATCTTTGGCAGTCAAAAAGGCTACCTAATACACGGAGAAGTAAATAACTGATTAGAGTAGATAAGTTGTTGGTTAGATCAAGGCAGCTAGACCTGAATGAGCCACATGAATAGAAAAGTGGACCAGGTCAGAAAAGAGTCACATTAAGGGGAAACACTCAGCTATCTTGACACCATGTGAAAGTCATCATGTGATGAGTGCTTGGCTTAATTTTAGGCAATCACTGACAATCCCTACTGTCCAAGGATTTTACAAGCTGTTCTTTTCATCAATGATTATAAAGGCTTCACTTCAACAGTGTCTGGCACTTCTCCCAGTCACTACTCAGCAGGAGTGATACCTGTTGAGGCTTCAGATTTTACTTGAACTTTCTTTGGCTTACCTCATACAGGCAAAGAAACAAATCATTTTCTATATCCAAGTGACACATATGCCATGAGAAAGCCCTGAAATCTTAGGAAAGAGATGATGATCAGGAAGGAAAGACTTGACATATCCAAAGAGAGCACACTACAATGAGAGACCACTGTGTGGTGTTTCCCAAACTGAGACAGTGAGGAAATGTGTTCAAGTAGGCAGTTAGACATGAGTTTGAAGCCCAGGGCTTCACACACACACACAGCTAAGGAAACGGATGAGATCACATGAGGAAAGAGTAAGAGAAGAGCCAGGTCCAGAAGAATAAAGTAAAAAAGCTGGTCAGTGTGGTAGGAAAACATTAGGGAGAACAGATACAGATGAAAGGCAAAGAGGGTTCTAAAAAAGTCCTGGATTTTGAGCTATAAGCTGTTGATGAAGACAACCTCATTTAACTTCAATTGCAAGAAGATCAGTGTCAATAAAGATTTCAAAATAGAGCCAGATTGAAGGAGAATGAAGAGTATATAAGGACTAAAAAAGTGGAAATTATGTGTGTACTGTGGTTTCAACAAATTTCAACATGACATGGAGCAGAGAAATGGGTTGGTAATTTGAGGAAATGTTAAATGGGCAAATTTCCTCTCTATCCATTTATTCTATCTTCCGCTCTGGCTTTTCCACTTTTCATTTTTCACATGGAAGCTATCAGATATGCAGGCTGATCGGAATGCTCCAGTATAGAAGGAAAATAAGGTAGGTTTTTGGAATAATAAATAGTAGAGACAAATTAAAGAGGAGGTACTGACCTTTGATTAAAGAAGGAACTCTTTTTTTCAATGGTGACAAGAAGAAGCAAGATAAAGATGTATAAATACAGGTAGTTAGCTGTTTGGTAGTGGGCAGATGGCAATATAGCCTTCTACCTATTAAACAAATTAGGCAAGATTGTCAACTAAGAGTACTTAAAAGGATTGGGAAAGGGGTAGTTTAAGGAAAAAAGAGCAACTGGTGAGAGTTGCTTTAAAGAATTCCAAATTGAATTATAGCAGAATTATTAAGTAGTTTTTAGAATTTATTTGAAACTTACAATCACAAAGTTATAATGAAGTCCATCATAAATATATGATTTTCTTTATGATTCAACAGGGGCATGTGTCCTGAAGAGACAGGAAAAATGAAACTTTTTTCAGATGCATGGTGGAAGGAAATGGCCAAAGAATCTGAGGGTATTTTGTGACCAGATTGAAATGATTCTCCTGTAAGATAACACTGCTTTTTCTGTGTGGAGCAACATGTTGCCACAAAGAACAGGAGGGTTGGTTTTGTGTAGGCTTTGTTGTTAGACTATGTGGGATAGCCTCCATTTCACTTCCATAGTTTCAAAAATCAATAAGCACTAATGTTTGCTGAAAAAGATGGTAGGTGTCATGTCAATTTCATAAGATATAGAGTAGACCTTAGTCCTTGAGTGTCCATGGAAATGCAAAACTCAACCATACTTCATGGGATAATCAAGCTCTAAGAGAAGAAAGGTCACCAGGGCAGAGAATGCTAAAAAAAATGTGAGATCAGGAAAGAATAGTAGGTCCATAAGACTAATGCCTTCCATAATGCAGACAAAGGTCATCTGACACTGTGAAAACAATCCTCTGATGGAAAATAGGTATGTGATCTATTTAGTGTGCTAAAGCTTCAGGACTAAGATTGTATTTAGTAATCACCAAAAAAAGCCACTTGCTGCAACACAGTAAAATAAAATATGCCAAGAACAGTGTTCTAATTTCAAGGTATCGTAATAACTGACTTTAGCTTGTCTATACACAGGCAAAATTAAAAAAAGGAAAGCTGTCAGAAATTAGCTCTTGGTAGTTAGAAATGGGAAGAGTGAAGTGCTTCCTTACTACAATCAGTTCACTTCAGTGGGTGATGTATTGAACACCTACTGTGTTCTAAGTACTGTGTTTATTCATAGAATTTTAAAGTATTGAGTTTATTACAAGACTTTCTGCTCCATTTATTCAGAGGCAATGTGTTCTGTTTATTATGTGCTGTGTACGCATCTCCATATGTATAATAAATCGTGTAATTTGCTATGCCAACTGTTATGCTCCTTAGACTATTAGTGTCTCATGAGATATTAATAAATGATTTGAAGAAGAAAATGTTTCTAAATGCAAATAAGTTTTGGAAACAGTAGGCTTAAACAGAGTTAAACAGGTTACTTTAAAACAGATGTCTAGAAAACTTTAAAGTGCTGATGTGAGCTCTGATTTTCTAAGAAAGGAAAAATAAAAAAATTCATCATTGCCAAAAACATTCGAGAAAAGGCAGCCTTTCCATGGAAAAACTTTTTAAAACATTTTATTATTATTGTTATCATTTTATGATACAGTTGCATAGGCTCCTGGTAGTTCCCTTATCCCAGCCCCAATCCCCCCCACATAGATACTCTATGTCATTACTAAAGTATAGTTCTTCATACTCAGTCATATGTCCATCATTGTAGGCATGGACAATGGCAGAGAGTCCAGCATCCTATTGTCAAGATATAGTGAACAGTTTCATTGTAAGTCCATCTTTGTCTGGAAGTAGAAATGCATACTACATTGTATCCTCACATCTGGATACGATAGTCTCCATTTTACAGCTACTGTACATCCCCTCAAATGAAAAGTCATACTATAAAATCAACAATAGAAAGAAAAATAGAAATTTACAATGCCATAAAGTTAAATAACATGTTACAAGATATGGCAGTCTCCATTACACAGCTACTATACTTCCCTTTAATGAAAAGACGCAAACAAAATCAACAACAGGAAGAAAAAAGAAATTAACAACACCATGAAGTTAAATAACATGCTACTAAATGACTAATGTGTAGCTGAACAAATGAAAATCAAGAACCTTCTTGAAGAAAATGATGCTACTGTATGATCTATGACTGATTGAATGATTTAATCAGAAGAAAGTGTTTTGAAGAGATGAATTGGTTTAGTATTCTGTTGTCATTTCACTGGGATGTTCTTCACATTTGCCTTCGGCTTTGTTGGGTGCTATTCCTCTTCTCTGTCAAGAAAACATCTTGAAGTATCAGCTGTATGGCAGGTTTGGAAGAGGCAAATTCTTTTAACTTTTCTTTGCTGTGGAAGAATTTTATTTTGTTTTCAAAGACAAAGGAAAGCTTTGCTGGATATGTTATCCTAGGCTGACATTTTTCTTTTAGGATCTGAAATATGTCACTCCATTGTTTTCTGGCCTGTAGAGTTTCCTGTGAGAGATCTCCTGTGAGTTTAATCGGTATTCCTATATATGTCAATTGATTTTTTTCATGTGCACATTTAAGGATCTTTTCCTTACACTCAATTGAAGAGAGCTTGATGATCATGTGTCTTGGTGAAGATTGCTTTTGATCAAGCCTGTTGGGAGTTCTGTGCCCCTCCTGGATCTTGTTTCCCAATTCTTTCTCCAGATTAGGGAAATTTTCCTTTATTATTTCATTAAATATATCTGTAAAACAGTTTCTCTTTCTGCACCTTCTGCGACTCCCATAACTCTTATGTTAGGCCTCTTAACAGTACGTTTCAATTCTTGAATACTTTTTTTGGCCTGATTCAGCTCTGCTTCCAGCTTTTTGTTTGCTTTCCCCTGATGACAGGAAATATATTCCAGTTCTGAGATTCTTTCTTCTGCTTGCTTCATTCTATTTTGGAGACTCTCCACTGTACTTTTAAATTGCTCTACTGTGTTCTTAATTTCTGATATATCAGCCTTGATTTGCTTTATTGCTTCCTTAAATTCTTTGAACTCTTGTATGTGCTTCTCATTGTTGATTAGAAGCTTTAATATGAGTTTTATGAATTCTGTGTCCCCCTATTTTCTCAATGTCTTCCTCAGTTAACTCTGAGGTTGGCATAGGGTTTTGCTCCTTTGCAGGGGAGTTTTCAATAATATTCATTGTGCTCTTGTCTCTTCTTTTGCTCTTGGTCATTGTACTTCTGGTTAGCAGAGTCTTCTCCTTGGGGCAAGTTTCTAAGCTATGTCAACCACAGGTCTACAGTTCCATTTTACTTACTGCAGTTGGTACACAGCTCTTTGCTTGTAGCCACTTGTGCCACAACCTCCAGCAAGTTCCAGGTCTGGGTTCTTATGTTACATTTCCACCAAGAACTCCATAGCCCCAACTCCTGGCTCACCACTCTCCACCTCCTGTGATCCCGTGCTGAGGCTGCACTGTTGTCTGTACAACCTTCCTCCCACTTCTAGTTGGAGCAGGTCCCAGGATTAGAGAGACACCAGGTGTCCTATATAATTAGGTTGTTGGTGGTACTGATCTTGCCGGAACCTGCTGGACGTTAGGTCTGGGTACCACATGGACCTATTTTGACCCGTACGAAGCCACAGTTGATGTTATTTACCTCTGGGACCAGTTCAATCCACAGAATTCAGTGCGTTCTCATGAGCTCAGCACATGCGCAGTTCACTGTTGTCCCCTGCAGTCCTAAACTTTTGTCACAGTGTACAAAATGACACCTGACGTGCCACTACTAGAGCTCTTGATCAGCTGGCTGTCAGGTCTGAGGGCTACCCAGACCTGTCTTAGGTGGAATCTGTAGAATGCTGCATTGCTGCAGTTCACTGAGTCAAAAACGAGTTCACTCCCAAGTCAGTTCATGCTTAGTCCTTTCCCTTGCCTTGGCCTCCTTATGCAAAATGGCACCCAATTTGGCTCTAGGGAGCTGACTGGGCTGTGAAATCCACCCTGTTCTCACACTACTCATCTGGGATCTGCTGCTCTGTCTCTGCTCGTGGTCAAATCAAATGGACCAGCTGGACAGACAGTTCTTTGTCTGGGTTCACCTCCCAAGCTCCCAGTCAAAGTCCCTTCCCACGTAGCTGCTGGTGGAGTCCCAGCTGCTAGTGAAGTTCTGATCATCGTTAGCTGAATGTCACTGGATTATCAGTCACTGCAACACCACACCGTTGTTTTCGCTGCTTTCCTGTGTCTGTCAGTCTCCAGGTACCCCTCTGCTCTTGTTCTGTCCTCTCCTATTTTCTGGAATGCGTCCTCCCTGCTTCATCCTGATTAAATGTTTTTCTGTCCACTTAAATGTGTCCTTACCCTATTGTGTCATCTTCATTGTCAATGGAAAAACTTTTAATATCTCAGATAATTCATGTTTTGTTACTTCATTTCTGAATCATTCCTTATTAATTATATTAAATAGAAACATATGTTATACATGTGTATTCATAGATGCTAATTACATTCTTCTAGTCCGCAACTTGTGGAGGTACTTCACCATCATTTAATTTTAAAGAAATAAATATTTTCATCATGCTTAAATATATTTCAATTAATAGAAAGTAGCAATAATTATAGTTGTACATATTTTTAGGTGTCTATTTAGGTTTTACTTGAAGGGTAGTTTCAGAGAGAAGGAAGGACAGAGGGAGAGAGAGATCTACCATCTGCAGGCTCTCTCCCCAAATGACCACAACAGCCAGAAGTGCGCTGAAGTCACTCGGAGCCAGGAGCTAGGAGCCTCCTCTGGGTGTGCCACATGGGTAGAGGATCACAAGGATTGGAATCATCCTCAGCTTCCCAGAGAGAAAGAACAGAGGTGGAGCAACTGAGACATGCACCTTCTCCCATGTTAGATGCAGTTGTCACAGCCGAATGCTTAGCCTGCTATACAACTGGACTGCCACCTCAGCTGCTTGTTTAAATGATGGAAAATAGTAAAACTTAAACAGTGAAATATTTTATCTTGAACCAGAACATATTTCAAAATGCTCTGGTTATTAGAATCCATATGATATTACAATCCACAAGAATATTTACATGATTTCAGAGCTGAGCATTCAGTGAAATAATCCTTGATGTCTTACCTGAACTTTTATCAAAAATGTCATGATATTAAAGAAACATTTCTTGAGTCACTCACAGAGAGCGAGAGAAATAGAGATTTTATACATTATTATCAGAACACTTCATACTCAGAGAAACTTATGCAAGTCAATACAATTGGATCAGCCCACTTTTACTATTTTAAGGCTTCATCCCACTTGAACATACCCATGTTTCTGGTGTTACAACAGCCATCCTCAGCTATGTAGAAGAAATCAAGTTTTAAGTAACCTCAGATATTACGTGTACCATATCATTTTTTAAGTGACACAACTGGCAGACCTGAAGATCATCTATAAGAGAAGTAATTCAGAGCCAAGTGACAATGAGTAAAGCATTTCTCTTTTAAATCACTCACTCCATCCACCCCAAATATATTAACATATTTCCTTGTTGTCTGGGACTCTGCTTCTCCCTACACTTCAAGATTTAGGAAAGATTTAAACTCTTCTCTGAAGACTTATTTGACTCAACCAGATCCTCTATCACCCATTTTGACACTTCCTATTTGAAAAACTGACTTTTTAATTAGGTTAATTTCATTGAAAACAAGGAACGAATGACTTACTCATTTTTAAGTACATGACACCAAGTCTATGCCTGACCCATGGGGATAGCTTAATAAATACTTGATAAACAAATATTGAATAAATCCTTAAAGTAGTGTTAATTAAATGTCATTAGTTGATAATTTAAGAAATAAAAACATAGATATTATCTGAGCTCATATCATCACTAGTAGCTTAGTTTTTCTCAGGAGCCTAAGTATCATCCTACCTTCCTTTCCCTGCATTAGCTGAACCTAAAATTGCATTTAATCAGAAGATGGTGTAGTATCTCGATCAACATTAGCCTTAAATCTCTGAAATGTATTAATATAAAAATCCTGCAAGGTCTGGATTAATTCTTCATAACAGAATGAATGTTAAAATTTGCATTTATACTTCATTGTCATTGATTCTGTTGAAATTATTCATTAAAATGGCAATGACTACAGGTGTTCATACTCACCGCAATGTTCCTTTCAAGAGAGTAAACTAAAGCCTAGAGATGCTAAACCAAACTACCTAATGTGACTCATATCGTTCCAAACCGAAGTCTTCTAGTTCATCTTTTGCATTTTTAGAAGTTATCATCTTGGGCCCAGCGGCGTGGCCTAGCAGCTAAAGTCCTCGCCTTGAACGCGCCGGAATCCCATATGGGCATCAGTTCTAATCCCAGCAGCTCCACTTCCCATCCAGCTCCCTGCTTGTGGCCTGGGAAAGCAGTCGAGGACGGCCCAAGGACTTGGGACCCTGCACCTGCGTGGGAGACCTGGAAGAGGTTCCACGTTCCTGGCTTCGGATCGGCGCGCACCGGCCGTTGTGCAGTCACTTGGGGAGTAAATCATCTGGCGGAAGATCTTCCTCTCTGTCTCTCCTCCTCTCTGTATATCTGACTTTGTAATAAACTGAATAAATCTTAAAAAAAAAAAAAAGAAGTTGCCATCTTAACGCTATTGGTTTCTGAAAAGGTGATAAGCCTTTTTATTTTCCCAGAATAGAGTGCATATAGATGGGCACCGAGTATTCAGCCAGATCCTACTAGCTACATGAAATTTATTATATAAACTTGCTAATTAGCCTCATTTACCGTGAGAAGTTCTGTAAGACCGAAATGTTTTCAAACATTCAAGCAGAGCATGTGTTTTTAATGCTTCTTTTGGGAATAAGAGCATTTGAAAAGTTTATGTTTAAAGTAATAAGTGGAGGCAATATAGTGACGTGCTTTTTAACACTGGAGTCAGAATGTAAAGCCAATAGTTTAACTGTGGCACGATTGATTTTGTAAACAACCTCATGTTATACAAGCAGTTGTATTATGAGCCTTGAACATGATTACAAAAATGAAAATATTAAAAAAGATTTTTCAATGATTACAAAAGTGATGATGTTGAAAATGACTATGATAAAAAGGACAAATATCTGCATGAAGAACTGAAACAATCAAGTTGTGAGCATAATGTTTTCTCTATTGCAGACATTTAATAAACTGCTGCATTGTTTGGACTTTCTTCGGCTCATATTTAAATTGTGGAAAAGGCTTAAGTATTTGTGGGGCATTCTTGAAGGCAATTTATTATAAACATATTGCAGGACAAAATAATTTTGGGGGTTGAACATAAAATCCCAAAGGATCTACGAAAATGTTAGCATGCAATAGATGTTCAAGAACTAGAATTTATTGAATGCTGAATAGAGTGCTTACCTAAATAGTTTTTGTGAGTCAGAGCAATGGACAACCATCCATTGTCTTACATTTCCTCAGAGATCAGTCTTTTAAATTTGCGGAGTTAAATATTTTGGCTTGTGTCAATTATCTTGGTTTTCACCATTTGCCAGCAACTACAAAAGAACTTTAATACTTCAATTTTGGCTTAGGCACAAATTATGAGGTTTGCAAAATGGAGGCCAACATACTAAAAAGCATACACTTTTCAATGTAGTTAGTGATTTTTCATAATCAAGTTCTAAAGTCTGAAATTTATTTTCAGGAGATGATATCACTGAAAATAAAATTAACCACTGGTCATTACTATGATAATGAAGCAATTGCATAAACTATGCTATAACTAAAATAGGCGAATTTGAGAAAATGTACACTTGTAAGACAGGAGTTCAAGCTGACGTTGATGAGCTTCCCATGACCACTCTCTGGACTACATTTAACCAAACTCTTTTCTACTAAAGTATCCTACCAGTACTTAGGTATAAATTTGCACATGGCTCTGAAATGTTAACAATTGTGTTATATTTCCATTGGAAATAGGAAAGTATAATTTGTAAAATGATTCCATTAAGTATGTTAGCCTGCTAAAAAAAGAACATAACAAAACTAAGATATCAGCATGGAAGAGCTTACCAAACAATTCATGGCTCTCAATATCAAATTCAGCTAGAATGTCAGGAGCCTGTTGAAACATTTCTCTAAAGCGCTAAGTAGCACATTCTAATACAGGGATGGGAATATCCTTCCTGTATGCTGTTTTATCATGCACCAGTATTTATTTTTTGAAGAAACATATAACCTTACATAATGTAAAACAAAACAGAAAGCAGCATCTTCAGACCTTTATCTCATATATATGTTAACCTTTCAAGTTAAGCAACATGTAAAGAAGGTTACAGTAACATTCAGACCAAAATGAAAATGGCTGGAAAAAATCGCCTTGCTGAGATACCTGAGGGAAAAACAACACAAGTTTTCAGGTTGGCAAAACCAAATCAACCTCAATTTTGTCTTCATAAATATTTTGGCCAAAAGTGTAAAAATATATTGTTTCTTATAAGCTTGAATTGTGCTAATACACCAGATATGCACAAAGTCATGTTCATGGCTGAGTGTCAGTTAATATGGTGTTCCTTTTCCTAATATGACACTCTCCCAACCTTCCAAGCCAAGGTATGATGACATATACACTGCGGACAAGAACTAAACGCTGGTGCCAATTGGAAGAATTAAAACCTTCTATTACAACATTTCTGAATCACCGATGAACATTAAGTCATTAGTGGATGCAGTGAAATCTGAAAAGTGATTTTCTCTTAAAAAAAAAAAGCGGTCTGGTTTATCCACTATAACAGTTTCATGGGAAGCAAATTGTAAAAATTATATGAACATTATTGTAAGTCATGAGTAAGGGCTAGTTAAAAGTGTAGAAAACCAGGGCGTTGCTTTCAAAAGAGGCAATAACTATAGGATTAAAGAATGAAAGCTTTTGGGATTGGCTCATTTCCCTTAGCATTATGGTTTCCAGTTTGGCCCATTTGGCCACAAAGAACTGCATTTTGTTTTTTTTAATAGCTGAGTAGTATTCCATGGAGTAGATGAACCATAGCTTTCTTATCCAATCCTCTGCTGATGGGCATTTTGACTTGCTTCCATGTTTTTGCAATTACTGATTGTGCTGCTATGAACATAGGAGTGCATGTTGGTTTCTCATAAAACAAGTGTTCTGGATATATTCTTAGGAGTGCTATTGCTGGATCATACGGTATGTTGATTTTGAGTTGTTTGAATGTTCTCCATACTGATTTCCATAGAGACTGTACCAGCCTGCATTCCCACCAGCAGTGGAGTAGGGTTCCCTTTTCCCCGCAACCTCGCCAGCAAGTGTTGTTGGTGCTTTTATTCATGTGGGCCAGTCTTACTGGCGTTAGGTGGTACCTCATTGAAGTTTTAATTTGGATTTCCCTTATTGCCAGGGAACTTGAGCATTTTTTCATATGTTTATTTGCCATTTGGGCTTGTTCCTTTGTGAAGTGTCTGCCCATTTCCCATTTCCCGTGCTCATTTCTTGAGTGGCTTGTTTGTTTTGACATTTTGGTTGTTTTGTAGCTAAAACTGAAATGTCAATGAGGTGGTCACAGAAGGTGGTTAAGAACTCGCATTTACTTTTAACATATTGGTTACTCATTACTATGTCAATTAATTCCATAATGATGTAAATTTTTGCTGATGGTATGTTGGAGCTTTTAATTGATCGGGATGATACTCTGCTGGTTCTGTCTTCAGACCAGAGAGAGTATGCCTAAGAAGCAGTTGAACTTGACTGGACAATAAGATGCTGGACTCTAGGTTTGGTATATGCTTGCAATGGGGGAATCTCAACTGAACTTGAGCTATGGTTATGCAAGAAGGTGGAGGAATCCACCATGGTTGGAGGGTTTGGGGAGGGGTGGGGAGAATCCCAGTACCTATGAAACTGTGTCACATAATACAATATAATTAATGAATTAAAAATAATAAATAAATTAATTTTAAAAAAATAAAAGCAACCTATTTGAGAACTTTTATTCTAAAGTCTTTCAATATGCAAATGCAGAACTGCTAACATGTGTAATGTATTTATTTGTCAGAATTAATAGAAAATATGCTGACTTATTCCAGGAAAGGTAAAATTAATTGTTAAGAGCAAAAGGGTAACTGCCATTCATAGTTTTCCTTAGTAGGCATTTTTAGCACCATCTCTCAGATATGCTTCCATCAAGTGTTTTATTATTTTCTATTTCCTATTCACTACTGCCACTTGGTACTGAAGGCCAGGAGGCTTCCTTTTTTGCAAGTCAGGATGCCCTGGTTGAGCAGCCATGATAATCTCTTCCTGCTGTGTTACATGAAGGCAATTTAAAAAGTTCATAGAAACTGTGATTAAAAGATAAGTATTGGGGTGAGAGGAGCACTATAAAGTGCTGGCATTTCATATGGGCTACAGCTCAATTCTCAGCTGTTCCACTTCCATTCCAGCTCTCTGCTAATGGGTCTGGAAAAGCAGAGGAGGATGGCCTAAGTCCCTGGGCCCCTGCACCCAACTGGGAGACCCAGAAGAAGCTCCTGGCTCCTGACTTTGATTTGACCTACTCCTAGCCATTTCAGCCATTTGGGCCGTGAAGCTGCAGATGGAAGATTTCTGTCTCTATAACTCTTCCAAGTAAACAAAAATTAAAATTTAAAAGAATATATATATATATATATATATATATATATATATATAATAGTTGAAAGCCACACAAGCCACACAAGCTTTTTTGAATTGTTCCATGAACTTTTGAAAACCCTTGTACATTTTATTGCTTGTTTTCACTCTGTGTCTGTACAAAAATGGAAATTCTCACCAAAATGATCATTGCCTTTAAGGTCTTTATTTTGCAAAGTAACATATATTTGAATTCAACATCACAAACCATAATAATGCATTTAGTGTCATAGTTTGTGGAAGAATTTGTACAACATTGTAATAACTGCTTTCACTTTTATGTATTAATAATATAGAATCATAGAGTCTCAAGGAATCACATTTTTCAGTTAGACATTCTATCACTGGAGCACAAGTTAGTAAAACTGAAAATGTGATGGTCACAAACTTTCAATGATACAGCTCTAAGTTACAATAGAAAGTATAATGATTAGTTTTCATTAACATTCTTGTGGGATGAAAACAAATTTATATATGTGTTGTTGATAGATGATAGAAAGATAAGTAGATAGATGCATGGATATTCAAACTTCTTAATGTCTTCACAGAAAATTTAAAATACTCTCAGAGTATAGAGTTATCTCTACAGCATGAGCAAGTTTTTCTCATTTTTAGTTGAGTTTTGGTAGCTGTTACACTTTAAGGGCAAGTAAGATTTCTTCTATCTCAGAATCTACCTAGCTTTTATTTCCTGTTCTATCATGAAGGGGAACACAGTTCATTTAACTGATCAAATTATCAGGTCTTACATCACTCCCAGTCATATTGGGTAGTTTTACCAGGAGGTAAAATGAGGAGTTCCTGTAACTGCAGCTTTTATGAACGTATCCTCTTCTCCCTCACCACTTTGCTAGGCATGCATGAAAGCTGGTGACCTGGTCCACTCTGCAGCAGACATTGACACGCCAGCCTGTCCTCACTCCTTACACTAGGACCTCTCTTGTGGCTTGGCTATTCCTCACCCAGATGTGGCAAGACCAGCATACCTAGGTTGAGGATGTAGAAAGAAGGAAATAAGTTTAGCCAACCAAATCATATGATGAAAATAAACAGCTCTATGAGAAATGAGAATGTTATTAGAAAAAGTGATACAAGATTTTGGGCATATTTTGCTGGGATGATACAAAGTAATTTCCTCCTCATAGTCTGTATTAGGAGACTTGCAATAAGTACATACAATATTTTTGAAGTTTTAAAAATTTAAAGTTATAATTCTAATGCATTTCTCTTAAACAGTATACCAAAACTGGCCTGAAGGGAACTCATTTTCTTCCAGCTTGTGGGTTTATCCTTAGAACATGTCAGTTTCTGTCATACAATTTTAGCTTTTCTTATATTGGTCATTTGGTTTAAAATGTTCTGAAAATTCAAGTCTAATATCATTAGTTGCATCAAAAAAATCCACTAAAACCTAAGAATCACAAGTTAATCCATTTAATGCAAAAGGAGGGATTTGCTGCACTTATCACATTTTGAAAGTTTGCTGTTTACTGATTATGATCCTTCAGAAATCATTTGAACAGTATTTAGCATATAAGTAGATACAATCATTAATTAAATGTAGCATTTATTCACAACATATTAATGCTGAATTCTGATTAATAACAATTGAAATTAAGAAATCAAAAAAGGAGTACCTTTTATTTGCAAACCTGAGTTTCCCCTTCTGCACATACAATAACTAAGAGGCAGAATCATGTATGCATGAACTAATGAATGTGCTGTGGCCTTGTGAATTTCTAAACATTTCAGGTTCTCAAAATTTTTACCTGGAACATGAATTATGCTACTATAAAATTATGTAAAATTTAAACTTCCAATTTAATAATCATTAAGTCTTAATAAATAATAGTAACTATTTGGTGAGATATTTCCCTGTTCCAGTTGTAGATCCAATTGTTTAGCATGCATATGTTCATGATTTTCATTTAATACTCAACAATCTCAACAAACCAATTAAGGCAAAGTTTACCTTTTAGCACCTATTCTATAGCTGAGAAAATGCAAACATAGGAGTACAACTCTCTCCACAAAGTAACAACTTAAGGGGCAGAGCCAGGATCTAGAGCAACTTAATTCACTGTACAACCATTACTCTTTAGTTATCATCAGCCATAAATATTGGCTTACAACAACTGTTTAGAAAGAATCTTTTCCTGCACATTGATCCATTCTACTGCAGAAGAACATCTCTGTCAGTACAGTTTTTTCTGTCTGCATAATAATGAAATATAATGTATTCTCTTTTTAAAATCTGATATTTTGGTTCATTTCTGTTAAATCTTTGCCTCAAATTCCCCCTTTAAATTAAAATTCCTCCCTTGTATAAAAAAGAATCTCTAACCTTTAGACACATTTTCTTTGCAAATTTGGTACTGATGCTCTTTTTGCAATTTTAATTTTAAGTTTAACATTAATTAAAATTTAATTTAATATTAAATTAATTTTAATATTGTTCACGTGATTTAGAGGGATGCATGCCCATATGGAGATGGTGGGTGGGATAAATGTTTAAGTTCTTTTCTTTTTATTTTCCTGATCTTTGGGAAAGGAAGGAAGAGGACAGCTCCTTGCTGTCAAACTACATAAACATCAGAGGATGGGAGACAGTCAGTTGATGACACCCTAGAGACCCCAATGTGGGGAAGAATGTTCCAAGCTTGTTATTTGAGTGTTTTTGCTAGTTCTGAGACATTGTGAGCTTCACTGCAGCAGGGTTGAGAAAATCTTTCCGATGTCTATTGGCTGACTGGGTCTACCTCAGTTTGCACCCATAGACCCAGATACTTGCTACAAAGCTTGGTCAAGAGAGTTCTCCAACTTGTTCTGCTTTCCATCCTCTGGTGAGGCACTTGATATCCTCTGCTAGTCTAGACAACCTAGCTGTCATGTTCCCCGAGTGCCACTGGGCATGGTATCCACTACACAGGCATCAGAAACTGCAGGGGCCCAATCCTGATACAAACACTCCAATGTCAGACCATATATCTGTGATTTTACCTCTGGCCAGGATTTGAATCTAGTAATCTAGTGTCCTCTAACAAACCTCACCTGGGGTGATCTCATATTTCACCCATGTATGCCAGCTAGTACAGGGTCAGGTTCAGTCCATCTACCTGCACCAGCCAACACATACACCACTGAATGCAGCTGCCTGGTCAGTTCCATCCCCTGCTCCAATTCTCATGTGAAACAGTGGATGCTACAATCATGCCTAGGTTTGCCCACCCCCAGCCCAGGCTCTTGTGCTCCCCAGTGGGAGCTGGGGCTGAATATTGGCATTCCCCAAGTTCTCCTACAAGGCCATCACTCAGCACTGATCTCACACACACACAAGACGGTAGCATGGAACTTCTTGGCATGGTCTGCTCTCAGTCCTGACCCTTGAATGTGCTGGCAGGTATTGCAGCCTGGCACTTCCCAGCTCCTGCTCCCACAAGTGTCAGGTGGATTCCTATCAGTGAGTTCCATGGTCCAGCCTGGGTCAGCCAGTCATCTTCTCCAGTTCTCCTGTAAACCAACAGGTACTGCAGGGACACATAGGTGAGTGCACATGTCCCCCAAAGAATTTGCTCCCAGATTTGGTTCTTTCACATTGTAGTGCATACTGCAGTCCATCCTGATGTGACCCAGCCCCTGCTCAGACTCTCACAGGTGGGTACCATGGCCTGGCCCAACCAAGTACGTCCCCCAGGCCCAGCCTTCACATTTGTTGGTGGGCAGTGGCCAATGCTACTTAGCTTAGCTCAGCTCTCTCATGTGGGGCAGGTGCCTTGGCCTAACCCAGACACACCCTTCAGGTTTCCCACTCTAAATCACCACATCTCAGCTCCCTTGCCTACCTGCAAATACAGTTGCCCAGTTCATGGAAACCCATAGAAGTCATTCCTCTACTGTCAAACATGCCCTCAGCCATTCCTGCTCCAACATGTTCCCAGACCCCCTTTCCCAGGGAAGTCTACAGCCCTTCCCTGCCCTGGTGGCTGGAGTGGCATGCCATGGCCCAGTGTTCCCCACCTTCCCCATATATCTTTTTTAAAAAGTAGAACACGCAACTATGCTGGCACACTGGTATAGTTAACACAAACTTAGCATTATCCAGGCACAGAATGCCTACCAGCTATTGGGTGCTTTTCTCCTAGCAGTCTAATACTTGCCTAGTTACAAGGAAACCTAGACAGCTGCCTATTACTATGACTGATACTCTTTCATTAAAAAGCACTGAAGAGATTTGGCAGGAAGAAAAGAATCTTGTTTACTAGTTTCCATGTCCTTAGTGGGCAATTTTGCAACACATAATGCCTAGCACAGCCCTTAGATTGTCTCAGAGCAGATTGCCTTTAATGAGACATTGCTAACACCTTTCCCCAGCAATTTAGAAAACGCATTTTTAAATTCTATCATCATGACATCATAGACCTCTCCACTATCCAGTTACCAAGTCTCTGAACAGAACTTGGATCTAAGCCTTGAAGCAATGGGGGCTTTTCCTTTGGGGTCCATTTCAATCTTAGCAGCAGCTACCTCTTAAAGCTACAATTTGCAGATTCATCTGAGTTTTTTCAGTTTTTAGTGAAAATCTCATAGAACAGCAATTTTCTGATACCATTAATCATGCATTATGCTAATTGTCTATTCATATTACTGTGTGGTCTCTATCTCCTAATTGGGCTCTGACAGATGGAGATAGTTAAGCCAATGAGAAATTGAACTAAAAGTAATCTTGTAGGAAGTGATTAACTAGATTTTTAAGAGGACTTCAAAAGATTTATGGAAAATGGAATTAAAAGTGTGAGTTGATTTTGGTGTTAATCTTTCTAATTTCTGCATAATTCTTTTTCATAATACATATATATATATTCCATATATTACGAAAGAGAAATTGCATCAAAAACCCTTTTTTTTCCAACTTCATTTTCTATAAGTATTTGTAAACCATAAGATTTGCTTTCAAAATTTATTAGGAAATACACACAAAATGTGTTTTTTCACAAAATGTACAATAGTTTCTTATTTGCTTTATTTATAATTGTTAGTTTACTTGGAAAGAAATGTTCAATATAAAATATAAAATAAAATATAAAATAAATTCAAGTTTAAATTTTTAATATTTTTACCTTATAGAATGGAAATCTTTTACCTATGACTTTACTTTCTATTGCAGCCCCTTTTAATGAGAGACAAATAAAGAAAGCACCTAGCAAGCTGGTTATAACTGACTGTGATAAAGCATGTAAGCTAACATTTTTTTATTCAAACAATACTAAAAATAGCAAATTTAATGGATGTATGCCACAATCATCATCTGACTTTGCAATGTTAGGTATATTTAAATTGCTTTTTATTTTGGCAGTAAATATAACCCAAGTCCTTATTTCACAAAGCTCTAGAAATGTTTCAAGCCAAAAAGAAAGAAAAAATATTAGTTGGGTTTAATTCCATTCAGCCAGTTATGCCTAGGGAAATACATATTGGAATGTAGGAATGTCAAGTCTCATATGTTTGAAGTGAGAAATTAATCAGAAAGTGGTAAGTTTGTGGAATTCCATAAGATGGCTATTGGTAAGTAAAAATCCATAAAAGTTAAATGCAAGGCAAAGCTGGCAGTAGGTAACGGATCTTCAAACACAATGAGCTTCATCACAGGCCTAACCCTATTCAGTTACCACGACTGCATAGCAAGCACTAAGAAGTGCTTATTGAGGACTTCACTGCCCATTGAAAACATATGACTCTTAAAACTTTTGTTTATGCATAGAAGTGTGACTTTAAGGATTGGAAAAATCTGAAACTTAAGACCACCCTGTGCTGTGATTTTCTCAGTTCTCATAAAATAAACTACATCTTACTTTGTCATTACTTAGAAAGAAGACCACCAAAGAAAATCCAAGGTGTGACTACATTCAGCGATTCAATAAATAACCCCTTTTTGGAATCAACATTTAATATTGGCTTCTAAATAGCTTTCAAAGCTGTCCCAACCACACACATAGTCTATAAGGACGGCTTTGGTTCCCTGATTTCTTATTTGGACGCTGACCCCTGGCAGATAGTGGAGAAGTCAGAGATTGAAAGTGAGAATGCTGCAACATTCCTTCAATTCTATTGGTACAGGGAAGGAGTAGGTTTGGTGTGCTATTTGTACACATGCTTTCTGGATGGAATTTTGGTTCCTTCATTTGATACTTTTAGCCTTAGGCAAATCACATTTGTTTTGAGCCTTGGAATCTTCATCCATAAAAAAGAGATAATAATTCAACGTCATAGGCCTCCTATACGGAGTAAGTACAGTCGTATATGTTAAGTGTCCTGAACACAATAAATTAAATGTCACTTCCTTTCCCTGTTCATTTTCATTCTTGAAAAGTTGTTTTTGCCAAACATCAATTTAATGTTCTGGCAAGATCTATGCAACAATAGGAAGAAGATGGAAAGACATAAAAGCTTGAATTAAATAATGGGGAGCCAGGGACAGAAAAAACAGAGAGCAATGTAGAGTCAGAATGAAATGTGTTGCTGTTCCAAAATTCTTCTTCTTTTCTGTGTTCTAAGGTTTCTATCTTTAAATTTCTTGACACAGAATAACAACTTTCAAAAAACATCAAACAGAATATAATTCATACCATCAAATATCAGGTTATTTGAGAAACCTTTGGTTTCAGGAATTTTTTTATTTATAGAGCATGTGTACTACTAGGTTAATAAACAAAGAAATGCCAACATGACATGAAAAATTCTAAGTATTGGACACCATTATTCTATTTTAATGCACGTAGCATAAAACCAGTCACACTAACTTTCTGACAATACACACACACACACACACTAAAATATCTATAGTGCTACTTGTATGATTTGTTTCCCTTTCTCTTAAACCACTTAAGTCTAAAAGACTTAATTAGGTTATTATCAGTGGTTAATTGTAAAGCAAAGTAGGAAAAATCAGCTTAAAGCAACTTAAAGCAAATCAAGGAGCAGACACTTGACACACTGACTAAGATGCTCCTAGGGAAACGTGCACCCCATATTGGACACTTACGTATGAGACCTGGCTCTACTTCCAGCACAGTTTTCTGCTAGTGCAAAGCCTGGGTGATAGTAGCGGTGGCTCAAATAGTAGGGCTCCTGCCACGCACATGGAATTCATGGGCTGCGTTCTTGGCTCCCATCTTCATATTGGCCCAACACAAGGCATTGAAGCATGTCAAGGAGTGAACAGGAGGATGTCTTTCACATAGATAGATTAAAATTAGATTAATTTAAGCCAAGTCAAGTTTTAAAATTACTGTTTTCAGATGTCAACATGTAATTCATAAAAAACATTTCTGTAATACATAAAAAACATTTCCAGTCAAATCAGAAAAGAGGTCATTTATTTGGCTTTGATTGATTTGTACATCAGAATTTTTACAGCACACAGTTTAGATTGCAAGAGCCTTTATATATTTTATTTTTAATTTAGAAATTATTTGAAACTAAGACACAGAAAGAGGAAAAGAAATAAACAAGGAGATTTCCTAACCACTGATGCTCTACATCAACTGTCCACAATCTGTGGGATCATCTGGGACCAAAGCAGGACACCCAGAACTTCAATCCAGATCCTCCACATGAGTCATGAAACCTGTTCTATGAGCCGTCATCATTGTTTCCCAGGGTCTGTGCATGAAGGTAGCTGGACTCAAAAGCCAGATCTGCGAACCAAACCCTACTTCTCAGATATGGAATATGGATATTTTAACTACTAATCTAAATGCCCAGCCTACAAACGGTTTTAGAACTTATGAGATGACTAAGTGATCTATTATGATAACCAAATCCATATTATACAATAAAGATCATGCATGCTTATATTTTGTTCTTCTGTATAAACTACCTATGTAATATTCACATTCTTACGTTTGCCTACAGTGTTTCCTCAATGAAAGATTGGTGATAACCTGTAGCCAGTGTGGGCATCAAAATAGCACTTGTCCCTTTTAGATTATTCTATGTTTGTCTTGTTCTTGTCCAATGCAGTCTGATCTTTATCAATAAATCTCTTTTTTTGGTTCATGGTCCTTAAATACTGTTGTCAGTCAAATGTTGTTAACCTCATATTGTTTTTCTTCATTTCACAATCAACTACTCTGCAAAATCAGTATTCTGCAGCCCCCTCTGGCATGGTCAAAAATTATGACCCTTTTCCTCAAGCACTGTACTCAATCCTAAACACTTCATGAATAATCCATTTTCTACCCTTTAACAATAGTGTCAGTCACTAAAACATTCAGTGTTGTATGAATGATGTGCAATCTAAGATTTTAGTATATTTTAGCATGGTACAAATGATTCTGATGAGAAATAGAAGTTATTAAAATAGCATACCCTCAAGTTTCATTAAAATGGCTGAAATCAGTATTCCAATACTAGGCCATGTGATCTATTTTCTATGAAATAAGACTTCACTCTGTCTCTTGAAAATTATGCACTATGAGAACATGTTTAAGGCCAACTAAGAGATTATAATGTTTAAGAAACGTTTGTTTTATGTGTACACAAAATTAACAAATATTTGAAAAATGTGACTAACAGTATTAAAAGATGGAAAGCTCTGAAAACTAAGAACACATAATGTGCTTTCCAAGTATTCACAAAGTCACAAGGAGAATAAAGGATATGAAACATGGAAGAAAAACAGAAACGTAATGACACACAGGAGCATTTTATTTTTCTTGGCAAGAAAGCCAGGGAATAATTCAGAATGCAATAGTTAATTTTTTGACTTGTTATTTTGAAATAATTTCAAACTAAAGAAGGATCCAAATAGTACAAGAGTGCTCTTAAATCCTTGACTGAATTTTTAACTTCTTGTAACATTTATTTTATCATTTTATCTTCTAAACAGTTTGCTTCTTAATCCTTTGGAAAGTCCTTTCCAAAAGGAGGATATTTGCCTGTATAACCCCAGTACAAAGATAAAATTCAGTAAGCATTACATTTAAACTATACATTTACCTAATTTTATTTCAATCTATAATCCATGTGTCTTTATAACACTGCTGTCTTTACTCCAGATTCCAGTCTAGGATAATGTTTTTCATTTACATGCCATATTCCTTTAGTTTCATTTAATTTGGAAAAAACATCCCAGTCTATGTCATTGATATTGATGTTCAGAGAAACAGAAATAAATACAAATATGGCTGTAGATATATAGATATATGTATCTGTATTATTAGAAACCATAAGACTTTTCCAAAGCCACCAACTCCAAAAAAAAAATAGTGTGCATTTCCTTCTTGTCATCCTTGTTCCATATTTGTGTCTACCTCCATGGTGAGAGTGCTGTCTCCGAACACCATCAGTATGTTCATATTCTTGACAAATTCTAAATTAAAAAAGAATTTAATGTGAGTAGAAAAACAGCAACCTACTAAAATAATTGAAGATGTAGAACAAAGAACAATATTCAAATTATTTAAATTATTTGTTACTCCTTTGATATTATCATGCAATTACTAGAAATACAATGATTTCCTGGAAACACTGTATTTATTTTGGGGTTCCCCTCCCATTTTGTTGATTGATTTATGTGTATGTACAGTACCTCCATGCTTCCATATGTCAAAAGCATGATTACATATGAACTCATACAGAAGTATCTGTCTCTCTTAGCCCTTGAAGCCTATTGCTCCCCTAAAAGAGGTCCACTGTTTACCTTTTGAAAATAGCAAGCAGCTCTACACTTATTTAATTATTGTCCCATCTTTCTTAATAATAAACACTCAGAGGAACATTTTTAACAACAAAAACAGAAAAATTTTAAATGTATTTTACTTGAGGATTACAGAGAAAGGAAGGGGAGAAACATAAGGAAAGATCTTTCTTTCATCGACTGTGCCAAACCCCAAATAGCTTACATAGCAAAGGCTGGGTCAGACCAAAGCCAGGAGTCAGAAGCATTACTTAGGACTCTCACATGGGTGGCAGACCAAACACTCTGGCCATCTTCCACTGCTTTTCCAGGCACGTTAGCAGGCAGCTGGATTCAAAATGGAGTAACCAATACTCCAATCATTGCCCATTTGGAATACCAGTGTCATAGGCAATCTGATGCATTGCTTTACCCATTTAAAATTCATACTAGAAATAGCTTTCTATCACACTTTTTTGGTGGTTGCATAGTATTCCATCCTATATTTGCAATGGTTTTAAAAATCAATTTCTTACGTTGAGGCATTTAAAATTTGCAAATACAAGCGAGGCTATTGTTAATAACCTTGGGCATATATAATTCTGTGATTAGAATTGTGTCATCACAGTAAATTCCCCAAAATAAGATTTTTCAGACCAAAAGGTAATGTATAAATAGAATTATTCTATTCTAAATCACTTAATATCATCAGTTAACATTCTGATGTTGTTTTGTCTGCAATTGCCTGGTATATCTTTCTGCATAATTTTATATCTAGTCTTTGTGAATGCATATTTGGTGCATACTGTATTAACAGTAACAGTTGTAGTTTGCTGTGTCTGTCATGTTTTTAAGATTTATTTTTATTGGAAAGGCAGATTTACAAACAGAAGGAGACACAGAATAAAAGATACTCCAACATAGGTTCACACCCCAAGTAATCCCAACAGCCAGATATAAGACAAGCTGATGCCAGGAGCCAGGAACTTCTTCCTGGTCTCCCATATAGGTTCAGGGACCCAAGGCTTTGGCACACACTCTACTGTCTTTCCAAGCTGTAATCAGGAAGCTAGGTAGTAAATGGAGCAGCCAGGATATGAACCCGGACACATATGATATGCTGGCACTTGGAGGTGCAGCATTAGCAACTTGAGCTATTGCCCTAGGCCCTGTGGCAGTCAATTTTTTAAATCATTTTTATTTTCTTTTTATAGGTGATTTAAACTCACTTTTCAATACTGGTATATTTATCAACAATTCTATAATCCAATTGTTATTATAATTTCTTAGATTCATGTTGCATTTACTCTGTTGTTGTTCAACTATGTGAAATGATTCTTTGCTTTACTTAAAAGTAATTTTTGGTTTAGTAAAGTTTCGCAACCAATATTCACACCTACTTTTCATAAAAAATAATGATCATAAATAGTAAATAATTTGGCTTAAAACAAAAGTTTTTAATACGAACAAATACCTACATTTTACACAATGAACTCAGTATTTAAAGGGTTTGGGACTTTAGGCTGCCATGGCAGAATGCCCATGCTGAAATCTCACCCAGGAGATTTGTGTACCAAATTCTTCTTGCTTCTACTGAAGCAAGTTTGTAAATAAATGATCCTGCAGGATGAGGGTTCAGAACTCTTCTCCTAACTGTCCATAAAGCTCAGGTTATTACGGGCACACTCCCTCATCCCAATCTCTGCTTTGCTCCCACACTGTTATTTTGATACAGCTGAAAGTTCACCTCCCCAGCTCAACTCCAGTGCCTCCTAATGAGAGACAGGTAACACTATCCAGGCATCTCCCAGCACAGTGATCCGAACACCACCGCTCTGCACAGCCTGATTTATGTCAGTTTGGTTAAAAATCACCCACTTGCTGAACCCCCTGTGGAGAGGTGTGTGCTGGCATCAGGCCACAGCTCTCTTCTCCTTCTTTTTGTTTTCTTCTCCCTACCCAAAATCTGTGGTCAGAGGGATGTGCTGCGTATTTGTGAAATTACCCTCATAGGAACACAGAGAAGAACTTTGGCCTCCTTGAAATAATTTACACCTAATTTAGTTAAAGGAACATAAATGATGGGACTGCTTTATAGCATCAACAAAAAGCATCACTTACAAGTTTTTTAAGGTTCTGTTGGAGAACATGTAGCAAACACTTTCTATCTTTTGGACCCAGGAAAATCTTCCAGAGTAAGAGATTATTTTTGACAATATGGTTCTAAAGCCTTAAGAAAAAATAAAAAAGTCAGGGCAGATGGCCTGCGGCCAGTCAGGAAACCCTTAATCACCCAGAAAAACAAGGAACAGGAGAGGTCATTATTCTTAGCAGGCTGGACTGTAAAACAATGTTTTTTAAGTCTTCAGATTTATAGCAAAGCACCTTGAAATATCTCAAGCAATTATGAAGAATAAAACCACTCCAAAAGGCATTATGCAAAATTTTCTTGCTTGTTTTCCTTATACAAACAAAATTGCCTCACTATCTTCTAAGCTCACTAGAAAGCTTTCCTATTATTTCCATCACTAAATTCTTTCACCATGGCAGATTTAGCATGAAAAAATAATTAATCGTAAACATCATGATAATTTAATGGAAGGAGAAATCATCCAGGGACAGTATACATACACTTATTCATTTTCAAGCATAAAATTTGGCTGTAATATCTTCCACCTGCAAGTGTACAAAGACCAGTGGAGATGGACTAGCAGGCCATCAGGTGGGTGGGCCACATTGGAACAGAAGTCATAAATCCTACAATGAAAGGCAACAGCAGAGATTAAAAAGAAAATGAAATTGATACTTACAGTGCCTTGCAATGTCCCAGACTCATTGTGCCTAAATTCTTTCATTGTACAATTGTATTGTATATATCTTGACTCTTTTCATACATCCACCATGAGGCAAAAGGAACATTACCTATACTTTTATAAGTGAAGAAATTATGCTTTGCTAAAAGGTTTGCTCACATGGCTGGCTAACAAAGTTACAATTTATTTTCAAAGTGCATGTTTCCAAAATGCCACATATAAACTGTGACACATCAAAATAGGAAATAACATTTTTTTAGAAGACACCTATTTATTTAAAAGTTACCAAAAGAGAACAAGATCAAGACGCAGAGACAGAGAAAATCTATCATCTACTGTTTCATTCCCCTTGTGGCTACCACAGCCACGGCTGGGCTCACCCAAAACCAAGACCCAGAAATTCTATCCAGGCCTCTTTTGCTGATTTCCTGGGTATATTAGCAGGGAGCTGAACTGGAAGATGAACAGTCAGGCAACAACTTAATCTACTGTCACATTGGCCTTGAAATAACATTTTATCATTTTTCTTATATTACCATTTATATATTACTTTCACTTCCAGTATATTCTTACCAAAATAGTTGTGATTAATATTTTTACCTTTAAGGGAGGAGGAAAATAAATATGGAGAAAATCAGTAAATTGAACTTCTTACCTACATATTCATGAATCTTACACTATAAAATGTATGATCAGACATGAGAGACACTGTGAAAAAATCTTTCAGAAACAGCATGAAGAGGGCCCGGCGGCGTGGCCTAGCGGCTAAAGTCCTCGCCTTGAAAGCCCCGGGATCCCATATGGGCGCCGGTTCTTATCCCGGCAGCTCCACTTCCCATCCAGCTCCCTGCCTGTGGCCTGGGAAAGCAGTTGAGGACGGCCCAATGCATTGGGACCCTGCACCCGCATGGGAGACCCGGAAGAGGTTCCAGGTTCCCGGCATCGGATCTGCGCGCACCGGCCCATTGCGGCTCACTTGGGGAGTGAATCATCGGACGGAAGATCTTCCTCTCTGTCTCTCCTCCTCTGTGTATATCTGGCTGTAATAAAATGAATAAATCTTTAAAAAAAAAAAAAAAGAAACAGCATGAAGACAGGAAAAAAACTGAAATCACAAAAATGATTAATTATTAAGGCAGTAAAAATAAACTTTCAGGGCCCAGCGGCGTGGCCTAGTAGCTTAAGTCCTCACTTTGGGCACACCGGGATCCCATGTGGGTGCCGGTTCTAATCCCAGCAGCTCCACTTCCCATCCAGCTCCCTGCTTGTGGCCTGGGAAAGCAGTAGAGGACGGCCCAAAGCTTTGGGACCCTGAACCTGCCTGGGAGACCAGGAAGAGGTTCCTGATTCCTGGCTTCGGATTGGCATAGCACCAGCCCGTTGCGGCTCACTTGGGGAGTGAATCATCAGACGGAAGATCTTCCTCTCTGTCTCCCCTTCTCTCTGTATATCTGACTTTGTAATAAAAATAAATAAATCTTTAAAAAAAGAAGAAAATAAACCTTCATTCTGAGGAGAATTAACATGCAGTTCAGAGTAAAAATAAAGCAGGAAATATGTCGTACCCCATTTTTATTGTCCCTTAGAAGATATGATGATGGACAAATTCTAGACAAGGGAAACTAAATACAGTGACAAGCCTCTTTAAAAATTTAAACCTAAAATAAGAACTCAATTTTAGGGTTTTTACATTTAAAGGAGAAAGAGAATTTCTAACTTAGTTAATAACACCTTGAAATTCTTAAATTTACGTAAGAAAAGCTGTCACTAGTTTCATGTGGTTGTACCAGAAAGCCTTTAGAAAGCAGGAAGCCCACAAAGTTCTGGTGCTGAATGGAAACACAGCAATAAATGACCTAGGCGATCAGTTAAAAGTTTATTATTCACATTTGTAAAAGGACTCACGTGTTATCTGATTTTGCTAGTCCTGAGGATTCTCTTATGTGAAAAGTGCTTGTGTGCTTAGACAATCACATGTACTAGACAGAAGTCAAGCACCCTGCTGTAGTCCAGCTGGGTCAACTGGCAAGGGTACTGAAATTAACTGAGCCATGATTTCTACATCAACAAAGTAAAGGAGCCGAATGATCTCTTAAAATCACTTTCAATGCTCAAAATTCTGATTATGAGCTCTATTTTTTCAATAAAGAGTTTTGTTTTAAAACATGGATCACAATCTTGAGTTCTATAGACTGCTTGAAAACAAGTCAAGTGAAAGCATATGGAAAGGTGGGTAGGCGATTGTATCTAGAATTCTAGCAAGCAATAGACATATGTTCATTTGGACATAAATATTTAGTTATACCCTACTAATATAACATGAAAGAGTAAGACAGGGTATCTCCAAGACAAATTTTTTTTTTCACAATAACAAAGATGCATAGTCTAGATGCTAGGATCAAGTTCTATGACTGTCAGCAGGAATCACTGAATTTATGTTCATTAATCATCACAAGGTTTGTCCAAAGCTAGTAATGATTGCTTAAAAGAAACAATATCATAAAATACTACACAAGGAATTCATATGCATAAACTTACAAATTATTATGAAAAAACACACATTGAGGAATTTTAAAAGTATAGTGACTAATGATACAGTGATTTTGTAACAAACAACCAATATAGAAAGTAAAACTTAAAATTGCCAAGAATACTCATTTTTAATCACAAATTAAAACCCTACTAAGTGCTCTTTTTTTTTAATCCAGCTCTATGGCTTTCTTTATTCATGGGGTCTCCCTACAACCAATATCTCAATTTCTTATGAGGAAGGTATGCAAAATCATAATTATGGGCCCTGAATTGGTAACCCATGGGCTAAAGAGAGTGTGGAATCCTGCTTTGTTTGCCTTTTTTTTTCAAGGTTTTTTTTTTTTTTCTTTAGTAATCTTACTTAGTTGATTAGGGTACAATGGGTCAATGGATACAGGGAATTGGGTAATACCATTATTACCATTCTTTTTTTTTTTTAATTTATAATATCACTTTTTTTCCCCCTGTATCTGGGGTCAGTGGAGAAACAAAGGGAAAAGCACCACCCAGCCTCCCAACCATCCAGGGTCCCCAGTGTGAGGCGCGCTCTGAGGGTCCTGCTCAAGCAGTTTTGATAGTTCAACAGTTCTCAATTGATGCCAATCTCGCCCTTCCAATCGTGATGAAACCTATTCAGAATCCACTGGCTGACATAGTCTCTTCATGCTTGGTGTTCTGAGATCAGCAGTTCAATTGGAGAGATCTCCAAAGAAACTTCATCTGAGGTGATCCCAGACCTGATTTTTGTGTGTGCTTGCCAGTACAGAGTCCGGCAGCGTCTATCACCCCAATCAGCTTATGGATGTGCTGGTCGTTTCAGTTGCTAGGTCAGTTCTGTTTCCAGCCCTGTATTCCACGTGAACCGATGGGTATTGCAGTCCAGCCCAATCCTGCCTACTTCATACTTGATCCTCATGCAAACCAGTGGGAGCTGCAGCCTAGTTGGGGCGACTCCCCATAACCCCCACCAGGCCTGCCCCCTGCCCTGGTTCCCATCATGCCAGTATGTACCGCAGGCTTGTTCAGTCTGTCCCACATCCCAATTAGCTCTCGTACGTGTCAATGGGCATTGAAGTCTAGTTCAACCCAACCAACCTCACTATCCAGCCCACACACATACTGGCAGGTGCCTTTCTGTCTAGCCACCTCTGTCCCTGTCCTGGTTTTCGTGCTCTCCAGTGAGAGTGGTAACCCAAGATGGAGGTACCCACTATGTCCCTACTAGGCCACTCCAACTTTTGGATTATGCCCTCTCCAGGAGGTTCTGAAGTTTAACTTGACAGATTAAGCCCCCAGTGCCAGCCTCTGCCAACTGTTGTTGCAGCAAAGCCCTATCAACCCTCACCCACTCTAATTTTTGCTTGCACCAGTCTGAACAGTCAGCCCAACCTGGCCCTTCCCTGATCTAGCTCACATGAGGCCCACAGGTGTTGTAGCCCTGCCTGGTCTGGTCTGCCCTCATCCCAACTCAAGCTTTATAGTGGGAGTGGTTGTCCATCAGGGGAGCCGACATTCCCCTGCCGGCTTTGCCTCCTCTCCCCCTGCCCATTTCTTACGTGCGCTGGTTGGGCGCTGCAACCACATCTGGTATGGCTCACCTCACCTTGGCATTCCTTAATGTGCACTGGTATGTGCAACGACTAATCCTGGCCTGACCCAGATTCTACACTGGTGCTCGGATTTGCCAGAGGTTGATGTGAACGGGTTCAGCATGGTCTGCCCCCCACCTATGCCATATGTATGATGGTGGGTATCTTCCTCTGGCCTGGTCTGGGTTGCTCCCTAAGATGGTTCTTGCGCTCACATGTAGGGACTGTGTCCTGACAGAGGAGTTTCCCAAGCTCCTCCTTCAGAACCTCTCCCTATGCCAGATCTTGTGCGTACTGGTTGTTCCATGGGCCAGCCTTCATTGCTAGCCTTCAATCCATTCTGGTTCTTGGTGTTGGCTGTTTCACCCCAGCCAAGGCTTGTCCATACTGAGACACTGCTCACACATGGCTCAGTAGGGGTAGAGACTTAGCCTAGTCTGTCCTACATCTACACAGATTCTCCAGAGCATCAGATGGTGCTGGTATCTGGCCCAGCTTGGTGCACCCAGCCCGGTGCACCCAAAACCAGTCCACACTTATGCCAAAGGAGATTGCAGCCATATTCAGAACTGAACGCAGTTCCCACTCCAGCCCCTGCACTCTCTCGTGGAAACCACAACCCAGCAAGGGTGTACTCTCACAGCTCCCCAACTGAGTCTATTCCCAGACCTAGATTACATGAATGCCAGTGGTTAATCTGTCCCAGTTGGCTTAGCCCCTCATCTGTCTCAGCCTTTGCCCTCGATGCTGTGGCCTAATATGCCTGGTTTATTTAGACCAGTTGGTGTAAGAGCCTAGGTCAGAATGACATGTGCTCCATCCTGATTTCTATTCTCCCTTGTGATTTAAGGTTTGCTTGGCCCTGCCCGGTCTGCCCCCTTCCAGTTTCAGCTTGTCCCACCCCACATCCTTTTTTGAGGATGCACCTTCAGGTGCTGCTACCTTGACCTGTCCAGACTGCCATTGGTTCCTTTACCCATAAGTGATGGCAGGTGCCATGTTCACACTTAGCTTAGCCCATCTCCACCTCAGCTCACGAGCTAACCTGCGGGACTTGTATATCCACAGGGTTGGGCCCACACTTCCCCCATAGAGTTTACCCCCGGACCTAGTTCTCTCGTGAGCTTGTTAGTGTCTTGACCCTGCCAAGTGTGACCAGTCCACTATTCCACCACCCAGTCAAGTAATGGTACCTAGCCCTGCCAGACAGACCTCCATCCATAGCCTTGGTCCACTTGGTCCACTGGTGTGTGGCCCTCAGTGATGTTCTATACTAACAGCCCATCTCAGGATTCCTAATTTGGCTGGTTAATCAGTCTGGCACAAATAGATCTTATGGACACTCCCCTCCAAGCCATCAGGTCTCAGTCCCCATGCTTGCCAGAAAGTTTCAAGACCCGGTTACTGTGAGTCACCCAGAATTCATTGCTCCCCTACACTAGCACTGGCCTTAATCATGGGTGTCCCTAGACAGCAATTTCATATCCTAAAAACACCAGAGTTTGCCATCGGGCAGCCAACAGGCAGTGCCTTGCACTCAATAGGCGCACTGGCCGCACAAAGACAAGGACTCAGTCACTGCCTTTTGGCAGTGGCTTTGGCCTGAGTCCCCAGCACTGGGTCTGGCCTGGCTGGTACACACCCCGCCCCCACAGCTGCCACAGTGCAGGGAGTTGCATTTGCCCCAACCTCGAGGTCCGAACCAAGTGCTCTTTAAACATCATTGAAAGGTACTAAATCAGAAGTGTAAATTAGGGTGGTCATAGAAAAAAACATTTTAAAAATATACAGAAAAAAACAGAGAATAGCTTCAAGAATTATAAGGAAGCTTTCAAGATTTTCTATTCGCTAATATATGTAACCTGGGTGTTTCTTTAAACTGATTACAATGGACTTCATTTCCATGGCTGATATACATTTAGCAAGTATTAGCTTTCCATAGGGAAATGCTTTAGTGGGCCTAATCTAATCATACAAGTTCTTTAAGAGCAAATTGTTTTCCCAGTTGGTGGAAAAAGAGAAGGTCAGAGATCTGCAGCACTGGATATATTTAATGTCACATGTGTTGCTTGAAAATGAAGGGATTCCCACAATAAGGTACACAGTCAGTCTCAGTGCTACATGTGGCCTCTGGTCCATAAAAAAGGACTCAGTCACACAGACATACAGAAGTGAGTGATGCCAACAACAAGGATAAACCTAAAAGCAGATTTTTCTTTGGTCTCCATATGAAAACTCAGCCCCATCTGCCCTTTAATTTCCACCTTGAGGACACAAGCACACTGCCCCAGACTTCTGACATGTACAACTACAAACTAATAAACCAGAGCTATTTTAAACTGCCAAATTTAGGGTGACTGCTTTGCAGTGATAGAAACCTAACAAAGAGAAAGAGCTATTTTAATATCAATTTAAATTTGAATGGAAGTTATAATATACCTTTAAAAAGAGCATCTTACCAAGGAGATAATGCAATTCACAGAAAAATTCAAAAACTTATATGAACAGATATCCCAAAATAATCTGGATTGACATTAAAAATTAATTAAAAATTTTGTCAGAACAATTATCTGAGAATGCATACTGTATGACCAATTCAAGGAAATATTACATAGCCACAATTTAAGAATGTTGCTCCAATTGCAGGTGTATAAATGCTTAGTTAAATCAAGGATAGAAAAAATTAACCTCTTGAGGCAATTAAAAATAAGAAAAAGACTTAAGTACTTCCTGAAGCAGATGTAATATTTACTGTTTTAAAATCTGTATTTATTTGAGAGGCAGAAGACAGGGAAAGACAGAGAGATACTGTTGGCTAGTTCATTTCCTAACAGTCAAGAGCCAGGAATTTGGTCCAGGTCACTCAAAGCACAGCAGGAATCCAATTACCTAAACCCTAATCACCCTATGCAGGAAGCTGGAGTCTGCAGCTCCAGCACAGTACAGAACCCAGGCACTCTGGTGTGGCATGTAGGCATCTTAGCCAGTGTTTTACTGTTAGGCCAGATGCCTATCCTTGTCCTAACACTTAAACAGAGGGGAAATGGATATCTAACAAATGAGGAAACTAATCTTCCACATATAGAAAGGAGGCTGAATGAACAGTGCCAAATGCTACTGGAAGTTAAAGAAAGAAAATAAGAGAAAATAATAAAAGATAATAGAGAAATTTCTATTGGGTTTATTTACAAATGAATGTGTTAATACTTTAGCAAGGTCATTTCAATATGGGAAAATATGTAAGGTTACAGTCTTGAAAAATTCAATGACTAAGGGAACATAGATATTAGTAGCAGCTAGAAAAGACAGTAATATGAACTTTTCTCAAATATATGCAAGAAAATAGGAAAACTGTACATATTAAATGCTGGTGAGCAAGATACAGCTGAGAGGGAAGGAGAGAGAGAGAGAGAGGTTTCATGTAAGAGAGGAGCTTGTGGAAGAATTATTTGACATGAAGATGATTTTCACTCAGAAATTTTCATGGTCCAAATGGGAAGGAAACACAAGCACTAAAGATTGGAGCTAGCACTTACGGTAAAAATGAAAAGGAAATACTAAAGGCTGGTCAGTTTATTTCATCCTAAGGGCTATTTTGGACAATATAAGCAACAAGTATTTTCTCATGTCATATTCTTCCATGGACACTCCTATCCTTACCATGGTATAATTGGAAACCAATTTGAAATTCAGACAGACACGGATTTATCTTCCACCATGCACTATGTGTTTGATGTTGCACAAACATCCCTGAACATCAATTTTTGCTGTGCCACAAAAGTGTAATGATCTAATCAAGGTGAAGAACAAAAGGTGCATAAGGTAGTAGCTGGCATATAAAATGTTGGGAACAAATGTTAAAAATCAGCCAACATGCCTCTATTACCCACTATCACACTATATTTGTGTAATCTAATCTTTTTTTTTTTGCGGTGAATCTTTTTCTTAAACTTTTTGTTAATTATTATTATATTTTTGACAATCTTTACATAGTTAATTATGGTAAAAAGTTTCAAGGGCTATAGGGAAGTGGGTAAGACTATTATTTCCATCTTGTTTCCTTCATGTATCTGAGGTAAAGGGAGTTATTTAGGGAGGAGCCCCACCCAGTTTCCCACCCAACCCAAGTCCCGGATGTGGGGCATGCTCTGAGATACTTGCTGAAGTGGTTTTAATAGTTCACCAGTTATGAATCGCTGCCAGTCTCGCCACTCCAAGCACGATGAGCTCATTGAAGAATCCACTGATTGACATAGTCCATCATAGAGTCTCCATTTGCCCAGTATTTCGCTGCCAACATATAGCTGAGGTGGTTGATTGACTTGTTCTGTCTTCTGTCTTTTCTTGGCTAGGGTTCTGAGTCCGCCATTTCGATTGGGGAGATCCCCAAAGAAACTTTGAGTTATTCCCAGACCAGATTCTTGTATGTTCTAGCAAGCACAGGGCCCGGCACAGTCCATCACCACAATAAGCTGGTGGTTGCAATTGCTGGGTTGGTTCTGTTTTCAGTCCCGACTTCCACTGTGTGTAATCTAGTCTTAAAATATGTATGCTTTTATTCACATGACAGAGTGAGAGGGAGTATAAAATAAAGAGAGATCATCCATCCACTATTTTATTTTTAAAATTCTTGCTGGAGTTGAGCCTATATGAAGTAAAAACAAAGATCCAGTAGCTCCATCTGGACCCTCTATGTGGGTAAAAGAGATACAAACACTTGAGCCATCAACCACTGCCTCCTAGGTGCATTAGCAGGAAGCTGGATTGCAATCAGGGTAGTCAGGACTTGAATGAGGTGTTCCAATATGATACCTGGACATTCCAAGGGGTGGCTTAACCCACAGTGCCACAGTTCCTGCTACCAGATAATTGAGTTCTAAAATCCCAATTCTTTAATCTGAACATTTGTGTCACTAAAAAATTCCTAAGTTGAAGTCAGATTCCCAATATGTTGGTATTAAAAAGTGAGACATTAGGGGAGGTAACTAGGTCATTTGGACAGAATCTTGGAAAATGTGTTAGTGTGCTAAAGAAGAGGCCTGAGGGAACATGCTCCTGCTCTTTCCCTTCTGTCATGTGAAAACAAACAGAAGTTCACAAGACATCATGTCTGCTAATCCTGTGGTATCATAGTTTACTGTCAACAGTGCAAAACTATGTCAATAAATGAAATAAAAAAAAACAGTGCAAAGTTGTTCATTTGTTTCTAAGTTACCCAATCGGAGTTATTTTGAGCAAGATCCTCACATCTCACCCAAATAAATTGCATTGTATAAATCTAAGTGAAGATGATACACATTAATAGATAGGATATAGTACAGAGACAGATAAGGGCAAATAAGCAGCTACACACGTAGAAACACAGAATGAGAAGCACATATAGGCAATATTTTTTAAAGATCTTACCGAGCTAGGTGAGTCTGGGAGGGGTTCGGGCCTTGGGATTCGGGGGCAACTGCCGCTCCTCACAGTGTGGCGGCTGTGGGGGGTGCCCCTGCCGGGTCGGACCCAATGCTGGGGGCTCACGCCAAAGACACTGCCGCAAGGCAGTGAACGAGTCCTCGGCCTCATCCAGGACCCAAGAGAGCTCAGTCCTCAGGGTAAGTGCACCATGTGGGAACTTGGGAACTGGCTTAAAATTCCTAGCTCCACCCAGCCGCTAATATCTGGCAGCTAGGTGAGTCTGGGAGGGGTTCGGGCCTTGGGATTCGGGGGCAACTGCCGCTCCTCACAGTGTGGCGGCTGTGGGGGGTGCCCCTGCCGGGTCGGACCCAATGCTGGGGGCTCACGCCAAAGACACTGCCGCAAGGCAGTGAACGAGTCCTCGGCCTCATCCAGGACCCAAGAGAGCTCAGTCCTCAGGGTAAGTGCACCATGTGGGAACTTGGGAACTGGCTTAAAATTCCTAGCTCCACCCAGCCGCTAATATCTGGCAGCTAGGTGAGTCTGGGAGGGGTTCGGGCCTTGGGATTCGGGGGCAACTGCCGCTCCTCACAGTGTGGCGGCTGTGGGGGGTGCACCTGCCGGGTCGGACCCAATGCTGGGGGCTCACGCCAAAGACACTGCCGCAAGGCAGTGAACGAGTCCTCGGCCTCATCCAGGACCCAAGAGAGCTCAGTCCTCAGGGTAAGTGCACCATGTGGAACTTGGGAACTGGCTTAAAATTCCTAGCTCCACCCAGCCGCTAATATCTGGCAGCTAGGTGAGTCTGGGAGGGGTTCGGGCCTTGGGATTCGGGGGCAACTGCCGCTCCTCACAGTGTGGCGGCTGTGGGGGGTGCCCCTGCCGGGTCGGACCCAATGCTGGGGGCTCACGCCAAAGACACTGCCGCAAGGCAGTGAACGAGTCCTCGGCCTCATCCAGGACCCAAGAGAGCTCAGTCCTCAGGGTAAGTGCACCATGTGGGAACTTGGGAACTGGCTTAAAATTCCTAGCTCCACCCAGCCGCTAATATCTGGCAGCTAGGTGAGTCTGGGAGGGGTTCGGGCCTTGGGATTCGGGGGCAACTGCCGCTCCTCACAGTGTGGCGGCTGTGGGGGGTGCCCCTGCCGGGTCGGACCCAATGCTGGGGGCTCACGCCAAAGACACTGCCGCAAGGCAGTGAACGAGTCCTCGGCCTCATCCAGGACCCAAGAGAGCTCAGTCCTCAGGGTAAGTGCACCATGTGGGAACTTGGGAACTGGCTTAAAATTCCTAGCTCCACCCAGCCGCTAATATCTGGCAGCTAGGTGAGTCTGGGAGGGGTTCGGGCCTTGGGATTCGGGGGCAACTGCCGCTCCTCACAGTGTGGCGGCTGTGGGGGGTGCCCCTGCCGGGTCGGACCCAATGCTGGGGGCTCACGCCAAAGACACTGCCGCAAGGCAGTGAACGAGTCCTCGGCCTCATCCAGGACCCAAGAGAGCTCAGTCCTCAGGGTAAGTGCACCATGTGGGAACTTGGGAACTGGCTTAAAATTCCTAGCTCCACCCAGCCGCTAATATCTGGCAGCTAGGTGAGTCTGGGAGGGGTTCGGGCCTTGGGATTCGGGGGCAACTGCCGCTCCTCACAGTGTGGCGGCTGTGGGGGGTGCCCCTGCCGGGTCGGACCCAATGCTGGGGGCTCACGCCAAAGACACTGCCGCAAGGCAGTGAACGAGTCCTCGGCCTCATCCAGGACCCAAGAGAGCTCAGTC
Source organism: Ochotona princeps (assembly GCF_030435755.1). Taxonomy (NCBI): domain Eukaryota; kingdom Metazoa; phylum Chordata; class Mammalia; order Lagomorpha; family Ochotonidae; genus Ochotona; species Ochotona princeps. The sequence goes on from NC_080832.1 coordinate 37,150,193, forward strand.
CTCAGGGTAAGTGCACCATGTGGAACTTGGGAACTGACTTAAAATTCCTAGCTCCACCCAGCCGCTAATATCTGGCAGCTAGGTGAGTCTGGGAGGGGTTCGGGCCTTGGGATTCGGGGGCAACTGCCGCTCCTCACAGTGTGGCGGCTGTGGGGGGTGCCCCTGCCGGGTCGGACCCAATGCTGGGGGCTCACGCCAAAGACACTGCCGCAAGGCAGTGAACGAGTCCTCGGCCTCATCCAGGACCCAAGAGAGCTCAGTCCTCAGGGTAAGTGCACCATGTGGGAACTTGGGAACTGGCTTAAAATTCCTAGCTCCACCCAGCCGCTAATATCTGGCAGCTAGGTGAGTCTGGGAGGGGTTCGGGCCTTGGGATTCGGGGGCAACTGCCGCTCCTCACAGTGTGGCGGCTGTGGGGGGTGCCCCTGCCGGGTCGGACCCAATGCTGGGGGCTCACGCCAAAGACACTGCCGCAAGGCAGTGAACGAGTCCTCGGCCTCATCCAGGACCCAAGAGAGCTCAGTCCTCAGGGTAAGTGCACCATGTGGGAACTTGGGAACTGGCTTAAAATTCCTAGCTCCACCCAGCCGCTAATATCTGGCAGCTAGGTGAGTCTGGGAGGGGTTCGGGCCTTGGGATTCGGGGGCAACTGCCGCTCCTCACAGTGTGGCGGCTGTGGGGGGTGCCCCTGCCGGGTCGGACCCAATGCTGGGGGCTCACGCCAAAGACACTGCCGCAAGGCAGTGAACGAGTCCTCGGCCTCATCCAGGACCCAAGAGAGCTCAGTCCTCAGGGTAAGTGCACCATGTGGGAACTTGGGAACTGGCTTAAAATTCCTAGCTCCACCCAGCCGCTAATATCTGGCAGCTAGGTGAGTCTGGGAGGGGTTCGGGCCTTGGGATTCGGGGGCAACTGCCGCTCCTCACAGTGTGGCGGCTGTGGGGGGTGCCCCTGCCGGGTCGGACCCAATGCTGGGGGCTCACGCCAAAGACACTGCCGCAAGGCAGTGAACGAGTCCTCGGCCTCATCCAGGACCCAAGAGAGCTCAGTCCTCAGGGTAAGTGCACCATGTGGAACTTGGGAACTGACTTAAAATTCCTAGCTCCACCCAGCCGCTAATATCTGGCAGCTAGGTGAGTCTGGGAGGGGTTCGGGCCTTGGGATTCGGGGGCAACTGCCGCTCCTCACAGTGTGGCGGCTGTGGGGGGTGCCCCTGCCGGGTCGGACCCAATGCTGGGGGCTCACGCCAAAGACACTGCCGCAAGGCAGTGAACGAGTCCTCGGCCTCATCCAGGACCCAAGAGAGCTCAGTCCTCAGGGTAAGTGCACCATGTGGGAACTTGGGAACTGGCTTAAAATTCCTAGCTCCACCCAGCCGCTAATATCTGGCAGCTAGGTGAGTCTGGGAGGGGTTCGGGCCTTGGGATTCGGGGGCAACTGCCGCTCCTCACAGTGTGGCGGCTGTGGGGGGTGCCCCTGCCGGGTCGGACCCAATGCTGGGGGCTCACGCCAAAGACACTGCCGCAAGGCAGTGAACGAGTCCTCGGCCTCATCCAGGACCCAAGAGAGCTCAGTCCTCAGGGTAAGTGCACCATGTGGGAACTTGGGAACTGGCTTAAAATTCCTAGCTCCACCCAGCCGCTAATATCTGGCAGCTAGGTGAGTCTGGGAGGGGTTCGGGCCTTGGGATTCGGGGGCAACTGCCGCTCCTCACAGTGTGGCGGCTGTGGGGGGTGCCCCTGCCGGGTCGGACCCAATGCTGGGGGCTCACGCCAAAGACACTGCCGCAAGGCAGTGAACGAGTCCTCGGCCTCATCCAGGACCCAAGAGAGCTCAGTCCTCAGGGTAAGTGCACCATGTGGGAACTTGGGAACTGGCTTAAAATTCCTAGCTCCACCCAGCCGCTAATATCTGGCAGCTAGGTGAGTCTGGGAGGGGTTCGGGCCTTGGGATTCGGGGGCAACTGCCGCTCCTCACAGTGTGGCGGCTGTGGGGGGTGCCCCTGCCGGGTCGGACCCAATGCTGGGGGCTCACGCCAAAGACACTGCCGCAAGGCAGTGAACGAGTCCTCGGCCTCATCCAGGACCCAAGAGAGCTCAGTCCTCAGGGTAAGTGCACCATGTGGAACTTGGGAACTGGCTTAAAATTCCTAGCTCCACCCAGCCGCTAATATCTGGCAGCTAGGTGAGTCTGGGAGGGGTTCGGGCCTTGGGATTCGGGGGCAACTGCCGCTCCTCACAGTGTGGCGGCTGTGGGGGGTGCCCCTGCCGGGTCGGACCCAATGCTGGGGGCTCACGCCAAAGACACTGCCGCAAGGCAGTGAACGAGTCCTCGGCCTCATCCAGGGCCGCCCGGCCGGGAAGCTCTGGGGTAATGGATGTCCGAATTGCTGCTTAGATAGCTCTAGGGTGACCCCACTGTTTCTGGGTTCTGAGTCAATCCTAAAGATTCCCAACGCCAGTAACTCTTCTTTTGGAGAACTTCTAATCACTCAATAATGCTGAGCTTTGAACACCTATAATGCAAAAGATAAACCCCGGATTGTCTAGCAGGATATTTTTTTGCCTGACATGATGTTGGTTCAGGAGACTGGTCACATCAGGCAGGTCCATAATTTTAACTAGCACTCTAGAACCATATACTGGGGTAGACTCTGTGCAGGATGTGTGGGCCACACCCTGTAGAAAGTTTGGCCCCACTGGTAAACCTAAATTTTAGGTGGTTATGGACTAAGCTAGGTGTGACCAAGGAGCCTGCCATCAATCACAGGTAAAGGGATCCACCATAGACTGGACTGGGCAAGGCAGCAGCACCCAAATGTGCATCCTGAATAGGCTGTGGGGTGGGCCGGGCTGCAACATTCACCAGCTCATACAAAGCCAAATGGGAGGCCAGAGTACACCGGGCACTGGCCTAAAAACCAATGGCATGTATGTAAACTGGGTTTGGGAGTGGATCAAGTGGAGGTACTTGGGAAGCTCCCCTGGCGAGTCACAGCTCTCGCTGGTGAACATGCCGTCCAAATTTGGGGGTCAGACTAGCAGGGCATAGTAGCTCCAAAATGTGTAACTTGGTAATGGACCGTAATGTACTGGGCAGGACTGAACAAACCTTTGTTTACAAGCAAAACTAGAAACCAGCATGGAACACAGGTCATACAGAGCTAGGCTCTTGCACCTACTGGTCCCCAGAGCAACCACGGGCAGGTGCATGATTTACAGCTAGGAACAAGCCCAATCGGGGAGGTAACGGGACACCCTACCTAGGTTGAGGTTCCCACCAAGGGGCATATGTGCTAGAATTGGAGCTGCGTTCTATCTAGGAAACAGTTGCAGTCACCCGAGGCACTAGTGTGGGCTGGGATTGGATGCACCAGGCCAGTTCAGACCCCAACACCATCTGGTGGCATGGAGAACCAGGGGGTAGATGTGGGACTGACTAGGCTGGGTCTCAACCCCCTACTGAGCCATGCGTGAGCTGTATGTGGGTAAGGACGAGCCATGGCTGGACTGAAACATCCAATAACAAGAACCAGAATGGGGTGAAAGCCAGCCAGGAAAAGCCACTGTTCCTGCTAGGGCAGGAGGTGAACTGAGTTGGGTTGGCTCAAGGACCCCCTGGCATGCGCAAAACCTGCCTTTGGGAGGGGATCTGATGGAGGAGCCTGGGCAACTCCTCTGGCAGGACACAGTCCCTGCAGGTAAGCGCAAGAAGCATGATAGGAAACAGCCCAGAATAGGCCATGGAAAGTTTCCCACTGGCACACATTCAGCATGGGTCAGGAGCAGAACAGGCTGAATCAGTCCGTATCACCCACTGGCAAATCCGATCACCAGATCAGAGTGTGGGTTGAGCCGGGTTTGGTCGCGACAAAACCAGTACACATTATGGAATGCCAGGGCGTGGTTGCCTGTACTGGATATGAATGCAGCACCCAACCAGCACACATGAGATCCAGGAAGGAAGGGAGGGGCAGAACTGGCGGGGGGGGATTAAGGGGCTGGTTCCCTCGCCGGACAGCTACTCCCAATGGAGAGCGTGGGCTGGGATAGAGACAGACTAGACTATGCAAGGCTACAACGCCTGTGCACTGCATGTGGACTAGATCAGGGAAAAGCCAGGCTGGGCTGATTATTCCTGCTGGTGCAAGCATAAATTAGAGTGGGTGAAGGATGTTTGGACATAGCCGCAGAAGCTGGCACTGGGGACCAATTCTGTCAAGTCAAATCACAGAACCACCTAAAGAGTGCATAAACCGGGACAGAGAGACCTGGGAGGGAAAAAGTGGGTTCCCCCTTCTTGGGTCACTATTCCCGTGGGAGGGCATGAAGACTGGGACGGGGGCTGGGATGGCTAGATAGAGAGGCACTCAACAACACCCGTGAGGGCTGGATGGTTGAGTTGGTTAGATAGAACTAAGCTTTAATACCCATTGACAAGTGCCAGAGCCAAATGGGATGGGGGACAGACTGGTCTTCTGCTACACATACTGGCAAACCAGGGTAGGGGGCGGGCCTGGTGGGGGTTATTGTGGGTCACCCCGACTAGGCTGCAGCTCCCACTGGTTTGTGTGAGGGCCGAGTACGTGCTGGGCAGAACCAGACTGGACTGCAACACCCATTGGTTCCAGTGCAACTCGGGACTGAAAACAGAACCAACCCAGCAATTGCAACCACCAGCTGATCGTGGTGATGGACTGTGCCGGGCCCTGTGCTTGCTAGAGCATACAAGAAACTAGTCTGGGAATACCTCAAAGTTTCTTTGGAGATCTCCCTAATCGAACTGCTGGACTCAGAACTCTAATCAAGAAAAGACAGAAGACAGAGCAGATCAATCATTCATCTCAGCTATATGTTGGCAGCGATATATGGGGCAAACGGAGACTTTATGATGGACCATATCAATCAGTGGACGACCTCATCGAGCGAAACTGGCAGCGATTCATAACCGGAGAACTATTAACACCACTCGAGCACATATCTCAGAGCATGCCCCACATCCGGGACTCGGGGTGGGCGGGAAACTGGGTGGGGCTTCCCCCTCAACATCCCCCTTTACCTCAGATACAAGATGGAAACAATGTGGACATAATAGTATTACCCACTTCCCTATCCCCCTGAACCTTTTTTTTTTCTTTTTCTTTCTTTAACTGTAATTAACTATGTAAAGATTGTCAACAACACAATAAAATAGATTATTAAAAAAAAAAAAAAAAAAAAAAAAAAAAAAGATCTTACCTAAATTTTCAGAAAACCTTGAAAATCATGTTCTGGAATTTTTCATAAAATGTTAATGCTGTTTCATTCTTATAGTTTTCTCTGTAATTATAATTCCAGATGATTCTGTTTCAGTCACAACAGGAAATGAGAACTGAACAATTAGATATGATCATTATCATATTAGCAAAACTTTGAAAAATATCCTAATGCTTGCTAAAACTTGCAGGGGCATAGGAAAATGTCATCACTTACTGATATGTATGCAGGTTATAGAGATAAATTTGTCCAATAATAAGATGGTAGGGTAAAGAAAGGCATTTGGGAAAGCAGGTAAATCATTTCTTGGGAGACCTGCATCTCATTCTGAAGTGCCTGAGTTTGAGTCCTGGTTGCTACCAGGGTGCACATTAGTAGTAAGCTGTAATCAGAGTTTCTTTCAAGCTTACACAGGTCTGGCTATTGCAGGCATTTGAGGAGCGCACAAGTGAATTGGGGAGTTCTCTCTCTTTCTCTGTCTCTGTCTCTTTTGTGCATATATGAATGTGTGTGCATAGCTGGCCATTTTCCAAATAAATAATATCATGGGGATAAATAGTATTAAGCAATGATAAACATGGTAGTCTATTTTCACAAGATAATGTGTTGAGAAGATTTTACATTCTCTTTAAAGACTTCCATGGAAAAAGCCATAACTTTGTGCCTCCGGTAAGTGTGTATTCACAATACATTGCACATTTTGGATAGAAATGTAAAGGTGAATATATGGTAAAAAAAATTGAATTGCTTAGAAAACAGATGAAGAAGTGTTTATATGAGATTTAGTGCCATGTTATGAGTCAACAGGACCATATCTTTGACTTCCCAACTAGTCATATTGGTATATAGTCATGACGAAAATAAAAGATAAGGTGTACTTATAATATAAGAAGTGATTTATTTTATAGTGTTATATGGCTGATATGATTATGGAAACGTGGCAAGTCCAAAATCTGATGAACAAGCAGGTAGACTAGAAAGTTATGAAACAGTCACACTGAATGTCAAAAGCAGTCTGCCAGAGAACCAGGAAGAACCAAGCAGGGGATGGCTGATCTTACAATCAGACCTACAACATATATTGTCACAACAGTACATTCCTTCAAAATCAGTCCAGGGATGTGGATAAGAGGGAATCCCAGACTATACAGAATTGTACCATAAAATTCAAAATTAAAAAAAAATCAATCAGAACTACAATAGATCAAATAAGTCTATCCACTTTGTGGAGGACAATCTCATTTGTTTCAAGCCCAGCAACTTAGATACAAATTTTACGGAAACATCCAGACCAATATTTGATCAGACATCTTGGTACAATAGCCCAGCCAAGTTGACACACACAAAGTTACCCATCACATTAATTTTCTGCTTAAGTGAATAAACATTTGCCAAAAATAAATGAATTAATAAATTAGATAGTATGTACTTCTTAGCATTATCAGATAATATATATAGCACATAGTAATTAGTAAATGTTAGTATTGTCTATCTACCTATTTTATTAGTGAAGTCCTTAATGTGGATTTGGTACACTTAAACTGTAAAAATAGAAAGAAGAAATGAGCAAACTGTTTTGATATGAGTACCTCCCGCAAAGTGATAAGAATAACCGGGTATTTTATTCCTGCTTACTCTTCGTGAGTACAATAGAACACAGTTTATATTATATTAGTGCATTAATTTGATTTAAGGCTCCATTTGCCTAACACCACACCTCTGTAAGTGCTGGGCAGTCTACCACTCTGGAGCTCTCATCTGTTGTCTGGTTCTTACTGGTGATATGGAAAACAAGCAGACTTCCACTGTGTTAAAGAATGTTTCACTGTTTTGCCCAACCAAAAGCAAAGTGATATTAATGACCTTCAGTTAGAAGATCAGAATAGAATTTTTAAGGGGTGGATAAACTCAGCCAGACAAAATAGAAGTTGTTCTTAATCCCTAACCTTTCCTCCAAATTTAACCAAAGACTCTTTCTGAGGTTTGAGGAGGTTCAGAGTTCCCCTCCATTACTCTTCATTTGTGCCTCTCTCTGCACTTTTGGGTTCCAGCTGGAACCAAACACACCCAAAACCCCAGAAGAAGTTGTGCTCATAAGACATCCAGCCCAGTTTTCAAGACTTGAGAAGTTCAGATAGTTCAGATAAGGTTTGCAACCAGCAGCCAAGCACTTGGATGCTTCTCTGAACTAAACCTTCCAAGTTTTGCCCAACATTAGACCTTTTAACTGGAGATAAATATTTATTACCTCTAATTAGCTCTCCATGTCTTACGCACATCTGGACTCACACAATGTGAAGATATTACACTTTGACATTTTGCTTGTTTTTGTGGAAATTTTAGTTTTACAAAGTTTTAATAAATCAAATTATAATCAAACTAAGAAATAGAGAAGACATTAGTGATTTATTTCCATATTTTATAATTAACATTAGTTCATATTGCAAGACTTAGAGTCACCTAACTTTATAGCACAAAGAACACACAACACAAAATTATGGCCCACTATTTTCTTTTTCCTATTGTAACCAATATGTTTAATGGATAAATGATTCAGATTCCCAGTGGAAAACCAAGAAGAAATCACACATTTTTGTTTAAAATTTAAAAGTAATCTTTTTTTCTGTTTTTAGACAGCAACTGGAATGAACATGACTCTCCCCTCCTTCTTAGATACCCCAAGAAAAATAAAGAAACATTTTCACTTTTGACACCGAAAAGAAAACATTGTTCAGCAGTTAGGGGAGCTTAAGGAATGAGACAGCAGACACGAATTCTCTCTTTCTCAGCCTCTCAAATAGGGTTTTTGTTTTGTTTTTTAGTTAAGAAAAAAGTTACTTGCAACCATTTTGAGGATTCATTCATTTTATGGTTGACTAATATTCTTGTGTGTGTGTAATATATGCTGTCTATATTTTTTACGTTAGTGATTTTTTTATTCTACAGAAAAAGAAGTGACTATAGTAGCAAAGTCAACTAATAAATAAGGATACTTGAAGTTGAAGACTATTTATTCAGCAGCTATTTGTGAACATTACTAGCTAGCCAAAGTGCTAGGAGAAGCAATGAACTACTCCCACATCCTACATTTGTAAGGGAAGAAATAATAAATGGAGTTAGGTACATAGATAAATGAAAATAAACAAGAAAATATTAGTGGCAGATGAAACAAAGAATAAAATAGAATGTCAAGGTGACTATTTTAAAAAAGACAGCCAGAGAAAAACTCTCAGAAGGGTCAAAACAGAAGTACAAAAAAGAGACATAGATTCACTGATTAAGTGAAAGCACTGATCTAGGTAGAGAGAAAAGCTATGTGAACGCCCTGAGGTAGGGGCACATTTGTGCCTTAGAGAAGCATATAATCACAAGTAGAGAATACTGAGAAGATGGTAGATGCAAGAGGAAATAGAACGAATCTAGGCATGTGGTTGAAGAAAATCATGTAGGATATTTTAAAATTATTTTTAGATTTATTTTTTACACTTAAATTGTTTTTAGATTTATTTTTTACAATTGGAATATTTTGCCAGGTTCACTTGATATGTAGATATTATGTGCAAACACACATATGTAAAACCTTTCCTAAAAAAGTGTGTTAATAACATAATGTTGGATTCATCACAATGATCAAAAAGTGAGGAACAGTGGGTATGTTATTAAGTAAATGGCATAATTCAGTAAAGGCATTATTTATAACCATGTACCAAATAATATGACAACCTCTCATTTATACTCCTTGTGTTAACTTCCACATAGGAAAGGAAACATGTGACCTTCCTCTTTCTGTACCTGGCTTATTTCACTTAGCATAAAAATCTCTAGTGCCAAGCATTTTGTTGCAAATGTCAGGATTTTATTCTTTTTATGACTGAGTATTAGTCCATCATGTATATATGCCACAGTTTCTTTAACCAGTCATCAGTTGATGGACATCTATGTTGATTCCTTGTTTGGAATTTTATAAACCATGATTTTATTGTAAGTTTGAATTTTATTGCAAGAGTGATGAAAAGCAATGCTAAGTTTTAAACAGCAGAATGATAGGATCTGATTTGAGTTGAAGAAAACCAGGATATTGTGTGGAACAAAAGAGCTGAAGGCCATGTAGAAACTATCCTCAGAGCTCAGAATACAAAAGGTGTTGGCAGATGAGGTCAGTCATGGGGTAGATAATGAAAGAGGATACACTGAGTTTCTTGAAGGTTTTTGTTACGAAAAACATCACCTAATGCAATATGTCAGATTGAGATACCCCAGAAAAGAATAAATTTTGGATCATGCCAACATAGTTTGACCATTGATCTCTGTCATGCTGTGTCCTGCAGATGTTGGGTTTTATAGAGCATCTCCTCACCAGTGAACTGACCGATAGCAAGCCAGATTCCAGGGGTTCTCACAGTGGCAGGATCATGAAAATGTAATGTTTTAGATCATCAATTTATGCTCAGTTCAATAGTCCAGGATTTCATACACATTATCAAAACCCAAGATGTAGTAGGAAGCTATACACATTCCTAAAAACTTACTTTGTCAGACTGAACTCAGTGTATTTTTATGTTTTCCTTTAGAAACACTTGGAGATCAGTGTTGTTATCTCTGTTTTATAAGTGAGGCCTAGCAAAGTTTAAAAATAACTTTATGAGATTCAGACTTTAATAAACAGTCAAAATTTTGCCTAAATCCAGTCTGCCTTTCTACTGTTACCTCTTAGTTCCGTTCAGCAGCATATTTGCAATTCCTATCATATATGTCTATATGATTATGTTCACATGGTTCCAAAACAGGCAGAAAAAAAGACATGTTGTGCAAAATGTCAATTAAAAACTTATTAGTCCAGTGAACTACTTATCAAACTACATTTTAATTACTAATGTCCCCATACAACTTTACAAGTTTCAGCCTTCAGTTAACTAGTTCCTAGAAAATCAGGATAAACATTCACTCAGATGCTTCCTCTCATTTTCTCTAAAAATTAGAGTCCCATTAGAAATTCACATTTTTTCCCCAAATTCTAACAACTTTCTTCTTTCTCTTGTGACATCCAAAACTGTCAAGATAGAGGAAACAAGATCTAAAATCATGTTTTTAAGTAAGCCTATGGATGTGACTTTCTATTAGCCTAAAGTACTTGCTCCTCAAGCTTGTCGCTCCATAGAGAACATTGCTGCCTTTAATAGGATGCTGTATCCACCTTACCTAGGACTTCTAACCTGGGAGAAATTGCACACGGAATGAAGACTTCCACGGAAGGGTAAACATTCCTGTGACTCTTGTCTCCATAAAGAACATAAAAAGTAATGAAGAGCAGATAGTGAAAGTTAACAGCCTCCTTTAAGCTCCTATGTGCAGAGACACTATACAAATATTTATTTTTAGGAAAAAAACTGATGGAATCTTGTTAAAAATATTTGTTCAGATTCAAATGTCTTGTTTTTCTCCATTTTCTTAATCTGTAAATATTTGATCCACATTTGTCTTCCTACCTGAAACATTTCCAAAGCCTCTGCCTCTAAATTTATTCTTTACATAACTCTACACAGTCACACTGGGAAGCTGAAGGCTGCAAATATTTTTAAAATAAAAGATTCAAAAAATAAATTCTGAGTGCATATTATGCCTTCCTCTTTTCTAGACGAAACAAAACAAAAAAGTGATACTTAATTTTAGGTCAAAAACAAAGGTAAAACACATTAGGATAATTTGAATATGGTATATCTTAGACAACTTGAATATGGTATATTTGGGCAAGTGTGATGATGGTGTTAGATTTATAAAATGTCTATTACTAGAAGCATGTAAAAGTATTAACTATTGAATTTAGGTGATCAGTACACAGTGTGTATGAAAACAATCTTCCATATCCAATTCCAGTTGGCTGATAATGAACATCCCACATGGCAACAGGGGACAGTTTGAGCACTTGAGTCTCTACCAGTCATATGAGAAACCTGGACTGAGTTCCAAGCTCCTGGCTTCAAGGCCAGGTGACTGGGGAGTGAACCAGTAGATCAGCTCCCACTTTCAATAAACCATAATGCTTAGTAAAACAAGCAGAGGCTTATTTACTGATTTGCTGATATGCAACTGCTAATTTTGAATTACATACACACACATATTCCTATACATAAGAATGAAATGGTCACTTTGCAATATTATTGTAGGCTTTAGCACATATTTCTAGTCCAATGAAGCTGTTGTCTTCCTGCTTATTACTTGTTAAATGTCATAGTTAGTGTGAAATTAAGCCTGTTTATATAGAGTGGATTAAAAGTATGTCTTTGTAAAAATTGATGAATAGATGGGAGGGAGGGAGGAGTATTGAGGGGGGCAAGGGAGTAAAGGAAGTAGGATTGTCATCTTAGAATTACCTACACAATGCTTAAAATATTTCTTCTTTGTATTAACAAAAATTAATCTTAAACAGTTAAAATAATAAGTTAAGATGCATTATTACCTTTCTATTTTAGTTTTTGAGATAACATTTTAAATTTGCATTATGTTCTAAAACGCTTAACAAATCATCAAATAAGAAATTCAACAAGTGAAAAACTGGAGATAGAGACAACAGCTATAAGCATTGAGTGGGAAATGATCATTTTACACATATGCAATAAATTTGAAAGTAATCACACATGATTGAAACTATGGCAGTGTAGCATTCTTAACCACTGATTTGGCAAAGGTATAAAACAAAACTTCACAAACTATATTTATAACAACACTGATACACACAGACATTTGTATCTTTTTTCTTTCCTTTTTTTGGTTTGTTTTTAAATTTTAGCTCCCATATATATGGGAAAACAAGCAGTATTTGTATTTCCGGGTCCATATTATTTCATCTAAGATGATGTCCCCCAGTTGTGTTTGAAGAAAGAGCAAATAAATGAGGGTGAGAGGGAGAGTGGGAGAGGAAAAGGGAATATTATTATATTTTTGCTCTATTCTTAGATTTGTATTTGAAAATCACACTGAAAATGTTAGAAACTAATTAAAATTAAAATTTTAAGCTTAAATAAATATATTGTTATTAAAGATCATCCTTGATAAAAAAAAAAGTTCAGAGTAAGTCAGAGTTTTCAATTGAATGATTTAGTATATTAACAGCAGAGGTAACATGTATAATTTAACTACATAATTGCCAACATCTATACAATAAACATTTAATGTATCTACCTGAAAGGTTCCAATGATCATTCCACTAACCATGTATTCTTTTAATTTAATGGAATGGGGGATATCAGCACCCTGAAAAGCTCGTCAGTAGCTTTTTTATATGTAGCAAAGATGACAGTGAAAGATGCCAACTTAGAGTTGATCTCTCTGATGTGAGTAGTGACAATGAGATCTCTACATAGAAAGGAAAGGCATTTCAATATCAATTACCATTTTTTGACTGGAAAAATCTACAGTGGGAGCAAAACCTACAGAAGTGGAAAAGATGAACAGTCTATTCTCATTTGCTAAGATGCTGCGTGGACATACATGGGTGGAAGAAATGACAGTTCAGCTCACCAGGCACCTTTGTTGAATTATCTAAATACTTAGATTTATGGCTTTCCCTCATTCCAGACCTAGGATGGTTCACAGGTCTGTAGACTCCTGTAAGCCCCTCTCTGAAAGCTAATTTGAAGAAGTTGCCCTGTAATGTGACCCCTGGTTTATGGACCATTAGTTTTCTAGAAAGCCTTTCACAGGTCTATGTCTGACCATTTACCAGCCTGGTTTTGCACATCAAATTACGATATGCTTTCTTTTGTTAATTTGTCACCATTCACAAGTAAATGTTTTCTTTCATTTACCATGATAATATCTCATGTGAAAAATTCTACATTTTTTTTCAAAGTTTTTAAACTGTTACACCAAAAGTAGTTTCTTTTATTTGTCATAAAGTAGGTAATGTTAATAGTGAACTGTAAATTCCTACTTAGTCTAGTCTTAGGTATTCTTCAAGGTCTGCTCAACAATGTTTAAACTTTTGTTATTATATACTAATTTTATTTTAGAATTTCATATATTATTGTGCTCAATACACAAATAGAAAACCATTTTTTTAAAAAACTAATACAGAAAATACACTTTTTATATTGGAAACTTGTCACTCTGTAACCTCTAGTTTCCCTTCACTGGAAAAAAAATGTGTGATAGCAACTGAGGGCAGAAATATTCTGAGAACCCAAATGTCACAGTTTACATCCTATATTAAAATATGCATCATATTATACCGAATGAATCATTTGTCATACTATATATAACCAAGAGAGTTATGGAGCTATAAATGCAGCATTTGTGAATACTTTTTAGATTATATCTTTTTAATTTAATCCAATGACACATTGTAAACTTGCTTCTATTCATTTGCATTCAGATTCTGTTCTGGAGTTGATAATCAGAGTAAACACAAAGCAAAATAGTACAATAGCTGGATTGTTGAACTACAGGAGGAATCTGATCAATGTTACTTTTCTCCCATTTCACAAGGGAATTTTCTGAAAATGCATAAAAGAACTTAGAAAAAAGTTGATATTAAAATATTTTCAGTAGTCTTGAAAAATTCAGTGGGTAGGGCCTGGCACGATGGCCTAGCGGCTAAAGTCCTTGCCTTGAACGTGCCAGGATCCCATGTGGGCACCTGTTCTAATCCCTGCAGCCCTGCTTCCCATCCAGTTCACTGCTTGTGGCCTGGGAAAGCAGTAGAGGATGACCCAAAGCCTTGGGATGCTGTGCCTGTGTGGGATACCTAGAAGAACTCCTGGCTCCTGTGTTCAGACTGGCACAGCACTGACCATGCAATCACTTGGGAAGTGAATCGTTGAATGGAGGATATTCCTTTCTGTCTCTCCTCCTATATATATATATGACTTTGCAATAAAAATAAATAAATCTTACCAAAAAAAGTTCAGTGAGTAACTTCATTGTAAAAATCCTAAAGAAAAATTTGAAATTGCCTTAAATCATTTGTGCAACACAAAATGGTCTTATTGCTAAAAATATTTTCTCCACAAGCTCATGACCATCTGAATTCTACTATTCAATATTTGTTTTTATTTTAACTTTATCACCTCTGTAAGAAGCCAAATCATTCTTGGTAACAAATGAAGTAGTACGGTTCTTTCAAACATAGCTGTGAGCTTATGTGCTTTTCTCCCATTGATACATAGCTTTAATAGCACTCTGCTCAAGCTATGGTAGGCTGCTAACTGCCTTAACTAACATATGTATTATATATGATGCTATGTGAATTTCATAGTTCATTAAAAAACAACAACTTCAACTTTCCCCCCTTTGGACTCAGAGAATACTGAGTGTTTAAGTACTGAGTTACCAGACAAGATGCATATAATTGTGGTGGGACTGCATGCTAGAGAAGCCGCAAGTAGGTGTCTTGTTGACAATGCCAGGTGAGTCTGACCATCTGACATCCCAAATCAAACACTAGATAAGTGAGTTAAGATGACATCTAGGGAGTTGGCTTTGTTGTATAGCCATAATGACAGCCTCTTATAATGCTAGTTCTATTCTAGGTTGCTGACTTAGATCCAGCTCCCTGCTAATAGTCTGGAAAAAGCATCAGAGGGTGGCACAGGTATTTAGGCCCTTGTCACCTACATGGGAGACCAAGATGAAGCTCCTGGTTCCTGGATTCAGCCATGCCCAGAGCTGGTCATTTCAGCCACCCAGGGAGTAAACCAGCAATTGGGAGATTCATTCATATTCACTATCTCTCTCCCTCCCCACCCCTCTGGTTCTAACTTTGAAAAAAGATGCTATCTTCAAAAGAATTCTGTAAGTTTTAGCTGTCTCAACTATGTGGTCTAAGTGTTCCAGCCCCAGGAGTCATTCTGGGTAAATCCTGAAAGGAAAGGGAAGGGAAGGAAAGGGAAGAGGAGGGGAGGAGAGGGAAAGGGAGGGGAGGGGAGGGGAGGGGAGGGGAGGGGAGGGGAGAGGAGGGGAAGGGAGAACAGAACAGAACAGAAAAGAGCTGTTTCCTCTGCGCTCTAATGAATTCTTGACTCTCAAGGGTCTCCAAGCATGTTAAATTGGATTTTACTCAGTTTTGTGGTTGTTTTATTACACAGCATTCAGCAGACATAAAAGCACTAGTGGTCATTTTTGTACTGATTTTATTTTAGGTTAGATTATCTTCTCTGAATCTTCCAGGAGACAAGGTTTTCCTAGGCGTTTGAAGGCACTGGCAAAATGCTAAGTGGTTCTGAATGCTAGGAATGAATAACTTAAGGGAGAGTACAGAGGATACAGGGAGAATGAGAACACAAGAAAAGAGAGAGCAAAAAAAAATGACAATAAAGATAGATTTCTTGGATCCTATCTGGTTGTACAAACTGGTATCTATCTGCATGATCTCACTATGCAATGAATATTACAAGCCAAACTCAGAAGAAGAATATAATGTGATTACCAGAGGTTGGGATTGATTAGACAGAGTTTAGCTAGAATATACAGAACCTCACTCTAGGGTGACTGCAATTAATAACAATGTATAACATACATTAAAATTGGTTTCGCTAGTGTAGTGCAAGCTTATAGAATGAATAAGATACACTGATCCTTACTTGCATTTTTATAAAAATGAGAATGCACCTCAAATAGGAGATAAAATCACTTAATAACTTTGACAGACTGTAAGGCATAGTTACAAAAGGAGGTTATAAAGAGAGACATAAGAGACATAAAACCGTAAAGTATACTTCCAGGAAATTTTGTTGGCTGCTGGCCTAATCCAAAGGGGAAAGGATAAGACAACTGTTTAGATGTTATCTTTTCTTGAAAAATTTGTACACAATCTTTCAATACTTTTAATATATCATGATTCTTTCATTTGCAAGCTAAAGTTATTAGATATAAGACACACTCAAGTTTACATTTTAGTGATCATTCTGTAACTATGTTAACTTTTAGCCATTTGGCTTCCACATGCACTTTTTCTTGCTTTGCTTTTATGAAAACTTCTTGACAATAGTCTCAAATTTATTTGTCCACATCCTGTATCATATTACTGTATTCAAGTTCAGGCTTCTCTGCTTCTAATCTGGCTTCCTGTCAATGCACACTTTGGAGCAGATGAAGACTCAAAAATCAACATATGAGAATCAAATTGAGTTCTGGGCACCTAGATTTATCCTGTCCCAACCCTAAATGTGACAGGTCTTCAGAATGCAAACAAACTGATAGAAGATCTCTATCATTCTCTGTTACCTGTGTTTCAAATGCAATGAAAACTAAATAAAATGTAAGGAAAAAGTTACCACCTCTTCAAAGTATATAATTCACTGGCATCCACCATTTTATCAAAAAATCCATAAGAGTAAAATAAGGTTTCCTCTTCACCATCTTCCTCATATTTGTCTTCCAACACTTGCACATCTGTATCACGTTTTTCTGTGCATAACACTTACAGTATATAATTTCACTTTTCAATTCCAAACTGAAAAAGAGGATTTGAGATCTAAAGTAAAATATCTTTCACTCTCAATCCTACTCCTCATTTCTTACAACCACTTATAAAAACACATTTTTGTTGGTTGTATCTATAATGCTTACTATATTCATTCATTAATTTAAATGAGATATAATGATCATTTCTGCTACAAAGAATGAGGATGCTTTGAAGAACTACATTACCTTTTCTTCTTTCTACAGCCATACACATTTCACACTTCCAAACTCTAAGAGGTACACTTTATTTATTAAGGGTTTCTTTAATTTTCTAACCTGTGTTTTCAAATAAAGTATCAACATCTTCTATTTCTTAATGCATGTATTTTAAGTATTATGTTTGTCATGCTGAATTTCATAGCCCTTATTATCTTTTTCTATAACAAAATAGTTGAGCCTTCTCTTAGAGTAATATTAAAAAAAGAAAAGAAAACGCTAGCATATACAAAATCAGAATTCTTTATATGTAGTTTTGAGTAGTTGCCCTGTTAGCATTAATATTTTTTGAGGAATGACATTTTACTTATTACTAGCATCTGTAATAACAAGGCTATTAGTACACTCAATGTTCTGTTTCAAAAACATAGTATGCTCTTGGCAAAGTTTCATTTTTAGGGGATATTACAGGGCTCCTCAAGGCAGCTTTGTAATTATTGGCAAGACAGAGATGAAAGACATGCATCATTATTAACATATGCATAGTTACATAGCAATAAATAAGTTGTTAACAAATGCCAGGAAGGTGGTATTGGTACTGCTGAGGAATGGAGAATGGAGATGGGATTTAGGTGGGTCATGCCATTGAAAGATACAGCTTTTCTGAAAGGATATTTTCTTTTTTACATGTCACATTCTTTTCCACATTTTCTTTTATTAAACTGTCTGTATTTCAAAATAATTATGAAGTTAGCCAAGAGGTGAAGATATAATACAAAGTGCTCTTTTTTTAACCATTGATGAGTACCTTGCTGACCTCCCATTCCACCATTTCAAATGCTTCATTGTGCATTTACTTAAAATCAGGGATACTCAGCTAAAAAATCATAACACACACTAAATTAAGAACTCCATGAAATAGCTCTCATTTTCCCCTTTTTCATGAATTCCCCTTTTGGTATCTATTTCTCTTTCTCTCTCTCTCTCTCTCTTTCCATCCCTTCTTCCTCTAGCCCTCTCTCTTTCAAAACTTAGGAAATCAGAGGATGATCTATGACTGGTAAAAATGACTAACTCTTGCATTTCTGGAAATATCACTTCACCTACACTCTTGATAGTTTTGCAGGGTATTTAGTTTCAGATTTCAAATCTTATTTTCTCCTACCTCACTCTTGAACCAAACGTCTTTGATGAGACGTTTGTCCAAGGTACCAAGTGAGTCTTTTTGAGTCTTTTCTTTAACACCTTCGTGGTCTTCGTCCAAGTGGGGTCATCTTCCTCCATATGCTCATTGCCCTTTCTCGGATTCCTTTTCAAGGGCTGTAGCTCTCCTGTGTGTATCTGCCATGATTTTACATTTTCCTCCCATGTATACCTAGGCTTTTTATTCTTTGTTTTTTGGCCTAAAAGATTTATTTATTTTTATTGCAAAGTCAGATATACAGAGAGAAGAAGAGACAGAGAGGAAGATCTTCCATCCAATAATTGCCTTCCTAAGTGGCTGCAACAGCCGAAGCTGAGCCCATTCACAATCAGGAGCCAGGAGCCTCTCCCAAGTTTCCCACACAGGTTCAGGGTCCCAAGGCTTTGGGCTGTCTTCGACTGCTTTCCCAGGTCACAAGCAGAAAGCTGGATGGGAAGCAGGGCCACCAGGATTAGAACCAGTGCCCATATGGGATCCCAGCGCATTCAAGCGAGACTTTAGCCACTAGGCTACTGTGCTCGACCCTGGTCTAATTTCTTATTTAACACTTCTGTAATTTTTTTTTCTGATTCAGACATCAAACTTGTAAGTTTATAATATCTTTATCCTACCTTAATTACTACTTTTCATTGGGTTACTTTTCTTATTAACACAGGTAAACTATCTCTGTAGATATGAATGAAGTTATTTATATTATAAACACATATACACACGTAATTAGAAACAACTAGTTATGTTTCTGTCCTGAGTTGTCAGTTTTTTGGGGAATAATTTCTTTGATTAATATTGGCAGTGTGCATTTGTGTGATCAATTTCCCTGTTCACTATAGTCAATATATGCACTGTTGATTCCTATAATATGATATTTATCTATTGAAAACTGTGAACTAAATGCCAGCTTATTTGCTGGCCTAATTGGTCTGGGTCCCCCAGACTGGTACACAATCCCATCCTCCAGGTGTTTTCCGTTACAGGCATGGAATGTGAGCTCTGAGGACACAAACATTTGCCCTTTAATCTACATGATGAAGGAGGAAGCTAGGCTCACATTGGTCCACATTTCATGCAGGAATCCCAAACCAATTTCTCCAGGGAGCAATGCCAGATGAAAAGGTGCTAATTTCACAGTTTTCTGGATAGCAACCAGAGACCTAGATATCGGACAACTACCCCCACTTGAAGTGCACCTTTTATTTATAGTTTGAGAGAATTTCAGAGGCACCCCAAAAGGGACCTAGTTTACAACTCCACCCCAGCCTCCTGTGTAGTGTATATTCTGGATTGCACTTCCTTACTTACTAACATATTTTCCAGAAATTCATCAAAGTTAATGGCTTATGTGTGTCTCTGCCTGATTTTAGAACTACTGTAAATATATTACCCTTGGTACTTTTAAATTATATTTTAATGGGATTTGTGCAAGAACAGATATACGAATGCTCCATCTGTCACTTTGAGCCAGAAGCTTTAGTCCCTCAACCTCAGATTCCTCTGCCTGAGCCCTGCTCTATGTCACTTTTTATTCATTTGTCTCATTAGTTCTGGCTTTCTTTCCTTTCCCTTTTCCTAATTGTCTTTGCATCATCCTTTTCCATCTCTTCTGTGGCTGACTTCCACTCACTCCCATGGATTCTACTTCATGCCAATGAACCCATCAGATTCTGCCAGCTCTCATCCTTGTTCCGGCATTTAGTTTCTAAACTAGGTACTTTTATTATTCATATTATATTGAATTTTTCATCCAACAGTATTTCCATTTAGTAATATTTTAATTAATTTGTGAAAATTAAAAGGATCTAGGATCAGTTTAAAGTGATCTTTCTGCTATGCTATACTATTGTCCAATTGTTTTTCACAATATTTCAATAATTATTTATTTGCTCACCTTTAGTGTGAGTTTGCAATCTGGAAGCTTTTCTTTATCTTAATTTTTATATGACTTATGTTCCAGCAATGCAACAAATCCCAACGTGAATAACTCTCCTATCCCATTGGAGACCAAAAATTCTGAAAGAAACAAAATTTTTGTTTCCAATTATAATATAGTACTGTAAGACTATTTCTAATTTCAGTTTTTATAATCAACCTTCTGTTATATCAAGTTTTGAAGCTATTATATCAAGTTTTTGAAACCAAAACACTTAAAGCAGAAGTTTTCACTTACCTAATTGGCTACCAATGTAAATGTAGATTCAACCCATCTGTCCATAAGTGGATATGTGTATGTTTGCCAGTCTAGCCTTTGTTTTGACTTAAATTACCCCTTTTAAGCCCAATTTCCCATGGAAGGAACATTTATAATAGTTACTTCTCTTGTCAGAACATTTTAGTTACAGTAACTGTCGATACCCAAATATAGAGCCTATGCAAATCTACCAAAATGAGGAAAACAGTTTCAAATTAGCTAAGGTTGGGTCCAGAGTGGTGACTCAATGGCTCAATCGTCACCTTGCAAGCCCCAGGGATCCCATATGAGCACCAGTTCGTGTTCTGGCTACTCCATTTCTCATCCAGCTCCCTGCTTTGGCCTGGGAAAGCAGTAGAAGATAGCCCAAAGCTTTAGGACCCTGTATCTATGTGGGAGAGCTGGGTAGCTCATAGCTCCTGGCTCCTGGCCTTGGACTGGCTAAGTTCTGACTGTCACAGCCTTTGGGGAAGGAACCAGTGAATGGAAGATCTTTTTCTCCATTTCTCTCTGTAAATCTGATCTGGCTTTCCAATAAAATAAAATAAGTAAATCTTCCAGTTAGTTAATGTTCTCTATTGTATGGGTTCTACATATATGTAGAAAAACATATCAATAAATAAAATTTTTTCCTCATATCCACTTCTCCCAGTAACATAATGTGCTGTAGGTAGCAAGAGCTCTTCTTCCCACTCTATTCATCTGTGGACCTGATCTGGCTAAATGCGTCCCACATTCAGGTTTTCTGAAAGGATTGCTCATACTTTCTTCCAAGAAAACCATAAAGCTCTTCTTAAATTCAAGACAATGTAGACAAACAGGTTTATACACCTTTGGAATATTTGGTGAACTTTTCCGTGGATATTTGAAATACAAAAAATTATAAATGGCAATCATAACAAAAAAAACACTGTCAAATGCCAAAAACAACCTAAATCTTATTATGCATTTAATTAAAATTTTTTCAGACGTTTTGAGTAGTTCTTCTTATTACTCTATGTCTCACATAAACAACTGAGGCTTTGACAAGTTTTGTGTCTTGCCCAAATCATTTGTGCAGTTCATACAGGAAGAGTTGGGGCTTGAACCCATGTAAGCTAATATAAGAGCTCACAATTTCAATCACTAGTGAGATTTAACAGAGGTCTCATCTTGTGTGCTCAAAATTTTTAATGTTTCAATGACAGTGAATGTGTGGAGGGAAAAAATTGGTCAATAAAATACATTGGACCAAATACCAAAATGAGCAACAATGTTTGCTATGAGCACAGTAGAGTTTTGGATCATATTCTATGGATCCAAAGTTATGAATTATTAGAATTATGGATTATATTCTACTCATTGGAGAGGTGCTGTGACCCAAGAAACATGAACCTGGGTTTGAAGAGGGGTGGCACGTAAGGAGAAAGGAATCCAACACAAAAGAATCCTCTCTGATGTTTATGGACCAACACAATGCCTGTCCCAGTGGCTTCTAACAAGCAAAGATAGATATGCAACAAAAGTTTGTGTAAACTGAGCGGGCCAGAGTGTTCATCTTAAAGAAAGGGGGGAAATAACTCCATGCCCTATCAGGATCTTTTACTCATTTGGGAACTGTGTTCCATATCAATTTAATTTACCAATGGCTTTTTCATTTACTGACTAATTACTGTCCCAGCCAGGTGGTCCTCAGGTGGATCATCACATGCACGGGAGATGATGAAAGTAGAACAAGTGGGATTAACTTCCTCTGGCTACTGATGATATTCCCTAATGACCTCCAACATATCTTAAGAACAACACCTGCCTCTGAGAGCTTTGGCTTTTAGTTGACTGCTGACTGCATACAGACTTCTCAGCAGGATTTGTTCTGAAAATGCTTAACATCAGCCTGAGGGAGAGAGGCAAATAGGAAGAGGAAGGGAGAGAGGAGAGATTATTGACCGGTGTGCCTATAAACATCTTCTAGGAAAAACAGATAATTTGGATTAGAGAAATTCACAAAATGTACCAAACCTCTCATCAATTTTCATTTCTGTCTGTAAAGTTTATAACAACAACAAAAATCTAGTGATTTGACATTTAGTTTAACTTCACTATCTTTGACCCATGCATTGGTGCAGGTTTTTTTTAAGGAAGTACAAGAGTAGTTTTTGAAGTTAATGGCAGCTAGAATTAAACAGTAAGTAGATGTTGCTATGACATCGTCAAAGAATTTATGGAAAACGCATGTTGTGACAAAATTGCATGTGTTTCAGATTTGGGGGGCAGGAATCAAGATAAATGTATTTAATCCCATTTTCCATGAACTTCTTATAGTACTTTCCAACCATAAGGGAGAAACCAGAAATATAAGAGGATCTTAAAAATCGTTACTCCAAGAACTGGCAACATGGCCAGCGAAAAGTGAAAGCAGCAGATGGCCCAATCTTTGAGCCTCTGTATCCATGTGGAAGACCTGGATGAACTTTGTGGCTTCAGATTGACTCAGTTATGGCCATTGTTGTCATTTGGGGAGAGAATCAGTGGCAGATAATCTCTTTCTCTCTCTCTCCCTCTCTCTCTCTTTTTGTGTCTCTCTTCTCCTTAACTTTGCATTTAAAAACAATAAAAATAATTAAGAAAAATCATTTTTCCTGCCCTGGCACAGTAGCCCAGCAGCTAAAGTCCTCGCCTTCCATATGCTGGAATCCCATATGAGCACTGGTTCTAATCCCCGCAGCTCTACTTCCCATCCATCTCCCCACTTGTGGCCTGGGAAAGCAGTTGAGGACGGCCCAAAGCCTTGGGTTCCGCACCCACATTGGAGACCCAGAAGAATTTCCAACTTCCTGGTTGCAGATCCGCTCAGCTCAGAACCGTTGTGGCCACTTGGGGAGTAAATCATTGGACAGAAGATCTTCCTCTCTGTCTCTCCTCCTCTCTGTATGTCTGATTTTCCAATAAAAAAATAAACAAATCTTTGAAAATCATTACTCCAACAGCTAATTTACAGCAAGCTATCTTGGTTTTGTTAAAGAGATTTCTTAAATGGAGTATTTCCATTTCAGTCCAACACAGAAAAAAAATGGTTTTCCAGCAGAAAAGATGAACAAAGGTAAAACGGAGTTCCAGTAAGTACACACACCTCTTTGAATACTAAAGAGAGGGTCTCATGTACTAGCTGAGGGAAAAGCCCAAGGGAGACATAGAAATCTGAGACACATTAATGGAAGCACCAAAATAAAAGTTACCTGGTTTTCAGGAAGAGCCTCTGGAAATCTATATCTATGCTTGTTTTAAGAATTTCTCTCTCCCTCTCTCTCTGTCGCAGAAAGCACCTAGGAAGGCAAAGACTCTGGGACATCTCCAAGTTTAAGAGATGCTGGCCAGCCTCCCTCTGATCCTAGTGTCTGTGTGGCAGACAGTGCAGGAAGGCTGCAAACTGTCATGAGTGAGAGAGCTCTCACAGCCAACACAGTTTCATGCAGGAAGCAGAGGACGACCATATTCATGCCAATGATTCCAAATAAACTAAAGAAAGAATCCATACTTATGTAATTGGAAGGGATTGTTTAGAGCAAGTAAATATCACAACTACTACTTGGCAAGAGAAGGAAGGAAGAAGGAAGGAATCAAGGAAGAAAGGGAGGGCAGGAAGGAAAAAGGAAGGAATTGAAGTAAGGAAGAAAGGAAGGAAGGAAGGAAGGCAGGCAAAAGTGAACTTGTTAACTTTGAAGATAAGTATGATTATTCAAGGTTTTAAAAATCTTCGGTCTCCAAAAGGAGTCTTTTGAAAAAAACAGCAATACTTAATTTTTTACACATTCTCTTTTCCAAAGGAAATAGAAATGTGCAACATGTAGCCTAAGTCCCAAGTCCTTAAGGACTCAAATACTGATGATATACCAGACTGTAAAACGAAAGGATCTTTTGTTGAGACCCAGGCATAGATGTGTGTGACTGGGGCAGAACAACCTCTTGGCAAGCAATGACTCTTGCTTTTCCAGTGTGATGGTGAGGGACACCAGCATCACGGATTATGTGAGGTTATCTTGCTTCAAATGCTTGACCCAGGCATAAAGCTCATATTCTGGAGCCTGATAATGTGGAACCTCAAATATTTAAAGTGATTCTTCACAATGCTTTCTACTAAACTGCTTTCAAAATCAAAAGAAAATAAGAATGCTATGGGCATACCAAAGAGTTGTTATCCACATGTCTGGAATTTCTTTGAACTCTTTTCTTCTTAACTTCTCTGCATTTCTCATTCTCCTATATAATATTTCTGAATTAATGCAAATCCAAAGTTAGTAAGGAGAAAGAAATAATTAAAATTAGATAATAAAGAAAACTGAAACAAAAACCAATACATAATATCAGTGAATTAAAGAGATTTTTAATAATTGATTTACCATTGAAATAACTAACAAAAAATAATAATAAAAAGAGGAAGAAAGCCCAAATCAATAAAATCAGAGTTGCAAAAGGCAATATAATAATGGACAATACACACACACACACTCAATCATCAAGAGTTAATACAGCTAAATGCAACAAATTGGAAAATCTAGAAGAAATGGATATGTTTTTGGAAATATACAATACACTTTTACTGAGTTACAATGATCTGAAAATTTAAATAAATAAATAACTAAGATGGAGATCAAATTAGTAATTAAGATCCTTTCAACATAGAAAAGCCCAGGACCAGATGGTTTCACTGTTGAATTCTAGCAAACATTTCAAGAACTAATTCAAGCTCTTCTCAAATTCATAACAATTAAAAGGAAAGGAATCCTCGTTCTCGGAGGCCAAGATCACCAAAATCCCGAGAATGAGGAAAAGATATAGCAAAGAAAGAGAACAATTCCTAATGAATATAGATGCAAAAGTTCTTGACAAAATTCTAGCTAATCGCTTCTCAGCCTTTTGACCAAGATCATGTGCAGTAAAATACTAGCTAATCACATCCAATAACACATCAGAAAGTCACTCACCCGGACCATGTAGGATTTATCGCTGGTATTTAGGGATGACTCAACATATGCAAACCAATAAATGTGTTATATAACACTAACAAGTTGTAAATGTAAAACCATAAGATTATCTCAGTAAGTGCAAAAAGCATCTGATAAAATACAATATCCTTTCATAAAAATAATTCTTAAAAACCCTTAAGCAATTGGGTATAGAAGGAATATTCCTTAACACAGTCAAGGCAATATGTGACAGAACCACAGCCAGCATCATTAAATGGGAAAAGGTTGGAATCATTTCCACTAAGACATTGAGCCAGACAAGAATGCTCACTGTCATCCTGCTATTCAATATAATCCTGGAAATGTTAGCCAGAAACATTAGGCAAGAAAAAAAATCAGAAGGATACAAAGTGGAAAGGAGGATGTTAACATATCCCTGTTTGCAAATCACATGATTCTCTATATAGAGGATCCAAAAGACTGTATTAAGACACTAATGGAACTCATAAAAGTGTTTGGTAAAGTTGCAAAATATAAAATAAGACACACAAAAAATAGCCTTCACTTTCACTAAAAATTCCATGGCTGAGAAACAACCTATAAGATCAGACCCATTCAGAATGTATTCAGAAAAATTTAATATATTTAAATGAATTTGGCCAAAGAAATGAGGGATCTCAATGATAAAAATTATATTAAAGAAAGTAAAAGAAAACACCAGAAAAAGGAAAGATTCTCCATGTCCATGACTGGTAGAATTAACATAATAAAGCAGCCATATTACCCAGTATTCAGTGCAGTACTGAATACAGTATTCAGATTCAATGCAATCTCAAGCAAAATACCTACTATATTTTTCTGATGTCCAGAAAAAAATGCTAAAATTCATATGGAAACATACATCAACCAAGTAAGGTGGTGACAAGGCAACCAACAGAATCAGAGAACATATTTGCAAATTATTCCACTGATAGAAAATTAAAATTCAGGATCTAGACAGAGCTCAAGAAATTCAACAGCAAAACAAAAAAATCCAGTTAAGAATACACCAATAAGGGCCGGTGTAATCGCTCAACTAGCTAACCCTCCACCTTCTAGTGCCAGAATCCCACAAGAGCATCAGTTTGTTTCCCTCCTGGCTGTTCCATTTCCAGTCCAGCTCCTTGCTTATGACTTGGAAAAGTGGTAGGAAATGGCCCAAAGCCTTGGGACACTGCAGCTATGTGGGAGACCAGAAGAAGCTCCTGACTTCTGGGGTCAGATTGGCTCAGCTCCAGTCACTTGTAGCTATTTGAGGATTGAACCTGTAAATGGTTCTCTCCTTTGTCTCTACTTCTCTCTGTAAATCTGCCTTTCCAATAAAAATAAATAATTCTTTTTGGTTCAATACTTTTTTAAAAAATTTTCTTTTTTATTTCTTCAGTAACACACTGGTCATTCAGTAGCATATTATTTAACTTCATGGCATTGTAAATGTGCTGTTCTTTCTTCCTGTTGACTTTATTTTATGGCTTTTTATTTAAGGAAATGTATAGTAATTGTGTAATAGAGACTATCAATTCCAGATGTGAAGATATAATGCAGTGTGCATCTCTACTTCCAAATCAAAGATGGACTCCCAATAAAACTGTTAAATATGTCTTGAAAATAGGATGCTGGGGCCCGGTGGCGTGGCCTAGCGGCTAAAGTCCTCACCTTGAAAGCCCCGGGATCCCATATGGGCGCCGGTTCTAATCCCGGCAGCTTCACTTCCCATCCAGCTCCCTGCTTGTGGCCTGGGAAAGCAGTTGAGGACGGCCCAATGCTTTGGGACACTGCACCCGCGTGGGAGACCCAGAAGAGGTTCCAGGTTCCCGGCATCGGATCGGCGCGCATCGGCCCGTTGCGGCTCACTTGGGGAGTGAATCATCGGACGGAAGATCTTCCTCTCTGTCTCTCCTCTGTATATATCTGGCTGTAATAAAATGAATAAATCTTTAAAAAAAAAAAGAAAGAAAAGAAAATAGGATGCTGGATTCTCTGCCATTGCTCATACCTACAATGTCAGGATATACTTCAATAGCAGAAAGATGGACTTATGACTGTTATGAGGAACTATAATATTGTAATAATAGAGAATTAATCAGTGGATGGGTGTGGAATTTGTGGGGGAGGTAAAGGAAATCCCAGTGATCTGGAACTGCATCATAAAATAATAAAATAAATATTTTTAAAAATCTAAATTGTTCATTGCACCTCATGTTACCTTTTGGGGAAATTTATTTTTTAAATGATACATTCCTAGATATTTATTGAGGTATGTTACTTTTCTAGCAAATAAATCAAAGAATGAAAAAGCAAAGAAAAGGTTAAATCATGGTGAAACAATGACCATGAAGAGGAAGAAATACAAGTTGTCAAAAGATTGAAGAGCAAATGCTCAGGATCACTATTCATCAGAGAAATGTAAAGGAAAATCAAAATTGGGTTTCACTTCATCCAAATTAGAGACTATTTGAAAAATCAACAATTAATGCCAGTTAGGACGTGAGGAAAAAGGTATCCTAGTCCACTGTCGGTGGGAATGTAAACTACTATAACCGTTATGGAAGACAGTATGGAGGTTCCTCAGAGATCTGAAACTAGATCTACTATATGGCACAGCTATCTCTCTCTTGAGAATTTGCCCAAAGAAAATTGAATCAGCATAAAATAAAATTTTTTAAACACCGATATTTATTACAGCTCAATTTACAAAGGCTAAGATTCAGAATTAACCCTATAGTCCCTCAATAGATGACTGACATATGATACTTGTTTCTTTAAAACTTGTTTCTTTAAAAATGCTTAGGTTATTGCACTAAGCATAATGGACAACTTGTCAAAGACAGGTACCCAGATTCAAATACAGGTATCCCATGTGGGTGGCAGGAACCCAAATACTTGAGCCATTACCTGTTACCACCAAGGCTGAGTATTAACAGGAACTTGAAACCTAGAAGAAAGCCAGGGCTCACTTACAGGCAGTAAGAGATGCAGTCATCCCAAGAAGCAATTATAACAAATGCTCACCCCTTATTAAAATAACTATAATGAGTTGTAGCTTCCAATTAATCAATACATCTAAATCTTAAGAATACATTGTGGTTTTGTTTTTATTTTTAACATACCTTCTTTTAATTTATAGTCAAAGATTTCTGATAACAAAGTGATTCATTTAAAATTTCAAAATAAATTAAAGAAATATGAAAATAAGAAATATGATCCCATTTTAAATAAATCTTAGGTAGGAGGCTGATGGTGTGGCACACCCCGTTACGCTGCCAACAACGATGCTGGTACCCCATGTGAGTGTTGTTCAGTTCCTCAGTGTGCTTCCAACCCAGCCCACCACCCACCTCCCCCCTGATGCTCCAGAAACTGAACAGTATGACCCAAGTCTTGGGTCCCTGCCACCCACATGGGAGACCCAGATGGAATGCCAAGTACTGGATATTACCTTGGCCAAGCCCCAGCCATTTCAGGAGTAGATAAGAAGATGGAAGACCTGTGTGTGTGTGTGTGTGTGTGTGTGTGTGTGTGTGTGTGTGTGTCTCACTCTTTCTTTCTCTCTATAGTTCTGCCTTTCGAACAAATGAATACAATTTTTAAATAAATAAAATGCCACATTGCAGTGAGAAATACTTTGTATTTTTTGGCATTGTCTTTTCAGGCTAATAAAGATCTCATAATTTGCACTCCATTTTGAGATGTTGTCATCTTTTGTGTTGAATTTTGTATCAGGACTTCCCAGAGTCAGCACATTTATATAAGACAGTGTCTACCACAGTGCTGTGGTTTGAATTTGGATGTGATTTGTTTTTCATAGGTTCATGTTTTGGAAATTCTGTCCCAGTGTGGCCCTACTAGAGAGTGAAGAACCTTCACGAGGTGAAGATAAGTAGAGGGTGCCACTGGCACCTCTCCTCACTCCAGCTTCCTTCTTGTCATATGGTCTTCCCAACCCCACACATTCCAGATGCTGTGATGAATCTACCATGAAGGCCTCATTAGAGCCAAGCCAAGGATGGCACCATGCTCTTGAACTACCAGAATGGTGGATTAAACAAATCTCTTTTCCTGATAATATACTCAGTATAGTAATGTGAAGCCAGTGAATAAAATCAGTTGATGAGAGAACTAGTCAAATGTGTTGCCATCTTCCCAACAGACATGTAGACAGGACTGTGCCTAAAAGAAGCAGCTCACTGGTAACGAAGATGATGGTGTTCAATTCAAGAGAAAAAAACATTCTTTTTTTTATTTCATGTATTTGTCTTAAAGACAGGATGACAAAGAAAGAGTAGAACACAGGGAGAGAGAGAGACAGAGAGAGAGAGAGAGAGAGAGAGATGTTTTCTATCTGCTAATTCACTTGCCAAATAGCCACAACAGCCAGTTCCAGGTGAGCCAAAGCTAGGAGTCAAGAACTCCACACAGTGTGCTACACAAGTGGTAGTGACTTGAGTACTTGGGCCATCTTCTGCTGCTGTCTTAAGCACACTAGTAGGGGACTGTACTGAAACTGGAACAGCTGGAATTCAAACCAGTGCTTATATAGGACACCTGCATTGCAAGTAGCATCATAATTCGGTGTGTGAAAAGGCTGGCCCCAAACTTACTATCTTTTAAGGAAAACTAATACAATGATAGTAATAACAGGATAAAAGGCAAAGTAACAATAAAGGAAGAATAAATATAATATCTACTCTCTAGGAAATTTTAGAACAGGCCCTATTGCTTGGGCCACACCATAATTTTCTGTGGGTCCTTGGCACTTTTTCCTTTATGATCCACCACTTTTGAAAACATCAAAAATAATATTTAATAACTGCACTGGATTAAAAGCCAATATAATCACGACTAGATTAATTATTCATTATTGTAACATTCATTTTCTACTTTTGATGTTAAAGGACATTAAACACTAACACATTTTTGTGAGACCCTCCAAAATATCTTAGGCACTAGACATGCACTTACCAGCTAACATGTAAGCCAGGCCTTCTGACATCAGGAAATGACAGTTAAACTACAATGTCTATCTACCCCTTCTTTTGGAACAATGAAACTCCCACGCTTTAGACAGGCACACAGCCATCCAAAATAAAGACTAAATTTCCCAGCCGCTCTGACCATATGTTAAGTTCAGCCAATAAATCTGAGTAGAAGGATTGGGCACAGGCACTATGCTATGTTCCCTCCTGAAGCTGGAGTTTGGAAGTGATCTTGAGTCATTTGAACCACAGAAACCAGGGCAGCATGTTTGGGATGCTGAAACAGTAAGGTACAAAGGTCAAGGTTCATGCTATCTTAGAGAATGGAGGTATAATTTTAACTCATGTTTTCTATGAATTTCCATTAGCTTAAGTCCCAACCAGTTGGAAATTTGGTCACCTACAGCCAAATCCATGCCCCAAATAGTAGAAGCAGCTTTTACAGTGAAGAAACTGAGACAAAGATATGACTTCTTCAGTACTATTTAGACGGATTAAAACATGAAAAGATTCAGCCCTGACCTACCCATGTTGCTTCCCACACTGTCTTCTTCCTTCAGAGGAACAAAAAGCATGGAGAACAAAGCAATTACGAGGGAAAGAAGAGCATAAACTTCATGAAGCAATAAGTGTCATCAAAAGAGAATCCAAACAAAAAACAAATGGAAAGAAAAAAATGAAACAGATTTAATGTGGACTTTTGCCAGCACCACATGACTTGACATTTTGAATTATGACTGCTTACAGGAAATATTAGAAACCTTCCAAGAAAGGAGTAGTTCACATAAAGATGGATTCAGCACATTTTGCCTATTTGTTAGCTTTGACTGCGAGTTGCTATATATTTTTTTGGCTCTGATCATTTGATTTTTCACTCACACGAAGCATCATATTGAGGTGAGAATTTAAAAATACTTATCAAAAAAAACATCTTAGTGAGAAATATTTCCAACTTCGGCCTGGTTGTTTCCTACTGACCCCCAGGGTACACATTCCTCTGTCATGAGCACTTGCCCACGTGTCCAGCAGGGTGCCCAGGACCTGTGACCACATAGTCACTTGCTTTCTTTAGATACACTAAGCAATGTAGCTAAATGCTGAATATCCTCTCTTAAAAGTTATATAGTGCATAAACATACATTTCTTTGCAAAGATGCCAAAAAAGAAAACAAAGTTTTCTACTGTTCCATAAAGCCCATATTTCATTTCAAAGGGAGTGTTTCAGTGAGTTTAGGAGATTCTGCCATACATTGTTTAGCAGAGTAGACAAAATGTAACAGCACCGATATTCTTGGCTCCCTGGAGGTCTCTTTCTTAGCAGTCCATGCTACGCTAGAAGTCTTAAAAACTGAAGCTTCTCCTTCACAGAAATATGCATAAAATATGTGGCATTCAGCAATCCTATAAAGCCACTATGTCTCCCAAGAGTATTTTTTTTATTCAACTCCCATCCAAACATCTTCATTTTAGAGGTAGGAACATCAGTCTCACCAGAAGATTGACCTTGTGGTCACATACTTTTATCTACTAAGAGCAAAGCTGATCCACAAAATAGACAACCTGAACTGATTTTATACCACCGTCCACCCTGTTATAAACACTCTGGTAGACAGAGAGAGAGCTAAATAAAGGAATTTGAGATGAATATATCCTTTCTCATTTCTCCATGAATATCCCTGAAAATGATTATGGTGTAGGGGAAGAATGTTACAACTTAACACTAAATAAGCCATAACAAAGTAACTACGTATTTATACGGACTGACATCATTCATCCCACTTAGTCTAGATGTCAAACTCTCTTCAGCATGCAATTATTAGGTATCCCAAGAGAGAAACTAGTTCCAAAACATGACAGAAATAATAGCAATATACTTTCTCACGTGCTTATTTCCATGGACTAATAAATTACCTGGTTTCAAATGAATTTACTTGTACACCCCATAAAACGTCAAGTAGATTAAAATTTTTCTTGCAAATAAGTCTGGTTTGAATATGATTTGGTCCCTGAACTCATAGAAGATGTTAAACCCCAAATTCATAGGTTAGTGATAATGAGACAGTGAAATAATAAGCCTCTTATGGTGATTAGAAAGTGGATTTGATGAGGGTTCCCTAGATCATTGTAGGGGTGTATCCTTGGAGGATGGTTCTTACAGTTGGTTATCAAAATCTGATTTGGGATTGAGCCTCTCCCCTCTCTCTCTCCTCTTTCTCTCCCGTTCCTAACTCACCCTGTGGTCCATCTTCCAGCAATCTCCTCCACTTACATCTGCCACTCTCAGTGGATGCCAAACCAATAAAGCTAACCACTCTTTGACTTGAACTTATAGTTTATTAGTGTATTGATTTACATAAATTATATCAGACTTTTCATATTAGCCAAAACTGTGAGCTAATAAGTCTTATTATATACAGTTTGTTGCCACAGGCATTTAATTATTATAATGAAAGGTGGCCTAATACAAACCTAACAGGTTGGAAGAGTTAGTCATTGAAGTACATGCAAAACACCAGAAAAAAAATTCAAACCTGATGTTTTAGCAAAAAAAATCCAGGTAGAGAAACAACAGAGAAAGAGCACTGCAGACTGATATCCCTGATGAATATAGATGCAAGAAATCCTTCACCAAATACTAGCCAACAACACATCAGATGTATCATCTGCCCTGGCCAGGTGAGATTTATCCCAGACATGCAAGGATGGTTTACCTTAAGCAAATCAATAAATATGATACACCACATCAACAAATTGAAAAACAAAAACCAAATGATCATCTCAACAGATCCAGAAAAGATATTTGATAAAATTCAACACCACTGTATGCTAAAAGTCCTAACTAAAATAGGCATAGAAGCAATATTCTACAACACGATAAAAAGAACATACAAGAAACCCAATGCCAGCAACCTACTGAAAGAAACATACTGGAACCTTTTCCACTAAGGTCTAGAACAAGACAACAATATCCAATTTCACCACTATCATTCAACATAGTATTGAAGTCCTGTTAAAGCTATTTAGGCAAGATAAAGAAATTCAAATTGGAAATGAAGAAGTCAAAATACCCCTGTTCACGGATGGCATGATTCTATGCATAAGGGAACAAATGGACTTAATAAAGAGACTATCAGAACTGATAACAGAGTTGAGCAGATAGCAGGGTACAAAATCAATGAACATAAACTGATGACCCTATTATACACAAACAACTCCATTAATGAGAAAGAATTTGCAAGTACAGTCCCCTTTAAAATAACAGAGCAGATCCTTAAATAGCTTGGAATAAATCTAACCAAAGACATGGAAGACCTCTACAAGGAAAATTACAAAGCATTAAAAAAAGAATACAAAGATATAAAAGACGAAGAAATGTCCATACACCAAAAGTAATGTATTGGGACTGGTGCAATAGTGTAATGGTTAAAGTCCTCGCCTTGCACACCCAGGATCCCAGCAGCCCCGCTTCCCATCCAGCTCCCTGCCTGTGGCCTGGGAAAGCAGTCAAGGATGGCCCAAAGGCTTGGGACCCTGCACCCATGTGGGAGACCCGGAAGAGGCTCCTGGCTTTGGATTGGCTCAGCCCCAGCCATTGCGGCCGTTTGGGGAGTGAACCATCGGACAGAGAGTCTTCCTCTCTGTCTCTCCTCTCTGTATATCCACCTCTCCAATAAAAATAAATAAATCTTTTTTTCTTAAGTAATGTATCGATCCAATGTAATGCCAAACAAAATTCTTCTCAGAAAAGATACAAAAATTTATCTGGAGACACAAGAGACCACAAAAAGACAAAGTTATCCTCAAGAATAAAATTCAAGCAGGAGGAATCACAATTCCAGACATCAAGACATATTACAGGGTAGTGATAATTGAAACGGTCTGGTTCTGGTACAGAAACAAAGATCAATGGAACAGAATAGAAACCCCCGAAGGGAGCCCGCACATGGACAGCCAACTAATCTTTGGCAGGATAACTGATAATAATCTAGGGAAAAGCTCTGGTCTCCTCAATAAACATTGTTGGGACAATTGGGCAGCAACCTCCAGAAGTAAAAAACAAAACTCCCACCTCTCACATTATACAAAGCTCAAATCTAAATGGATTAGGATCTAAATTTGCACCCAGAATTCATCAAACTTTTAAAGGAAAGCATAGGACGCACTCTACAAGATATGGGCATTGATGAAGACTTTCTTGGAAAAATCATTGACAGAACAGGCAGTCAAAGCCAAAACACACAAATGAACTACATCAAACTAGCAAGCATCTATGAAGCAGTCAACAAAGCAAAGAGGCTACTAACAAAATAGCATAAAAGCTCTGTGCACTGCACAACATGTAGGGGGATAATATCCAAGATTTGCAAAGAGCTTCAGAAACAACTGCAACCAAAACAACCCTGTGAAGAAATGGGCAGAGGAAATGAGCAGGCATTTTTGAAAAGAACAAATTAAAATGGCTAATAAATGCATGAAAAAATGCTCAGGCCCCCAGCTGTTAGAGAAATACAATAAAAGCTACATTGAGATTCTACCTAACACTAGTCAGATTGACCTACATTTAGAAATCTATTAACATGTTATCAGTATAAGCTTTGTAGCCACTGTATGCTAAAAATAAAATCTTTAGAATATTCTGGATAGCATGGGATATAATTGGAAAATCATATTTACTCAAAACTTTGCTGGTTGGCTGTTGGAAAAGTTCTCAGAAGAACTGTTCAGTTGTACGACACATGTTGCTAAACTGAAAAAAAATTGCCAACCTCTCTTTCAGTGGGAGGCTATTCATTGTCCACAGTATCCCGCAAGTATTGTTTAGTTTAAACACATTTAAATTGTTAAAGTTGATTAGTACAAGTGACTTTTTAGCAAATTCTGCAATCTAGATAGCATTTTGAAAATGATCTTTTTAAAAAAATCTCCTTTTTAATAGTATTACAGAAAATCATATACACAGGAAAACATTTTTCCCAGCAGCTAGGCCACTGGTCAAGATGCCCACATCTCCTACAAGACTGCTGGGTTTGACTCCCAGTTCCAGTTCCTTCTACTTAACACAGGTTCTGGGTCACAGCAGTGAAGGTTTATATAACCAGTTTCTGTCGCTTTTCCGAGAGAAAGACATTCAGCCTCTAGCTCCTGCTTTAGGCCTGGCTCAGTTCCAGCCTTTGTGGGCATTTGGGGAATGACCCAGCGAATAGCAGTGGGCTCTGTGTTTATTGGTATCTCTTTCTCTCTGCCTCTCAACTTTAAAAAGGCAACTATAGCATATGCAGAATCGTATCACCTATTTAAAATTTTTTCTTGTATCTTTTCTTTATGTATATGTTTATCAGACTAGAAAACATGTTTCAACCTATGTAAAGATTTTCCAAAGAATTTTCTTAACTTTTGAGCTTCTGGCACAATTGTTGAAATATAACATTTTTAATGTGTTTGCAGTCACTTAGGAACATTATAGGCTATGGCGGTGTACTAAATTTTATTGAGTGATTCTATAAGTGAAGACCACTATCTGAAACATCAGTATCTTGGCTCAGAAAACCTGGCCAAAATATATTTTTCCATTGAAATCCATGCATCTTCATGAAATATCTGTTTCTACTGTAATAGCCATTAAATCAACCAAAAAATTTGACAAGCATTAAAAGCACCGGAAGTACCTTGAATTTGGTGTTCCATGGGGGAACTGCTCCAGCTCAAAGAGTTAAACCATGATTTTTAGGGGTTAAAAAAAAAAGGAACTGACAGGAACTACAGGAAACCCAAACCTGGACAATCTCTTTAACTATTGGTGCCCAAAGGCTCATGGTCCTTGAAGGGCTTGCCATGGTTTATTGGAAATCATTAAAATGGTGCACTCTCCCCAGATGATATTAATAATAAGACCACACCATTCTTGAGGCCGCCATGCCTCTGTGTAATTCGCAGCAGCCCCCAATTATCTGTGGGAAATCTCAGGCCTGACTCACAGCCTGTGGAGAGGTTCCACACGGCAGGCACATAATGAACAGAGCAGCTTATAAACACAGCCTAATCTCTCCCACATGAGCACCTGAGGAGGCTCACAAGTGACAGCTGTTTAAATTTTCAGGGAAATTAATGACCCTTAAAGAAGCAGCTTATCGGGCTTATAGTATTTTTGATAAGAGAGAGCAACCACGGGGCAACCCGTTTTCAATTGTGCATAAGTGTTCAGATCTATGGCTTCATCTCAGCAACTTTTATTGACACTGTCTCATGTATTAATATTTGGTCAGACTTAGTTCAATCTGTGATTGATACTGGACTCCTGCAGCCACTAATGAGCATCTCTGCAGTCTCAGATCACAAGCGATTGAAAACCATGAGGACTACGGCTGGCTTCCTGACCACTTGGAGAAAATCCCCACGGACATTGACATTGTTCTAATCCACAAAGCATTTGAAAAGCCTCAGCTCAGCCCCAGAGCCGGGCCTCACATAGGCATGGAGAATAGACCAGTCACACTTCAGGCTGTCTGGGGAATAGCACAGGAACAGGTAATTAAATTCAGATTGGCCAGGAGGCTAGAAATGACTTTTCAGAAACAGAACTGGAGAGAAATAGCACATGGCGAAACTCACCAGCTCCTCTCCTGCCCTTGTTCACTCCCACACTCTTGTGTTTTATTGCTTTTCTGTACCTTTGCAATAGGACACATTACCTGTTCTCAGTTATCTGCACAGCACATTCCCCAGGAAAACTTAGCTGGATGGAATTTCATTTCCAATTGGACTTTCAGAATATAGTGTCACATAGAAAGAGATGTGACAGAGACGAGAGACACGGAGATTAAAATAAGGTGTGCTGGTCAGAAAACAGTACTATAGTGGGAAGACCTGGGTTAAACTCTAATAGAGTAGGGGCTGGCACTGTAGTGGAAATAAACAGAAGCATATTGCAGACATCATCTGCGGTGTTAATTTTGGAGGAAAGAAGAGAATTTTGTTAATATTCAGGGAGATGGGATTAAGTTTCTCTGCAACATCTATAAAATGCCATTGGGTTTTTTTTAACGCAGTTTTCTTAGATGGGTAAAGAGCCAAATGCTCTCTGGAGATCCATAAATATGTTCAAACTGAGACTCCATGGCAGAAGAGAAATATTGCCCTGCTTGGACGAAGAAACTCATATATCTCCCTGACTGATTTCAGGAGAGTCTTGTGTGTTTAGCTGAGATTTATACTGACCTCCGACACCAGAATCCGTGAATACCGAGGTGCTGACAGTGCCACTCAGGACATGCAGAATGAGCTCCAGGAATTCTCCCAAAGATCCCATAAAACCCAGCACACGCTCCCTTGCTTTATCCATGAAGCCAAGGCCAAGGTCTGGGTAGGTCCATGTGGCCATTATGTTAGTCCTCTGTAGGGTTTCGCCAACCATGGTACCATTTACCTAAGTGCAGCCAGCTTTTCGTTACTTAATTGAAAAGCTGAGAGCTTCTTCTTGGGAAGGGCAGAAGTTTCTTTCACCTTGCAGATCGGAGGTGCACAGTGCAAGGAGTGGCAGAGAGAGGCCATTGGTTCAGGCCTCTGCTGAGGCTGGAACATGGTAGGGGGACAAGCACATGGAAACTTGGAGAGATGAAGCACTCTCTTCCCTTGCCCAGTGTGGTCTTCCTTCATAATTAAATCATGATTTAATCATGGGCACCATCCTAGCAACCTAAACCAATCCAACTACTCCCCAAGTCCCACCAAGAGACATCATAATTGGATCAAGTCATCACCGTGATTCATTAACCATTAGCGTAGGACTTTGGTTTTTAAATAGCTATCTTAGTTTGGGGAGTCAAGTTACATTTAATCTATTACAACAAGAATACTCAACAATAAGGAACTGATGATCTTACACTCTTGTCTGTAAAAAAACATACATTTTAAAATTACAAAGTTAGAACAAAAAAAGTATGCTGGCAGCAAATATATATGTGCTCACCATGGCTTTGATAGTAACGTGATTTATTGGACTTTATTTTTCTGTTTTTAGTGACAGGATGTCTCAAAGAACATTAGGCAATTGCTGTATTGTTTGCATTCCTATGATATGCAATAAACTTTATTTGATAAACATTCCC